>NC_050574.1:270004983-270627483 GCF_011100635.1 Trichosurus vulpecula
CAGAACCTGGAGGCAGAGTATCTGGGTTTGAATCCTGTTCCCCCACTTGTATGATCTTGGTAAGTCCCTCAACTTCTCTGAGTCTAAGTTTCTTTGAGGTCAGAACAGACTATTTCTAAGGCCCCTTTAGGCCCATTGGACCATCAGTCTGGGGAAACCTGTAGGCCACTTCTCAGAATAATGTCTTTAAATGCACAAAATAAAAAGCATGGGATTACTAAAGAAATCAAATATATTGAAATAAAGATGTAATTTTTTCCTATGTAAGCTCATGGACCCCTGAAACTATCATTAGGGTCCATGGACCCTAGGCTGAGAACTCCTGTTTCAACATCTCTTCCAGCAATAACATTTAATTTGATTCAGCAAACATTGATGAAGCCCCTACTGTGGGCCAGGGACTAGGCTAGGTATTATTGGGAATACAAAGACAGCAATGAAGCAACAATCCCTGCCCTCGAGGAGCTTACATTCTATGCTGGTTGGGGAGTGGAGGAGCTGGGAAGCAAAACACATTAGGCACACAGATAAGAAGCAAACTAAGGCTTGATGTCAGGAAACACATCGTAACAGTTAGAGCCACCCCAAGTGCAATGGGCTGTCTTGGGAGGCTGTAGGTTCCCCCTCATGGGAAGTCTTCAAGTTGGAACTAGGACAACTTCTTGTTGGGTGTATTATGGTGGAAATTCCTTTAGTGTTTGGTTTGGACTAGATAGCTGATGAGATCTCTTCAAACCCTCTAATTCTTTGTTACTATGACAAACATTAACGACTATCAGGGAAGGCTTTAAGGAGGGAGTGGAACCTGGGGATTGTGGAAGACAGAGATAAGGTTACCTTTTGGGTCTAGAGGGTGGATGGCATAGGGTAGAAGATGAAAAGGTCAAATTCAGACAAAATCTAGTGGTGGTGCTGTTTGGTTGGAACATATGAATGTTAGTAAGAAGTCTAGAATGGAGTCAGATTGGGAAGGGCCTTCAATGCCATGCTGAGGAGTTTGTGTGCCATATTGGAGGCCATGGAGAGTCACTGAAGATCTCTGAGTAGGGAAGAGGCATGGTGAGAAGGATATTTTGGCAGTTTTGTGGATGACGTATTGTTTGGAGCAAGAGGACAGTGGAGGCAGGGAGATACATTAGGAGGCAAGAGCTGAACTAAATTGGTGGCCATTTGAATGGAAAGAAGGTGTAACAACAATGCTATTTGGTGCTACTGTGGCTGTGTAAGGCCAATAACACCAGCACACAGGAGGGCTGCTAGCACAGGATCTTTGATCTGCTTTTTTAAGGAAAGCAGCTTTAAGGGGTTAACAATCTCACTTTAATTAAATATACATATATCATTCATCTAGTTCAGGGGAAAAAGTCAGAGAAAATACAAACAGAAATTACAAGTGGAAATTACATAAACAGAGCAAATAACACAAATCAGCAGACAGGGCTTCTAACTGTCTGTCCATAGCAATACACACATAATTACCAGAGAGGGAAGCACCAAAATCTGGGTTTTCAAAGCTTGAGGGCTCCTTAACATTTACCTAGAGTTTCCTCTGGCCAAGTCACAGGAACACTCTTCCAATGAGTGAGCCCCCAAGCAAAACCTCTCCTCCTGCAGTTTTGAGAGTTCTAGTTTAATGGCTACCCTTAGAATATATATACCCTTTTTCAGGGCTTGAGGGCTTCAGACCTCTCAAGGGCTTCATACCTCTCATGACCTAATTAGCAAAAGGGTGTGGGCCTTCTTACAAACAGGCAAGGCTCAATCAAAGGCACTTGATTGCCCCAGTGCTAAGAAGCACTGCAAAAGAAAAAACAGTAAAAAGTCCCACTTTGCTTGCCCTTACAGAAGGGACAAATGTAATGGGTATAGAAACAACAGGACTTGAAAGCTGATTCATATGGAGGATGAGGGAGAGGGGACAGTCAAGGGTGACTCTGAGGCTATGACCCTGGGTGAGTAGGAAAATAGAAATATCTCAGTATCTCAATAGAAACATCATCTTGCAATCTTAATATATCTTGGAGATATTCTGCTCCATTTCACCCCTTAGAAAATGGTAGCATTATTCTCCAATTGGTTGCATTGATCCCAAAGAGTCTCTTTCTGCATGCCGTGTCCTCCTTTAGATGAAGCAGCCCTCCGATGTGAGGGCCTTACCCTTGGGGTGCTCTGAGTCTCTGTGGTCCATGGTTCCTAGCGCTATCACTGGTTGTTGCCTCAAAGATGAGCGCACAGTGATTCTGATTCATCTGGCTTCAATGCTGGCCGACAGAGCCCTCCCTTCAGGCTGCATCAGGGAGGCCGACTTGTCATGAGAAAGAACAGTTCCATTTGGCCTTCAGTGACCCCCTTGATGTTCATGTCTCTAGGGTGAACCGATCTCCTCCTGCTCCTCCTTAAACATTCAGCTAGGCTGGGTAGAGGGTCAAGCTAGCCTCTCCTTCCTGCAAGCTTCCTTGTCATCTGATGGCAACTGTGGGGAACCAGTCAGTCAGTAAACAGCACAGGCAGGGTGAGGCAGAAAGAGCCCTGGAAGACTGGGAAGTTCAGGAAATGGTTTAAGTCCTAGTTAACTTTGCTTCATCTGAGAATCATTTACCTAATCTCTCAAATGGGGAGAATACTATTGGCTCCCAATAATAACACAGTGTGTATGTGAAGAACACATGCTATCAGCCTTTCGGTGCTATAGAAATGGGAACTCATTTGACCCCAGAGGGCTTTGACCATAGAGCACCTTTGAGGTTCCGGCCTTGGACCAGTGGTCTCAGTGGACTCAGGGTCAGCTTTTACTTGTCCCTCTCCTTCTTCCTCTCTATCTTACCCTGTTAATTTCTACTGGAAAAAAAGCATCTCTCAATCTCATTCTCATTTTCCCATTGGCACACACCAGCCCAGGTGCTCAGCAAAGGCTTCCTGGAGGCTGAGTTTTGTCAAAACTGTAACCAGAGTGGGGCTGATGGGGTTTTGCCCCAAGCAGCCAGTGGGGAGAAAGAGTATCATTTATGCTTTCTTCGAGGTGGGAGGAGGAAGCATGATTCCTCTCCAGGAGTCACCCTCGCCTCATTTCTTGCATCCTTTGGCAGGTCATGCCTTGGTGCTCATGTGGGCACCCACCCACCCTCAAATTTGCCCTCAAGCTGCTGATAAGGTTGCTTGCCCCCTGCTCCATGGAGACAAAGGTCAGATCACCCCCTTTCCTCAAATGCAAACTGTGCCTGAGGTATGGTGTTTCTTGCCTACCTGTCTCTTCATTACCACCTCTGAGGTCTAGCCTGGGGTTTTTGCTGCTGGGCTCATTACTACCTTCTCCCCCACCCACTTCTCCATTACAGTTCTTCTTAGTGGTATGGGAGTTATCACAGAACCTCAGAGGTGTGAGGGACCTCGGAGACCCTTCAAGTGCCACCTGTACCTGCATTTGGAGTCTCCTTTATCACACATCCAACAAGTGGCCTTCTTGCCTTTGCCGGAAGGTAAGACCTTCAACTAAGGGGACCCTACTACCTCCCTCTCTGAGTTTCAATTGCTACCACTAGGTGGCACTGTGGATAGAGCGCTGGGCCTGGAGTCAGGAAGAACTGAGTTCAGATTCAGTCTTGGATCCTTGCTAGCGAAGAAGCCCTAGCCAAGTCATGCCTGTCTCAGTTTCGTCATCTGTAAAATGGACATCATAAGAAATGATGAGCAGATGGATTTCAGAAAAACCTGGGAAGACTTACATGAACTGATGCTGAGTGAAGTGAGCAGAACCAGGAGAACATTGTACACAGTAAGAGCAACATTGTATGATGACCAACTTTGATAGACTTAGCTCTTCTCAGCAATACAATGATCTAAGACAATCCCAAGGGACTTATGATGGAAAATGCCATCCACATCCCGAGAAAGAACTACGGAGTCTGAATGCAGATTGAAGCAGATTATTTTCTCTTTTGTTTGTTTTTTCTTTCTCATAGTTTTCCCCTTTTGTTCTGATTAGTCACAACATGACTAATGTGGAAATATGTTTAATATGATTGTACATGTATAGCCTGTATCAGATTGCTTGCCATCTTAGGGAAGGAGGAGAAAAAACGGAACTCAAAATCTTGTAAAAGTGAATGTTGGAAACTATCTTTCCATGTAATTAGAAAAAATGAAATACTATTAAGTGGGAAAAAATGGACATCATAACAGTAACCTACTTCACAGAGTCGTTGCGAGGATCAATTTGTAAAGCAACTTAGTACAATGCTGGCAAATAGTAGGCATTTAATAAATGCATGTTCCTTCCCTTTCCCTCTTCCTTTTCCCAACCATAAAATGAGGCACTTGGCCCAGATGACCTTTGACCTCCAAATCTATTGTTCCCCAGGCTGCCCATTCCACTTTGGAATAGCTCTAAATCAATTAGTTTTTCCTTATCCCAAGTCTAAATCTGCCTCTCTGCACTTTCCACCCACTGCTCCTATTTCTGTCCCCTGGGGCCATGCAGAACAAAGCTAATCCTTCCCCTGTGACAACCCTTCAAGTGCTTGAAGACAGTTATTCTGACTCCACCACCTCCCTACTCTCTGTGACCCCAGGCAAAGTACTTCAGCTCTCCTGGCCTCGGTTTCTTTATCTGTAAAGTAAGGCCTGCTGGTATAGTAAAAAGTGATCTGGATTTGTAATCAGAGGACCTGGGTTCCGTTCCAACTCCAACACTTGCTATTTGGGTGACCTTGAAAAGTCACGCCTGTGTCCTGCTCAATAGCTTTGGTCCCCAGTGAAAATATTCCCAGTAGAGTATCTCTAAGTCTTGGTAACAAACATTCCCTAAGACAGGCACCAAGCTTTGTGTTGCTGTTGGAGGAGAACAGGTATGTGCCCTCCCTGCCAGGGAAGTGAGCAAGCAAACAGGAGAGCAAGCCAGCCATTGGTTGCTGAGAGAAGAGCGGAACTCCCTGACAAACCCTGCGTTAGTGTGAAAAAGCATCACATCTTGACTCTCTCTGGTCAAGTGAGGGCCCAGCCAAGAGCTGAGCAAAGGCCCAGGAAAGGGAGGACCTTATTGTTTTCTCTCCCTGTGAGTGGTGGCTGTTTCAGGGAGAGGTGGGTGCAGGAGGGGACTCAGCTTGGAGATGACGTGCCTGTGAATGTGGAGGAAGAAACCTCTGGGGCGTCTGAGAGAGCCAAACAGGGGCTGGGTGACAATTGTTTTCTCCACAGTGGCGTCTTCTATTGTTGTTCTTGGAGCTGCTGAATATTTATGGAACAACTGCAGCACACTCAAGACATACATAGGCCACCATGCGCAGAGCCTGGGAGCCTCAGAGCTGGGAGACCAGGGACAATGATAGCTACAATTCTGACAAATGTTTGTTATGCACCTACCTGTCCTGCCTCTGATACAAACTGGCTATAAGACCCTGGGCAAGTCACTTATAACCCTCAGCCCTCCCTAGAACACTAAAATGATAGAAAGTTTCCCCTTCTGGGATTTTCCTGTTATCAATGAAATTAAAGGCTGGGCCCTTGTTCCCATTCTTTATTCAAGGCACTGTTGTGTGGGCTGGGGATACAGAGACCAAAACATTCCAGTCCTTGCTTACAGGGACATTAAATTCTATTGCTTACATTCCATTTCTTTTTTTTTTTTTTATGGAGAGGGGAAGGCAGGGTAATTGGAATTAAGTGACTTGACAAGGTCACACAGCTAGCAAGCGTGTCAAGCATCTGAAGCTGGATTTGAACTCAGGTCCTCTTGACTCCATGGCCAGTGCTCTACTCACTGCACCACCTAGCTGCCCCTACATTTCATTTCTGGTGGAATGTAGAGCAGAAGAAAATTGAAACTGGGGTCAGATATAAGTATAGACTTAGATTGTGGTGAGTCTTAAAAGCCAGGATGAGCATTTTACATTTTATCCTATTGGCAATGGGGAGCCATTGAAGGCTTTGGAGCAGGAGATGCACATTAGGAGAATTGTTTTGGCATTTGTGCAAAGGGAGAGATTAATGTCATTTAAGAAACTACTCTACTGAACTAGGTGAAAAAGAATAAGGGGCTGAACTGTTGTGAAGATAGAATCAGCAAGACTTGGCAACTGGATATAGGAAATGAAAGAAAGGGGAGAACCAAGGATGGCTCTCAGTTTACCAGCCTTGGGGAATGGGCAAATGGTAGTGCCATCAACAGAAGTATGGAAGTGGAAGGAGGGGCAGGTTTTGTGCAGAAGCTGGTGAGTTCTGCTTTGGATATCTCAAGTTTTAGGTGTCAGGAAGGTATCAAGGGGCAGATATTCAGCAAACAGGTGGAACTTTGAGTCTAGAATACCAAGGTCATGTTTGTGGGGCAGGGATATAACTTTGGGAGTTATCTGTGTAGCAGTGACGATCGAAACTATTGACACAGATGAGATTACCAAAGGGGAGATGGTGGTATAAAGAGAAGTAGAAATAGTGGAAATAGGTGCTCTTGGTCAGGAGGAAGGAGAAGAAAGAGGGATGGGCCTGCAAAGGAGAGCAGTGAAGGACTGGTCAAAGAGGTGGAAGGGAAAAGAAGCAGAAGGGCACAGTGTCACAGAGGCTGAGGAAGGAGAGGGTATTAAATATTGCAGAAAAGTCAAGGAAGATGAGAATTGAGAAAAGACCATTACATTTAGCAGTTTAGAGGTCACTGGTGACTTGGAGAGATCAGTTCAGTAGAGTGGTAGGGTGTGGATTATAGATTATAGTGTTATTACAGATTATAGGATGTTGGAGAGTGAAGAGGGCTGAGGAAGTAGAGGTAACTAGTTTATTAGATGTAACCCAGGCTTGTCTGGGCATACCCAATTTGCCTAAGGTGGAGGTGCCTTTGGATGTGTCCAGATTGCTTAACATGGAGGCCTCTGCACCCCCTACCACATGATTGCGGGTACCTTTCTTAGGTTGTCTGCCTGAATTTTTAAAATTGTTGAAACTGAATCAATTGCCCCTCTTTTCCTCCACCCTTTCTGAGGCTCTTTTGGCCACTTTTATCTGCCGTGTCCAGTGGGTGAAGATCACCCACTGCCCAGGTGCCATGAGCTGAACTGGTAAGAGGGGAAGGATTTCCTTCCCCTGCTCTCCCAGAAGTGGGCTTAGGTGTATTAACTTCTGTTCTATGTTCTTTGTCCTCCTCAGGTTCAGGAGGAAATCACAACAGGACCTGAGGGTTCAGGTCATGGTGATAACCTTGGACCCAAGATCGCTGGCGGGATTGTGTAGCTAGATAGCCAACCAAGCCCTGAGAAGCCAAGATACTTAGGACCTGAGGAGGGTTTTGGCCTTTGAACTGGTACTATGAGCTATAGAAACTAAGCTAAACTATGAGCCTAATGCACTTTCCCTCCCCAGAGACTAAGGTGGTGTAAGGAGAAGGGGGAGGGGGAGATTTTGTCTCCTACTTGTTGGGGGAGTAAATTTGTATATTTGTGAATATATCTTTTGCAAAAAATATTTCTTTGTAAACATGAATTTAACTGTTGGTTAAATGAAACTGGGGTGCAGTGGACCCACCACTACAACTGAAGAAACAACATCATTGGACGATGGAACCATTGGCAGAGGGCATAGATAACCCCCAAGTCTTCTTAAGGGTACCAGAGAACCCTAGAAGAGAAGAGAGGTCTAACACACTTGGCTTTTAGGTAAGTGGTGGGGGCCGGGATGGTCTGTTACACAGAGAAGGGAAGGAGAGAAATGGAATAGCCAAGAGTAGGATAATCGGATCAAGGGAAGACAGTTTTTACAATGAAGAAACCTGAGTATATTTGTGTGGTCAACAGGGAAGGAGCCAGTGGAGCTGGAGATGTGGAAGAAAGTTGGTGATAAACTCCTTCGTGGCAGAAACTGGTTTTCTGTCTGTGAATCCCCAGCACCTAGCATGATGCCTTGCACTGCAGAATTAAATCCTCACAGCCATCCTGTGAGATGGGGAGAGCACTTTACAGATAAGGACATTGAGGCTTACAAAGGGTAAGTGATTTGGTAAGGGTCGCACAGTTAATAATGGTAATAACGGTGCCTTATACTCACGTAGAGCTTCATGCTTTCATTCTCAGCTTTTCTATAGGCTGGCTTGCTGGGGAAGTCACTGATTTTGTCTGCTTACCTATTCCCAGCCTGAATAGCAGGGAGGGAAATGTTAATCCCCAGTCTCTATTCCATGGAATCGTGAAGGACAATGACTCCACTCTGCTTTGAGCAGAGAACAAAGGCACATGGTTAGGGGAGCATTGCTATGCCTGAGAGGGAGGAGAAGAATGGGGGTGATCATGTGTGAGAAGGATTCCGCGTTCCTCTAAAGGCCCGGCCCAGGTTCTGGCATTGTTGCAGTGGAGGTCCCAGACAGCAGCATTCTTTCAAAGCAGCAAAATCAGAAAAGTGAGCGATAATAATGGAGGTTATTGATCAGAACCCCGGAATCAGGTCGTTTCTTAGGAGGGGCAAGGCAAGTTGTGAGAGTGGAGAGAGGCAAGGGGAGCACTGGGCTGGGGAGCATGGTGTCAGGACCAAGAGTGGCTTAAGAACCTCTTGATGACTTGTCTCCAAAGTCCTCCACAGGAACACTTTTGTCCTGAATGCACCCTGTACTTTCTTGTCTCTATGACTCTACCTTACTATTTCCTATACCTAGAATTTCCTCCCTCTCCTCTTTTTGGCCAGTGTGAGGAGACCGTGGGTGCCGAAGGAGCTTCCAGGCTGAAAAGAAAACCGAGGCATTGGGGTCAGGGTCAGAGTTAGGGTCAGAAGCAGAAGGGGTGATGAAGTTTTGCTGAAATGAGTTGAAGAGGGTTGGTGGTAGGATTGTGAAGAGCTACACAGATCATGGTAATATGACAACAATAATACAGTTAATGCAAGGAAATGGTATGCAGCAAACACATCACGGTGGCTGCAAAAATTGAGTACCTAGTGAATACTTAGCAAGACATCACCTAGGGATGAGAGCCAGATGTCAGGACCACACTTTTTCTTTCCCCATAGACTGACAGATGACAAACCCTTATACTACAGATGCAGGCCTCAAAATAACCCTGAGAACTCAACCAAGAAACTGTACTAGAACGAAGCCATCATTGCTGTCAAAACTGTTGCCCCTAATCCTCCAGACAGAACATTTATCTACAAAAATGTAAGCAATTTGAGTTGATGGCATCATACCAATAATTCATAATTCCCAAACTATATGGCCCCCCAATTTTTCAAAATATAGAGCCCTACCTCACAGGAGGGCAGCTAGATGACGTAGTGGATAGAGCACTGGTCCTGGAATCAGGAAGACTCATCTTCCCAAGTTCACATCTGGCCTCAGATACTTACTAGCTGTGTGATCCTGGGCAAGTCACTTAACCTTGGTTGCCTCAGTTTCTTTATCTGAAAAATGAGCCAAAGAAGGCAATGGTAAATACTCCAGTATCTTTACCAAGGAAACCCCAAAATGGTGTCATGAGGAATCAGATGTGACTGAAAAATGACTTAACAACAACAACATAGTGGGGGGAAAAGCATGTGGAACAGGGTAAGATGGATATATATCATCCCTGTCATCTTGTCTGGTACAGGGAGGCTCCTGAAGATGATTTTGGTGAATTTACAGAAGATGAGCTGACATCCCAACACTTTTATTCAATTACAGAAAGCAATCATTTTGCCCACCTGTGCGATCATAGTCCGCAGAAGATTAAACATAAAAGAATGCTAGCAGGGTAGTTACTTGTCCTTGGACCTTTTGGATATGTGCCCGATTGAAAAGGGGGAGAATGAAACTAATAGTATTATTATTACGATTACTAGTTATTATTACTATTACTAGTAATAACACCAGCAGGTTTGAGAACAAAGCTGCAATTTCATTCATACGGGGAACTTCTGGGGGAGGAAACTCTCTCTACCAAAGCAGATTAGCACGTTCATGCAACTTACAATCTCAGAACACTGAGACATTAAGTAACTTACCCAGAGTCACTCATGTAGCCAGTACGTGCCGGGGACACGTTGATGCTTGAACGCAGGTTTTCCAGGCTTTGGGGCTGTCTCTTTAGCCACTGTGCCTGGATGATGATGGTGGTGGTGATGATGATGATGGCGGTGATGATGATGATGATGATGATGATGATAACGATAACTCCCATAGACATCAAATTCTTAACCCTCAGACAGAAGCTGAGTTAGTCATCTCACTCCAGCCCTGACCATTTGTTTCAACAATCCAGCTAGCAGCTGCTGTGGGAGTGTAAAACCAACCACAACCAGCTTATAGAAGGCTGCAAGTCCAGGTTCTTTTGAGCTGCTTTACTAAGGAAAGCAACGTTAAGGGGTTAACAATCTTACTTTAATCCAGCATGCAAATATCATTAAGGGGTTAACAAGCTTACTTTAATCCAGCATGCAAATATCATTAAGGGGTTAACAAGCTTACTTTAATCCAGCATACAAATATCATTCACTTAGTTCAGGGGAAAAAACCAGCATGCTGAACTTCAGAGTAAATACAAACAAATTACAAACATCAACCGACAGATCCTATTTGATTCAAATCCCAATTCATAGTTACCAGAGTTTAACAAAGTCCTGATATCTGGTTTACAGCTGCCCAGAGTCTCCACATCAGTGTGCCACCAAGAGTGAGAGCCCTAAGCAAATGGCTCTGTCTTCTCTTTTTATACAGTTTCAGACATCATCAAACAACATCTGAGCAATCAGAACTCAGGTTCCTTCGACTGGCTCTGGTGTTAGCACCTCCCTTCATTGGCCCCACCTGGGGCCCCGCCTTAGTTACCAATTCACACCCACATAGGCTTAGCACCTAATAGATAGGGGTTTAGCACCTAGTAAGACTCAATCAAAGACATTGAATTAATCAAAGGAAACAAAGGTCAAACTCTTCAAGGATCCCCAATACACCATTCTAGAGTCTACATACAACCTTAGATTCTTAATCTGAGGCCCATGAACTTATTGCCTAAATATTTTTATATTTTATGACTATATTTCAATATAGTTTCCTTTGTAAACCTTTGTATTTTATTTTATGCATTTAAGAACACTTTACTGAGAACTGTTCCATAGGCTTCACCAAACTTCCAGAGGAATCATACCCTTACTTGCCTGCATAGACATATATCAGACTAAATGCTTCTGAATCTGGGCCTCTTGATCCCAATACAGGAGATGAGACTAGAGGAAGTAGAATGAGGTATGATTCTGTGCCTGCTTCCAGAGGATCCTGAATGGATGAGTGACTCTGGCAATGTGTTATATGGGAAAAACCAGTGGTTTGGTTGGATTTTGAGAAGTCTTCATATCTTTGAGTCTTCTATTACAGTTCTCATTGGTTACCTTGCCATGCTTGGGGGTGGTTTTGGGTTTCCCAAGGCCAGACTCCAGCAGGTCCTAGAAAACTGGAATATGAGGAATACCTAGTGTAATGGCAAACAGGGTGGGACTTTTTGCTGTTTTTTCTTTTGGAGTGTTTCCCAGCACTAAGGAAATCAAGTGCCTTTGTTTGAATCAGGAGTCTTTGATTGAATCAAGAGTCTTCATGACCTGCTTAAGTCACAAGAAAGTCTAAGTCACATGAGTTTGAGTCATATGGTTGTAACACCCTCTGTGGGCTGACCCTGAAGAAGTATATATATACTCTGAAGTTAGCATTTTGCTTTGGGGGCACATTCATTGGAAAAGTGTTCATGTGGAGACTCTGGGTAGCCATTAAGGAGCCCCCCGGCTTTGAAAACCCAGACGTTGGTGCTTTTCTCTCTGGTAACTATGTATGTATTGCTATGGACAGACAGTTAGAAGCCCTGTCTGCTGATTTATGTAATTTGCTCTGCTTGTAATTTCTGTTTGTGTTTTCTCTGAAGTTCAAGGTGCTGACTTTTTCCCCCTGAACTAAGTGAATGGTATATGTATGTTTAATTAAAGTGAGATTGTAAATCCCTTAAAATTGCTTTCCTTAGAAAAGCAGATCAAAGAACCTGTGCTAGCAGCCCTCCTGTGTGCTGGTATTGTTGGTCTTACACCTCCACAGCAGCTGCTAGCAACGTTGTTGTTACACCTCGAAAGCTAAAACTCAGACAGATTAAAGTGACATGTTTAATTAAGGCCACAGAGCAAATCACTGGGGGTGCTGGAATCACGTCACTTGACTTCTGTCTAGGGCTCTTATAGCTACTTTAAAATTGCTCTGGACAAACATTCAGACTCTCAGAATTAGAAAAACCTTCATATTAATAATTTTTAAAAAAGAAAAGACCTCAAAGGGCATCTATCTGGTCCATGTAGTACCTGAAGCATGAATCCTCATGAGGGGCATCATGACATAATGAACTGAATGATGGGATTGGACTTGAGAAGACCTGGGTTCAAATCTTCCCTCAGATACTTATTAACTGTGTGATCCTGGGCAGATCATTTAACCTCTCTGAGCCTCAGTTTCTTGGGCCCCTTCCAACTCAAAAACCATAACCATGTACCAAAAGCATAATCCTATGTAGGGTCATAACCCTACAAACATCCCAACAAGTGATAACCTACCTTCTGTTTAAAGACCTTCATGGACTCACTACCTCTTATGACAGTTTATTCCATTTTTATGTAGCTCTAATTGTTAGAAAGTTTTTTTTAAAAATTATTCTATACGTCTATTTATCAGTTCTTTCTCTGGATGCAGATAGCTTCTAATGGTAGCCATCTCTAGGGTGGGGGAAGGAAGAAAAAAAGAAAAAAAAGAAATTTACATGATAACTATATTATATATTTAATATATTATATATTTAAATAATATATTAAATATTTAATATATATTATATATAATTTGCAGTTTCATGTATAATCATCTTTTTAAAAATCAAACTGTTATAGAAATGTTTGTTTTAGTCCCTAAATTAGAAAATAAAATAAATTTTAAAAAGAAATTTAAAAATTGTTTAAAAGAAAGTTTTTTCTCCTTATATTGGAAAAGCTGGCTGCAGTTCCCACTCATTGCTCTGACTTCTGCTCTCTGGGGCCAAGCAGTATAAGTCATTAGACATTCTTCTTAATAGTCCCTTAATAATACTTAAATGAAACCTCTTAAGTCTTCTCTCCTCTGAACTAAATATCACCCCTATCACCTATGCTTCTACCACCTGGCATCCAATCCTCTCACCATCTGAGCCTCTGAACGATCTCTGACCCCTGTGGGAGATGGTTCTCGCCCTGCCCATACAGGAATATTGGGTATGGACAAAGGCAATGACAGTTTTGGAGCCTCTCCACTTACAGAATTTTGTTTTCATCTCCTTCTGAGGTCGTGCAGCTGTGGTTAGTGACCCTGAAAACCCAAATACACCTAGTAGATGCTCTGGTCTGCTTGCTGTGCCTGGCCTCATGATTCCATCTCTGGCCACCATGCCTTCACCTAGGCACCTGTCCTTGCCCTTTTGGAATTCTCAGCTTCCTTCAAGGCTCACCTCTGGTGTTCCCTAGTATGGGATGCCTCTCTGATCTCTCTAGATATTAGTGCTTTCTCCACAAATTGTCTTTCACTTCCTTAGCTGTTTATACGTTGTGCCCTGAAGGAGAATGTAAGTTCCTTGAGGATAAGACCATACTGTCCATGGAGTTCTCTTGGAAACGATACTGGAGTGGTTTGCCATTTCCTTCTCTAATGGATTAATGCAAGCAGAGGTTAAGTGACTTGCTCAGGTTCACACAGCTGGTAAGTGTCTGAGGCTGGATTTGAACTCAGGTTTTCCTGGCTCCAAAACCAGTGCTTTATCTACTGAGCCGCCTAACTGATTCTGCTTCATACGCAGTAGGTGCTTAGTAAGTTCCTGTTATTACGAAGCCAGGTGGAGATATCACAATTCTTTAGGACAGAAATAGAATCACAATGTCTAGTGGGAGGGAGATGACACTTCTACTATTTTCTATACTGAGCCTGAACAACTTGGCTCAGGAGACAAGAAGATGGATTTGGAATCAGGAAGAGATGGGTTCAATATTGCCAATTATGCTGGTTCTGCGGCCATGAGCAAATCGGGTAATCTCAACCTTAGTTTCTTCCTCTGTAAAATAGAAATGATAATAATTAACCTATACCCTTATCTCACAGAGTCATTATGAGGATCAGGCGGAATAATGTGGGTAAAACTCTTTGAAGACCTCAAAGCATTATGAAATACCAGCTATCATCACCACCACCACCGTCATCATCGTCACCATCATGGTCATCATTCTTTTTAGTGCCTGGGTCCAATTCTGGTTACTCCACTTTAAGAAGGATGTTAACAAAACCGTTCTGTCCTTGGGAAGATCACCCATGAAGGGACTTCCAACCATGTTACAGGAGAAGGAGCTGCAGACATTAAGCATGGAAAAGACAAGGCTTAGGGGAGATGTGGTAACCATCTTTAGGGACTGAAAGGTCACCGTGTAGATTGAATAGCTCTAGAAGGCAGAACTAGGACCAATGGATAATAGTTAAAGGCAATAAAATAGTTCTTGTTTTACATAAATTTGCATTATGTAAATTTGACTTTAGAAATCCACACTCCAAAAAACAAAACAAAACAAAAAAACACCAACACCCACAAACCTATGTTAACTCTACTGGACAGTACAGTGCTCTTTCTCTCCACTCCTGTCTCTCTGCTCCCTCCCACCCTCCTACAGAAAACAAAACAAAACAAAAAAAACAAAAACCCTCCAAGTGAAAGAGGAAGAATGGATTGGCAGAGAGACCAGGACAGCTGGATGGGGGCTTGACTTGAGACGTCCAGCACCGAGGGAAGAGACTTTTGCCCTGCTCAGTCCACCCACCCTTGTGTCCAGCCCACCTGTCTGCCTTCCCTCTATCTGCCCTTGGGTATTGTGCGTCTGTCTCTAGTCTCAAGTGTGTCCCCTCTCTCCTGTCTGTGTCTGAGTGGTGCCCCCGCATGTCTGGCCCACCCCTTCCTGACAGGCCCCAATGTGGCTGTCCCAGGCCAGTGTGCTCCTCTTGCTCTTGCTTCTCTGTCCGGGACCCCCACTTGTCCCTGTGCTGGGCCCCTCCCTTCACAGGGCCTCCCTCTCCCTCACTGGAGGGCAAATTCACATTAGGTAAAAATCTTTAAGATTTTTTTAAGAAAAGGTCGGCAGAACAGTCCACTTAGGTAAAACAAGAACTTTCCGTGCTGTGGAGTGGAAAGAGAATTGTCCTAAGAGTCAGAAAACCTAGGTTTTAGTTCTTCTTCGCTCCTAGCAACCTGTGTGACCTACAGCAAATCGCTTCATCTCTATCTATAAGATGAAAGGGAAGGAACAAACATTTTTTAAAGATCTCATACTATGTGCCCGCACTGTGTTAAACACTTTTTTTTTTTACAGACATCATCTCTACAGGAAGCCTTCTCCAACCCCTCTTAATTCCATTGCCTTCCCTCTGCTAATTATTTCCCACTTATGCTAGCATTGTCTATATTTTGTTTGCATGCTGTCTCCCCTCCCTCGAGGGCAGGGACTGTCTTTTGCCTCTTTTTGTATCCCCAGTGCTTAGGACTGTGTCTCCCACATAGTAGGAGCTCAATAAATGTTTACTGAATTGAATCCCATGGTGCTATTATTATAGTCATCGTACACTGCAGAAAATCGAGTCAGACAAAGGTAAAGTGACTCGCTTAAGGTCATGTAGCTAGAAAGTTGTGTGAGATCAGATTCGAACTTGGCTCTTCCTAACTCCAGGCCCAGAGTGCTCTATCCACTGCACCAGCTCACCGCCTCCAGAAGTTTGCTCTTCAAAAGTCCCTTGTTCTATGGTGGCTCTGGAATTCTGATTCCAAGTGACAGGGAGGAAAAGCTTCCTTACAACCAGATCTGTCCAACTGCTGCCTTGATAAGTCGTGAGCTGTCAAGGAATGGAGGAGTCGGAAAAGTCCTGTGCAGGCCAACAGTTTACACCGCATGACCCTTAACATGCCTTCTAAGGCTTCAGAGAATCTATTGTTACAGGAGAGAAGTAGGGAAAAGGCACGAAAAATCCTTGTATGGGACCTCCATGGACTCTGAAATGACTTTGATCTCAGTGGGCTGGAATGGGCTCGGGTGACAGACAACAGGCCTGCACCAAGCACGGTCTGGTTATGTAAATGAATAATTTACGAGCAGACCATAGTGCTGGGGGGTAATTACACTGCCTTCCCTCCTATCTCCTAAGCTTGTTCCCTATAAATCAATTGTTCAGGCAATCTCTGCTGCCTTTTCTGCCTGTCGTCGTTTGAGATCACAGCAGACAGTCCTCTCAAGTCGCTCCCCCACCCCCCTCCACTCCCACCTCTCGTTTTCGCCCCGACACATCTGACTTCTCCAAAGCGGGAGGGTTTGCTGGGTTACATAAAGATCACTTTAAAGGCTTCCAAGAACTCGGCTCTCTCCCCCACCACTGTCTCTCCAAACAAAGCTGGCTTTCTTATGACAGGAAGCTAGATGGCCTGTGAGATTATCCGCATAATTAAGGAGCTGCCAGGATGCATTAATATGCGCATCAGTTCAAAAACCAAAGAAGTGATTTTACATCTTGTCCCGGGAAGTCTCCTTTGGACCCAGGCAAAGAGCCAGGGGGAAAGGCCCGGAAGGACTGCTAAGTATAGCTGTCCAATTCTGGAGCTTTGCATTCTAACCAGAAATCCAGAACCTGCAGCATTACAGAGAAATAGGGGCCTTAGGGATTGTGTCCAGCTGGGAGAGAAAGGGAAATGAGCTGAGTCTATCAAGGTCAGGGATAACCGTGTAGCATCATGGGAAGGATCCTTTCAACTTGGGGGAAGAAAGGTGGGGGTAGGGTCTATGTGAGCAGCCCCAGAGCTGTTGTCTAGGATTGAAGAGGTGCTTTCCTACCCTGAAAATGCTCTCCAATGATGTCTGAAATTCTGCCTTGAAAATCAAAATTCTTTGTGGTTAAACAAAACCCTATTTGGGAGGATAGGGAAAGAAAATGGGGGGAAAGAGGAAGGGGGAGAGAGATGAAAAGTTGAAGGAAAGAGGGAGGAAAAGAGGAGAGAAAAGGGGAAGGGCCATGGAAAAGGGAAGGGAGGGGAGGGAGAGAAAATGAACAAACTAGGTGAGATCTCTCTGTGGTGGATCAGGATAGCTCAGTGAATCTGGTGGCTTTCTCCAGGTTTCTTTGTTTGGTATATCCCTAAGGAGGCTTTGTGTGTATTTTGAGCTGCCTGAGGTCTTGGGGGGTCTGAAAAGACCAAAGGCTTGAGTGGTGATGAATCTATGTTATGAGGTAACTGACAAGCACACTGCTGACAACAGCTGAGCCCATCCTGGCTCTCACAGATATGCCGGAATCAGAGGTTGCAGGATTCTGACAGCAGTAACGCTGTAACTGTAACTCTTGATAAAAACTGAAAACATCTTGTGGAGGTTATTCATGGGTGGGAAGAAAAGCTGGGTGCAATTGTTTGATTTGTGGTGCTGCAAAAGGCTCCCATACAGGTGAGCACAGTGGGTCTGCCCCTCCAGAGATGGGATTGTTGCTACTCAACCCACCATTGTCTCCTTAAGCACATTACAGGGACAACACCTGCAGATGCTCAACTTTCTAGATAAGTCTGAACTGGTTTTAAGACCCAATCCCAAACTTTTGGAATGAATCTGGTTTCAGATTCTCGGAAACTGGATTCCTCAGCAAATTAGTATCTGTATGTGAGCATCTACACTGGATTTAGGCAGTTCTGGAAGAAAACTCTTTGCTGGCAGGATTATTAACATTTTAAAGCCAAGTTACTGATTATCTGTGAGTACCCCTCCCAGGAAATAATACCTGCTGTATAAATGTTAAGTATTTAATAGAGAAAGAGACAATTGCTTGCTCACATTAATGAACTCCATCATCTGACAGCTGTTTGGGGCTGAGAGGAGGTAGTATTTACAGTAATCTTAGAGAAGGGCTAAATGAAGAAATTTCAGGACTGGTCATCAGGGCATCCCTTTCCAGGAAGCCTGGAAGGTCTAATGGACTTGCTTATCCCAACACATTTGTTGTATTGTGTGTTCAGTTCTGGGCATTGCATTTTAGAAAAGATGATGACAAGTTGGAAATTACGCAGAAGGGGGCAATCAGGATGGGGAAGGACCTCTATATCATGCCATGTAAGGATTGGAAGAAGGAATTGGAGATATTTAACTTGGAGAAAAAAAAAGAACTAGGAAGGACATGCAAGCTTTCTTCAGAATATTTGACTATGTGGAAAGACGGGTTAAAGACATTTTTTTTCTTGTCCCCAAAGGCAGAGCTGGGAGGGAGGAATGGCCAGGAGTTGCAAAGAAGCACATTTAGATTTCCTGTAGGGAAAGGCTTCCTAACAAACAAAGGTGGAATGTGCTATAGGAGGTCTTCAAGAAAGAATTTGATGCTTGCTATTCAGATATGCTGGAATAACAATTGAAGCTAGCATTTATATAGTGCTTTAAGGTTTACAAAGCACTTTACAAATGTCATCTTATTTATCCTCATGACAACTCTGGGAGGTAGGTGCCCTTATTAACCCCATTTTACAGATGAGGAAACTGAGGCTAAGAAAATTTAAGTGATTTACGCAGGGTCACACAGCCAGTAAATGTCTGAGACAAGATCCATTCTTACATCTCCCTGAGTCCAAGTTCCATGTTCTACCTACTGCTTCACTCAGTTGCAAAGGATATTTCTGTTCAGGGAAGGATTAAAGTAGATGATCTCCAACATAACCACTGGAAAGGCTGGGAGAATGGGGTGTGATAAGGATTTGGAGGAGTCTCTGTTGAGGGAGCTGATTGATAGGCAAGAGGTCACTGACCACATGAAAGGCTGGTTGGTGGTATGTGATCAACTGACCATGTCAGACTTCTTGGGACTGGCAATATGAGCACAGGATGGTCTGTATATTTGATGTGGAATTACATTTGATACAATCTTTGACCTCATAGGTGTCCTTGAGACTGGGGAAAAAGAAAACTATGATTAGACTGTGGCTCTAGATGGGTATATTTTATTCCAGAAAAACAGGATAGGTGAAAGGAAGGGGTTGGGGTAGCATTGATTATTAAGAAGCTGTGAGGAAACAAGGAAGCAGAGAGGGGGAGAATGATGTAGAAGATTTGGATAAAGATCAGTGGAGGGAAGAGAGAAGTGGTTTTGTCATTGGTGTAAACTATAGACCACCTGGATAGAAAAGAGAAAAAATGAGGATTTTGGAAAACAGATCAGAAGCCTGGCAAAGGGACATGGTATAGCAGTGATAGGGAGCTTTGATTATCCAGGCATCTGAGGTAAGTTCTTTCTCTACCAAAAGCAGAACAACAAATAACTTGTTGACTTGCTTTAGTGGTAATTTCATCTTTCAAAAGATAGAGGTATCAAAAAAAGGGAAATTCTATTCTGGTTTTGATCTCACTAATAGGGAAACACTGGTTGGTGATGAAAATGGAAATGATGGGAGATTTGGAGAAAATGACCCCTCCATTTGAGAGTTTGTGATAGAAGAGAGGAAATCTGGGGATAGTTTAAGATACCCCCTTGATTCTTGGAAAGTAGATCTCAAAGGGTTCATTGGAAAAGATAAGTGGGATCCCATGAAATAAAAGACTTCAAGGGAACTTACACTGTGAAGTATGAGAAATACTGAAGAGCAAAATTCTGAAGACCCAAAGAGAAACAGTTACAATGAGAAAGAAAATAGATGTCTGAAGAGAACAGTGTGGATGCATAGGGAACTCACCAACCAAAACTTAAGGTTTAAAAATAAATGCACAAAAGATGGATGCAAGGCCCACTAACAGTCCTATAAAAACAGTATAAGGCCAAGGTATCAATCACGTAGCTCATGGGCCACATTGCAACCCCACAACTCTCCCTAGTGTGGCACAAACCAGATTAAAATATTGTTCCTACCTGATTTTAATGCGTTGATTGTTATAAAAAAGAACTATGTAAACATGTGTTTTTCTTAGTCAATATGCATCCTAGAGGGGTCTTTATGTATAAATTAGTGGTCCCTGCTTCCATTTGACTTCCACACCACTGGCATAAGGAATGCTAGAATTCAGAATCAGCTGAGGCCAACGAGGGAAGCTGAAGGCAATTATCATTGGCTTTGCCACTGTACTCTAAGAATCCTGGGACATTTCCATTTGGCTTGAAGCTAAAACCTTCTATATATGTTCTTCCCCACTCTTTCACCATCAGAAATGTGACTGTGAAATTGAAATCTTCTTGTCTCCCAGATTGGAATATGAACCCATTAAAGACAGAGACTGTAAGTGCTTAATATATGCTTTTTCTATTCATTCATTTAGTTATAGAATAAAGCAAGGGAGGAACTCTAGGAGGCAGAGGTAAAGAGGCAATGCATTCCAGGCAGGTGGAAAAGCTAGTGCAAAAGCATGGAGGTGGGACTGGAGCACCTTGTGTATTGAACAGCAAGGCCAGTTTTAGTGTGGGAGGGAAGTAATATCCAATGAATCCAAAAGGTGGGTTGCAGTCAGCTTATGAAGGGCTTCAAGAGGTGAACAAAAGAATTTGTATTTTATTCTAGAGGCAATAGGAAGCTACTGGAGTTGATGGGGAAGAAAGAGACATGGTGAGATCTTCTCTTAAGGAAAATTACTTTGGCAGCAGCGTATAAGATGTATTGGAGTGGTGAGAGGCTTGAGACAAGGGGACCAATTAGGAGTGTTGTAGTAATCAAGACAAGAGGTGCTGAGAGCCTGAACTAACATGGTGAGTGGAGCAGGAGGTCTTAGGTCAGAGATATTGCAATGGTAAAAGTGGGAAGATTTGATGACTCATTGAATGATGTGGGATGAGGGAAAGAGAGCAATGGAGGCTAATGCTGAGCTAGGAATCTAGGAGACTAGGATGGTGGTTGTTGTTGAGTCATTTTTAGCTATGTTCAACTCTTCATGATGTTAAAATTAATTATCTGAAATAACAAGGAAACTGAGGACAAAATAATAGAGACGTCTTAATTGATTTGCAAAGCTGGCATTTGCATACTAAGTCAGGTCACCTGACTCCTCAGAGGTCAGAGAGCAGAAGAGATTCACAGAGCTGATATTTATAACAAAAGAGAGGAATAAAAAAAGTACAGAAACTTGTTTCGAACATCATTCAATTAGACCGCACCGGTCACCTAAGTAGTTAGCTTCTCCCAGGCTTTCTTAATTTTGCCCAGAAGCCCTTCATTGAAAGTGGTGCCTTTTGTACCTAGAAAGTATACTGGGAAAGAGGAACTTGTGATCAGTAGTTAGCAGTCATCCTCATCTTCCTTAGAAGATTCCATTACTAGAGTAACTTAGACTCTAGCTCAAGAAAAAAAAAAAGGAGTGGAGCTTATCCACTAAGGCTGGAAAGAGGAACTTAACTTTTGGCTGACTTTTCTCCAACTGCTAGAAAGGGGAACTTAGCCTCTGGTCAACCCTCCTTTCTGCTGGAAAGAGAATCCTGGCCTTTAAAAAAAGCCTCATAACCTTATGGGTATTTTATTCTTCTAAGTTATATATTACTAAATGATGAAGTCTTATTAATCTATCTATTCACTGAAGCTGTAGGTAATCTAGACTTAAGAGACTATGTTAGTTTGACTTAGCTTAAGGCTAGCTCTTCCTAAAGAAGAGAATTTAATCCTATAATCAAACTAAAAATAAGCCAAAGTAATCAATAATGATTGATTTCCTTTTCAGTTGGGGTTTTCTTGGAAAAGTTACTAAAGTGATTTGCTATTTCTTTCTCCAGCTCATTTTACAGATGAGGAAACTGAGGCTGAGTTAAGTGACTTGCCCAGGATTTCACAGCTAGTAAGTGTCTGAGGCTGGACTCTGGTCTTCTAGTTGTCTCTGGTCCTCCTAACTCCAGGACTAGTGCTCTATCTACTACCCCACTTAGCTGCCCTCAGGATAGTGGTACCTTTGGCAGAAGTAGTGAAGTTTAGAAGATGGGAAGGTTTGGGGGGAGGGAAATAATAAGCTCAGTCTTGGATTTATCGAGTTTGATGTATTTCCAGGACATCAAGTTTGAAATGTTCAACTGGTAATTAGTGATGGGGTACTGAAGCTCTGAGAAGAGAATCAGGCTGGATATATAAATTTGGGGGTCATCTACATAGAAATAATAGTTAAAACTGCTGAGGTAGTTACCTCAGAAAGAGAGATTTTTGTCTATTTAATTAAATAGATTCAGAATTGGTTGGTTGACTGAACTCAAAGAGTAGTTGTTTCTTTCTACAATCATCAAAATGACAGGGGCTAGGGGAGAAGGGAGGGGTGGGGGAAAGAGAGAGTATAGAGGTAGAAACTAGGACAGGACCTTGGAGAGCACCCAGAGTTGAGGGTGGGGGAAGGGTGTAATATGAATGATAATCCAGGAAAGGAAGCTAAAGAAGAGAACCAGGAGAGAGTAGTTTCATGAAACCCAGAGAGGAAGAACATCCTGGAGGAGAGAATGGCCAATAATGTTAAATGCTACAGATAGAGCAAGAAGGATGAGGATTGAGAAAAGACCATCAAAGAATGGGACAATCCTTTGCTTGGGGTGGAAGGGATAATGATAACTGACAACTGAGAGAAGGTAGAGCTGCTTGACAAAGTAGGAGGGCCTTTACACTGGAAATGACAGGACAAAGATGACTAATAGGGGGTTGATAGCCAAGTAAGAAAATAATAAGAGAGCACCCAACTGCCTTTGGTAAATTCAAGACACCTTGCTCAGAGAGCTACAACCTCAGGTCCTGAAAGAATTGGCTGGGGTGATTGTTGAACCAATGTCCATGATCACTGAAAGATCATGGAAAATAGGAAAGGGTCCCACAAGAGGAAATGGAGAAGTGAAAATGCTTTTCTGATTTTTAAAAAATGGAAGAGAATACAAACTATGAGTCAGTGGACTTGACTTTGATTCTTGGGAAAATGCTAAATAGATTACTAAGGAGATGGTTGGTGAACAGCTAAAAAAGGAAGCAGTGATTATAAAGAACCAGCATTGCTTTATCAAGAAAAGTCATTGAGTCAGACCACCTTCATTTGCTTTTCTGACAGGATTACTAACCTAGTAAATAAGGAGAATGCTGTAAATATAGCATGCCTAGATTTCTGCAGAGCTTTGGGTAATGTATTTCTTACTATTCTTGTGGAGAAGGTAGAGATATGCAAAATCTTCCCATCTTCTAAACTCCACTATTTCTGCTAAAGGCACTGCTATCCTGGGGGCAGCTAAGTGGGGTAGTGGATAGAGTACCAGTCCTGGAGTTAGGAGGACCAGAGACAATTAGGAGACCAGAGTCCAGCCTCAGACACTCACTAGCTGTGTGACCCTGGGCAAGTCACTTAACTTTGTTTGCCTCAGTTTCCTCATCTGTAAAATGAGCTGGAGAAGGAAATGGCAAATCACTTCAATAGCTTTGCCAAGAAAACCCCAACTGAGAAGGAAATCAATTAATATTGATTACTTTGGTTTATTTTTAGTTTGATTATAGGATTAAATTCCCTTCTTTAGGAAGAGCTAGCCTTAAGTCAAGTCAGACTAACATAGTCTCTTAAGTCTAGATTACCTATAGATTTAGATATGAATTTACAACATATAAAATAGGCATAATAATGTCACCTACCTCATAGGATTGTTGCGAAGATCAAATGAGATAATATTTGTAAAGCGTTTAGCACAGTGCCTGGCACATAGTAGGTACTATACAATTGCTAGCTGCTTATTATTATTAATTTAATCCAGTGGATTCAAAACTGGTTGGATGGCTAGACTCAAAGAGTAATTGTTTCTGGCTCTGGTCCTCCTAACTGGTGCTTTATCCACTACCCCACCTAGCTGCCCCCAGGATGGTTTTACCTTTGGCAGAAATAGTGAAGTGTAGAAGATGGGAAGGTTTGGGGGAAGGGGGAGGCAATGAGTTCACTCTTGGATTTATTGAGTTTGATGTATTTCCAGGACATCAAGTTTGAAATCTTCAACTGGGAATTAGTGATAGGTACTGAAACTCTGAGAAGAGAATCAGGCTGATGAGCTAGTGTACAAGAGTAAGTGTGCTTGGTCAGACAGACAGGCTCAAAGAACAGCCAGATATGAGAGTGCCAGGAGAGAATGTTGTCAGGGAAGCTAAGGAAGGAGAGAGTATCCAGGTTGAAGGGTTGGTCCACAGTGCTGAAAGCTGGACAGGTTACTGGTGAACTTCGAGGCAAGTTTTCAGTGGAGGGGTAGGTGTGGAAGCCAGATTGCCAGAAGTTGAGGAATAAGTGAGGGGTGAGGTGGATGCAGAGTATACCAGGGGTGGGGAACCTGCATCCTTGAGGCCACACGTGGCCTTGTAGGTGCTTGGGTGCAGTCTTTTGACTAAGTCCAAGTTGTACAGAACAAATCCTATTCTTAAAAGGGGATTTGTTCTGTGAAGTTTCGATTTAGTCAAAAGGCTGTACTTGAGGACCTAGAAGGCCACATGTAGTCTTGAGGTCACAGGTTCCCTACCCCTGGATTAGACTATTCTTTCTAGGAGAGCTTAATCCTTTAGAAAGGGAGAAGTAGAGATCAGCTGTGAAAAGTGTGGAAAGGCTGGACATCTGTGTCAGGGCAGAGGAGGGCTGGCATCAGTTTGCATGTGACATTGAGGGCTGAAAACTGTAAAAGCCACCAGACTTAACTGGCCTCATGAGGTGGGATTTGTTTTCCTTACGTGGGAGGGAAGAGCATCCCCACCCCACACACATAGGAATGGCAAGAAGAAATAGAAAGTTCAAGGGAAAGGGTTTTGTTTGCTTTTAGGGATGGGAAAAGTTGAGCATGATCATAAGTAAAGGGGAAGGAGTCATTGGATAGGAATATATTGAAGACGAGAGTGAAAGAGGGAATGATATGGATCAAAAGCCAAAGAGAGCTGCCAGGAAGGGATGGGGGTTGAGGGAATGAAGCTGAAATAAAGCAGAAATGAACAAATAAAAATGTAGAGTGGTTTCAAATTGTGGAGAATGAGAGATGTGGGAGCTTATGACTATAGGAATAGCAATTACATTATTTGCCTGTGAAAATATTAAGCAAGCTAGGGCAGCTGAGCTGTGGGCTCAAACAGCAGCTGTGGGCCAGAGCCCTGAGGACTTCATTACCACTTTCCTATTCTGGGGTTGCCTGTAGGCAACAGAAACAAAATAGAGAGAGCCAGAATCTCTTGCTATGTTTTCTAGGCTGACCTGTTATGTTAGGTGACAGAGTCAATAGAGGCAGGAAGACCTGAGTTGGGATCCTGCCTCACACACTTGCCAGCTTTGTGGTGCAAGGGAATTCACAAGCTCTCTCAGCTCTGGCTTCATCCTCTATAAAATGGGGGTAACAGTGGAACCTACTTCATTGAGTTGTGTAAGGATCAAATGACATCATATACATTAAGTGTTCTGCGAGCTTTAAAAAAACTATGTAAATAGTATTATTATTATTATTATGTTTGCAGAAATGGTTATCTTAAAAGGAAGGAGAGTGAAAGCCATAAGAAACACAGCCGTCTGCGGGGCTAGTGTTCTTGGTTGGCACTTTCTTTAGGCCTCTGTATTTCCATGTCCTGCATATACATGGAAGTTATGTGTGCCAGGTAAACTCACTGAGGTCTTGGCTACAGAAATCACAGTTGTGCCTAACTGTTTTACGGTAAGGAAATTGAGAACCAGAGAGATAAAATACCTCCCAGTGCTCTTTCTATGACATCGCACTGTTTCTTTGACCAGACTGGAATAGAAAGAAATGCTGGAGCTTGAGAAAATTCCTTTGAGTCCTGCTATCTGATTTTCTTTTAGTTTATTTTTTTCTCTTGATAGCCATCTTTATTTGCGTAGATCAGCTGTGAAAAGTGCGGAAAGGCTAGACGTGTGTGTGGGCAGAGGCAGGTTGGCATCAGCTTGTATGTGACATTGAGGATCAGATTGAACTGGCCTCATGAGAAAAGATTTGTTTTCCTTACATTGGAGGACAGGGCAGGAAGGAAGGAACCACATGGTCACTACAATGCAAATAAGGTCACAGAGCAACAGCCTGGGTTACAGGGGCACGGGTCTCTATAACTTAATCTTGGTGCTGCTTGGTGAAACTGATCAACCCACTGATGAAAGTATCATGAGAGGTCACGGGTACATCTGATTTTAACTCAGGCTCAATTTTCTTAGCCAATTGCTTTCCTAATTCTATTCCCCACTGTTCATAACTGTTGTCCCAGAAAATACGCTGAAAAAGATCTCGTGCTCATACACGGCAATTAAGGCTCCAAGGAGGGAGTGAGCTTTGTGAAGATCATAGAATCAGTAGAATGATTTCCCTCAAAGCTCCTATGAGAAAGCAGCTTCTCCTGGGTATAGCCATTCTTGCCTGCAGCCTGGAGCTCCTTACATCCCATCTCCTGTTGTCTTCTTCTTCATCAGGACCTCACTCTGACCTAGAAAGTTGACTAGAAATATCTTGCAATGAAGGCCATTCTGGATTGGATGCTGTGTCTGGATGGGAATGCACAGGTCACAAGGAGTATTTTGGGTACCCTGGTGAATTAGCACTTAGAAAGCATGCTATCTGTTGATCCATGGCTCTCCCCATTCAGTGGAGCCTAGATTATACTTAGCCCGGGCACCTGACTTGGCCACGTACTTCCCATTGGATTCCATGACACTCTCTGTCATGGCAGCAGAAGATACATATACTGATCATAGGGTAGAGGGCCTGAGTCTTGCTCCCAAAACAGTTAATGTACCAGCTGCCCAGCATCGCAACCAGCACAAGGACGTTCTTCGCCAGTGGGATTGGGGTTGAAGTGTTTGTCCACTCATTGAGCCTCCAGACAACAGCTACTTAAAGTTATCAAAAGCAACACGCAGGGTGATATAAAGGCCAAAAGCTGCCCACAAGGAGTAACACACACCAACTCAGACCCAGAATTCCATCATTTTGAGTGGTGACTCCAAACTCTTTAACTTTTGGTACACTGGTAGACAAGTCTACAAGGCACTTTGCCATAACTGAAGGATCCTTGCCTGCCTGAAGGAACCTTTCCTTGACTGTCTCTGCTTTGGTGATGTGTGGCAAATGACTTTCAGGTAATGACGAAAAGACAACCTCTTGGGGGAGGGCAGCAAGGGTTGTGGAGTTAAAAATTGTCCAACCTGCAATAAAAGAAACTGAGACAGAGCTCTGAGCCAATGGCACTTTGTTAAAGGGTCAATGGTGCCCTCTAATGAAGTGGATCTCAGACCTACCTCATGATCTAAGATGCCCCTGGCTCCCAGGACCTTGTTTTTGTAGAGTTTAATACCCAAGTATGCAAAAGAGGCATGGTAAAATACAGAATCTCATTGGTTGATAGACTTTACTCTTAAGGGGCAAAAATGATGTATCTGCCAAAATGGTGTATCAGCAAGTGGGTCTCGGGTTGGGGAAGCACAGGGCATCTTCACTGACTAAGTGGTCATAATATAGCATCTGCTCATATTGGGCAAGAGAGAAGTACAAAAATAAGTTGGAGGACTTTTCAAAAAATCAAGGTACCCCACCCACGCTAGGCTTGGACATGGAATTTGAACAAAACAGGATTGAGATACCTGTGTCAGCATTCTTGGTTGAGCAGGTGAGCTTTATGACTGGTAAACAAGTAGTGACCATTACATTAAAGTTTGAGGCCTACTATAAGAGCCTATCTTATCTAATTATCCCTATATGATTTATGTAAAATATCAAACTGATTAATACGGTGTTGGCAACATGAGCGCCATAAGTATTGGAGACAATACTGTCTCCCTGTGAGTAAGACTTCAAGGCTTCCGTTCTTGTTAGCAAACCCAAGCCAAAACCTCCAATGCCAATGTTGATCCCATCTTTTAATGATCTTCCCTATGAAGCCCTTCTGCTCTACCATGGACACGCTTTGCCAAATGCCTTCATTTTCTCCAATGCTTTGTTAACCTCAAATCTCATGTTCTTGCCCTCTACCAGCATGGGTGCCTTGGAGTGATTCTGCAGTGCCATGTAAGGCACTTATCCCCCTATAATCTAATAAGTTCCTGTGAACTCCTTGAAGGCTGAGACTATGTCTTGTAGAAGCTATTTTTATTTCCTCCTATGCCTAGGTACCGCGCGCTTTCACACACACACACACACACACACACACACACACACACACACCCCTCTATCTAAAATGAGGGAGTTAGATTGGATGTTCTCTGAGGTCTCTTCCAACTTTGCCATTTTGTGACTCTAAACAGAACCATCTCTGTTAGGGCAGTGGCAGCAACAACAAAGACCCTGGGATGGGGGCCCAGAGATTTCAAGAGAAACTGGGCATGTGGGAAGGAGAAGCAGGAACTTAAGAGTTTCTTAGGAACTTCAGAGCTTCAGAGTAAATAGGCTATTTCCCAGATATCCAGGCTCTTGTGTATCAGTGATCTCATCCCTGTCCAGATAAGGATAGCCAATTCAATCTGCAGCCCTGCCAGAGTGATTAGAGCCGGAGATCCATGAGAAAATCTCACCATATCAATCTGGATGTGGGCCGGCCCTTCCTGCCCTGGGCTTTCAATAAATCTGAGGCAGAAATCCAAGCAGACTACCCAGGCCAGCTTTGTCAGGAAGAGATGCCCCCAGGGTGAAGGGGAGAGGTAGCAGAGAGCTGGAGCTCAGATTGTGAAGGTATTATAGGATAAATATAAAATAAATAAATACATAGAATATTATAGACTAATTTGTTTGCTTGGCTATGTGGATGCATGTATACATGCAATATACATATAAATATATAGAATTTTGCCAGATTTTAAATAGATCTGTGATCTCATCAGTGATGGCATTGTCTCCATCATGAGGCATCTAGATGGTGCAGTGGTTGGAGTGCCAGGCCTGGAGTCAGGAAGACTCATTTTCTCGGGGTTCAAATCTGGCCTTAGACACTTAGCTAGCTGTGTGACCCTGGGTAAGTCACTTAACCCTGTTTTTACTTCAGTTGCTCATCTGTCAAATGAGCTGGAGAAGGAAATGGCAAACCACTCCAGTGTCTTTGCTAAGAAAACCCCAAATGAGGTCAAGAAAAGTCTGTCATGACTGAAAGAACTTAACAACAGCAAATTTCAGTATAATCACTTTCCTTTGTAATCCTATGTATTGTTATATGCATTTAAAACTATTATTCTGGAAAGGGTTCCTTGGGCTTCACCAGACTCCAAAAGGGGCTATGGAAAAATAAAGGTTAAGAACTGTTAATAGAAGATCTCATCATCTATGAGGAACTGTTCTTTGACTTGGATTCCAAGATGGATATCCGCCATGACAATAGTATACACCTTAGTGAGAGTATATTTCCATTTTATGCCTTATCTGACATGAATACTTAAGAGGTTTCTCAGAAGGTGATCTCTGTTATAGCTTTCAAGGAATTTTTTTTCTAATTTTACCATTCATGGGGGGCAGCTTGGTTGAGGAAAGCCCTCAAGGTGGTATTTTGTTCTATGATACAAACGTTCTTGTTCTTATGTTTTTAGAGCCAGACCATGTGTTCTCTATATCTTTCATTCAGCTGTATGTCAAGATGTGATCTACTACAGAATATTGCTGGCAGAAGCCTCTCTGTCCCCTTCCAAGACCCTTAGCAGGATGCCTACAATGTATGTATAAACTTTTCTCTTAAAAATTTAATACAGATGGAAAAGTAAGCATACAGATCAGGAGTTCGTGATCTCCTGGTTGCTATTTTTTTGGTAGTAATAAAGTCTGAGATTTGTTCTACTCCTTTGGTCTCTCCTCCTTTTCCTGATACCTTGAGAATCAGCCCCTCAAAGCCCTTCAGCATGGACCTTGGTCTGATCCAGCTGCTTTTCCTGTCTTCATTCCCTTTGGTGCTGTTTCTACATCCTCTATGTCACAGTTCAAGAATGGTGGCTCTACCAACCTTGATGGTGAAAAGAGTTAATTCTAAAAGGCCATTGCAAATATTTTCTATGTTTTGCCTATTTATTTGTCTAGTTTAAAGTTTCACCCTTCAATGCTCTTGGGATAATTTTGTTTAGTTGAGTCTTTTGCAAGGTCTCTTTAAAATGATTTTACTCATCACTAAAGAAGCAGCTGGTAAATCTAGCCTCAGATACTTACCAGTGATGTAATCCTGGGCAAGCCAATCAACCACTGCTTGGCTCAGTTTAGTTAGCTGTAAAATGGGGGTAGAAAAAGTACCCACCAAACAGGGTTGTTGTGAGGATCAAATAAGATGATGATTGTAAAATATTTAGCACAGTGCCTGACACATAGGTAGGTGCAATATAAATATAACATAGTATAAATATCTAAGTATATATTATTACAGTATGTTATTATATAATGTGTACTATATTTTATATAATTATAATATGTTATAGATCATTATATGTTACAATAATATAATGCTACATAATATATTATTACATATATTATAGTAAATATAGTATAAACATAGTAGGTACTATAAAAATGCTATTCCCTTCCCCACTGCTTCTCTCTGTTTTGTGGGACAAGGGTCCTAATAACCTTCCACTATTCTTCTCCGTAAGTACTTACAAATAAGCTTATAGTCTAACCCAACGTCACCCTTGGCTACTCTATCTCTCTTCTTGGCTAGTAAGTCAAGTGTTTGCTAAGACACTTTTAAAATTCTTTTGGTCTCCTAGTTATAGCGAATGATTTATATTGATTCAGATTCTGTATGACATGATTATAATTGGTGTGAATGCCTTTTCTTCCATCCACATCTCATTTTCCACCATCAATAACTTGTTTAAATAGGCAGTCTAGAGGGATTTTAATTGCAGACCATATCTTTTTCATTTTTATTCTTTTTCTAGCTACGTATTAATTTTCATCTTTGCTCTAACAAATGAGTGGTCTGACTGTATACAGACAGCTGATTCAGGAGTGACTCCCATATCAGCCATGAGTCATTTCCTGTCAGTTAAAATATAATCAATTTCATTTTTTGTGATGTTATTCAGTGTTACTATATCTAGCACCTTCCAATTTTTTTTCTTAAAGAAAATATTCATGATGGGTAGGAATGAGGCTTTTGTATAATCTGCAGGACTTTCTCATTCCTTATTGCTGATTTATTTTTGCCAATATATCATATTTTTCTCCATCTTTACCTGTTCTGATCATTGCATTGAAGTCATTAAGTATCAGAGGAGAGAATGATTTAATTTGGAGGATCTTATCACCTTCGTCCTAGAATTTCTCCAGTTCTTCATTTTCTACAACACATGTTGCTTTGCAAATTTTGCTTGTTTTCGTGATGGTCTTTTTGCAAATTCTTAGCCTGAGCATGACAATATGAGATGACCGAATGTTCCATGAAATGATATTTCTTGTTGCCTTTGGGCTCACAATAAAACCAACCCTGCCAACTCCTTTATTTGTTTCTCCAAGGATAACTAGCTAGCTAGCAGCTAAAGCATTTATTAGGTGCTTATCATGTGTTGGGCACTGTACTAAACTTGGGGATACAAATATAGGGAAGCAAGACAGTGCCCTGCCCTCAAAGAGCTTCCATTCTAATGGGGGAAGATAAGACATAAAAAGGTGCTGAAAAGGAGGAGGAGGAGAGTATAGTGAGGAGACAGCCAGAAGTACAAGGCCTAAGCCCTGGGGAGATAAGGCAATAGTTTACCTAACAGAGCTGGGAGACTGGGGAGGGGGGCAGGGGGAAGAACCTGTGAACTATTCTTCCATTTAGTTGCAACAGCTTTCTGTTTTCTGGGTTTGTTGATAGGCCATATTGGTGAAGGTGAGGGGAGAGTCAGAGGGAGAAGAACAAGTGAATGAGCATTTATTAAGTATCTACTATGTGCCCAGGCTAAACATTTTACAAATATTATGTCATTTTTCATATAAGAACAGCAACAATAATAACTGTTGTTTACATAAAACTTTAAGGTTTACAAAGCACTTTACACATGTTATTTCACTTGGGATTCAAAACTAAGTCTTCCTAACTCCAAGCCCAGTGCTTGATCCCCTTGTCCTATTACTTCTACATAAAAAAAAAATCTCATTTAAGCCTGTGGAGTAGGGACCACAAGCATTATTATCCCTATTTTACATGGGGGAAACTGAGGCTCGGAGTGTTACTTCTCCAAAGTGACATAGCCAGTAAATGTCAGAGTCAGGATTTGAATTCAGGTCTCCTTGATTTCAATTCTAGCGTCTTAGCAATGTGCCATTTCAGTTTCTTAACCAATCCCTTCTTTCCAAGCCCTTTTTGGATACCCTTAACCACTTAACTTTTCAGATGAGGAATAGTCCTTCCAAGGTATAGTTGAGCCAGAGGCTTAAGCCCTTTGTCCAAGGTTACCTGGAAATTGGTGAAATGATGGGTTATGATTTCTTTCAATAATAGGTGACATTGTCCTGGCATGCAAATGAATTTATATACAATCTAAAGAGAATTCAGACATTAAGCCTTAAGAAAATCAGGCAGAGGATTTAAAGCTACTGAATAAATTCAGTGTCCTCTTTTCGGTAGGTTTATCTCAGTTTCTTGCAGAGGAAATTTGGAATGGAAATGCTCTGGTTTCCAACTTCCAAGAAAGTGTTATATTGGCTACCAAGATAGGGAGTCTGGTAAGGGTGTGTCTGGGAGGAGGGGTGAGACGCCACAGATGACCTTGGGACATGTGAGTATAAATACTGGTGGTAAAATGGCCATCTTACCTCTACTGGGGTTGTGTCCAGGACTCTCCACTAGACCCCTGCAGAAGGATAGCATGAAGGATAAAGGGCAGACATTAAGCATCATAAGTACTGAGGTTTTCTGTCTGAATCTAGGAAAGCCAAGAGGGCTTGGGTATCCTAGCCATTCTTCCAGTGTCTCCTCTTTTCCTCAGTGTTTCTTACTACATTTCTCTGAATATACCACAGAACTTGACTGCTAAATTTCCACGGTGCCTGGAATAAGTAGGCACTTAATAAATGCTTGTTGCTTGATTGGATTCTATTCTTTTTCTTCCAATTGCCCATCACAGTCCTACCCTTCCAGTTCCCCTTTCTCCCATGTTGTTCAGTTGGGCTAACTATGTCTAGCTCTGTCTCTTATCTCCAGTGGTTTTGGAGAAGACAGGCTAAGACAGAGGAAGGTAGTCAATTGTCCCTCTGGAGTTTCTTGAGGTGTTCATGGGATAACTACTGAACCCTGACAAGACCATTAATCCCTTCTGCTGCTGATATACACCCAGGGCCTACCTTTCCCTCTTCTCACAAATTCAATAAGCAGGGACATATAAAAATTATAAGGTTCATTTAAAAAGCAGTAAAGAATGGATTTCAATTTCCTTTAAAATCACAACACAATCATTCTTCCACACTGCCTTCTGTGTGAGGGGTGGACATTTCTGCTTCCCACCTTGGCCCTAGATAGGAGGGCACCATAAGACCCTGTGGCTAGGGAAGCAATTGAGGGCTTTGTGTGGCCTTGTATATGTGTTGGGGGTAGGTGCTAAGCCAGATGGAATGGACCAGGAATTATCAGAACAGAACTACTGAGGGGGAGGACTTGAGCAACGATAAGATGAGGTATTTGTGCATGTGCCCATGTGGTTTGTACTTGTGTGTGTCTCTATGTTTTTGCGGGTATAATTTTATGTGCACGAGAATTCCCTGGCCTGAACCTCTTTGGCTTTCTCAGTATGTGTCCCTATGTTCTAGTCTGTGTCCACACATATAACTACTAGGAAACTTGGGCCTGAAATTACTGGTCCTGAGTATGAGAAAATGTTTGAGATTGGACATGCCCAGTAGGGAGAGAGGAGGGGCACATTTCATCTCTTGGATCCAGGCATTTTCTCTGGCTGTCCCCCATGCCCGTGACATCTCCTCCTCATCTCTGCCTACTGCCTTCTCTGGCTTCCTTTAAGTCCAAACTAAAATCCTGTCTTCTACAAGAAGCCTTTCCTAATTCTAATTCTAGTCCCTTCCCTCTGTTAATTATTTCCTATTTATCCGTAAGTAGCTTTTTTGTATATATTGTTTGTTGTCTCCCTCATTAGAGTGTGAGCTCTTTGGGGACAGATATTGTCTTTTGCCTCTTTTTGTAACCCCAGCACTTAGCACAGTGCCTGACACATAGTAGGGGTTTAATAAATATTGACTGATTGGCTTTGGAAGATGGGGGTGGATCAAATGAGTACCTTCATCCCCTAGGGACTAACTGAAACAAGACTCCTGAATTCCTGCTGGGTGTGTGAGGGTTGGTTGGCACATATATAAATGTGCATACATGTACATGTGTATACACGTATGCATGTATACATACATACACATATACATGCATACATGCATATATAAACCTCATGGTTTACAATGTGCATTCTTCCCAAAGACCATCTCAAGAATATTGTGCAAGTATTAGCACCACAATTTTATAGGTAAAGAAACTAGAGCTGAGAGACATGAAATAATTACATAGCTGGCTAAGTGTCTGAGTTGGGATCTGAGAGGGAGGAGGGAAAGGCAGTGAGAAGGGAGGAAGGCCAAGGGGAGAAGTGGGATGAATTCTACTTTTGACTATATGAATTTGCTGCCCTTGAGTGTACTTCAATCAATCAACAAGTATTTATGAATGTAACCCCAGTTTCCAGCGACGCCTGGAGCAGTATGCATGAGACTCTGCTAACTGGTGGAGAGAATGCAGATGTGATCTTATTAGACTAGACTGGATGAGAGGCGGAGTTGGCACAAGAGCTTTGAAGAGGAGACACACTTTTCCTTCTTTCTTTGAGAGACACATGCATGGCTTCCTTTTCTGGGGGCATGAACGCTAAGGAGGAGAAAGAAGACTCTCTTGCAGCCATGTAGGGGAAGCAGGTTCTTTGACATGTCCCTAATTCCAGCCTGCCCCTGTAGAGGCTTCCAGGAGTTTCCCCTTGGGTGACATCAAGATTTCCTCTTGGCCCCATCTAAAGAATTCATTTACTCCTTTGTTTTCTGGCATGTTCTGATCTATTGAACTCTCGTTTCTGTTTGCTACTTGCTTGGGTAGATAGGTTTATTCAATATTCACTTTTTGTAACTTGTGTGACCAACGTTTGTGGTAGGAAGGGGCCAAGCCAATGAGTGTGAGCTAAGAACTATTCTTCGCCCATAAGGGATAGTGGTAGGAAATCTAGAAGCCTTTCATTCTGATCCTAAAAAAAATCATGTCCTTAGACAAACAATATTGGGTGAACGGATAGGTATAATAATTTTAGCCTTCTAATACAGTAAACCTCTCTCATGGAGAGGAGAAAACCCTTTTCTTGTTTTCCTCAGTTCAGAAATCAGTCTCCCTTGGAGGGATGTTGTAATGGCAACCACACTGGCATACCCAGGATGGATGCTAGTGCAGGTTCTTTTATCTGCTTTACTAGGAAAGACAGCTGTTTCAGGGGTCAACAATCTTCTTTAATTAAACAGAAAAAATGTGGAGAAGAGAAATAAAGACCAACAGACAGGGCTCTACTGCCTAAATCAAAACAATACTGCTATGTATACTTTACATTCACCACTGGATCGAGAGAGCCTTTACCTCTGAGCAGTCAGAGAGCTCTGAGCATACAGCAACTCTGAGTCTCGACCAGGGAATCACAACATCCTTCTTGTAAGCAAGCCCCCAAAGCAAAAGCTCATCTCTCAGAATATATACACTTTCAGATAATAGGCTTTGTGCCTAACGAGAAATTAACAAAAGGTGTGTAAGCCTTCCTACAAGCAAGCAAGCTTCCCTTAATGGGCTCCACATGAGGCCTATTGATGGGCGGGGAAAATCTTATTCCCTATAACCTTACAGACCTGAACAGGCTTCCTGAGATTTGAGCTGCCTGACTATAGTTTATATAGATATAGACTATAGTCATCCCTTGTGGATATACAAATCTTCCATGAGCTGTATATACCTTATGTTAAGAAACTTCCATATATGTGCCAAGCACTGTGCCTGGCACTGGGGATAGGAGTATAAGGAATGAAATACGAGGTTGCAGGTCCTTGGATACCTCAGTCTTGAGCTGAGGCTCTATGCTCTTGGATTCTTCTCTTAGGCTACCTATTGGGTGACTTTGTCAGAGGAATGGTTTGAAACTTAATCTCAGCCCCGGAACCCAACACTTCATCCACTATGTGAGGTAGTGTTAGGATACACCAGGGAATGGACTCAAAATGCAGCTCTATGGACTTAGGTTAGACAACAAAACATTAAAAAAAAAGTATTAACACCTAATAACTGCCTAAAAAACAAGCATACAAAACAAGAGGCAAAAATCTTATCCCTCCCCCCCTCCCCACCCACACATACACCATCCTAGCCTTTTATGAGGCAGAACCAAAAGAATGAACAAAAATAAATGGACAAATAAAATGCTTTTGTTCTTCGGGGCCAGTTCAGATCTGTCCAGAATCAGGAAGGATTTTTTGAATAGCTAGGGCCATTATATTACAAAAGAAGGTGTAATCACAACTCCCACCTAGAGCACCTTGTGGTCACAGCACTTTTACATATATTCATAAAGCCATAGAATGTCAAAGCCAGAAGATCCTTCAAACCAATCCTTGAATTTTACAGATGAGAAAACCCATGTCTAGACAGCTACAGTGACTGGCCAAGGTCATGCAGCTAATAATTAGCAGACCCAGGTGGCCCAACTCCAATTTTCTCCTCTTTTCACTAGACTGTGTTTTCTTTCCAGGATTCAGAATAGTTATGGTGCAATCCTACTTAGAGTCAGGTAGATGGAGTAAATGGCAGCTAATTAGGTGACCTTAATGAGATCACTAGGGCAGAAGCCATGGCTTTTGCTTCCTTTCTATCTCTCATAACACCTAGAATAGCAGCTGGTACGGAATGTGAGTTCAAAAGGTATCTATTGACTGAGAAGCCTTCCCTCTCTGTGCCTTGATGAAATGCTGATCTGTGTGAAAGAATGCAGGCAGAGGATTCAGACATACACATCCCCAAAGCCTCAGCATCCCTCATCTCTGGTGGCCCACTGCTGTACAAGTGATGGCAAAGTGATGCTTTGGGCTTTTAGCTCTGGGGGATAGTGGATAAAGGGGAAGGAATGGGCCTTGCTCTCCGATGGGCCAGAAAGGGGTGAGCAGCTCCTCCACGCCCAGAATGCTTACCCCTCAGCAAGAAGCCAGTCTAACACTGCTCTGGGTGTCATGGTTTGTGATGCAATGGCTACAGAGAGTGAGTAAACATTTTATAATCCATCTGGTGGGGACTGAAGGGCAACAGAGCAGTATGACTGAAGGGGGAAATCAAGGTACCATTCAGCCCACACAGTCAGGGGAAGGGAAGCAGAACGAAATAAAACTTTTTTTTTAAATGAATGGAGCACGAGGCATCTGGGAGAGAGCTAAGACATGATCCCTCGGGTTTTGCAAGCACTCTAAGGCTGCTAAGTGGCACAGTGCATATAGGGCTGGGCCTCATCTTCCTGAGTTCAAATTCAATCTCAGGTACTTACTAACTGTGTGACCCTGGGCAAGTCACTTCATTCTGTTTGCCTCAGTTAAATGAGCTGGAGAAGGAAATGACAAACCACTCCAATATCTTTGTCTCCTTCTCCCCCAACAGGGTCACAATTAGGCACGACTGAAACAATTGAACAACAAGGTTAATACAAGGCTTTTCTCTCCAGTGACAGCAGGCAGAACAAATGTTTTTATTCCCATTTTATGGGTGAAGGAGCTCAGAGAAGTTTAAATGAGTTTTCCAGGTTCACGCAGCTAATAATTGTCAGGGGCAGGCTCAAATACAGGTGTTTGGAAGGCTAGATCAAAGATTCTTTCCACTGTACAACGTTGTCTCATGAAGCTGTCTCCCAAGCGGGGAGGTAAAGGTCAGAGTAAGCAGCAGAAATGAGCCACAAGACAGAGGAGCAGAAGACTAGAAAAGCTGTGGATTCTAAGGTCCAAATTTTGTCTCTGGCATGCTATGTGACATCAGACAAGTGACCTGACCCCTTTGGGTGTTAGATGCCCCATTTGAGGCTCGTAGCAAATACTCCTATGGCAGAAATGGCTAATCAACAAAGCCTTCTGTTTATATCAAGTGTTGCAGAAATGCTTAATGCAGTGCAGCAAATAGAATCAGTTCCCAATTTTCCGTGTCAATGGAAGTAAACCACGATGCAAATTATCGCAAAGCCTCTTACCTCAATGAAGGCCACCGCTTCCTGACTTCCTTCCAGTTTCCAGTCTCTCTCTCTCTAATCCATCCTTCCCAAAGCCACCAGAGTAATCCCACCCACCCCCATGTCTCTTTTATTCCAGAACAGTCCTATTGCTCCCTATTACCTTAAGGATGAAATGCAGCCTCTTCCACTCAGCATCTTTACAATCTGACCCCAGCCTACCCCTGCTTCACATCAGTCCCTTTCAATTACTCCTGGTTCTAACCAAACTGGCTTATTTGTTGCCCCCTGGACTTCATATCCCCCCATTTCTGGAATATACTCCCTCCTCACCTTTGCTTATTTTGAGCCCCTGGCCTTCTTCTGGTGCCAGCTCCTGTGCCATCCTTAGGGCAAGACTCTCCCCACTTGCTTGTGGTCTCTCCCTCCTTAAATAATCATGTATATACCTACCTTTTACATATGCTCCCCTCCTCCCCCTATAGAATATAAGCTCCTTGAAGGCAGGCACTGTACTATGGTCTGGTTGTTTTCTCTCTATCCTCCTTACCTAGCATGATGCCAGTGCCTTCACATAGTAGGTGCTTAATAAGTGTTTGCTGATTGGATCGAATTTATTGTTTCTGTATATGTATGATATCAGCATGCAAATATGCATCTCTGGCTTCAGAATGAATGACATATGTTCTGTGCACATACGAAATTATAGAGTCTCAAGAGTTAGAGGTAGTACAGAAATCCCCTCTCCAATACCCCTGACAAATCAAACTTCCCTTAAATATCTCCAGTGACAGAGAATCCATTACCTCATTAAGCAGCCCATCCCATTTTGGAACTGTGCTAAATAGGATCTTACTTTGGGCCAAAATGTGTCCTCCTCTAACTTCCATCCTAGTTCTGCCCTCTGGAATTTTTTGTTTTGTTGTTGCTGTTTAGTTTTTTATCAGTCATGTCCGACTCTGTGTGACCCCTTTTGGGATTTTCTTGGCAAAGATACTGGAGTGGTTTGCCATTTCCTTCTCCAGCTCATTTTACAGGTGACAAAACTGAAGCAACCAGGGTTAAGTGACTTGCCCAGGGTCACACAGCTAGTAAAAGTCTGAGGCTGGATTTGAATTCAGGAAGATGAGTCTTCCTGGCTCCTGGCCCTGCACTCTATCTATTGTGCCACCTAGCTGCTCTATGGAACAGTATGTGACAAATCTATCTGTTCTCCTCTTCCACAGGACAGCCCTTCAAATATTTGAAAACTATGATTATGCTGGGAGCCATCTCCAGTCTTCCTGATTCATATCTGGCCACTGGACCCAGATGGCTCTGGAGGAGAAAGTGAGGCTGGTGACCTTGCACAGCCCTCCCTCTCTTAAATCCAATTCACTTGCACGTTGTGGCATCATCTTCCTGATGTCACCGTCCTCTTTGAGGATGAAGGACAAACAACAACAACAATGATCATGCCACCCATGAGTCTTTACTTTTCTTGGCTGAGCACCCCTAATTTCAATTTATTTCATCTCTCTGAGCCTCAGTTTCCCTTTCTGTAAAATGAAGAGAGCAGATTAAAATCCCTTCCAACTTATGGAATTTACCAATAGCCTTGTCCAACCCCGGAAGTAACCATCACTTGCCCTTTTTTTGGTATCACTGTGATATGATTGGGGAAGGGAGGATGATGTGTGGGATATTGTCCCCTCAACTAAGTTTCTCTGGTAGCCATTAAGAGTGGTAGCCAGCTCAACCATAACAAAGTGCTAACTTCTAGCCTTCATTACCACACTCTCCAAACAGCAGAACTGTGGTGCTACTGCCCTACTAAGGTGTAAAAGAAACCTGATTTTGGTACCTCAGTTTCCCCTCCCATTTCACACTCCTGAGAGCTCTTGTCCAACCCTTCCCTGGCAGGGGGGCTGTGAGTCAACATCTCTGAGTTCTCCCAAGTCCTTCAGTGTAAGGCGTCTCGATGAGTTGTGAGAATTATTATTAATTAGGGAAAATCTGTGTAATCATATAATTGAAGTGCATAATTGGTGCTCTGGTGCTTCAGGCAGAAATGTTAGAGATATTTAGATGAAAGTCAGGAAAGAGGAGGTTGTTGCAAGCAAAATATATGGCTTAACCTAGCAGCACTGGTCATTTCAACCACTGTGAAAACATGAAAAATAAGAAGGGATTATCTATGGCTCCTGGTGCCCTGAAAAACTTGAATTGAATAAAGGTCATGTGTTGAGGAGCTAAGTAAGCGCAAAAAGGCCATGGATGAATGGGTCCTTTAAAATTAGTTGCAGATATAAATATAGTCGCTTCCCCAGGGTGGTTGTTTTATGCCCATATTTGAGACTGCAGTGTATTTTTTCTTACAGGCATGTCAGATTTCTAATAGAAATGCTGAAATGATCTTTACAGAGGCAGAGGAAGCTCATGATAGAGCATCCCAGGTGTCACGTGGCTCCTGCTGCTGCCCAGACTCCTGCTTCTCGAAGCCCAGAGTTGTGGTGTTGGAGCCAAGTTGTGCCCCTGAGTTCTCGGTGCCAGAGTCTGGGTTTTAAATATGCCCTGGAAGGCCAATAACACTCAAAATGGTTTGTTTCCAGCTTCATTTCTTGGCTCATTTGAAAGGAAGGAGACAGGTGAGGCTTCCCGAATGATTGTTTCGATCCAATTCTCTTTCATTGGATGGAAAAAAGGGTGGGTGGGTAATAGAGGCATAACTAAGTGCCTTGGTCAAGAAGAACAAATGGTAATCTGGGCAAATATTAAGAGCTCCTTAAATTAAAGCTGGGGTAACAGAGGCTCTAGGACATTGGCCCCAAAGTGTGGGATTAGGGAAGAGCTCATTCTATCTGGCTGCTTTCTACCTTAACTAATTATTCTTGCCAATTAGGCACTAAACTGTTGTTTCTAGCTGCCAAAGGGTTGCCAGTGCTCTCAGAGCCCTACAACTTCAGCACCCTGGGGCAAAGCCTAGAATGTTTAATCTCAGTTATACCTCTGATGAGTGAGCAGCCAGGTTGGTATTCAAGATTCTGGGAAGAGGAACTTCTGCAGTCATTTACAACTTCTTAGAGGATTTGTTGGAGTGGTCACTAACAAGTTTTAGCATGGAGAGTTCAGCCCATCACTTGGATTGTAGAAAGTGACCATTTCTTGATGACAGATCACGCAAAAATATTTCTCCTTTCTTATTATTGATGTTATGCGAAAGCACCAGCAACTCAAAAGGGATCATGGTCCAATAGAATGGAAGCTCCTTGAGGGCAGGGTCTCTTTTTCGTTTTGCCCTTTAATACCTGGCATAATGCTTGCCACATGGAAGCTGTTTAATAAATACTTGTTGAGTCAAATTGACCTCTCTCTGCTAAGAGTTACTAAATGCAGCAGATTCTGTTTAAAGGTATGGTTTTAAAATTATGGCTTGTGGTCCTCCTGTGATCAAAATTTCTTGTAATCTCATTGTAATCAGTAAAGGCACTTTGTAGTTAAGGTCCAGACCTACATCTTCACCCACTTGTTGGATGGATGTCACCATTTGGGTTTCCTGCCACCATTTCAAACTCAAAATATCAAAACCCAAATTCATCATCCTCTTTTTCTTACCCTGTACCCCTACTCTTGTCCAAACCAGCTCCTGTTTTTTGAATACCATCTTTCTAGGATCCCAGGCTGGGAACTGCAGAGGAATCTTTGAGGCTTCCCTTTACTTTGCCTGCTCTAACTACTCATTTGTCAAGCCCTCTTTCCCTTCTCCACAGTAACTCTCTCAACTATCCCTTCCTTTCTATTCCAAGTGTTCCTGTTCTCTTTGAAGTTCTTATCACTCTCTATCTGGATTCTTTCAATAGACTCCTAACTGCTCTTCCTGCCTCCTGGCTTTCCCTTTATAATCCAACCCATATGCTGCTGCCAAATTAATTTTCTAGGAAAAAAATTACTCAAAGCATTACATAGATAGGAGAGATCTTGGACTACTGCCTTCAGCATGCTTAAAAAGTGGTCATCCTAACCTCCATCTGAGGATAGATATATACTGCTGAGGCACCAGTGCCTAAACCCACTCTGGCTGGCTCCAGTTGTTAAAGTTTTCCCTGATGCAATAGATCACTTCTGCCATTAGTTAATGTCATGGAACAGGTGCCATAACATGCTTTCCCTCACTGTTAAATCCCAGGTTGTTGTGGTGGTTTAGTTGTTTTTTGTCATGTCTGACTCTTGTCCGACCCCATTTGGGGTTTTCTTGGCAAAGATACTAGAAAGGTTTGCCATTTCCTGCTCCTGTCCATTTTACAGCTGAGGAAACAGGCAACCAGGCTTAAGTGACATGCCCAGGGTCACACATCTAGTATATGCCTGAGGCTGGATTTGAACTCAGGTCTTCCTGACTGCAGGCCCGATGCTATATCCACTGTGCCACTTAACTGGCCTTCTATATCTAGCAATGGTTATTAATCATGAGACATCACTCCTAGGGTCTTCCCCTACCCACCTCCCAGCCACTCCCATTCCTTCTAAATCCATTGGTGTTTTAGACACTCATATTTTCCATATCATGGTTAAGTAATGTTAAAGGCATAGTAAAAAAAAACCCAAGAAAATAGTTTTTTTTTTTTAAAAACCAAATATACTAATCACTCATGACTCAAGAAAAAGCTGCTTTGTCTTCTGCCAACCCCCTCGGACAGAAGATTATAGCATTCTTTCTCCGTTTGTTTTGCCAAGTCTTTGCAGGGAAGACAAAGAGGAAGGTAGGCTGTCAATATGTCCTTCCATACCTATTAATCCCATAACACAGAGTTAGAGGGTTTGGGAGGAGGGAAGACTTCTCATTCAATCTTATGAATTGACGTGCACCATATTTTCCCTCTCTGGGACTGGAAAACACTGTATACATGTTAGGTGATCCTCCTGGTTATTGTAGAAGAAGAGAACAGGACTATAAGAACAAAGACTCCAACACTCCTAAATCCACTCTAGGGTTTGATTTAAGCACTGCTCTATCCCTGAAACCCCAGAAGTGAAATGAGGTAGTGCTCAGATGCACATGCCCAAGAGGCCACAGGAGGCCCCATGGTAGCCCCTGCCCATCGCAAAGCTAAGCCTAGAATGGGAGGGTGACGGGCCCATTTTTCTGCTTCTGCCCTTTTCTTTCAAAACTCTGAAATGCTTCTCTGCAATCTCATGTCACAGTCATGCCAAGCCACCTGATAATCTGCTGCCAGTCTGTCTCTGCTCTCAGTAGGGAAGGTGAGGCTACATCAGAATATCACAACCCTGGCACTCTGGCTAGCCCCTCTACATTTATATTCATCCAAAGATCTGTTTCTTTGTGAAACTTTGATCCATGGTTCCTAGTTTGGGATTCTGGAGCCTCTTCCACTTCAAATCCTCAAAGAAAGCATTCACATCCCTCCCCGTCCCCAAATATTCTCTTCTCCTACCTAAACATCTTATTTCTTTCTCTCATCATGCTATGCTCCTGCTCAAAATCCACCAGTGACTCCTTCTTGTAAACAAAAACAAACAAAAGTTCTAGCTCTTTTGCCTTGCGTTTGCAATCTGGGTTCAGCTTTATGTCCAACATGGCATTCATTAAACAAGGTTTTACCCGTTTTTACTTCTGCAGCTTGGCAGCTGGGTAGTATAGTGGTTTAGTTAAAATGAAGGGCTTGGAGTCAGAGAGACTCATCTTCCTGAGTTCAAATCCAGCCTCAGATCCTTACTAGCTGTGTGACCCTGGGCAAGTCACTTCATCCTGGTTGCTTCAGTTTCCTCATCTGTAAAATGAACTGGAGAAGGAAATGGCAAACCACTCCAGTATTTGTGCCAAGAAAACCCCCAATAGGGTCACAGGTTGTTGGACATAACTGAAAAATGACTTAAGAACAACAACCTCTGCACAACTTTACTCATGTAACCCCCTCCACCACTTTGAATGGCCTCCCCTCCTTTGATCAAAACCCTACCTATCCTTTAAGGCTCAGCTCATGAGCTATCTCTTCCATGAAGCCTTCTATGATGCACCGAGCCAGAAGCGAGGTCTCCTCCTGATGATCCACCTCTTAGTACTTCTCACATGTCATTTGTCACATACTGCCTTGTTAGGCAATTACTTATGCCAACATCTTGTTCCTTCCCAAAGAGAATGTAGGGTCATATAAACCTGTTACACTTATGCTCAGTATGTTGCTTTTAAAATTTTGTTGTTGCAGTTTATTTTTACATTGCAGTCATTTCTGGAAATACTCCTCTTGCCCACTCCAGATTGAACCCTCTCTTGCAACAGAGAAGAACAATTAAGAAAAACCATACAATATGACAGGGTATACAATATTCTTTGCAGTGCCCGGCCTCTTTGTAGTGAGGACAGAGTTTATGTGCAATATATTGCACAGGGAAGACAAGCAGTAAATATATAGATGAATGGATGAATGTAGGTATCATATCAGAGCCTGTTGTGACTTTTTGTAATAACAGTAGCTCACATATCTGTAGCCCTTTAAAGTTTATATGACTTTCCTCCTAGAAGTTCTGTTTAGTAAGCCATTTTAATATTGTTAATGCCATTTTACAAATGAGGAAGCTGAGGCATGCTGAGTGGCAAAGTGGGCAGGATGCCCTTGTTAGAGTCATGGGGGTGCAGAATGAGATGAATTTTGGTGATATGACCAATGTGAGAATTTGTTTTGCTTGGCTATGTGTTTATTACAAGGGTTTGATTTTGGTCTACTGTTTTGTTCATTGTCAACGTAAGAAAGTGGTGTAGAAAATGTTAATAATGCGTATTAAATTTTAAAGTATTTATGTATATACTTTATTTTTCAGAGAGTAGATTGTTAAACATTTAACAGCATACCCCTAGTTACAACACATGTGTTCTTTATTAGCTTTCAGTCCCCTCTACCAGACTATAAACCATTTGGGGCAGGGAGCATGTTTTTCATTTCCTTTGTCTCTCTGTCTATCCCACAGTGTGGTTTTCTGCACAGTATGAGCACTCAAGATACGTTGCCAAATGACCCTATATCAGTTAAAAACTGATCCAAGAGGAGGGGAAGGACACAAGGGAAATTTAGATGATGTAAAAATCAAAGATAGTAATAAAATTTTATTTTAAAAAAGATCCAAGGACTCATGATGGAGCATGCTATCTACCTCCAGATACACAACGGATAGAGTGCGGATTGAAACGTATTTTCTTCTTCTACTATTTCTACTTCCTCCTCCTCCTCCTCTTCCTCCTCCTCCTCCTCTTCCTCCTCCTCCTCCTCTTCCTCCTCCTCCTCCTCTTCTTCTTCTTCTTCTTCTTCTTCTTCTTCTTCTTCTTCTTCTTCTTCTTCTTCTTCTTCTTCTTCCATCTTCTTCCTCTACTTCTCCTCCCTCTCCTTCCTCTGCTTCTTTGCTTCTTCTCCTTCCTCTCCTTTGTCTCCTTTTTCCTCCTCCTCCTCCTCTTCCTCTTCTTCCTCCTCCTCCTCTTCCCCTTTCCCCTCCTCCTCCCTTTCCTCCTCCTCTCCCCTCTTTCATGGCTAATATGGAAATATGTTTTGCATTACTACACATATTTATAATGGATTTTCTTTTTCTTGCCTTCTCAATAGTTAATGGAAGGGTTAAAGGGGAGGGAGAAAATTTGAAACTAAAAATAAAGTTGAATTAAAAAAATGATCCAGGCATTGAAATGAACTCCAGTGGAGTTGAATGAATCACACCCTCACCCAGGTTGGGCCCTCAATGCCTCTGAATTGATAATTAATTCATGAAATTATGAAATGGGGGCAGGTAATCCAGTTCTCTGGGTACTCGCCAGCCCAGACCACAATGGCAGCAGGATACGAGGAGGTAATAACACTTTAATAAGGTGCAGAGGGTGTGGGGGCAAACAGCATGAAAAGTACAGAGACACATGGTAAAAGGGGGACAGAGGCAGATATCATGGGGACAGGGGATGAGGTGGTGTAGGGAAGCAGGCAGTGGTAGAGAAGAGGATGGGGAGGGGGAGATGCAGAGAGGATCACTCACATCACCGTGGATTAGATGTGGGAGCGCTTGGCAGCATGGACCCAATGGAGATGGAAGGGAACTGGGGGCAGCAGCAGTTTGAGGTCTCATTTTATAGGGTTTGGGGAGGAATAGACCAATTCTTATCTGTGCCACCTTGAGGTGAGTTCATTAACGTAGCCAAATCATCTCGAATTTATCAGTAAAACTTTAAAGTTAATGTGCTTGCATCATCTCAAAATTATCTGCACCTTTTGATGTTCCACTGGTCTGGAACCGTGGAGGGCTGGAATTTGTCTGGGATTTACATATCGTATGACCAAAAATCTCTGATAGCAAAGCCTAAATGGCTTCCCCTGATTCAGCACATATTACCAGGATGTGGGTTTTAGTTAATATGTAATACAATTTGTAAATTATGCTCCTTCGATCTTTGGATTGCTTTGTATGTGACTTTCTGCTTCCTCTTTGCAATCTTCTTTCCTGCTATTGCCCCTTTATACTGCTACTTGTAAACTTACTTACTATACTGACTACAAATGGGAGGAATGGTCAAGGGAACCAGAACAAGAGCCAATTTTAACACAACCTCACATTTGGAATATTACAATAGAATCCTAACTAGTCTCACTGATTTCTCTCTTTCCCAATTCATTCCCTGCTCTGTTCCCTAAACAATCCCTCTACTGCAAAGCTTTGATCATGTTACTTCTCATTAGATTGTAAGTTTCTTGAAGGCAGGGCTCACTTTTTCATATTTGTATTCTCTGTGCTTATCCATGCACCTGACAGTTAATAAATATTTATTGAGAGACTGTTCAAAAATCTTTAGTTGCTCACCAATTACCTACCAAATAAAACATAAATTCTTAATTCAAGGCCCTCCAGTAACTGACTTTCACCTATTTTTTTTCACTTTATATATTTGATATTCTTCAGACTCCTCCTAGCTCTTTGGTTGAGTGCTGTCCTGTCTCTATACCTTTGTTCACACTAGCCCATCTATACATGGAATAGACTCCTCCATAATCTTCCCTTCCGCTCCTCCCATTCTTACCTCCTCTGTGATTCACTCACTGATTTCCTCCAGCTAAAAGGGATCTCTCCTTTCCTGTATCATTCATAGCACTTTGGCCCTCTCCTTTGTACTTATATTCTAATTTCATGGTTATTCTAATATTGTACTTCTAATAAATGTGGTTATTTCTACCTATGTCACCTCACCTTCTAAATTATAACCTCCTTGATGGCAATGACTTCATCATATTTGGTCTTTGTGTCCTTAGGACTTAGAATGATGCCCACCATATTTATTATTGTTGTTTTCATCATCATTATATGGGAACTTAGGGAAGCTAGGTGGCTCAGTGGATACAGCGCTGGGCCTGGAGTCAGGAAGACTCATCTTCCTGAGTTTAGATCTGGCTTCAGACATTTACTAGCTGTGTGACCATGGACAAATCACTTAACCCTGTTTGCCTCAGTTTCCCCATCTGTTAAATGAACTGGAGAAGGAAATGGCAAAACCATTTGCAAAAAGCAGTATCTTTGCTAGGAAAAACTCACATGGGACAATGAAGAGTCAGACACCACTGAAAAATGACTTAACAACAACAGCTTAATATGAGACCTCTGATTTTATTGGTGTAGGGAGTTTATAACAAACAACTTCTTGTACTAATATAGATATGCACCTTTCCTGAAATTTAAAGTGATTCTTTTTGCATTTTTCTTTTTTTAAATTTATTTATTTTTAGTTTTCAACATTCACTTCCATAAGATGTTGAGTTCCATGTTTTCTCCCCATCTCTCCCCTCCCCTGACCCCAAGAAGGTATGTAATTTGATATAGGCTCTACACACACATTTATATTGGACCTATTTTCATATTAGTCATGTTGTAAAGAAGAATTAGAACCAATGGGAGATACCATGAGAAAGAAACAAACAAAATAAAAGAAGGAAAAGAGAGAGAGAGAGAGAGAGCAAATAATATGCTTTAATTTGCATTCAGACTCCATAGTTCTTTTTCTGGATGTGGACAGCATTTTCCATCATGAGTCCTTTGGAGTTGTCTTGGATCCTTGCATTGCTAAGAAGAGCTAAGTCTATCAAAGTTAGTCGTTGAAAAATGTGGCTGTTACTGTGTACAGTGTTTTCCTGGTTCTGCTCACTTTGCTCAGCATCAGTTCATCCAAGTCTTTCCAGGTTTTTCTGAAGTCTGCCTGCTCATCATTTCTTATAGCACACAGTAATCCATTACCTTCATATATCACAACTTGTTCAGCCATTCCCCAGCTGATGGGCATCCCCTCAATTTCCAGTGAAATTTAAAGTATTAAAGAGTTTCCTGGGGCACTGAGAAGCTAAATAACTTACTTAGGGTAACATAGCCAGTGAATGTAAGACTAAGCAAGACTTGAACCCAAAATGTCATGACTTAAAGGCTAGCTTTCTATGCACTTGCAGACTGCCTCTCTGATTCTTCTGTATTCCATATGGTAGCAACTTAAAAAGAAACTGTTGAACTAAATTTGACAAATTTAAATATAGGTCAAGTCAAGGCATCGATACAGCAAACCTATGGAACATTAGAGCTGGACAGGAGCTTGAGAGACCATCTAGTCAAGCCTCTAACTTGGCAAAGAGGAGGAGTAACATATCCAAGGTCACACAGAAAAGTTTAGTAGCAGCACGGAGACTCGAGCTTGGCTCTCCTGGCTCCAAGCACAGTCTTCTTTCCACAACACCATCCTAATACCAAACCAATCCTAATGGAAAGAGGCATGAACTGGGGCACTCAGTAGGAGGACAGTGGCCTCTCCCCACTGCTCTCCTGCTAGCCAGGCCCCAGACTTGAGTCTGTCTCTGGACTCCACACCTGAGGAAAGATGAGGGGAAACTGAAAAGGTTCCAGAGGAGAGCTGCAAAGATAATCACAGGATGGAGAAATCACATCTTTGAGGGAACATGAAAAGACCTAGGATTATTTTGCCTGGAGAAGAAACAGCTAAGAGGTGACTTAATAATAGCCTTCAAGTCCAAGAAGCATTATTACAAGGAACCTGATAACCTGCTACTCTCTTCTCCACTAAGGAATGGAAATGAGCTTGATTTGGAAGCAAGAGGGAGTGAGAGAAATGTGAGGGAACACTTCTTGGTGAGACCGACTTAATCATTATAATTATTGGTACTCACAGTTTCATAGTACTTTACAGTTTGGAATGCACTTTCCTCACACATGAGAAAGGTGGCAAAAAGCATTATTCTCCCCATTGTGCAGAGTTAGAAACTGAGGTTCACACAAGTTAAGCAATGTGCTCCCCATCACAGAATCGTAGGAAATCAGTGCTGGGAGCACCCATTTCAGTCCCCAGCTGAAGGAGTAGCAGTCCAGAGAGGGGAGGTGTCTTGTTTAAGGTAGCACAGTGAATCAGAGATAGCACCAAGACTAGAACTCAAGCCCCTTAGGTCTTAAAACAGGGCTCTGTGGCTCTTTTTCTCAGGATCACAGGATTATGGGACTTAGGGCTTGAAGGGACCCTGGAGGTTATTTAGGGCAGATGAGGAAGCTGAGGCCTAGGGTGGTGGAGGGACCAACCAACATGGTGGAATCCAAAACCAGGCCTGAAGCGCTAATAGCAGTGGGTTGCCTTGTTCTGTGTAATAATGCTTTGGGGGCTTGAGTACTATTATTAAGTCACCCGTTAGCTAATTATTCTCCAGGAATGATGATGGACTTTTTCTGGTGCTTTAAGATTGGCAAAATGCTTAGTCTGCCACCCTTTAGGTGGATTGGGTACATATGGGGGAAAATGGAGACTCTGAGAATTTAAATCACTTGCCCTAGTCCACTTAGCTAGTAATTTTTAGGGCCAGATTGGAACCCAGATCCCTTCTCCCTCTGGAACCAGGCCATTTTGTATTATATCATGATTTATCTCAGGATGAAGGAAATCTGGCCTGAGGGTCTTTGAGGCTCCTTTTCCCTCGTGTCTTTTCCCCAGTAGTTTGGTATCACCTCTCAGTATCCATCATGTCAGCCGACAACCTGTAGAACAGTAACCAGGGTGGTGTAACCAAGGCTTTGCCCTGAGTTGCTGACATTGGAGCCGTACATCTTCCCTGGATTGCCCTGAATCAGCCTGCCCAAGCCATGTGGCAGCGCTGACTTCGTACCTGTCCATGTCCCCTGGGCTCCATTCTCAGGATCCTGTTATGATGATAATAATGATGATGATGATGATGATGATGGTGGTGGTGGTGGTGATAATGATACACTGCATGTTTTGAAAATGCTTTATATTATCTTACTTGCTATAATGCCGCTTTCCAAGGGCCCACCTTTTGCCACCACTGTGGCCTCCACCTTCTCTTGTGGATTGGGGGTAGGGAGTGACTCATCGGTCAGAATCATGGAGGTATGGACCACTTCCTCCCCCAGGACAACTGTCCCCTACATCACGCTCTTTATCCTCACCCCAATTAACTGAATTTGCCTCCAGTGCAGGAATTTCTAATTCTGCCTTCACCACCCTAAGTCCATATGGCCCAGCTTCAGGGAAGGTCCAGGGATGGAGCCACCAGGTGGATGATGGGAACATCAAACCAAGGCATTTTGGAAATGATGGGATTGAAGTCATTGAGGGAAACATGGAAACGTGGACCTGGATCTGAGCCCAGGCCGGGCCTGGGGTAAGAGGGACAGGACCTGTCAGGATCAAAACAAAGGTCTGGGTTTGCTTGTGTCCCTGACAACATCCTCTCCCCTTTCCAGACACTCTCCCGACCCAAACTGAGCCCAGTGCCTGAGGCAACAGGCAAAACAAACTGCTCTGAGCCAAAATTCTCGTTGCTCCCCTGAGGCTGCTCCTCTCAGCCTGTCAGAGTCAATGCCAGAAACACAGCCCAGCTGCATGTACTGCCCCAGGCTGAAGTGCTCCCCTCCCTCACTAGCAGCCAAGGAGCCTCTGCTCTGGACAGGGAAAGAAGTGTAATGGAAGCACTTGGGTAGGGTAGATCTAAGGAAAAACTCCCTTCCTCTAAGTGTTGTAGTAGTATGGGAGAGAGGGAAAAGCTCTTGGCTCCTGTTCAGGGGCTTGGGGGAGCCACCTCAGGAGAGCCCAAGGTCAAATTTTCAGCTTGAGTGTTCATACCCCAGAAAATGGCAAATCCTGCAAATCAGGGCTTGGTTTATTTTTTGTCACTGCCTAATGGGAGGAAAATGATGAGGGAAATGGTAATAATGCAGATTAAACTTAAAAGTGTGTTGTGGGTAAATTTTCTTGAAGAGTCATTTGTTAAATATTTACCGGCACACCCCTGTTCAGTTCCACCCCTACCCTTAAAATGGCTTTATCACTGGGCAATTCACTCCCCCACCCCCATCTCCCCAGGCTTCAATCTGGGAGGCATCTAGGTGGCTTATGGATAACGTGCTACACCTAGAATCAGAAAGACCTGAATTCAAATCGGATTTCAGATGCTTACTAGCTGTGTGACCCTGAGCAAGTCACTTAACCCTGTTTGCCTCAGTTTCCTCATCTGTAAAATGAGCTGGAGGAGGAAATGGCAAGCCACTCCAGGATCCTTGCCAAGAAAATCCCACTGACAATATTGGCATGCTACAGTCCTTGGAACCAGGAAGAATTGGAAACAACTGAACAACAAACAACAAAGTTTCAATTTCCTCATCTGACAGATGAAGGAACTAAATGATCTCAGGACCCCTTCCCATTCTGAAAAATTGGAAGATGCTGTCAAAGTAGCTGCTGAAATCTCAATCTGCAGTGACTCTTAAAAGATAAATATCTTTAAAATGATTTAGGGAGCATAGGCTAAGAATTAACTTTATGATATGTTGAAAAGAGGATGGGAGGAAGGGATGGGTCCTAAGAATGGATCACCCAAGACTCCTTGATGTATTAGCACTGGTCCTGGATTCAGTTTTCAAGTCCACTAAACAAACATTTATTAAACATCAACGATGACTATCATGGAGTTGGGGGTATATTGTAGGGTAGTACAATACTGTCAAACTCAAACAGAAATGGAGGTCACTGAACTGTATATAAGGAGACAAGTGGTATAGTTGCCGTGCCTGGAGTCAGGAAGATCTGAGTTCAAATCCAGCCTCAGACACCAGTTATATGACCTTGGGCAAGTCACTTAACCCTGTGTGCCTTCACCTATAAAGTGAGTTGGGAAAGGAAATGGCAAATTAGTCCAGTATCTTTGCCAAGATATCCCCAAATGGCTTCACAAAGATTCAAACACGACTGAAAACAACTAAACAATAAACTATGTATAAGGCTTTTTGTCGGTCATATTGACTCAGAAAACAACATATTAATATTATCTGTGTTTTTATTTTTATTTGTTTTGCTAAACATTTCCCAATTACATTTTAATCTGGTTCAACTGAGTGTTGTGGGCCACAGTTAGGTGTTTAACAGCCCCAAGTGTAGCAGACAGAAAGTTGACCTTGGAGTCGGGAAGATGAGACTCAAGTCCTGTGTTAGACGCATACCAGCAAGGTGACCGTGGACGATCCCTTAGTATCCCAGGCAACTTTAATTTACTGAGGAGTGACAGATCTGTACAAGCAGAGGGAATTCGTAGGCTTAGACCAGAGGAAAAGAAAGACACTCTGCTAGGTGCTCTTATTTTGGGAGATTAAAAAAAATGACATATTCTCTACCCTCAAGGAACTTACGGTCTAGTAGGGATGATACAACCTGCCCTGGGTCCCCACCCCATCTCGGCTACTTATTCCCTCTGTGATGTGTGCCAAGTCACCTAATCCTAGGGTAGAATGTGAAAATGACAAAATGACAAAAATGTACACAAATACTCTAGGATCATGTGAGGAAGGAGCGATGACTTTCAACCTGGGGAGATCAGGGAAGTTTTCATGGAAGCCGAGTCTTGAATGAGAATTCTGACACCAAAGACAGAAGGCATTACGGGCATGAGTAGTGGCCTATGCAAATTCAGGAGTCCTGCAAAATTCACAGTCAGGAGGAAGGCCAATGAGGTTATGGAGTACTTAGTGTCTTAGTAAAGTACTTAGTGGTCCAGGTTGGCTGGAATTTGAAATAAGGTTGGAAAAATTGGACCCAAATATTAGAGGATATAAATGCCAGGTTGAGGAGTCTGTATTTTATCTTTGAGGCAATAGGGAGCCATTTCAGGTTTTTGAGCAGGAGAGAGAAATGATCAGACCTATGAGATCATTTTGGTAGCTGTGTGAAGGGTAAATTACAGAGGGGAGAAAATGGAAGAAGGGAGACTAATTAGAAGGCTTAATTGGGTGGCCATGGTGGGCAGAAAACTGAGGTAGTGGTTGTATGAATAGAGAGACCTGGGTTCTGGCACTCTCTCCACCACTAATTAGCTGCATGACTTGAGGCAAGTCATTTACCTCAGTTGCCTCATCTGTAAAGTAAGGATAACAGCCCCTGCTCTGCTGACATCACTGGACTGGTGTGAGGTTCACAGGAGATAATATATGCCAACATGCTTTAACAAGCTATAAAGTGCAATCTGAGAGCAAGGTGTTATTACAGAGCTGCAGAATCTCAAAGCTGGAAAGGACCCTGGAGGTCACCAAGTCTGACCTGTGCCTGAATAGGAATCCTTTTCATAATATCTCCAATGAGCAGGCCTCCAGCTCTGGGGGAAGACCTCCAGTGATGGGGACTCTGCTGCCTACTGACTTTGGTCAAGTCACCTAACTTTTCTTGTTCTCGATTTCATTATCTGTAAAATGAAAGGGGTTGGGACAGATGGCTTCAAAGGCCCTTGCAGTTCTAACTAAGGATCCCATAAACAAAGGAGACCAGCATTTTTTCCGTATATAAATCAATCTCTGTACCTTCTGCCAGTGCTTCTGATTCTACCCCCTTGGGTCAAGCAGAACGAGTCTAATCCCTTTGCCGCATGACAGGCATTGAAGTATTTGAATACAGCTATTATACGTCACTCCCACATTTTATTCTTTTCTTTTTTTTCTGCAGACTAAAATCCCCCAATTTCTTCAACCAGTCCTTGTATGGCATGGCCTCAAGACTTTTCATCACCTTGGTTGCTATCTTTTGGGCAAGCTCCAGCTTACTAATGTCATCCTATAATGTGTTCGTTGTACCCCCCTCCCCACCCCAATCCCACCCCCAACCCCTGCTCAAAAGAGGCAGCTAGGTGGCATAGTGCCAGAGCTACAGAGGGCCATAGCGCTGGGCTCAGAGTCAGCCAAGTACAAATCCTGTCCCAGACACTTCTTAGTTGTGTGACAGTGGGCAAGTCACTTAACCTCTGTCTGCCTCAGTTTCTTTAACTGTAAAATGGGAATTGTTGTGAGGATCAAATGAGATATGTAAAGCCTTTAGTGCAGTGTATAGCATAGATGTTACATAAATGCTTATTCCTTTCCCTCCTAAACTGAACACAGTACTCCAGGGGTAGTCTAACCAGAGCAGAGTGCAGTGGGATTATCACCTCCGTTATTCTGGCTATCACACTTCAATTAATGTGGTATTAAGTTCACGTTGCCTTTTGTTGGTGCCGTATCATATACCACTGTCTCAAATTGAGCATGCAGTCCACTAAGCCCTTTGGATCTTTTTTATATGAACTACTGCCTAGAGATTATTACTGTCATGTTGTCCTTCTTACAACTGGGGAAGATAAAACTGAAATTAACTCAGATAGAGGGAGGGTAGCTAACATATTAGATAACAGGGTTGGGATCCCAGCTCCTAATGAGCTGAAATACTGAGCCAAATCTGATGAGATGATGCATAATAAGAAATAAAAGTCTAATATTTTGGGTTAAAAAATCAGTGTCACAAGTAAAGGGCGAGGAGACGTGCAGTCTATTTGAAAAAGAGTGGGAGTGTCGTGCACTGATGTTTTAAGAAGGCCCTTTCTAAGCTGAAGAGCCTCAAAAGGAGGGTCATCAGAGTGGCAAAGGTCTCCAGTTTGTGCCACATAAGATCAGTTGAAAGAGTGAGGGATGCTTAGATTGGAGATGAGAAGATTCAGGGAGGATGTGAGATTTCCCTGCAAAGACTAGATGACCACTTGCTGGGGATGATAATGACAACCATAATTTATGTAGCACTTTAAGGTTCACAAAGTACTTAACAAACATTAACTCATTTTATCCTCACAACAACCCTTGGAGGTGGGGACTACTATTAGCCCCATTTCACAGATGAGGAAACTGAGGCTGAGAGAGGTTAAGTGATTTGCCCAGGGTCACACAGCTATTAAGTTTATGAGGCTGGATTTGAACTCAGGTCTATCCTGACTCCAGGTCCACTCTATCCATTGTGCCAACTAGCTGCCTGTAGTTGTTGTATGGGGGATCCTTGGTCTGATACAATTTGGATTAGATAGCCTCTGATATTTTTTTTTCCAATTCTGAGACCCTGAGTGTGGGGGAGGGGGAGTGGAATCACAGACCACCTGAAGGAGACTGTTAGCATCCATCAGTCACCATCCATGCCTCTGGCTCCTCCCAGGGGGTTATAGGGATTTAGGTTTATAGAAATAAGAAGAGGATGCTTTGTCCATGCATTCTTTGGGGGGTACTCCAGGTATTGCTTATACTTGTGGTCTGCCCATTACGCATCCACCTCTTCGTCTTGCCCTGACTCGAATATGGGCTGCCTTGGGAGGTGGTGAGGGAACTTCCAGATGTGATATATAGATTTGGGAGTCACCTACATAAAGGTTATCACCGAAGCCAGAGGAGTGAATGAGATTCACCGTGGAAGAAAATGTAAAGGGAGAAAAGAGCCACAGGCAGATGCTTGGGGAGATGCCCATATTTAGGGTCTGGGAGGAGGAGAAAGAACCAACAGAGTGGACTGAGCAGAAGAGGGCGGACACTTGGAAGAACCAGACAGAACAGTTTCTTGGATACCAAAAGAGAAGAGATCATGTAGCAGGAGGAGGGTCATTATGTCACAGAAATAAACTCAGGATTTAAGGCAAGAGGTGGCCTTGGAGATCATTTTGACAAATATATCTGTTTGTTAGATAAGGACATGGAGGTCCAAAGAGAAGTGACGTTTCCAAGGTCACCCATGTGGTGAGCAGCAGACATGAGATTCGATCTTGTGACTCCAAAGCCAAGGCTCCTTTATATCATGGCTGTTCTCAGGAAGAATGAGGCCTTGGGTGGGGGTGGGGTGGGTGGGTAAGCAGGCCATTATTATATTTGTCAAATAAGAGGTCTCGGCAGAGTGCTGGGGCGATAAGGAAGATTTTGGGGCATTTGGGCAGTCAGTGGTGGCGAAGAAGCAGATACGGCAAGTGTAGACTACTCTTTTTAGAAGTTTATCAGTGAAAAGCAGGAAGAATGAAGAATGATAGATTTGGGGGGTGGGGAATGACAGGGTCATAAAAAGGGTTTTTTTTTAAAGAATAGAGGAGCATGTTTGTAAGCAGCAGGGAAGGAGCCAACAGTGAGGGAAATATTGAGGATGAGAGACAGAGAGAGAGGAAATGATTGAAGGAGTCAGATCCCTGAGGAAGCAGGAGGGGATGGGATCAAGGGCACAAGTACCTTTAAATTATGAACTTGTGTTATGTCTTCTCTCTTGCTGACCTGGGTTCTGCCCAAGCTTTCTGGGATGATTGGCAGACAGGTACAGCTACATGCACTCCTCCCTCCTCCTCCCACTCCTTCTTAAAGGCATAGCTAAGTGTCAAGTTTCCATATCAAAACCATTTCTAGACCCTTCTTTCTGGCATTGTAGTATTTGAGTCATCTGGAGGCCTAGGAATCTAATGGTTACCTTCATAAGATCATAAAACTTAAAAGTATTGAGTATTCTTAGAGATCATCTCATCCAAACTTCCTCCCTTCTCTAGTTTATAGACAAAGAAACTGAGATTTGAATTCACATCCCCTGACTCAAAATCCAGCGCTTTTTCCATACCACACAATTCAGCCTGACATACAGATAGAGGGTTAAGGTACTACAAGATGATATTAGCCCTGGTACTCACACCTCATCGTCCCACTACCTCAAACCTCTATTCAAGGAGGGTGCTCAGGCCAGCCATCTGTTCATTTCCCAACTAGCTGCACTCCTTTTATCCTGCCTCAGCTGGTACCTTCTCTCTCCCTCCTTTCCCTTTTCAGACTCTTTTTGTGCGTGTCTTCTTTGCCCATTAGATTGTAAGCAACTTGAGGGCAGGTACTATCTTTCTTTTTTGTATCTGTATCCTCAGCAATTGGTACAGTATCTGACACGTAGTAGGTGCTTAATAAATGTTTATTGACTGACTGGCTGACAGGGCTGGTCTTGGAATCCAAAAGACTGGACTGTTCAGGTCCTGCCTCCCTAACCATTCAGTGCTTAAAACAGCACCCTAAGACCTAAGTTATAGAGGAATTGAAAATATACATCTGTGAATGGAACTTCCACAATGGAAGTTGTGCTGAATGACACAGATGAAATAAAATCAAAGATCCAAAAAACAAAAAGGCAAAATGAGACCATGAGATCATCAATGCTGTTGAGCACCCCCTGCCCCCATAATCAACTGAGAAAACTATTTTGACTGGGCCAAGTGTGACTCCAACCTATGATGCTCCGGTGGTGACCAAAGGATGCCAAACAACTCGAGGGAAAGGAAGATTGTCCCACTGATCCACGGGGATGTTTCCTGAAGTCCAGGGGCTAGCCATCTCAAAGATGGGGGACACATGGGAGCCCTGAAGGAATTCAGGGAGAATCCCAAGCCAAGAAGCAAATCTCACCTGCCACCCCCATCAGGGAAACCCACCAGCTTCACACTCTGCAGAGAACAAAGGCACTGTGATTGTCTGTCATTCTGCTCCCCAATTATTTTGAAAGGAAACTTCCATGAGGAAGGAGGAGAATTACAGAGGAATGTCAGGGATGGGGAAACATGTCCAACTCGCATTTGCGTCCTTGATTCTGTTCCCCTCTTTCTTTACCCCCCTTTTCTTGTTCGTGTTGTACATGACAGGAGTTTCCAGATAGCTCAAGCACAGAAAACTGTACGAGGCGATCTTTGCATTTCTATTTGTGTGTGCGCGAGCGCGCGCGCTCTAGCGCGCCCCAGCTCAAATGTTTTTATTCTCCTGCAGGTTCAAGCTGTCTGCAAACCCCTCCCTTGTCAACAAGCGTCGTAGCCCCCGAACAATGGCATGCAGTCTGTTTTGCTGCTTCCGACTGAGCCGAGCCCCCTTGCTAATCTCGCTCCCTCCGATGCTCAGGGTGCATCTGCACATTTCGATCGATCCTCCGGCTGACAGCGAGGGCCATCAGGAAGGTTTTCTCAGCTTGAAGCACAGCCTGGAAACCTACAGCTCTCTCCTCCCGCAGCCTCATCACCAAGGACCCCATATCCCTTCTCTGCTGCCACACTGTAGGAATTCCGACTACCTCCAGTGGAAATTTCCATGCTGATGTTGGGGGCTGGTTATGTACCTTTGTCTTCTGAGACGGGGGATGGATTACATGACTCCAGGGCCCTCTGGGGCTATGATGGTCACTCCTGTAGGACCTGCTATGATTTAATCTCCTTTCTCCACATAATAGCTTACCTCTTTCAGAGATAGATGGAGCATTGTTTGGGGAAATAGAAATAGATAAACATAATTATAATAATGCTATTTACAAAACATTTTAAGGTTTGCAAAATATTTTACAAATTTTATCCTCACAAGCACCCGTGGAGGTGGGTACTATCATTCCAATTACACAGTTGTGGAAATTGAGGCAGATAAAAGTTAAATGATTTGTTCAGGCCACATTGCCAATAAATTTCTGGGGCTGGAGATGAACAGGTCTATTTGACACCAAGCCCCGTGTTCCAGCCCCTGGGCACCTCTATCTGAGGCACAGTGGAAAGAGCCAGGATATAGAATCAGGAAAACCTGAATTTAAATCCAGCCTCAGATATTTACTAACTGCTTAATTCAGGGAAAGTCCCTTAGCCTCTGTTTACCTCAGTTTCCACAACTGTAAAGATAATAATAGCACCTACTTTATATGGTTGTTACAAGAACCAAATGAGATCATATTTCTAAAAAGTGCTTAGCACAGTGCCTGGAACAAAATAGGTACTATATAAATGATTCTCTCCTTCCTCTTGAAATCTCATCTGATCTTCAGTTTCTTCATCTGTAAAAGGAGATGCATTAAATCTCCCATTTTCCATCTGGTTCTAACTTTCTATGGACCTTTGAATCTATAACCATGGGCATAGCTAAGTGTAGTAATGGAAGATCTGAGATGAGAAAGCACCATCTAGCTGGATGGAGCATTCCACACGGGGAATATCACAGCCCTCACCTATAAAGCTTCCATTCTGAATATGAAGAAACAGTTCCCTTTTTCCAGGTGGGAGGCTATGTGACAGGGGTAGACTTTCAGCCATTCTGAAAGGAACAGTGGCTAACTCTGGGCCACAAGGAGAGCAAGGCCAATGCTGGTTAAGAAAACCAGGTACAGAATGATGGTATCAGTAAACATGACAGAAGAATGTCTCACGATCCTAACAAATTATAAGTCAGACCAAAGCACCAGGGCCAAGGGTGTTCTCCTGTTTGAGCCTCAGCTAACAAGAGGAACATGGAGATTTGGATATGGTTAAACATGGCCACTCAATCATTTGTGGAAGGAATTATTTTCTTCCTTTTGTCGTATGAATGGCTGATGCCTATACAGATGATTGGACTGCGGATGCCTTTGTGACCCAATTCAAACATCAAAAAGGTCAAACACGTCCCAATGGTCGAGTTTCCTTCTTCCAATATATTTCATCTTTGTCGGCCTCTTGAAGGAGGTTTAGAAAGGGACAAAAAATTGAGGAGAGAGCTATTTCTGACCAATCTTGCTTTAGTTTCTTTATCTGTAAAATAATGGGCTTGACTCAGTTTCCTCTAATGTCCTTTTTAACCACTTAATCTATGATGCTCTGTTCCTGCTGTCCAATCATGGACCAAAAGCAAGAGACAAATTGATTACCAACAGAGAAAATCTCAGAGCAGCTCCTTTCACTTTATGGTTTTCTTCTAAGCCCCTTCTTCCTGGGATTCTGATTGGACAGGAGGCATTTGGAATCCGTCTCATTTCAAACCTCATCAGGCCATGGGTTTGAAGTATGAAGGCAGAGAGCTATGGGTAGCAATGGGAACATATAGCACCTGCCACATGGTCAGATGGAATTGAAATTCCTCATCTAGCTGGAGGCATCTGGGCCCCTTGTCATGAGTTTTCTCATCTGTTAAGTGGAAATAATGATACCTATAGCACCTGCTTCACAGAGTTATCATAAAGATCAAATGAGAAAATATTTGTATAGCTCTGTAAATATTAGAGCACCACACAAATGGCATCTATAATAATACGTTATTATTATTTTATTGGACTTGTGGTTTCATTGATGTGGTGAACCTCTGATAAGGATAACCCTGATCAGAAGAACTCCCAGACCAGGGATTTTAAGCTTTATTGAGTCACAGCTAACTTTGGCAGTCTGGGGAAGCTTAGGGACCCCTTCTCAGAATAATGCTTTGTTGCCTATGTTCATAATTGAAAGAAATGCTAAATAAATTTCAGTTGGAAGTTAGTGAAAATAAAGATGTAATCTTTTTCCCATCCATGTTCATAAACCTTCTGAAATCTACCCACAGATACCAAAGGGACTGAGAATCTCCGCCCTAGACCATCAGCACCTGCTCTGTAAATTAAAGTCTTAGAGGGTAGCTTGGGACACTCGGAAATGAAGCAATTTGGACAGGGTCAAACTGTCGGTATATAAGAGGCAGAATTTGAACCCAGATCTTCCTGACCTGGCCAGCTCTCTATCCATTATATCATAATGGTGGTAGTGGTGGTAGGTAGGAGTAATGCTGGCCTAGTCCAACCAAGCCCCTGTTACTAAGTTTCTGGGAGAGGAGGGGTGTAACTAGGTGTTAAAGTTGTCAAGAGCAGAGGCAGGAAGACCCGAGTTCAAATCTGTTCTCAAATATTTACTGGCTTTGTAATCCTGCGTAAATCACCTAACTTCTGTCTACCTCAGTTTCCTCAACTGTAAAATGGGTACAATAACAGTACCTACCTCATAGGGTTGTTCTGAAGACCAATTGAGATCATATTTATAATAGCATTTTGCTTAGTGCCTGGAACATAGTAAGTGCTGTGTAAATCTTCCTTCCTCCCTCCCTCCCTCCCTCCCTCCCTTCCTTCCTTCCTTCCTTCCTTCCTTCCTTCCTTCCTTCCTTCCTTCCTTCCTTTCTCCCTCCCTCCCTTCCTTCCTTCCTTCCTTTCTTCCTCACTCCCTCCCTTCCTTCCTTCCTTCCTCCCTCCCTCCCTACCTTCCTTCCTCCCTCCCTCCCTCCCTTCCTTCCTTCCTTTCTTCCTCCCTCCCTCCTTTCCTTCCTCCCTCCCTTCCTTCCTTCCTCCCTCCCTCCCTTCCTTCCTCTGTCCTTTCCTTCCTTCCTTCCTTCCTTCCTTCCTTCCTTCCTTCCTTCCTTCCTTCCTTTCTTCCTTCCTTCCTTTCTTCCTCCCTCCCTCCCTCCCTTCCTTCCTTCCTTCCTCCTTCCCTCCCTTCCTTCCTCCCTCCCTTCCTTCCTCCCTCCCTCCCTACCTTCCTTCCTCCTTCCTTTCCTTCCTTCCTTCCTTCCTTCCTTCCTTCCTTCCTTCCTTCCTTCCTTCCTTTCTTCCTCCCTCCCTCCCTCCCTTCTTTCCTTCTTTCCTTTCTCCCTTCCTCCCTCCCTTCCTTTCTCCCTTCCTTCCTTCCTTCTTTCCTTCCTCCCTCCCTCCCTTCCTTCCTTCCTTCCTGCCTTCCTTCCTTGCTTCCTTTCTTTCTTCCTCCCTCCCTCCCTCCCTCCCTTCCTTCCTTCCTCCGATTCCTCCTTTCCTTCCTCCCTTCTTTTTTTCCTTCCTAAAGTGAGACTAAAATGAGATAATATCTGTAAAGCACTTTGCCAAATTTAGAGCACTACACAAATGCTAGCTATTATTGTTGTCGCTGTTGTGTTGTTGTTACATAGTAGCCCGGTACTTTGTACAAAGGCATTTATTGAATTGAGTTTTGGTCCCCAGGCTTGAATAGCAGATTCAGGCAATGATAGCAAGGAAGGCTATCCAACACAGAGGTATAGAGAACCAATAGACCAAATTCTGAGCCAGGGATATCTATCTATTGTGGAGACCAGGAGAATATGGATGATAATGTACCAAGCAAGGACTGTCACAGTTTAAGCAAGCAAAAGATACAGGGACATAATAAGGCAGTGGATCCTGGCTGGGTTCTGCAGGGCTGTAGCTAGAACGATGTTCTGGACATTCAGAGAATGGGATGATCAGGTCACTGTCCAGAGGCGCTGTTCTGTTTCACCAAGGAGTCTCAGCTGGCGCAGACCCAAACAAAATCTAAATCAGTGCTAGGGTCCCTAAGACCTCTGGCACAACTAGTTCCCCAGAGGATACCTCACTGAGCACTCTATGTTACTAGCAAGTTACCCTTGTTGAATACGGGCATCCTGTTCCCCAAATCAACCACTTCTGAAGCCCCGGGGAGAACAACAATCCCTGTGTAGGACTATGCCATGTTCCCTTGAGGAACACAGGGTTCATTCTCTTAAGTGTCCAGTGAGCAGACTAGACTGTGTAGAAGACACTGACAAGGGTGGGGACTCCTCAAAAATACTAGAATTCCTTCTGTGTACCATGAGGAAATTGTTCCCTATCTCATATTTCAAACTGCTCATGACTGTATTGTGCAGCTTCAGAATGGCAGGGAATCCAATCACCCATAGCCCTTTGCTGCTGAGTTCCCCATTATATACCCTGTAAATAGTCCCTACCCCAGATTCTGGGATTCTCTTACTTAAGGCCAACAGAGGTTAAGTGACTCACCCAGGGTCACACAGCTAGTTGTGTCTAAGGCTGGATTTGAACTCAGGTCTGAGTCTTGTCCAAAGCCACATCCTCTGGGAAGTCACTCATTGCTTCTTCCACACAGCTATAAGCACAGATGGTAAATCCTGGGTCTCATGCATGCTTGTCCCTAAGCTGCCTCCCTCTGCAAGGCTGCTCACACCAAACATCAATCAGTCATGCAACACCATGGGCCGAACGTCCTATGTGTGTGGAGTCTTACACTTGACACTGTGGAGAAGTACAGACGGAACTCATGGCTGAGGGCCCTCTAAGCTCTGGGTTCATGTGAAACAGGTTCAAATTTGGTGGCTGCCCCAGAAGATGACTCTACCTCTGGGCTTGATACTCCCATTTGGTTTGCTCCAGGAAAATTTCCAAATGTAACCCGTGTACAAATTGTAGCATCTTCACACTTGAGGAGAGCAATGCTTTTTCTTCTTTCACAGAGGAAGGAGGAGGTACAATCAGAGCCCTCATATGGAACTGGGAAGATATGCACACACACACACACACACACACACACACATACCCAGTAATGAATATAGACTGAGGTGGGAAAGAAGTACTGAGTAACTTCCCAGAGGAAGTGGTTTTGGACAGGACTGAGACCTGAGTTCAGATCCAGCCTCGGACACTTACTAGCTGTGTGATCCTGGGCAAGTCACTTAACCTCTGTTTACCTTAATCCACTGGAGGAGGGAATGTCAAACCACTCCAGCATCTTTGCCAAGAGAACCCCATATGGGGTCATGAAGAGTGGGAGACTTGAACAACTGACTAACAGCAGCAACAACAGAAAGACTAGGAAGATGTTTTATAAGGAAGCAAGGAAGGCATTCCTGGTGTGGAGAACTCAAGGGCATGAGAGGTCTAAGCTGGAATGGCATGTGTAGCAAACGATGAACAGGTTTACTTGGATAGAGCAGGAATGATCAGAACCACAGATTGTTCAGTTTGGAAGGTACCCTAGAGGTCATCGTTATTCCGACTCCTTAGTTTGACAGATGAGGAAACCAAAATCCAGAAGCCATATTGGGTCTGGACCTTGCATCTTCTATGCCTTTCCACAACAGCACAGTGCTGTCCTCAAGGAATAACCATAAATGAATCTGATGACGACAAATGTGCTTTAGACCAAGAATGGCCTAGTTCGGAGGTGTCAGATTAAAATAAAAATGGGAGCCATTAATCCATTCATAAAGATCCCCATTTAAATGTAATGGGTTTTTTTTTGGAGGGGGGAAGGCAGGGCAATTGGGGTTAAGTGACTTGCCCAGGATCACACAGCTAGTAAGTATGTCGAGTATCTGAGGCTGGATTTGAACTCAGGTCCTCCTGACTCCAGGGCTGGTGCTCGACTCACTGCGCCACCTACCTGCCCCTTTAAATGTAATGTTTTCTACATTTTAACATATTTTTATTTATTTTATTAAATATTTCCCAATTATTTTCAATCTGATCCCAACTGTACTCTGGAGTGTCACGGTCCACATATTAGCTGAGTGCCTGACAGCTCTGGCCTGGTCGATACAGGGCCCCGGCCCTCCCTAGGATTTCAATGCCTTAGGTTCATGAGGAGCAGGGAGATGTGATCAAAGCAGGGCCCACTTGGCCCAATTCTCTTTCCCACGTCTGTCAGTACTGAGGACACAAAGACAGACAATGATAGCCCCCACGCTCAAGGAGCTCACATTTGAATGAGAGAGAGAGAACAACCATGTCAGTCTGGGGCTTTGCCAGCTCTCAGGAGTAATGACATAGAATCACAGCCTCTCTATGTTGGAAGAGTCTCAGGACCATAGATATAGAGCCAGAGTGGACCTCAGAGGCCTTTCAGTCCAAGCCCCCACTATACAGATGAGGAAACTGAGGCCCAGAGAGGTGATGCCACAGGCCCAAGGTCACATAGGTAGCAAATTTGAGAAGTGGGACTTGAACCCAGGTTCAGGAGCCAGAGCTTTGTCCTCTGGGTCATCCTGCTCTGTCTGCAGGGTCACTGGGCACTATACTAGGCAATTTCTTTTTGTAAGACAACCAGTCTTTGGGAGGTGGCCATCTCATTCACATCCCTGTCTCTGGGAAGCATCACACCTCGTGCAGCCTTAACAAGAGGTGCCCTCGAGGAGTCCTGAGGCAGGAGACACCACCTGATGTTACAGCCTCTAATGGGATGTGTCTTCCCCTGACAGAAGTGGCCCAGCAGGAAGGTGTTCCAGATGTGACAGTAACTCAGCCCTCTCTTGTAAGACCAGCTCCCCGCTTAGTTCTCTCTCTGCTTGAGTGGGTTCCAATTTCTTCCTGCTGCTCCTGCTCCTGATTGCCAATTGACTGATGTTTTCCATTTCATTCCCTTCAGGCTCACCTCTAGGATCCAGAATAAGAGGAGATCTCAGAGCACATCTTTATGGACAAGGGAACTGAGGCCCAGAGACTCAAATCAAACAAGTTCTAAGTAAGCAGTAGAGTCAGAATTTGAACCCAGGTCCTCTCACTCTAAATCAAGTGTTTGTCCTGTTACAGATCTCTGTATCTTCTCCCCATGGGATCATTTGAGGCTTTGATTTCTTTCTGTTGCAAATGATCATTTCCTCCCTCTCCCACCCCCTGTGACATTGCTTAATTCAGCCACTTCCTGCACCTGGCTTTGCCTTGAACAAGGAGGCTGGGATTAGATCCAGCCAGCAGCCCCAGCTTACCTCCATGTGGGACTGGCGCCTCTCCTGCAGCACTCACTATCTCGCCATATCAAGAAGAAATGAGCTTTAATTATTGACGCTGCTGTGCCTGGAGCAGGGGATGGAGAGAAACTTGTGAATTTTCCACTGAGTCCCAAATGAGCTGCTCAGTATCCTGGCAACGTGAGGAAGACGACCACGTTCCTGGCCTCCTGAGGCTGGCAGAGGTCACTTCGATCCCTCCGCCTCCCAGCTGGACTATCAATCAACCGTCCCCGGCTGATGGAGACTCAAAGATCTCTCTAAGGTCTCAGAAGAAGGAGAAAGTTCTCTGACCATCTGAGTGGCCGTGGGGAAGTCACTCCACCTTTGTGGACTCCCTTTTCCCATCTTAAATGAAGTCATTGGATTCTATGATCTCTAAAGTTTGTCACACTAACGTCCTGTGATCAGTTCCTATAGTTCAGCCACCTCTCTTGCTTTCCTCTTTTGGGTTCTCTATGCGGTCAGAAAGGCTCTGTGATGTGTCACCTAAACATCTCCCACTGCAGTTTAAGTCCATCAGAGCCCGGCAGTGTGAGAAGAGTGCGGTGCTCGGACTCGGGAGGCTTGGGGATCATTTCCCAAGTCTGATATCTTCCAGTTATGTGACTCTGGAAATATTGATTAACCTCGTCTTGCCTCAGTTTCTTAATCTTGAACATGGAGATTAATAATAATAATTGCCTACTGATGGGGATGTTGTAAGGAAAGCATTATATAAAATAACAGCTGTCATGTCATTTGCATAGCATTTTAAGGTTTGCAGAGATCTTTAAAAATATTATCCCGTTTGATCCTCACCACAATCTGGGAATGTATATGCTATTATTATTAATATCCCCATTTTATAGTTGGGGGAGGCAGCCAAAGGTGAATGACTTGCCCAGGGTCACATACCTAGTAAATGTCTGAGGTAGGATTTGAATTCAGGTCTTCCTGAGTCCAGACCCACTCGGCCTATATGCCTAAAACTCAACACATGTGAGTTGTTAATATTATTTACTTTGGGTTGTAAGGATGACCTAGACAAAGTATCCATCGCTCTATTAACCACCAAATCAAATTCAATTGACCCGGCGGATTAGGCCAAGCATGGTCGGCCAGCGCCGCAAGGTTTAGTTCAGCTGAACTTGGCCACAAGGGGGTAGTCAAGAGCCAGATACAAGTTCAGTGCCAATCACAAAGTACAAGGCCCAGCTGTCAGAGCAAAGGATGCCAGGACCAGAAAAAATACTTTAGGGATACAGTTTATCTAAATCAGGTCAGTGCACTGTAAGAGACAGAATCAGGAAGCATGAGATCCAAATTGATTCCCGCCTCCATCCCTGCCCCCAGATGAAAATGATCATAGATTTACAACTGGAAGGGACCGCAGAGGCATCAATCCAGCACCTTCTTTTTATAGTTGAGTATATTTTACAGGGTGGAAATATTTGAAGCAAGATTTAAACCCAGATCTTCCCATCTCCGCTTCTAGAGCTCTACCCATTACACGCTGATGATCTTTCCCCACTCAAATTTTCCTAGAAGAGCCTGGAACAGTTTGTCAGAACCTCTATTTCTTTTTTACCTTGTATCATTCTTATTGGCATGTACATTGTATCCTCTTCCCAAAACGTAAGTAGCATGAGGGCAGGGACCGTGCTGTTTTGCATCTTTCTATCCCCAGCACACAACACGCTCCCTGGAAAGGAGTTGCTTAATCAGTGTTTGTTGAATTGAAGTCAGGAGTCATCCATTCATTCCAAATATTTGTGTCTAGCATGTGATCAAAATCTGTGCATTGTTATCATGAAGATTGCTTCATTTATCTGCTGATCTAGATGACTGCTCCTTCAGAGGCAGCTGGGCTGCACAGTAGACAGAACACTGGGTTTGGAGTCAGGAAGACTTGAGTTCAAATGTGACCTCAGATACTCACCAGCTGTGTGACCCTGGGCAAATCACTTAACTTCTATTTGCCTCATTTTCCCCAATTGTAAGATAAGGAGAATAATAGCCCCTACCTCCCAGGGTTGCTGTGAGGATCAAGTGAGATGATATTTATAAAGCATTTAGCACAGTGCCTGGCCCATAGTAGATGCTTAATGTATTTTTTTTCCTCTCAACTCTAGAGTGTTTTGATTTTCCATGCAGTATGGGATTTCAGAGTGCGGCCTGAGTTAGAATCAGGAAGAAAAATTCCAGGGACAAAGTCTAAGAATTGGTCTTCCTAAAACAGCATGATCCAAATTTCTGACAAATATAGGTCCACCTTTTCAAATATAGGTGGCAGCACAAATGTCAGGTGGCTAGGACTTGAAGGGCCCCTCACAAAGAACCATGCGAGGTCTGACTTGATGGGGGAGTGTCCCCTCACTTCCTCACTGCTCCATGTCTGTCCAACCCCAAAATGATAGATAGAAAAAAGAAAGAAGAAAGATAGGTAGATATAAAACAGATAGATAGATAGATAGATAGATGGATAGATAGATAGATAGATAGATAGATAGATAGATAGATAGATAGATAGAAAAAGGTTGTGTTTCTCATGAGAACAGTCCTCTTCTTCAGTCAAGGGTATCCAAATAGCTTTATTCCATGCTTTGGGGTATAGGAAAAATCTGGCTATAGTATTCATCCGATGTCATTTCTACAGGTAATAGAGAATCTCCAATCACTGCTCACCAAAGAATAGACAGTGTTCTCATGGAGAATCCTTTCTTTGTCAGGTGAATGGATACCAACAGTAGGGCCTACAACTATCTCACCATAGCCAGCTCAACTCAGCCAGATCCAAATTACCAAAAAAATTTCCTCTTAAAAATTTTTCAGAGGGCTGATAATGAAGAATGCTACCCACCTCTTGACAAAGAGGTAATGTGATAATAGGAACACATATTTTTTTTAACATCATCAACATAGGAATTTGTTTTGCTTGACTAAATATAGTCCATAAATCCCATACTGCATGTAAATTTGTTTGAATTTCTTTTTCTTTTCCATCTTTTTTTTCCAATGGGGGTGAAGAGGTAGGAGGAAAATATAGGTACTCACTCCTGGGATGAAGGGCCTATAGGGTGTAGTTTGAGGATCTTTAACTATTTTGGCTACTTGCATTCCCCACCCAGGTGAACCTTGGAAGGTCAGTATCTGACACTATCCCAGTGCTGATCACTGGCTCCCCTTGCAAGCACCCAGGCTCACAACACTTCAGAAAATAGAAAACTTATTTACGAAGCAAGGACTTGAATCCGAACCCATAGAAAACCCGTAGACATCTCTCTTTTACTTTCATTGTGCCATCCTATCCTTCCTTCCACTCTAGTATCTATCAAGTCCCCTTACTTATAGCACTGCCTTAGGTAGAACCTGAAGAAGAGAGGTCTCCATTACATTTCTAGGAGTAGGTCTCCATGTCTTTGTTTTTTTGATGGCCACTCTCTTCTGGTTGGTTTTCTTCTACTCTGGCTGCACAGTCATTTCTTCCTAAGAGGGTCTTGGGTCCCTCTCACTGGTGCTACTATCTTCAGTTTTACTTCATTGATTCTCCACCGTTGAGCTCTTCTCACCAGAGGTAGTGCCAATTCTAGAAGAGTCACACTGGAGTCCTAGTTGATTGAGTTATAGCTCTTTCATTTCTTTAGGCACAAAACCCCTCCAGGCTATTTAAACCTTCAGCACCTAGATCTCATGATCATCCCTCCACTACCACCACTCTCCCCCCACCCCCAAGAAAGAAGAAAGGAAGGAAACAAGCATTTACACAGTGCCTACTATGCACTAAATGTTTTTACAAATGTTATCTCATTTGATCCTCACAACAACTCTGGGAGGTAGGTGCTGTTATTATCCCCATTTTCCAGTTGAAGAAACTGAGGCAGGCAGAGGTTAAGAGATTTGCCTAGGATCAAAAAGCTGGTAAGTATCTAAGGCCAGATTAGAACTTAGGTCTCCCTGACCTCCAACCCAGAGTTCCAGCCACTATGCCTTCTGGCAGTCTAGTACACAAATGGTTTCTTCATGTGGCTGTGAGAACAGATGATTTCTTTTCTGAAATGAGTCCCACTCTGAAATGTACCTACATGAGTGCTTACTGATTATATCAGCAACTTTTTACCCAATTTTGGGACTAGGAGTAACTCTCCCATTCTTTATTTCCAACCACTTTTCTTCCTCCAGTTCCATTCAGGGGTGATTGGACTGGGCCATGTAGATTCCCTGGGTTTCTTCCTCTTTCTAAAAAAGATTTTTATTGACATATTTTGTGTTTTACATCCTCATTGGTGTGGTCACTGCGTATATAATTTTCCTGGCTCTGTGTACTTCACTCTGTATCAGTTCATATAGATCTTTCCATGTTTCACTGTATTCAGCATACATATTTCTTACAACAGTCATATTCCATTACATTTGGGTACCATAATTTGTTTAGCCATTTCTCAATTGACGGGCATTTTCCAAAACTTTTTTATCACAAAAAGTGCTGCTATAAATATTTTGGTGGATTTTTGAGGATGAAGGGTTAAGGGTGATTGCTAGGTTGTGAACCAGGGAGACTCAACAAGCTGTAGGTAGCATGGACAGAAACAAGTAAGTTAACAAGAGAGGTAAATTTAGGGAGGAAGATAATGAGCTTGGACTGTCCAGGTAGAGAAGACTAGCAAGCAGTTGATGATTGGAGGCCACTAGGCGGTGCAGTGGAGAGTGCAGGGTTTGGAGTAAGGAAGACCTGCATTTGAATCCTGCTTCAGACAGTTAATAGCAGAATGACCCTGGCAGGAGGGCCCATTGCATCCTGGGCCATCTCCAGTCATCCTGATGAATATCAGGTCACTGGACCCAGATGGCTCTAGAGGAGAAAGTAAGGCTTTGCACCTTGCACAGTCCTCCCTCACTCAAAGTCAACTGCAAGTTATGTCATCATTTTCCTGATGTTATAGCCCCCCTTTGAAAATGAAGGACAAACACAACAACAACCTGTGTGACCCTGGGCAAGTCCTTTAACCTTTCTTAGCTTCACTTTCCTCTTCTTTTTAGGCACTATATAAATGCTACCTTATTATTATTATTCAGAATTCGTCTTCTTGAGGGTAGAAATTGATCTTTTGAGAGCCAATGAGATTACCATAGTAAATAATACATAGAGAGAAGAGGGCCCAGGACCATCAGTCAGCCAAACAAACTTTTTTTAAATTCAGTACCTACTATGTGCCAGGTGCTGTACTAAATGCTGGGGATATAAAGAAAGGCAAAAGACAGTTCTTGGTCTCAAGGAGCTCACAATCTAATGAAGGAGACAACCTGAAAACAACTATGTACAAGCAAGTAACATACAGGAGAAATCAGAAATAATCAACAGAGACAAGGCATTAGAATCAAGAGGGATCAGGAAAGGTTTCATTTAGATGGTGGGATTTTAACTGGGACTTGAAAGAAGCCAGGGAAACCAGAAGGTAGAGATGATGAGGGAGAACATTGCAGACATGGGGGACAGCCAGAGACAATGTCTGGAGTCAGGGGCAGGAGCATCTTATTTGAGGAACAGCAAGGAGGCCAGTGTTACTGGATCAAAGGGTATGTGGAGGGAGAGATGTAAGGTATAAGAAGACTGGAAAAGTGGAGGGAGCAGGTAATGAAGGACTTTGAATATCAAATAGAGGACTTTATAGTTGATTTTGGAGGTGATAGGGAGTTACTGCAGTTAATTGCGTAGGTGAGTGACATAGTTAAACTTGAGCTTTAGGAAGATCATTTTGACAGATTAGTGGAGGATGCACTGGAGTGGTGAAGAGACTTGTGGCAGGCAGACCAACAAGAAAGTTATTTCAATAGTCCAGGCATGAGGCAAGGAGGATCTCTACCAGGGTAGTGGCAGTGTCAGAAGAGAGAAGGGGTCATACTTGAGAGATGTTACCAAGTAAAATTGATAAGCCTTGGCAACAGATTGGATATGGGGGGTGAGCGAGTAAAGAGTCACTGATGGTCAGAGTGGGTGACTGGGAGAATGGTGATGCCCTCCATGATAATAGGAAAGTTACAAAGAGGGTAGAGTTTGGGAGATAAAGAAAATGAGCTCCACTTTGGACATGTTGAGTTTAAGAGGTCTACAAGTCATCCGGTTCAAGATATCCAATAGGAAATCAGAGGGAGAGACTGAAGGTCAGCTGAGAGGTTAGGGCCAGATAAGTAGATTTGAGAATCATCAACATAGAAATGATAATTGAATCCATGAAAGCTGATAAAATCATTAATTAGTATAGAGGAAGAGGAGAAGAGGACCAGGGACAGAGTCCTGTGGGACACTGGGGGTTATCGGGAGTAACTCAGATGAAGTACCAGCAAAAGACAGCCTTCTGAAAACAAAGCCTTGGGGTTAGGGAGTAGGGCACGGATAATGATCCAGCAAATGAGACTGATAAGGAATATCTAGATAGGAGAAATAAGAGAGAGCTCTGTCATAAAAAAAAAAAAAACCAAGGGAGGAGTGTATATCCAGGAGGAGAGGGTCATCTACAGTATCAGATGTTGCAGAGACATAAAAAGGATGAAAATTTAGAAAAGGCCATCAGATTTAGTAATGAGGAGATCTTTGGTAACCTTGAAGGGAGTAGTTTTAATTTAATGATGAGATCAGAAGCTCTATTGTAAGGAGTTGAGGAACAAAAAAGAAAGTTGGGACAGTGAATGTAGGGTGTTTTTTTTTCTAATTTAGTTGAAAAGGGGAGAAGAGACATAAGATGATAGCTTGAAGTAACAGTAATGTTAATTAAAGATCTTTTAAGGATAGGGGAGAACTGGGCATGTTTGTAGACAGTATGGAAGGAGCCAATTGAAAGAGAGAGAAAGAAAATTAAGTAAAGGGAGGAAATAATTGCAGTACAATCTGACAGAAATTGGGAGTGGATGAGATCTGAGGCTCAAGTTGGGGGAAGGGGTGTTCAGCCTTGCCAAGGAGAAGGGCCACCTCTTCCTCAGAGACCAGGACAAAGGAGAAAAGAATGTGACGTGATGTCAATGGTTTTTAAAATGCAGAATAGAGGAGAGGAAGGAACTCAGAGAGAATGGTCTCTGTTTTCTCAGGCAAGTATGAGCTAAGATCCCCTGCTCAGAGAGCAGGGGGAGGGGCTGCTATGGGGGCTTGACAAGAGAAGAGAAAGGCTCCATGGGGAGAAGTATAGAAAATCGATGGGTGAAGATCATTATGTAATCTTCAATGTAATGTTACATTATTCATAGACTTGTAGGGTCTTAACCTCTACTAAAACCATCCACTCATGTCTCAGTATGGCGTGCCTGTAACTAACTGTGAGTTCTCAAAGCCTGTGCCAGCTGAGCACAAGCCTTGTTACCAAGCTGCCTTTGAGTCTGGACCTGGCAAGTCTGTCATCAGACAATCAGCCTGGGTAAACATGGAGAAGCTCATCACCAGAAGGTTGGCCACCAAGGGTTGGATTATTTTTGGCTCTAGCCACTCACTCATGAGAGATAGCTACCAAAAGCTGCAATGTGCATCAGTGGAGGGAATATCCATCCTCATGAAACTGAAGGTACTCGATGTTAAAGCTGAGTGAGGTTTTAGAGATGCTCCAGTTAAATGTCTTCATTAGACAGACAAGTGGGTCAATTGTAAGAACTAGAGATCAAGCTGCTTGAAAAGTCAGGCTCGTTCAGGTCTGGGAACATGATATACCAAGGATGTCCTAGGAATCTGGGAAAGAGTAAATGGTCCTGTTACATGTGATCTGAATAAAGAAGCACTCGAGTACATCGAGTAAGTCAGGATGATCCGTAGCCTTAGGCTTCCCAATTGAAGGATCTTAATTTGATTGTCTCTCACAAGACTTATTGGTTTGGACACATACCTTTTGTGTTTTCTGTCTGCTGGTGAGACAGACGTGGACTTGCAAGGAAAAGGGGTATAACCTTCTTCCTTTATTGCCTTGTGACGTCTAGAACCATAAGAAGGGCTTAGATTTCCTGAGTGGGAATGAGTAGGAATGGGGAAGAAAGAGCACAGAGGTCATTCATCCTACCCTTCCTCTAAAGGCAAAGACTTCACTTAAATTACCACAAACAAAAGCAAATTCTATTTGGATTTTTATAGAGACTTAGGTCTCTTTATTCTTCTCTTCCTAAATGTGACTTTGTTCAACCATTGATTGCAGTGTCTCATTTGATAAAATTACCACTCTAGAGAAACAATCTGGAGAACAATATGGGAAGAATAGACTAGGTGGAAATTGGTTTAAAAAAACCCGTGACCCAGAGTTTCAACATGGCAGCTAAGAGTCAAAAAGTCTCTGAATTTAGACCGGATTATTTTACCCCTCTGAAAATAAAGTGATGGGATTCTACGATAGAAGAAATTTCTGCTTTTTGGCACACAATTTTTGATCCCAAGGTGTGGAGGAAAGAGAACATTCAATTGTCCAGTTTAACTGGAGCACACAGTGAGTGAATAGAAGTGGCTTAAAATAGGCTATGGAAGGCCTTGAATGCCAAATAAAAGCTGCTAGATGACACAGTGGGATAGAGTGCTAGACATGACACCAGAAAGACCTGAGTTCAAAATCCTGTCTCAGACACTTAACAGCTGTGTGACCCTAGACAAGTCACTTAACCTCCTTCAGCCTCAGCTTCCCCATCTGTAAAGTGGAGATAATAATGACACCTACTTCCTAGGGTTGCTGTGAGGAACAAATGAGATAACATTTGTAAAGTGCTTTGTAAATTTTAAAGTGCTATGGGAATGCCAGCTGTTATTGATTGTTGGTGTTATTATCGTAGAACTTTGATCAGATCAGTACATTAGGAAAATAATGGTAACTAGCATTTATATACCGCTTTAAGGTTTGCAAAGTGCTTGACAGACATTATCTCATTCAGTCCTCGAAGCACCCCTGGGAGGTAGGTGCTGTTATTATCCCTGTTTTACAGATGGGGAAACTGAGGCAAGCAGAGGTTAAGTGACTTTCCCAGGGTCACACAGCTATTAAATGGTCTAAGGTAGGATTTGAACTCTCGTTCTTTCTGGACCATTTAGCTGCCAGATTAAAAGCAAAAACCAAAACCCCACGACACAGCTGTGAGAAGGATAGTTGAGAAAGGGTTAAGGAAGTGGGGGTGGGGCGGGGAGGTGAGAAGGCTATTATTTAACCACCTTCAATGTCTCCCAAGCTGAAGCATGTTCACTCATTCGCCTCCAGCCTCTAGGTCTGCAGAATGGTCTTCAATAAGAAGGAGGGAAAGGAGAGAGTTCTAAGTCTGGACTTCCAAGCATTACAGGGTTGCTTTGTAATACACAGGGGTATTCTCCATCCCCACCAAGGAGAGGACCTGAGAGACAATTCCTTCAGGAGACAATGTGATGGTTGTTAAAGGGAAGGAATAGGGTCTTTTCCTCCTGGAAGTCTTTAAGTATATGCTAGACCCCTTCCCTGACCCACAAGGAGGGAGTAAATCCCTCCAGGAGCTGGGGTGGGGGGGTGGGGGTAGGGTGAAAATAAAACACAACCCCAGCCCAGCATTTAAGAGTTTCCCATCCACCATTCTAGTCTTATTTTATAATATTCTTCTTCTTCCACTCTCTGATCCAGACTGGTCTCCTAGCCGTTCAGTACATTCTGTTTTCTACCTCACCACCTTTGCACGGGCTGTACACCATGTCTACGACGCACTCCTTCCTCACCTCTACCTTACAGAATCCGTAACTTTGGACAAAGCACAGCTCTGGTACCACCCGCACGTGCAATCTTTCCTGAGCCCCTCTGCCTGCAATTATCAGCACTCTCTTCCTCTTGATATGACTGTACGGATGTGTGTGTATCTATATATAGCTTTTCCTTATCTGCATATGTTATTATACACCATTACCCTCCCCCAAACAGTAGAATATAAGCTCCTTGAGGGCAGACATTTACAAAAATCATATTCTCAGCACCTGGTGCAGTGCCTGGCACCCAGTAGGTGCTTAATAGAACTGAATCAGAGAATGATTCCTCACAGTCTGAGAGCTCTGCATTTCCTGGCATCTCTCTGACCAAGGACTACCAGGCATACCTTCCCTGCGGGGCCTAGGAATCTCTGGGTCCCTGCCAGGCTGATGTTACTTTTCAAGTGGATGGGGCCTCTATCCTCCCTGTGATTAAAAAAATAAAAAAATAAATAACAATGTGAAATTGAAAATGTGTGTGGGAGTCAGGAGTATCAGGACAGCACCGCTCAATCCCGCTATTGTGTTCGAGCCGGGTAATTAGTGTCTGATCGTTTTAAACAGATGGGTCTCTCTGGCAGCAGGGATTACAGCTTGAAATCAATCCTGAACAAATATTATATTAATTTCTCAACTTCTTCTCTCTGTGGACAAAGCCCCGTCATCTTCCTCTGAACACTGGAAAGACGAGAACATTAATATTAGATCATTTGGAGATGAGATGGAAGTGTTGGAGAGAGAAGGAAGGGCCCGGGCTTCATAGGAACCTAGGTGGAGGAGAGTGTTAAAAGTTTCATGTTGATGGATTCATGTAGAAAGGAGGAGGAGGAGGGCTGGAAGAACAAATAGGGATGTGGAGGGTGGGAGCTTTCTGCCCTGCTCTTGTCTTTGTCCTGGAAACTGCTCCAACCACGAGAAGGCACGTTAAAGGTTTGCCAGGCTGTGGCTGGTATTTGTTGCTTTGTTTCTGAATGCAGTTGGCTTCAGTATAAATAGGCCTGCAGGGGGCCCCAGCTAGATTTCTGACTTCCCAATCACACCAGGCATTCTACAATTGAAAAACAGACTTTCGTTGCCTGCTGAGGGGGGGGAAAAACCCAGCTGTACTTCTCCAAGTGGGCACTGCCCTATCCAATTGACAGAAGAGATACTGTTACCCTACAAGGCTCCCTCACTTCACTCTTAAAAGCCCTTAAAAGAAACGTGGGGAGACCCATGAGCTCATTCCCATGTCTAGTGGAAGGGGTAGACTAGGAAACATAAAAATCTGAACAGTGAGTGACCTCTCAAATTATCCATGTTAACAGTGGGGAGAAATATGGGTACCCCGAAAGAGCATGTTATCCAAAATTCATATTGATTTAGCTTTGTCAGATCCCCTCCCCCCAACATATTTACATTATTAATTATGTTTGGCTTGGACTAATATGAAAATCAGGTTGCATTCCCAGGATGCCTAGTGGTTATGCGGGGGTGGCCCAGGTGCCTGGTAAAGAGAAATCATCTGAGAATTCCCAAAAGTGCCCAATTTACCTGGAGAGTTGGTTGGATTTTATTGTTTTCTATTTTCTACTTACTAGTAATGTGCTGCATAGCCTTGGACAAGTTATTTCCATAGCTGGATCTCAGTTTCCTCATTTGTAAAACCAGTGGAATAGAACCAGATGATTTGTTCATTTAATCAACATTTATTTAGTTTTTGCTGTGTGCACAGCTGTGGGAGGGGCACAGTGTAGATGAGACGTAATCGCTGCTTTCTTGGGGTATACAGCCTAAGAGGTGATATGACACACCCATAGAGAGCTGTCATCTACATCTCCTGCCTCCAAGCATTGGCCCTAACCATTCTCCATACCCGTGATGCACTCTTTCCTCATCTCTGCCTCTCGAAAATTGGGTCTTCCTTCAAGGCTTGGCTCAGGTGCCACTGTCTCTGTGAAGTCTTTTGGGGCCTCAAAGATGCTAGTGCTTCCTGTTGATTTTCCTTGGAGTATCCCGATTTGTGTGCAAACAAAAGAATGTAAGACCTTTGAGGACAGAGATTGTTTCATTTTTGTCTGTGTATCCCCAGCTTCCATCACTGCATATTTGGTGCAAGTGTTCATTGGTTTGAAACATCTCTTTAAGAAGTTGTCCAAGAAAATTTAAAATAATCCCTTCTTTTTCTCTTGATAATTTTCTTTGAGGAAATCATTTCTAACATCCTTTCCAGCTCTAACAGCCTATGGCTGTGATTCTACAGACATTAAACCGCCATCTCTACCACTCTGGAAGGCAGAATAGTTTTGTTAAGCTGGATTCTCTACCTGGTGGCTTGACAGTTTGACTGATGCACACGCAGCCCCCTCCAGGCTTCTTCAGTCGGTAAAGAATGGGTCTCTCCTTGCCCTTGAGCAGAAAAACTCTGTGTAATATTTGTTCTGTTCCAGCATGCAACAGGAGCATGAGGGCTAAGTTGCTGGAACTCTCCTGGGCTGCAGAGGGCCACATGCCTGAGGACCTGGATGGTAGGGAAGGCAGAGGGATCTGGCCCAGCTCTGTATAATTCTGGTGCTAGTGGCAGGGTAGAGACAGGCGAAGTCCCCAGGCATTCTGCTTACAGAGACAGAGGGATGGAGGAAAGTAGACTTCGTCCAGAAAGCTGGATTTGAGTTTTGGTTTCGCACTCCCTCATTGTGAGCCTTTGGACAAGTTATTCCACATCCAAGAACCTAGTTTTCCTCATCTATAAAATGAAGATGATAATGTTTGCATCACCTTTTCTCACCTGTCTTCTTGTGAGGAAAGCACCATGTTAACATGAACTCTTAGAATGAATGACCCAGAAGTCTAGCCTGTTTGGAGAACTAGCCTCTCTCTTTTTGTCACTCTCAAGAATTTTCTTTTTATTAAAAAAATGTTCTCTTTAAAACGATAAGCTTAACAGACACGAATATTTCAATGTAAAAACGTGAGCAGAGAAAGGATTATATATTAAATTGTGAATCTCTATTACGTACAGCTTGCTTTTTGTTTGTTTGTTTAAAAGAGGATATCAGATTTGACACAATAATGCCAGCGCTGCCCTGTTTATCTTTCTCCCCTTCTGCACTTTCTCCAGTTCTCTTTAGTGTATTTTAAAATGTTTCTTTGATGTTTTCTCCCATAATCACTATCGCTGCTTATCCACTCTTTTGTTGTTGCTGTTCACTTGTCATTTCAGTTGTGTCCAGCTTCCTGGGACCCCATTTGGGTTTTTTTGGCAAAGATCCCTACGTGATTTGCCATTTCCTTCTCCAGATCATTTTACAGATGAGGAAACTGAGGCAAACAGGGCTAAGTGACTTGCTCAGGGTCACACTAGTAAGTATCCGAAGCTGAATTTGAACTCAGATCTTCCTGATTCTAGGCCCAGAGCTCTATCCACTTCTCCATCTAGCTATCTCATCCACTATATCCCACCTCAGTTCTCCCTCCCGGTCCTCCCTTGTAACAATTTGGCATGGTCAAGCAAAATCTATTCTCACAATGACCTCATCTGAAAATGTATGTTTCATATCACACTTTTCTCCTAAGTATTTTCCTGGGCAAAGAAGAGTGTCCCTATATCCCTGGTTCCTTTCTTTATTGAGCATTTTTCTGAAATGCCCCGAAGAGCATAAACTGTCTTAGGTCTCCAATTCTGCCCTAAAACTGAACTTCATGAAGAAAGAGGACTGAAAAGATGTCTTTGGTTCACAGCGCTTGAGGAATACATAAGGCTGAGAAATGAGGCCAACAGGGCATTAATACAGAGTCTGGGAACCAGAGCTGGAGTCTGAGGATTGTGGTTTGAGTCCTGGCCCAACTGCCTATTTCCTAAGTGATCTTTGGGCAGCTAATATAATAGGCTAATTACTTCACCAGTCAGAGGACCAGCATCTTTCCTGGGGTCTTTCAAACCTCTGTCTCCTTCCCCTTCTCCTCCTTTTCCCTCTCCTTCATTCCTCCCTTTTTCTTGGACTGGCCTTCAGCCTTTATTACTTCTGAAAGTTAGAATGGAAATGCCACCATTTTCTCCCCACTGATAATCAGAGCTCTATTTACCAGGAATAGCATGTCTTGTGGCTCAGTGGATAGAGTGATAAGCCTGGAGTGGGGAAGACTTGTCTTCCTGAGTTCAAATCCAACCTCAGACACTTACTAGCTGTGTGACCCTGGGAAAGTCACTTAATTCCCATTTGCCTCATTTTTCTCATCTGTAAAATGAATTGGAGAAGGAAAACCCAAAGAGTCACTGAAAACTGCTAAACAACAACAAAAACATATCTTAAAGCATCTGGATATGTAGCCCCTGGATGTGGACAGAGGCAGGGGAAAGGGTGTAAACGGGTTAGAGGATGTGGGACCCTTGGCTCCCCCAGTGATTTACTATATGGCCTTGGGTCAAGTTACAGCCCCCTGGACTTGTGTAAAAGAGAACTGTACCCATAGCATTTGGAAGTAGAAGGGGTCTCAGAAGTTACTAACCTAATCCTCTCACTTTACAAATGAGGAAGCTATCTCAGAGAAGTATGCCAATGGCTCAAGATCACTTCTTGCTGCTGTTAAATTGTTTTTCAGTCATGTCTGACTCTTTGTGACCCTGTTTGAGGCTTTCTCAGCCAAGATACTGGAGTACTTTGCCATTTCCTTCTCGAGCTCATTTTACAGATGAGGAAACTGAGGCAAACAGGATTAAGTGACTTGCCCAGGGTCACACAGCTACTAAATATCTGAGGCTGGATTTGTACTCAGGAAGAAGAGTCTTCCTGACTTCAGACCCAGCACTCTATCCACTGAACCACCTAGCTGCCCTCCAACACTTGCTATTCTTGGTAAATAGAACTCTGATTATTAGTGGGAAGAAAATGGGGGCATTTTCATTCTGACTTTCAAGATTAATAAAGCCTGAAGGCCAGTCCAAGAAGAAAGGGAAATAGGGGAGAGGGAGAGGGGGGTGAAGGAAAAAGAGGCATGGGGTTGAAAGACCCCAAGAAAGATGCTGGCCCCCTGACTGGTTAACTAATTAGCCTATTATATTAGAATGAGATTAGACCCCCCACATGGCAGCATCAAGCTCCATTAATGACATCATTTTAATTGAGAAGGTTATTCATTCATTTATCACTTTGAGATTGCTTCCGGGAGAGGCTGCAAGGTTCCTAAATGCTCTCGAATTCTTTTTGCTGGCCCTTCTGGCCCAATCCAAGGCCCACATAGACTAGCAATGCTGGTTTTACCATCCCCATGCTTCGGGGCTTCTCTAAAGCCAAGAAGACAGAAAGGACAGATGCCCTAGGGAGAGTGCTTTCCAAGCAGGCAGGCTGGATAGGCCTGTTGGTACATGAGCCTGGCTATGGTCTGTAGCCTCCCAGAGCTGCAGCAATCAGATCTGGGCCTCTGTTGACTAAGGAGAACAGGTAAAGACTGGTTCTGCTTTTCCCTAAGGAAATCCTGCTGACCCCAGCCCTGTGGAATCAGCCTCAGCCTTATACTAGAACGTATGACAAGCCAAGGAGGGATTTGAATGGGTGCATTATCGCTGGCTGGCCATCGAAAGAAGAAGGGGCAAGGCTAGGATCACACAGCCCCACTGGGGCTATGCCTTACCTCTCTTTCTTGCCTCCTTTTCACTGTGGGCTCCTCAGCTTCCACAGCCCCTATTTGACTGAAACTCAGAAAAGGTTTTAAATCTCAGACCCACAGCTGCCCAATACATGGAGTAGGGAGAAAGGACAAGCCAAATCCCTATTTTCATTGCCTTCCCCCAAAATGGAGCTCACTTAAAGCCTTTAAACCACCAGCTTTTATCTGTTTTTAGTGTCCAATTTAGGGCTTTGCAGGGGTTTTCCTTCAATGCTTTCTCAATGACTTTACATCAGTGCCAGATATAGTCTTAGCACACATGTCTTAGCTGAAGAGCTGAAAAATAGAGAGTCATCCCTTCTACATTGTAGAATGAGAGCATCCCCTGGGCCTGCTGTACAGTGGGAATGGAGGAAATGCTCTCATTTCACTGAACTGCTCCTCTGCCCCAACAGGGGCTAGGGGAAGGAGTGGGCTTTCCAGCCTGATCTGGAAGGGCTGCACAAGGAAGAGGGGGGAAAAAAGGCTGATGTTGGGGAGGGGGACAATAAGGCTTGGAATTGTCTTTCCCCACTCCCCTTCCTCAAATCCAGATCTGTCAGCTGTGCCCAACAAAGTTCTGACTGTTCCCCTTCCCACCTCCAGGGCCTCTGAATGTCTGATACTCATCAAGACAGTAACTGTGAGGAGGGTGAGAACCGTAGGGTGGAGAGTCAGGGGCCTGCACTAGCCTGCCTGGTAAGAAAGAGACAGCACTTCCCTCCTCGTTGCTCAAGCTGGTCCCTCCCAGTTCAAAGTCAGAGGACAATTCTTGGAACTTTGCTGGGGCTGGGGGTGGGGTGGGGGTGACTCGGGCGGGTGGGGTGGATAATTAAAGGGTTGGAAGAGGGGCCCTACGCTGAATTCTAACTTAATTCCATGCTTGGTTTCCAAAGGGATTTCAGTTAAAGAGATAGCTGTGGTTGTTGTGCAAAGAACTCTGGACTAGGAGTCAGGAGACTTGAATTCTGGCCTTAGTTCTTCTCCTAAGTGCAGTGTGATCTTCGGTAAGACATTCTTCTTGCTCTGGGCCTCAGCTCCCTCATCTGTATCATAAGGAGATTCTACTAGCTGGCTTTGAAGGCCCCTTCTATCTATGATGCCATAAGAGTGTGCCACTGTCTCAGTGTGTCTTGTTTTGGGGGATGAGACTTCCCAGCTCTGATCATCAGGAACTTTATTAAATCAGGCAGTAGTGTCTTTAATACGACACCACCTTGGTAGGAAGGAGAATAAGTTTACTGCTGCTATCACATATAGTAGGGGGATAAATGCAAATGCTCACACCGATAATTCAACGATCAGTTCTAGAAAGTCCAGTCTGAGCTGGCTCCAGCACAACCTGAATGTCACCAAGGGTTTAGGTTCTATGTAATGAGTCAAAGTCAGTGACAATGTCTTTGGCGAGAGGAAGTCACAACATTGTATTTAAAAGGCCCTTGACACTTTGAGTGACTCATGAACTCTAATGAACACAATGACCAGTCATAATTCTAGGTGATCAGTGATGAAGCATGCTACCCACGCCCTGAGAGAGTGGTGATGAATTCAAGATGCAGATTGAAGCAAGTATGTTTGGACATGGACAATGTAGGAATGTATTTGGGTTGACTGTGCAAATTTATAACAAGGGTTTTGTTTTTCTTTTTAACTGGGGGGTAAAGTAGGAAGGAGAGAAAATAAATACTTATTAAGGGAAAAGTGAAATTTAAATTTGAAAATAAATAAAATAAGATATTAGAAGAACCTAGGGGAAAAAAAGCAGTGGGCCTGGGTTTGAGTTCTTAGACAAATCAAAGCCTTTCTAAGGCCCAGTTTCCCTGTCTATATGCAAAGGAGGGTGTTTCCTCTTACCCCCATATCAGTAGATACAGTCACCGAAAACAGAAAGTGGAACCTAAGGTATCATCTGCCTTTTGAGAACACAACCCATGACTTGGGATGTGAATGGGGAGAGAAATATTATGCTGGGTTTTAGGGGCTTCCCTGTGGATCTGTACTCTAAAATCTTATAGGGGCTCATAAGCCCCTATAGGTGTGTATCCAAATAACGATCTGCCAGTAGCTACAGTTAGCTCTTAGCAAAAGCATTTACTAAAATGGCAAAAGTAAAAAGTTACAAAATATTTTAAATACACTTGGGGCTCATTCTCTCACAAATACACAGGGCATCTGTGGGAAGAGTGGGCTCAATCTTAGAGTAAATGATAATGACACACATTTGTGGGACATAAGTTTCAGCAAAGATGATTCATAGCTCCCAGGACTAGAGAGTTTGAAATTCCTTTCTCTCTTTATAGAGTCCTCATCACAACTCCTCTCTGTTGAGTGGATTTCTCATCTCGGTTCCCAGGGTCTCCTCTTCTCCAAAGCCAATCCTCTTCTTTTTTTTTGCCAGGGGTTTCATTCATCAAAGCCACTCCCTCTTTCGAATTTCTGAATCCAAATCTATTCAGAGTATAACTCTCTGTTCCCTCAATTGCTCCTCAAACTCTGTCAAATGGATCCACTCTCAGACTCCTCGATGGCGGACATCTCCCACTCTGCTGTTCAGTGAGTTCAAATTCAGGCTCAGACATTTCTTTAACTATGTGACCCAGCCTCTTTTTGTCTCAGTTTCCTCATATGTAAAATGAGAGTAATAACAGCGTCTGTCTCTCAGGGTTGTTATGAGGTTCAAATAAGATTATATTTGTAAAAAGCATTTAGCACAACACCTGGCATGCAGCGGGTACTGTATAAATATTGTTACAATCGCTATTATATGTGCTGTAAGTAAGGAGAGTGAAGGAAAGAGAACGCCCCCTTTGGCCCCACTGTGGAATGTCCTCTCAAAAAATGCTTCTTTTCTTGAGGCCTTAACTACTTAAAACCTCAGGGACAATGCGGTCCTCTCAGCTAATGGTTCTTTTTTCCTTTCTGTCAGGAAAAGTTTTTTACATGTCATAAATGGATCAACAAGCATTAACACCTTTAAAAAAAACTGCCTATCTACTCTTTGTTTTCTATGATGATATCCATTGAGAAGGGAGGGAAAAACCTTCTCCTTTATCTAGAAAATGGCAATAAAAATACTTATGCTACCAACTTCACAGAGCTGTTGTGAGGAAAGAGGTCTGTAAACTGCAAAACGTATTATAAGGGCATGTTATCATTATCATCGTCCCATAGAGGCGTTGTGTTATAGTTATTTGAGGCGTAGACTTCTAATCAAGAGGCTTGGTACAGTGGCTGAATCTGAGACCTAGGTATGCCACTTATTATCTTCGTGACTTTGGCTACCTTTCTGAGGTTCAACTTCCTCAACTGTAAAATGAGTATGCGAGGAAGGTGATTTGTAAACGATAAAGTACTATTTAAATGTGAGTAATTATTATTTTTTATAATCACAAAGGATTTTCAAAACTGCTTTTGGTGGGAGGAAGAGGGTGCATTTATATAGAAATATTTATTATGAACAGAGTCAGCTTTGCCTGTAGGTGGACCAGAAGCTCCATGGAATAAGATGAAGAGTTTGAAGGAAGGTTGGTCTGTCCCCACCCAAATCATCTACTCCTCTAGCCCTGCCCATTGCTCCATATCCAACCAATGACTCACTCCTTGGGATTTAACAGTAAAGGACCTAGTTAAAGTGCAAATGTTTCTGAGAGGAATAAGGTACTGAGCCTTATGAGTTTGCCCAGATGGGCTCTAGCAGAAAGCATGGCTGCAATGGAAGGAAAGGGAAAGGAAGGGAAGGCATGGGAAATGAAAGAGAAGGGAAGGAAGAAAAGGAGAGGAAAAGGAAGGGAAGACAACTCTACCTATTTCACAATTTTATGCTGAAACTGGCCTGATTATGGCTCAAATTTTTATAGCACTTCAAATATGCTTTCCTCATGATGAACTTTTAAAGCATATAATGGAAGTATCACAAAATTTCATAGTTGAAAGAGATATCATAAACCTAGTCCAGTTTGTACCTGGTCAAGAATTCCTTCTACGACATCTCCCAGGAAGTCTGTTTGAAGACTATCAATGAGAGCAAATCTACAGCCTCCTGAGGAAGACCATTTTCCTTATGGAAAGCACGAAATATTAGGAATTTTTAAATCAAGCTTAAATCTTCTGAGCACTCACTTTCACATGCAAGTCCTACAGAGAAGATATTCACAGCTTAAGTATTTTGTAGGCTTTCATCTCCTCAAAACTATAGCTCATAAGCCCCTACCAATGTATTTTTCTTTTACTAGTCAGCCAAAGGACATGATTAGTTCAAAGCAAAGGCATTTAATAAAATAGCATTGTAGGCAAAGTAGCGATAAAGGATTCTCCACAAATACATACACCATTATTAGAGAGAGTGGGTGTGTATATGGCTTATGCATGCATATATAACATAAGGAATATATGTACCTGGGTTCATATCAACAATGTGGGGTTTCCAGTGTTTTCTGGCAACATAATCCAGCTCTCTGCTGGGTATTGCATCTGAGTCTAACAGTCTTTACTGGATCTTCCTGCTCTTCTTATGGTTACTGAGTATTATTTTTTCTCCTATTAGCTTCTGGGTTTCATCTCTGCAGGATCATTTTTTGGCCAGCTTGACTAGCATCTGTTATGATGCAATGACTATAAAGTCTCTCTTTGATAAGGCCAGGGTAATGTCTAATATTTCTTTTAGTCCATCTCCAAGCTGTGAGTTCAGGGCTGCCAAACAAAGACAAGGCAGAGTCCCCTCAAGCTAAAATTAAATCTATTCTTTGTTTTTCCTTTGGGTATAAATCACAGTATATTTTCCCAGACAACTATCTGACTTAGGGTTAGAAAGTCCCCTCTAACTCTTGCAAATTCCTACTTGTTACATTGTGCCAATATGGGAAGTTGTCTTTCAATAAATCGTAAAAGACAATGTCAGTCTGAAGCACCTTGATTTCACTCATCCCCCTAGATGTAGTCTGGCCATGGAAGAGTATAGCCAGGACTGTTTTACCTCCCTAATCCTAGACATTTTACCTCTCTTAGCTCTGCCTAAGATCATACTAGCTTCTTCACCTATCATATCACTCTATTTGATTTGTACTGAGTGTATAGTCCACTGCATTTCCCGGGTCTTTTTCAGAAAAAGAAATGACTAGCCATGACTAGCCCCATCTTATACTTGCAATGGTAATTTTTTAACAAAAGAATACTTTCTGTCCCTGTGGAAGATCATCATAAAGGTATCATGACATACTGTATAGAGGGCCAAACTTGGAGTTCAGTAGATCTGAGTTCAAGTTCTCCCTCTAATACATGCTAACTATGTGACCATGGGCAAGTAACTCAACCTCTTGATGCCACCAGGCAACTCTCTAAGGCTAGAAGTCAAAGACAGATCTCAGGAACTTTGGGAAGGCTACAAAAACTCAACCAGCAGGAGAGGAGAGTCCATTCCCCAAGACTCTTGAGTCACTATCTCCTATGGGCAGGGCCAAAAGATGAGTTATACCTACTTAAGTTTCAACTGCCTTTTAGCCTGTTTTTTTTGTCCTTTCCAGTTCCAAGATCATCCTCCTTTTGCAGAGCAACAGAAATAAAGTAAGAGTTAAGCCCTGCAGAATTGTCCACATCAGTTATTATCATCCTTTCATCTACTCCAGGAACTGATCCTGTACCTTTCCTCTCTTTTCCTCAGTATAGATAAAAATAATTCCCTTCTTGTCTCTTTTAGAGGTTTCCTACTAGCCTCAGCTGATTCTGAACTTTTACATTCCTAACACCATTCTTACAGTACAGTAGTAGTAGTAGTAGCAGCGGCGGTGGTGGTGGTGGTGGTAGTTGTGGTGATGCTAGTGGTGGTGGTGGTGGTATTGGTGGTAGTGGTAGTAGTGGTGCTGGTAATAGTGGTAGTGGTGGTAGTAGTAGTAGACTTTAGTATTCATCCTCTGAGTTGACCTTTCTCCTGTTATCTTCTGTGCATTTTTTGAAATCCAGGTGAATTGATGAATTCACTGTGTATCTGCACTGCTTTCTTCAGACAGTTTCTCCTTTAGCCTCTTCATTCAGATTAGTTTTTTAGAATTTTATTCTTGAAAGCTTTGCATCATTCCTGGATTGGATGGTCCTAGATACTTTTAGTCCAGGGGAGCCTACCTGACTTTTCTCTGAATGCTTTGAGATCAAATCTCTCAGAGTTCTCATCAGTCTACTTCTGGTTTTTCTCTCTTCTATCACAGAGTCTAGGATGGGGTAGTCCTTTTCTTTCAAGGTTACCATCGTTCTACCCCAGCAAACTTTTCCCCTTTGCTGCTCAGATACTTGTTAAGGAGAACAGCTTTCTTCTCCATATTAGATTTCCCTTACATGCCTGCTGCTGTGGAGAAGGTTCCCAATACCCTGTACTACCTCCCCAGCTAAGGCTCTGGGGGAGAAAAAAAGGTAACTTCAGCATTTAAAAGACAAAGGCCCTGGACCCTAGTCAGAGAAGCGGAAGGCTAGGGGACTCTCTTGCCTGTTGAGTGAGAGGCCTTGCTGAGACTTGCCTCAGCAAATACCTTGCATTGGCATGTCCGTGCAGCCTGGCATCCTTTCCCAGTGTCAGAGCTGGCCTTAATCCTATATACAAGTCTTTGGCTATGGTCTCCGACATTGTCTCCGGAAAACATTCCCATACACCCCTCATATGCTTTGCCATACACCCCTTAGACACTTTGCTAGCACAGGAGGAAAGAAATCCTGTCCTTTTGCCAAAGGGGTTTCAGCTGTTGGTTGCAATGGAGTAAAGAAAGAGACGTAGAGAGGTAGGGCAGAGAGGGAGGAAGAGGAAGGGAAATTTTTCTACGGACATACTTGGGCATATTGTTCACTGAATTTCGGAATTCACAACGGTTCTGGGAACACCCCTTCCCCACACCCACTTCCAAATATTTCTCTCCCTGCTTTGGAAGCTGGCCCAACCAGCTTTGGTCCGGCTCCTAAACGTTCCGAGCCCACGTTGCAGCTCTCTTGGGCGCTTGCCTCGCTCAGGTTACAGGAATCAGCGTCATGCATCTCCTCTCTCTTATTCACAAGTCGAAGGATGTTAGACTGGAAAGGCATTTTAGAGATGCTTTCATCCAGTTGTCTCCTTTTACAGATGAGGAAACCAAGTCTATAGAGGATAAATGAGTTGGTTAAAATCACACAATACTAAACAGTAGAGACAGGATGCCTGTTTTATTCATCTTTGTATTTACTCAGCAAATACTTATTGAATTGTATTGACTTTGACTTTACATGACTTTGTCCAACTCATATAGCAAAGCCATAAAGTCCCAACAAGAAGTGAGCAAGGAGCAAACTATGTATCTAACGAGGCCTTCCTACAGTAGCTTCTGTGGTTATAGTCCTAATTTCTTGCTTCCTTTTCCTTGCTCAAGGTCAGGTAGTGAGCAAATAATCACCTTCTGGTGACTGGTAGGTCATCTAACCCTCTAAGTCATGACATACAAATCCAAACTTGACCTAGCCTACATACTACAGGTCGGGGCAGGCACATTGTGTTAGCACAGCAGGACAATCTGGGCAGCAGATCTGTGGCAAGAAGGACCCTGCTGCTAGCAGGGTCTCTGAGGGGGGCATTAGTCTCTCTCTCTCTCTCTCTCTCTCTCTCTCTCTCTCTCTCTCTCTCTCTCACACACACACACACACACACACACACACACACACACATGCATTGTGGCTGCCCATGCCCAGTATATAAAAGCAGGGAGACTCAGGGCTTTTACTGCTGACATTGAGACTAACCTCCTATTATATCTGAGCTTTGTAGTGTTGGAAGAGAAAGCAAGGAAATGACCTTGCCAGAGAAGGGATAGCAGAGCTGCAGATTTCATGTCTTCCTAAGTATCATTACCTGTGTGTCTATGTATATGCTTCTCCTATGCTATAAATTTCTTATAGAAGGAGAGACAAGTCCAAAGTGTCACCAAGGGTATGTGCTCATTTCTTCAGTTTTGTAGGTGGTGTTATTGGACTAGAATTATATCTATCTGCTTAACGTCAAAAATCTATCAGATCAAAGGGTTTGAAGTTCAGGACAAAAGAAGCACTATTCCTGATTGCTTGTTTTGCTTGGATAAATGGGTTCCACAATATTTAATATTTGTGATGGTCTTCTCTGTAACCAGTGTTTGATGGGAAAGAGCCAAGTTTAAGTTAAGGGCTATTAAGGGGGAGAATAGACTCACAGCCACATAGTAGCAAAGACGAAACTGGATTCCAGGACTCTTGATTCCAAGTATGGGGTGTATATGTATATGTATATGTATATGTATATGTATATGTATATGTATATGTATATGTACATATATATATATGTATGTGTGTGTGTGTAGTAATTGAATGCCCCACAAGCACACCTGTTCAATCAAGAGTTTAGGCACTTTTTGGCCTGGTGCCATTGTCGCCGTACAGAAAAGAGGCCAGGAACCTGTGAGGCCCAGGGCTGTGCAGCTAGCCAGCCATTGGCGAGAGCTCCCACCTGAGAGATCCAGGTGCATTTTTTGTCCCTGGTGAATTAGGAAGGAGCAGAAGTCCCTGGAGCCTGGTGGTGACGAGTCAGGAGACCCAGGTGGAGGAGGGCTGGGGGAGGCAGCATAGCAGACTGTTGCTTGGGTGCGAATTGGAAATGCACCACCTTGCTATTTGAGGTTCCTATCACTAAGAGTGACAGGCAGGGTGGGGGAGGGCATGGAGAGAGACATTTGGAGGAGGTAAAGCAGGATGATGTTAAGTGCAGGAGACAGGAAAATAGGGCATGTCCCTCTAAACAGAGCCAGTTGGTGTTGATGCAAACATTGAGTCCTGCACTCAGGGGTGGCCTGTGGGGGTGGGTTGACATTTGACAGTGACTGAATGAATCGGGAGAATGCCATGAGCACAGCTCAGGAGGAGGGGAATGACAGAGAGAGGAAATGTTCCCTAGGAATCCTTCGTCTTTTCCATTCTCTAAGTGTTATCAGGATGGAACTCATCGTTTTCCAAGCTTGTTGAAACCCCATCTCTCTCCTGCTTAGATTCCTACAGTGACTCCATTGCTATCCCATCAGATCCAAACTCCTCATTTTGGGCTAAATGGCAGCCTTCCTCTCCCCTCCTGGCTATTTCTCACTCTCCCCCAATATCAACATTTTGGTCTAACCAAACTAACCTTCCCCACCCTCATCTCCCATATCAGATTTGTGAGTTCCTAACTTCAGCTGTTGTATATGTCATCTGACCTTAATGTAATGCTATATTCCCTGTTAGCTGACTGCCTCTCCCTTTCTTTTCTTCCCTTTCTAAAGTCTTATATTCTTTCTTGCTTTATATTCCTTTCTCTTTTCCTCCCTTCCTTCCTTCCTCCCTCCCTCCCTTCCTCCCCGCCCTCCCTCCCTTCTTTTCCTTCCCTCCATCCCTCCCTTCTATCCCTCCCTGCCTCCCTTCCTTCCTTTCCTCCCTCCTTCCTTCCTTCCTTCCTTCCCTCTCTCCCTCCTTTTCTTCCTTCTCTCTTTCCTTCCTTCCTCCCTCCCTCTCTCCCTTCCTTCCTTCTTTCCTTCCTTCCCTGCCTCCCCTCCTTCCTTCCCTCCCTTCCTTCCCTGCCTCCCTTCTTCCCTCCCTCCCTCCTTCCTTCCTCCCTCCCTCCCTCTCTCCCTTCTTTCCTTCCTTCTCTCTTTCCTTCCTTCCTTCCTTCCTTCCTTCCTTCCTTCCTTCCTTCTTCCCTTCCTCCCCATCCTCCCTCCCTTCTTTTCCTTCCCTCCATCCCTCCCTTCTATCCCTCCCTGCCTCCCTTCCTTCCTTTCTTTCCTCCCTCCTTCCTTCCTTCTTTCCTCCCTCCTTCCTTCCTTCTTTCCTCCCTCCCTTCCTTCCTTCCTTCCTTCCTTCCTTCCTTCCTTCCTTCCTTCCTTCCTTCTTTCCTTCCTTCCCTCCCTCCTTTTCCTTCCCACCCTCCCTTCCTTCCCTGCCTCCCTTCCTTCCCTGCCTCCCTTCCTTCCTTCCCTCCCTCCCTTCCTTTCTTTCCTCCCTCTCTCCCTCCTTCCCTTCCTCCCTCCCTTCCTTCCATCCTTCCTTCCCTCTTTCCTTCTTTCCTCTTCTCCTTTCTGCTAAAACTCACCCATTCCATGAAACTACCTTTAACACCTAATTCTGGTCACCTAGCATCCACTTAGGTATATTCATAGAGTCATCACAGTTTAACACTGACAACCCACTGTGGGGCCCAGGGATTTGGGGCACTGAACCCACTTCCTCTCCCTAAGAGGCCCTTCTGCTCTGAATGCATGCACAAAGTATTGACTGGGTTCAGTCTTGGAGGAACCTTGCTTCTTATAAGAGAGGGTGCTGAGTTACCTTTTCTCATATTCTTCAGCTTGTTTAACCTTCATTTCAATGCCTTAGGAATAAATTATTTAAAGCTTAGGCTGTGCCCCATAGCTACCATCTCCCCAAAGTCTAGGAGAAGGAGATGGATAGAAAGACATTCAATGTACAACATGATTCAGGTATGGGACAGTTATTTATTTCCTACACATGAAAGAAATGCTAAGATACAAAAGACCACTCTCACACAATAACAAAGCAAGTTAAAATAGGATTCAATAACTTATCTTTTAAGTGCTGTTTTAGTTTGCTGGGAGGCTATTAATTAAATATTATCAGAATACAATATATGTAGTTTGCAGGGATTCAGATTAGACATCTTATATTTCGCCTTAGCTCTGCACTGTCTCCCTCAAACTCCAAGTATTCTGGCAAGACATGCCAGGGTTTGGGCCCATCCTCTTAATGACTGTTTGTTCCAAGAACACTGTACTAGCTGCTAAGAACTCCTTCTAGGGCCACCAATCAGGTCCAGCCTCAATGACCCAAGATTCTGGACCCCTCAGACTCACAAGATTACCTCCAAGTCTGGGCAATTCCATCTCAAGAATGCAACAATCTCAGGAAAGAAAACATAAAATAGAAAAGTCAGCCAGTCTCAGGAGCAATATTGTCTAGTCGAGTTCATGTTCTATGTGGATACAAAGGAAAGAGGGGAGTGGGGAGGTGGAGGGGAGGGAAGAATGCAATTGACCCTCCCCCCACCAACGCCCCTCAAGAGGAGCCTAGAGACAGTACTAATTGCTAGACAGGAGAATGGAAAAAGGGAGTGAGCTGGAAGCTCTGTCTCTTTTTAACTGATCCATTACCTCCACTCCATTGCCATGTTCCTAAGGCTGAGGAAGAACAAGGGACCACTCAGGTTTTTCTGCATCATATCAAAGTTACAAATACTTTCTTAATTTTAATTTCTGAGACTCCCCATGATCAGGAGTAACCAGAAAGTTTGCCATTCTTAAATTCAACAGTGATTAAGCTGCTCCTGTATGTAACATATGGTCCACATATCAGCACAGCCTGTGCCGGTTGACCTGAACTTGTTTGTATGAGTTGCTACACATAAGTATGCCTTGTGTATCTGTCCTGTACCCCACAATTAAGCTCTTGAAGGACCAGCATGTTGGGGGAGGGAAGACACACATATACATCCCCTCCCAAGCTCCCTTGCTGGGCTTTCCCTTCCTTCTCCTCAGGACCCAGGAAACAACTAACAGGTAATTATTAAATGGCTAAAAGACTCCTACTGATCTATCCCAACCTAGATTTTCTCCATTAATTTCATCACTTTCCTCAACAGCTTCAGGTTTGGATCAAAGGTAACCCAAAGGTAACAGATCTAGTTTATTACAGGCCCCTCCAAGTTGCAGTGGAGAAGAAGGGGCTCACCGATAAAGGAGACAAGAGTCAGCAAAGTCACCAACTTCCCAAGGTGAAGCCCACAGAGGGGCGTGACAAGGGACATTTAAAAATTTCATCTTTCTAAACACATATATTTTAATGCCAGAAAATCTTGGTCTCTGGAGGATGTAGGTGTTCATTTTCTGATGCCCTGTGTTTTATGGAATGCCTAGATGGGACATAGTATTTACTTAGTAGATGCCTGTTGATGGACTGACTTCAGGGGAGGTTCAGAATTTCTGGGAAATAATAACACAGTCAGGGTTCAAGTTTATGAGAACAAAAGTTTCAAACTTGGACTTCCCTCCACCCTCCCCTCTCCCCTTCTCTTGAAATCTTGACCATTCTTCTAGGTCCAGCTTAAGTATCAACCCCTCCCTGCACTTCATGAAGTCCTCCTGAATCCTTGCAGTACCCTATCCCCACCCTGCCCCTGCCCCACCCCACCCCCACACTAGACCTCACACAGCACTTGGCTGGCATCACTCTTATGCACTTTTAATGAATCATTTTCTGCTATAGTTCCTTGTATGTGCTGGAATGCCCTACTAGACTGTGAGCTCAAAGAGAGCAGGGACTCTGCCTTATCTTTAAAGATCTACCCTCATTCCCACTTGGTACTTAATAAACATTTGCCTAAATTGAGGTTGAAAACATAGTAGAGGGCATAAAGGGCCCAGGGAGTGTCTGGAGGCTGGAGTGCCAGGTGAATGCAGGAGCAGGAGGAGGTTAAAGTCAGGGCTGCAGTCAGGCAGAGAGCTGTCCAGCAGGCAAGACAACTGGTCAGAGATCCTGAGCAAGGCATAAGGGTAGGCAGAAGTCGGGCTATCTTCCCTCTCCTCTAGACCAGACAAACAGCATCCTTGTTCCCCTTCAATTAACTGGAGGGATGTTGTGGGGAGGGCCCCAAGTTCAGCTGACACAGGGTAGAGAGATGTTCCTGGCACACCAACAGAACCTGCAGTGGCTTGTTTCTGTGTTGGCACAGCTAGCATCCTGCCAGCCACTTTTCCCTTTGCCCTGATGTCTAATTTCTTGACTTTTTTGTTTGAACTGCAATTTCCCTTTTGACTCTTTTTTCTTCTTCTGGGCACCCCATCCTCTTTCGTTTTCCCTGCCTTACCCAAAAGGTCCTTGTTCTTGTTGCTGTTCAGTCATGTCCAGGCCCATTTAGGGTTTTCTTGGTAAACATACTAGAGTGGTTTGTCATTTCCTTCTCTGGCTTGACAGATTAGGAAACTGAAGCAAACAGGTAAAGTGACTTGCCCAGGATCACACAGCTACGAAATGTCTGAGACCAGATTTGAACTCAGGTCTTTGTGACTCCAGGCCCAGAACTCTCTCTACTGCCACATAGTTGCCCCACCCTTATACTGACATCCTTTTTCCTGGTCCTTCCCCCTCCTCATCTACTGAGCCTATAGGCTTTAAAGAAATTTTTTTTAAATTTCATTTTTTGGAGGTGGGAAGGTGGGGTTAAGTGACTTGCCCAAGGTCACACAGCTAGTAAGTGTGTCAAGTGTCTGAGGCTGGATTTGAACTTGGGTCTTCCTGACTCCAGGGCCGGTGCTCTACTCACTACACCACCTAGCTGCCCCTCAGCCTATAGACTTGATTTCAGTGGGATAAGATGAGAGAGTAGGTAGCTACCCCAGAGGACGATTGGGTATTAATTCCCTGGTGAATGGGGCCACCCACACCTATGATACACTCCTGAGTAGGAAGGAACTCCAGCTTTGGGGGGTAAGGAAATAGAGCTAACCTGTGACTACTGACCTGGGCTTCACAGAGGCAACCACAGATGTTAAAGCCACAGTCCCTGCCCTTGCAGAATTTTCCATCTTACTAGGGAGGTAAGTAGCACAAATGAGCAATACCTAGTTGTCAGCTGCCTGGATTGTCCCCATTAAAGTCCTCCTCTGATGCCTCAGTGTGACAGGGAATTGGCCATCGGTGTGGAACACAAGTCGTGCTAAGTCCTAGCAAGCTGAAAAGGCTTAGATCAAGGGTCCAGCATCACATTGCATACAGTATGTCTGTCATTTGAAGGCCAATCAAGCTCAGTCCAGAAAGGCTCATCACCAGAAGTTTGGCTACTGGGACATGCTTTCCCTTGGCCAGAAAAAATTAGGAAAGATACTTCCTAGGGCATGGGGAGGCTGAAATCGGTATTGTCAATGGAATCATAGGTCTTTGAAGTATTCTAGAAAGTATTGAAAGGGTGATTTTAGGTGCTTGAGATGGACAGAGGTGACTGACTAACTGGAGATTCTCTATCATAGTTCATGAGTTATAATGAAAAAGCTGGTTTCTCTCATACCCAAGGCTAATTCTCAAGTCCCAAAACCTGGGTTACATGTGTACCACTTTCTAGGCTTTCCTGTTTTTGTGGTTTGAGTCTGATGCAAATAAATTGTAGCCAAAAATGGGTTTCCTACTTCTCAGTTTGAAACTAGACCACCCCTAAGTATGGAATATTCACACCCAGAGTGGACAAGAAGATCAGGGTGGTCTTCTGGCCATGCCCAGTAATTCTACACTTACAGGATCTCAGAAACAGTCATGGGACATATTGTTTAAAATCCTCTGGAATTAACTCTACAGAGAGGAGACCACATTCTCTCATTCTTTCCACTAATGTTACTGGCCAGCTAAGTTGCAAATCAGCTTTCCAGTCAGCTGGAAATTGCTTTAATTGGTTGTTATTGTGTTGTTGGTAGGTTATGCAAGAATGCTGGAGTATGTGGGAGAACCTCCTCTTTCCTCTACCCTTTGCAGAGTTAGTATGAGAAGGGTACTCTGGGGCAGCTGTCTAAGGAAGTATCTATCACATGCTGCCCTGGAAACTCTGAGCAACATATTACAAGACAATACTAAGACTGCTGTAAGCTTGGGAGAAGGAAGGGAGGAAGAAGGAAGGAGAGGTGGGCATCCAACTGAGTCTGGGCATCCCCAACTGGTGAAGTACCTCCAAACCTAGTGTGGTTCATAATGGGGGAGGGTATCCAAACCATGTAGAATCACAAAATCTTAGAAGACATCTAATCCAACTTAAACCTGAAGACCTGTAGTGTCAGGAAACTCACAACCTTCAGAAATAATCCGTTCCACTTTGAGACGACTCTAATTGTTTGAAAGTTTTCCCTTATATGGAGCTAAGAGCTCTCTGTCTTGCAAATCTCAATCGTAGTTTTGCCTTCTGGGGACAAGCAGAGTAAGTCATAGGATCATAGAACTAGAGCCAGAAAGGACTACCCCTGGTCCGATCCTTTTTTTTTTTTTTTACATTTGAAGAAATTGAGGCAAGGAGAAGTTAAGTGATTCCCTCAAAGTCACCAATAATAAGAAGAACCGTTAATACATATCTTGGCTATTATTATATGCCAGGTGCTTTACAAATGTTATCTCATTTGATCCCCACAACAACCCTGGGAGGTAGATGCTATTATTATTATTAATTCCTATCTCACAGATGAGGACACTGAGACAAAGAGGTTAAGTGACTTGCCCAGGTTCCCATACCTAGGAAATTTCTGAGGTCAGATTTGAAATCAGGTCTTCAAGACTCCCAAACTTGAACTCTATCCACTGCACCACCTGGCTGCCCCATTGCTGATGTACATAGTCAGAGGCAAGATTTGAATTCAGATCCTTTGACTCCAGAGCCCATTCAATTTGTCTTTCATTAAACTACCCTTCACACACTTGAAAACAGCTATAGAATGGCTTATCTTGTCTACACACCACATTTAGAGGGTTTTCACAACCCCATAGGAAGGGTAAACACCTTATCACCCTGGAACAGTCAGAACCCAGAAGAGGGACGGGATGAACTGACCTCTGGAGAAGTCATGGGAATGGAGCAAAAGGGAGATTGTCCTCAAATCCTTTCCTCCCTCCCTCCCCCATTCCTCTGGCTCCCTCACCCTTCCCCCAAATCCAAGCTTCATGGGGCTCTATTTAAATCCCGACTTTCTATGCTCAGAGACAATTCCATCTTGCTGGCTGGGCTCTGGGTTTCCATCTGGTTTGGAGGCTATTTTGATCTGCCGGATGCAGATTAGTTGCAGTGATCTGGGGCTGAGCTGTTGGAGAGCTGCCTTTATCTATAGAAGGACAATTTAGAAACTAACTCAAAGTAGGGAGAACAAATAAATAAATTCCTCTTTCCATTCTGAGCACTCTCCAGCCCTGCCCTGACAGGTAATTGCTGAATGGCTCTCTCTTCAACCAGGCTCCATTTGCATGAAGAGAACAGAGCTTCAGAGAAGGGGGTGGGGGTGGTGGCTGTTGGCCAGGAGCTGCAGTACAGATTGAGGCTTCAGGCTCCTCTGACTGCGGGCAGGAGGGGACCAACTCCTCGCTTTCTCTCTAGAGTCCACCCTCCCAAAGTTCAGAGAACCTGACCCTGGCTTGTTCCCCTCAGGTCTAACTCAGCATGGTCAGAAGCCTTTCAGAAATGGCATGCCCCTTATTCCCTTAGTCTCTAATTTAAGGTTCTGCCCACAATTCTATCAAGGCCATCGCCTATTCCTCAGACAGGTAAATCCAACTGTAAAGTTGCCCTTTCAGCCTTAAGCAGAGTATCTTCAGTGATCTCATGGCCTGACAGAATCATGCCCCCAGTGGCCAACCTTCTGGTGATGTCTCCTTGTAGGCAGTGAGGCTAGACCCCTGGTGGCAGGAGGCACACACAGAGCCAGACTAGACCCTGGGTGGCAGGAGGCCTCTGTTCAGAACCTTGGTAGAGCTTGTGTTTCATTTACAAAGCTGGCTGCTGAAAACTCAGGGTCACCTCCATGACACCAGGAGGGAACCAAGGGAGGACTATACATGATAAAATCATAGAGCTATGGCTAGAAGCCATAGACTTTAGAAGTTCAAACCTCTCTTCTTATAAATGAGGAAACTAAAACCCAGGGAAGTCAAATGACTTGCCCAAGGTGATACAAGTTACCTGACAGTAATAATACACTCCACTCCACACAATTTAGTCATTATGGGATGGGGAGCTTGACTAACTCAAATGCCACTTCCTCCAGGAAGTCTTCCATGACCCTCCAAGTCAGAAACCAGCTCTCTTCTGAACTCTCCTAGCACTTTGGTGGTCTATTCATTTATTCTGATACTCTGGTGGCTCCCTCCTTGATGAAGATTGTATCCCCTGAATGCCTTCTTGGCTCATGGGAGATTCTTGCCAGGATTTTCCTATATGTCTTTTGTAGACAATCTACCCAAAGTGTTGGAGATCTCTCTATTGTTTGTCTACTGCCCTATGGGTACCAATGTACCACTGAGGTTGCAGAATCATTTTCTCTTATTTTGCACTATTCTACCTCTTTCCCCAGTCATATATACCCTCCATAATGCCTTTTTCCTTCCTTCCTTCCTTCCTTCCTTCCTTCCTTCCTTCCTTCCTTCCTTCTTACCTTCTTCCTTCCTTCCTTCCTTCCTTCCTTCCTTCCTTCCTTCCTTCCTTCCTTCCTGTCTTTCTTTCTGTCTTTCCTTCCTCCTTCCCTCTCTTCTTTCCTTTTTTCTTTCCTTTCTCCTTCTTTCCCTCCCTCCCTCCTTCCTTCCTTTCTTCCTTTCTGTCTGTCATTAATTCATTCTTTCTTTCAGGTGTTATTCAACTCAATCCAAGAAGCATTTATTAAGACACTGCTATATTCCAGTTACTCATATAGGCAAAGGGGGGAAGTTCCAACGGGTTTACAATCAATGGGAAATCATTATAACATGCACACTATGAATCTTTCCCTTGCCCTCTGGATTATTTGTAATTTTAATTTTTCAGTAATTTATATACTTGACATATCTCCAAGTAGATTTTAATAAGAGCTAGTATTTATATAGTGTTTTGAGGTTTGCAAAGCACCTTACAAATATTATCTCATTTCATCGTCACAATAACACTAGGAGGTCGGGGCTACGTTATGAGCTTCTTTCAGGAAAGAGCCATCTTATTCCATTTTTTCTATCCCTAGTGCCTAGTGCAGTGCCCCTCCCACTGGAGAACTATTCATCTAAAGCCCCTCATAGTTATATGGTAGCATAGGTGCCCTGTGGTACACATACAGAAACAATAATGTGCAATTGACACCAAAAGCAAGGAAGGGACATTTTATAACAATAACAACTGGCTTCTATTCATCTATCACTTTAAGGGTTGCAAAGTGCTTTCCCCATGGCAACCCAGTGAGGGAGGTGGTACAAATATTATTTTCCACATTTTACAGATGAAATAATTAAGGCTCTCAGTGGTTACATGATTTGTTCATGGTCACAAGATTATTAAGAGCTGGAGGTAGAAACAGATAAATGATCAAAGGATATGAACCAGCAGTTCTTAAGAGAATAATTACAAACTATTAACAACCATGTGAAAGATTGCTCCAGATCACTAATAATAGAAATGGAAAGCAAAATAACTCTGAGGTTTCATCTTGCACCCATCAAATTGGCAAAGATGACAAAAGATAGAAACAGTCAATCTTGAAGGGGTTTTGGAAAGGGAGGCATACTAAGGCAGTATTGGCACAGATGTGAATTGGTCCTTCTAGAAAGTGATTTGGAGTTATATATATTTTTTAAGTGACTAAAAGGACCATGCTCTGATCCAGCAATCCCACTGCTCAACTTACACCCTGTAGAAGTTAGTGATAGAAAGAGAGGTCCCATATACACCACTATATATATATATATATATATATATATACATATATATATATATGTATGTATATATATATATTCTTAGTAATATTTTGTTTTTTCCAATTACATGTAAAGATAGTTTTCAACATTCACTTTTACAAGATTTTGAGTTCTAATTTTTTTCTCCTTCCCTTTCCCCACTCTCCCCATACCCCACAATATTTATAGCAGCACTTTTTATAGTCACAAAGAAATGGAAACAAAGTAGATGGCCATTGGTTGAGGGCTGGCCAAAACAAATTGTGGCACATTAACATAATGGCATATTAATGTATCCTAAGAATCAATTAATATGAACGATTCAGAGAAGCATGAGAAGGCATGCAGAGTGAGAAAAGCAAAATAAGGAAAACAGACACAATGATTGCAATGATGTAAACTGAAAGACCAAAACATCAAGATATAATTATGCTGCATAATTATAAAGACTAAGATTGTCTAGAGGGGCTGAAAAAATGTTTTGCATAGATGGGGAATTACAGCTATGGAACACTGCATATCCCAATTGTTCTCAAAGTGTGGGCTGAGAACTCCTGGGAGTCCCAAAGACCCTTTCAGGGTATCTGAGCAGGTCAAAACTACTTTCACAATAATACCAAGATATCCTAATTTCTAATATGGCAAATATCAATAGATGTAATCTACATAAACAACAGCTCTTTGGGGGATCTTCAAAAAGTATAAAGAGTATAAAATGCTCCATAGAGAATTGACTAGATCAAAGGAGATTCAGGAAAAAATAACTCAATGTTTAGTGAAGTGGAAAACATGTTACCTGGGGGAAAACTCCCCTTTTGATAAAAACTATTGTGAACACTAGAAAGAACTCTGACAGATATTAGGCTTAGACCAACATCTTACACCATACTCCACAACACATTCTAAGTGAATACATGACCTTAACACTAAAGATTTGACTATAAAATAATTAGAAGAGAAACATCATACACCTATCATAGCTAAGGGTAGGAGAGGTATTCTCAATCAAACAAGAAATGGAAGCAATTAAAAAAGGTAAAGTAGATAACCCATATTATTTGAAACTGAAAAGCTTCTACATAGACAATGTTAATGCATCTAGGATAAGAGGGGAAGTGATTGAATGGGAAAAAATCTTTATCCAATTTTTCTGATAAGAGTTTGGTATCTAAGACATAGAATTAAGTTATGTATGTACGTGTGCATGTATATGTATGTGTATACATATATACACTCACATACATATATAAATGACTAATAGCCATTCTCCAATAGATAAATGGTCAAAGGATATGAATCAGCAATTCTTGAAAGAACTGCAAAGCATTTAAAACACATGAAAAAATGCTCCAAATCACTAGTAATAAGAGAAATGCAAATAAAAACAACTCTGAGGTTTCACCGCATACTTTCGAAATTGGCAAAAATGACCAAAAATGGCAGCAGTCAATGTTGGAGGGGTTGGGGAAAGATGGGCCAACTAATACATTGTTGGTGGAGCTGTGAAGTGGTACAGTTATTTTGGAAATGCAAATAGAGTGACTGAAATGTCCATACCCTATGTCTGAGGCTAGAGTCAAATGCAAGTCTTCCTAATCCCGGTTCTGGAACTCTAGCCTCTGTGCCACCTAGCTGTCTAATACTAAGATAAAATATCAGAGTGGCTTGGGTCTTCTCAGAGCCAGAGGGGTCATATTCTATCATATGTTTTCACTGGTCCAAGCAATTGATATATTCTGTTCCTTCCACTCACCAGGCTTGAAATCTCAGTGTTACCCTTGACTCCTGATGAATACTCATTGCACATACCCAATCTGTTGTCAACTCTTGAAGATTCTGCATTTACGACATCTCTCCTCCCCTTCTCTCCACTCACAGAGCCAACACCCTACAGCACCCCTCACCGGCAACATGGTAATAGCCTTTTAATTGGCCTCTAAGCCTCAGGTATCTCCTCACTCCATCCCCCATTCAGCTGCCAAACTGATCTTCTTAAAGTGCAGGTTTGACCATATTAACCTCTTACTCAGTAAATTCCAGTGGGTTCCTGCTGCCTCCAGGATCAAATATAGAATCCTTTGTTTGGTTTTTAAGACCTTTTACAACCTAGCCCCTTTCTACTTTCTCAGTCTTCTTACACATTTTGTTGTTTGAATCATTTGAGTCATGCTTCACTCTTTGTGACCCCATTTGGGTCTTGGCAGAGATACTGAAGTGATTTGCCACTTCCTTCTCCAGTTCATTTTACAGATGAGGAAACTGAGAGTTAAGTGACTTGCCCAGGGTCACACAGCTAGTGAGTGTCTGAGGCCGGATTTCAACTCAAGAAGATGAGTCTTTCTGACTCCAGGCTCTATGCTCTGTCCATCACCCCACCTAGCTGCCCTAGAAGAAACCTTAGAGATTCATAAGCTCATCCATCATTTTATTCTTCCTCTATGTACTCTATGATCCAGTTAGAAGTAATGTACATGTTATTCCTCACATGCAACATTGCATTTCTCCGTACGTGGAATCCATTCCCTGCTCATCTCTGCCTTCCCTGGCTTCCTTCAATCCTCTGCTCAGATCCTACCTTCTGAAGGAGTTCTTTCTCAATCTTCACCCCACTGCACTTCCTTCTGAGATTACCTCCCACTTACACTCTATATCTAAATTGTATTAGTATCATTATTTTCATATTGTCTTCCCCATCAAAATAGGAGTTTCTTGGGGGTCGGGAGTATTTCTACCTCTCTTGGTATTCTCAGAATTTAGTACGGTGCCTGGCCCATAGGGAGCACTTAATAAATGCTTATTGAAACTGTAAGCTCTTGGAGAGCAGGGACATCTATTGCCTTTCTTCTTACTGAAGAGCTTAGCACAGTGTCTGGCAAATAGAAGGAGCTCAATAAATGTTTCTTAACTGATGGACTGTGGGTGGTAGAAAACTTAGGGTGAGAAATGACACTTAGGAATTCTCCCTTTACATAGGAAGCCAAGAAATAAGGAGGAAATTATATCCTGTTGTGTGGCTTTTAATCTTTGTAAACTCAATGCCAGGCTTGGTATCTGGCACATAATAGACTCTTGATCAATATTTTGGAATGAGTGAATCAATCTGAGACCTTTACTGATTCCTCAACAAAGGGACCCTGAGGACCAGGATTTAGCCTAGCAGGTTTAGTACGGTTTGGGGAAAAGATAACTGGACTGGAATTTAATTCACTCAATTCAGCAGATACTTATTAAGTGTGAAGTGCTATGCTTCATTGTTGTTCAGTCGTTTTCAATCTCTTTGTGTCACCATTTGGGATTTTCTTGGCAAAGATGTTAGAGTGGTTTGCCATTTCTTTCTCCAGCTCATTTTACCAATGAGGAAATTGAGGCAAATGGGGTTAAGTGACTTGCCCAGGGTCGCACAGGTAATAAGTATCTGAGACCAGATTTGAACTCAGGAAGATGAGTCTTCTTGACTCCAGGCCCAGTACTCTGTCTGCTGTGCCATCCAGCTGCCTCAGGTTCTGGGCTGGACACTCCTAAATACAAAGACAAACTGTGACTGCCTCTTCCCTCAAACAGTTTACATTTTATTTGGAGTTACAATAAATATACAAAGAAGTAAGTTCAAAAGCCATGCAAAGAACTACAAAGTACTTTGGAGAGGAAGAGAGCAGTGATTGGGAGGGTCAGGAGGGGTACCTGAGCTTCTCTTTGAGAGGAGGAAGAGGTCCATGCTTGTAAAAAGAGGCCATGGAGGCATCAGAAGGAATATGCGGTATGGGGAACAGCTGATAGGCCAGTTCTAGTGGCAAATGAGGTATTTGAAGGGAAGAAAACAGAAATGATGGAGGAGCCTGGAGTTCTCTTTCTGGTTTGTGGACAAATCACTTCTCTTTGTCTGGGCCTCAATCCCCCCATCTATAAAAGTGAAGAGAGTTAGACTAGATGAACTCTAGGATCCCTCTTGGTTTTAATATTCTTCCTATGTCTAAAATGCGAAATCTTGGGGCAGTTAGGTGGTGCAGTAGATAGAGCGCTGGTCCTGGAGTCAGGAAGACCATCATCCTGAGTTCAAATCCAGCCTCAGATACTTACTAGCTGAATGACCCTGGGCAAGTTATTTAACCCTGATTGCCTCAAAAAATAAAGTAAAATGTGAAATCCCCCCCATTTTGGTACCATGTCTCCTGTTATAATGTCTCCCCTGATTCTTCTCACTACCACTTCACTTCCAAGAACCCCTGATGTCCTTGGCATGGGGTAACAGAGTGGAAAGAATGATGAACTTGGAGTCCGAAGACCTGTTCTGCCACTTGGTGACCTTGGGCAAGTTAGGACTCTTCTGAACCTCATCTGTAAAATACGGGAGCTTAATGAGCTGATCTCTGAGATCACCACACCTCTAATTGTCTCTGGGTTGCAGTGGGACCAGTTCTACTCTTGGAGTTCAGAAGATATGGACTTGAGTTTAGCTCTCTCACTAGATCGGTTGGGTGACATGGGGCGAGCCCCTTACCCTTTTTACATTTCAATGCCTTTGAATGCAAAATAGAGTTAGTGATACTGGTGCTGCCCACCTGACAGTGGCTGGGGTGAAGGTGCTTTAGTTGTATGAATGAGAACCATTACTATTCTCTTGGAGAAAAGTCCAGAACAAATTAATTCAGACTTTGATGTTATTGGCTCAAAACAGCTTTGTGTGGGTTTTTTCCCCCCTCCCAGAAGTATTTGCATTTTAATAGTGCCAGGAGAAGGCAGTAACTTAAGATAAAGTAATAAAATACTAATGATGGAATTTTTGACACTGGTAAGTGGGCAAAGGGGATATTTCTGGGAAGGAGGGCCTTTCCAGTGGGTACCATATTTTTATTGCACCACATAGTGATCTGCCTTCTCTAAGTATAGCTAGGTTTGCTGTGCTCATATCCCTCTGAAGGCAGTAGGGAAATGGGAGAAGGTAGAAAAAAACATAAAACCTCTCTCCATGGAAATCCAGAGTTTAGTCCTGTTGGTCCAATGTTTTTTGCCACATTTTTATACCTTCTTTTATATGGATGCCCATTTCACAGATAAGGAAGTTGAGGCTCAGAAAATAGTGGAATCTCAGAGGTAGAAGGGAGCACAGAGATCATCTAGTCCAACCAATACCTGACCAAGAAATCTCTCTGTAGCATGTCTGTTAGGTGGTCCATCAGCCTCTACATAAAAGACTCAGCATTATGAACTGTCTGACCATGGGCAAACCACTTGACCTTTCTGAGACTCAATTTATCCCCATCCGTAAAATGGGCATAATATTTGCTGTATCTATCTCATAACATTGTTGTCGAAATCAGATGAGATCATGTATGTAAAGTATTTTACAAACCTTAAAGCCCTATTTTAGTAAAGACCTGCAGTGAGGGGGATCTTTCATTTTGGAGCAGCTCTAACTTTTATTGCATTTGGGTTTACAAAGACCTTAGACCTGCCTCTCTGCCAGTCTAACCCATTGCTCCTGGGGCACTGATTCGGCACTCTAGGATTAGAATTCATCCCCCTGGTTTTTAGACAACAAGGTTGCCAACAGTTTGGCTGCTGCTTCAAGTACTTGCTAGGCTTGTTTTGTTGTTTTTTCTGTCTGAATAGGCTAGATGTTGCTTACTCGCCTTGTGTGATTCTCATTGGTCACTCTGTTTTGGGGTGTGCTTCTCCCCACCAGACCAGAGGTACTCAGCTGGGGACCAGTAAGCTTCTGTGGTCCTACAAGATCCAGTGATTTTCTACCATCCTATTTCAAACCCTGTCTTCCACAGGAAGCCTTTCCCAATCTCCTTTAATTCTATTGCCTTCTTTCTGCTGGTTATCTCTCATTTATCCTGTGTAGATCTTGTTTGTACATAGTGCAGGTTCTCTTCCCCAGTGGACTTTGAGCATCTTGAGGGCAGGGACTATGTGTTGCCTTTCTTTGTATCCCTAGCACTTAAATGTTGATTGATTGACTGACTGGCTGACTAGTAATCACCCATAGTCCTCTGTGGAAAAGTCATCTGCTCTCCTGGTCATTATAGAATAGTAGAACCCTAGAGTAGGAAAGGACCCTGGATCATGCCGTTTGAGGAGTTCCAGAAAGGCTCCCTGCCCCCTAATTTTTCCTCCTTAAGTCTGCTGTTAAGCCTAGATTTCTGGTCCCTCAGTGAGGCATAAACATGGCCTTGAGTTTAGAAGTTCTGACCATGGAAGGCAAGTCCTGGAAGACCCTACCCAGATGGGAAACATTTGAATGTGAGCCCAGGGATGCATTATATATCTATTGTCTGGAAACCAGTTTAGCTAACTTCAGAGAAGTTCATAACTAGAGGGCATACAATTAAATTATAAACTTGGGGGATTGGGGGTTGGGGTTGTGGCTATAGCAACTCCAGAAGACCATGGACTAAGGGATATATGGATTGCAATTGGCACCTGTGGAGTGAATGTCACATGAATGAAAACACAGATTGTTTGAAGTATTGTACTTAGGTATTGCCAACTCCCATAATCCTCTGTTAAATTACACTCAGTAAGTAATTGTTGAGTGCTATCAGCCAGGGATTAGTTGATCAGATGGCTTTCTGATGTGACAGCTGGCTGAGACAGAATAGGACACCAGCAAGTAAGTTTCAGTAGGAGGGAGGAGGAAAAAGGGAGCACTTTCTCTAGACCTCAGGAACCTAGCCAAGGTGGGCTGGAAGAATTGAGTAGGCAGTCACAGTGGGTTGCTATGAGTAACCATGGAGCAACATGGGGGCACTAGTCACAGGGAATGGGTGACGTTAAAAGGGATGAAGGGAACATGGAAAGGAGAGATGAAGGACATCAAAGAAAGGCTTTACCTGCTTCACAGTTTTTCCCAGGGCTCCTCCATTGCAGGGATGGTCCTTCTTTGCTTTCCTATAAGATAAAGGTGGGGGCCATCTCCAGTCATCCTGATCTATATCGGGCCACTGGACCCAGATGGCCCCAGAGGAGAGAGTGAGGTTGTTGACTTTGCACAGCCCTCCCTCGCTTAAATCCAATTCACTTGCAAGTCATGGCACCATCTTCCTGGTGTCATGGTCCTCTTCAAGAATGAAGGACAAACAACAAGATAAAGGTGAAGCTGATTCTTATCAGTGGGAGAACATTGGCTCACTGTGGATCATCCCAGCTAGTAAAGACTTGGTTGGTGAAGGCTCATATTGTGCTTGCTTCTCCTCTCAGGGCCAGAGAGCAAAGGATCACTTATCTCCCCTCTACTGGGGACTAGTCTTGTTCCAAGGTCTTCTGGGAACCACTGATCTTCCATTAGTGAGGAACAATTATCTTTCATGGTCCTATGGTGGGAAACAATGAATAGGCATTGAGTTAACAATACTAGATATAACATCATGTTCCATGCTCCTTACCTAGGGACCAGTTATTTCCATTGTCCTCCAGTAAGAGTCAATGATTTCCCATGGCAACCAATTGTCTAAATGGTCCTCTGCTGGGAACCAACAAATTTCCCATCATCCTCTGTTGCAAACCAATGATTTCCCATGATCCTCTATCAGGAACCAGTCATCTTCTGTGCTCCTCTCTTAAAGATTAGTTATTCTTTATGGTCTTCTGCAAACCAGCCATGTTTCCTAACATAGAAGACAAGCTGTCTACCCTCCTGATTTTAGAATCACAGTTGGAAAGGACCTTAGCAGTCATCCATATTCCATATGATTTCATAATTCTACAACTCAACCCTATTTTAGGCAGTATAATTCAACAAAGTCAGTGCTAGACTTTGGTGTCAAAAGACACCTGGGTTCAATGCATAGATGAGCTGTGTGACCATGGGCAAGTCATGCAATCTGTCTGGCTGGAGTTTTGTTATCGGCATGATGGGGAGTGAGAATACCCACAGCACCTACCTGTAGGTGAGGTTAACATGGGATAATGTAGATAAAGTACTTTGTAAAGCATTACATAAATGCCAGCTGTTATTTCTAGTATTGTTAATTCAATGCCCCTCCGAAGTGTGAATTCCTTCTACACAGCTTTCTCTACAAATGGTCATCTGCTTACAAATTTCTGGTGATGGGAAACTGACGACCTCCCAAGGCAGCCTGTTCTATTTTGGGTCCCTAAGATGAGGGGCAGAAGATGGAATGATCCCGGTGCTCCAAGAGCCAGAGATTCAATCAGTCTGGAGATTCTCTAGGGCAGGGGAGGAGTTCATTAAATGGCTTGGAATGGAGAAGGGCAGGCGAGATAGAAGAGTGAGACTTAATTCCCTTCCATACCCAGGGGAAGGGGGTCTCTTTTGGAAGAGATTTGCATTGGCTTTAGTTGATTGCAATTATGCCGTCCTGTGCCGTGCTCAAAATAAAATGAAACCCTAACAAAGTTCCAGGTTTAATTGAAATTTCCTGGGATCTGTTATTACATCGCCGTGATTGTTCTGTGCCACTAATGAGCCTGTGCTGGCTGATTATCCAAGTGTCTCTCCAGTCACTATTCCATTATTGCATTATTAATGATCAGATATGATTGTCACAGCCTACGGCTTGAACATCAAACAAGCCAGGGACAAGTTGGAAAGACAGACAGATTGGGGAGGTAGGAGTGGTCTGTGCTCTGGAGCAGCACGGAGACCTCTGGTGGAGGGCAAAGAGGAGGAATGGATGCCCCAAATAGGATGGGGGAAAGGCTCTAGAAAGGGTAAGGAGTGCTGGGGTAGAGAATGGCTGGGGTAGAGGTGATGATCGACATTCAGGAGTTTAGAGGAATCCATTGAAGACATTTCAGTGAACTACAATCAAAACGGAACTTAGTCCTCTAGCAGTCAGCCACCTTCCCCTCCTCCCACTTTAAGGAAGAGGAAATTAATGCCCAGAGAGCTGGAGTGCATTGCCCAAGATCATAGTGCTGGTTAGAGGGTCTTTGGGACAGGCTCAGAAGAAGACAGGGCTTTACCTTAAAAGGAAATGATTTGCCTGTCTTTGGAGGTCCCCCTGAAGTGGAATTTGAATGATCACTTGTCAGAGAGGTTGCAACGTGTTCAGGCAGAGGTTGTCCTAGGTGACCAGTGAGGTCCCTTCCAACTATATGATTCAGTGACTGTAAGATTTCATGACCTTTTGTTCTTAAGCCTCCTCGGGTCTCCTTAGGGAGGCAGCTGAGGAGCTGAAAGTCTTAGCCAAGACAGACTTGAAGAAAAAGGCTTAAATTTCAGCTGACAATCTAGAGACCTATAGATCCTAAGAATTGGAAAGCGATAGAACATTTGAGTTGAGAGGGACCTAAGAAATCTCCTTGTCCAACCTCATTTTACAGATGAGGAAACTGAGGCCCAGACCACACAGCTAATTAGAAGGTATCAGAAGACGTGAAGAAGGACCAGAGTTTTATCTCCTTCCTGGAAGTCTGACAGAAGCAACCTCCTCCGCCCCCCCCCCCCCCCCCCCGCCCCCTTTTAGTATGCTGTCAGTATACTTCTGCTTGGAAGCAGGGGGCTGGATTGACTAACCTCTGCAGGTCTTTTCCAGCTCTGTGCTTTTCTGCCCCGGAGGGCCTGGAAGGGAATCTAAGCAAGTGGGGGGGGGGGGGGGTAGGGAAGGGAGTGATTTGGAAGCTTTTGTACTTGGCCTAATGCTAATTATTTCCGTAACAGACCTTAATGAGAGGGCCCTCTAGGGGGTCAGACAAAGGAAGGGTGAAGAGACTGTCCTTTCTCTGCTTGGAAACTGAACTAAAGGCAGGGGCCAGGCCTTCCCACATACCCCCACCAGAGACTCAACAGCCAATCTGACTTGGCAACTTACAAGATAGCAGGCCGAGGGAGAGGGCTTATTTTGACCCTCTTCCCCGATTTCCCCCTCCCCACCAAATTCCACCTCTATCCACCCCCTCTCCCCCCTCCCGGTTCTTTCTGGCTGCCTTTCCCGAAAACACCAGACAGGATGAGGTCATATTAGGCTCTCTGTCACTGCCAAATTTCATTCTTAAAGGATCAGCGTTGTGCTAACCTGAAAAGCAAGCCAGGAAAGGGGGGAAGGAGATTTCGTTGTTTTAATAGAAAAAAAAAATGGAAAAGGGGGTGGGGAAGCAGAGAGAAAGAATTGACATTTGAACACGTTTTCGGAACTGGAGAATTGATCTTGGGGCCCACACCTCCCCGCCCACCCCCCAAGCCGGCTCGTCTCCTGCGGCGGCGGCTGCTGCTCCCCCAGGGTCCGCGTTGGGGGGGCCACCTGCTCCCGGCCACTCGCCGCCTCCCTCCACCGCGCGGTCTCCATGGCGAGCAGAAGATGGCCGGGTGGGGGTGCCTGGAGCCGAGGTTTCCGTGACAACCCTCCGGTTGCTGCATCCCACCCCGGGCAGAGCAGGCGACTTTGCCTTCTCGGTTACTGCGGCGGCAGTGGCGGCTGACTGTTGTCGCTGCTGCGGCTGCCGCTGTCAAACTATTTTCGTGTGCAGCCGCGCTCAAACTTAACCCCTGGGGGGCCCCAAGAACCCACGCCCACCCGCTCCCCCACCTTCCCTGCTGCGCCGACGCTCCCCTCCACTTCTCTTCCTCGGCGCCCACCCACAGCACCCACCTCTGACTCCTGCCCCCTGCCTCTGCCTCCCACTGCAAGCTGAGGGCAGGCTCGCAGCTCGTCTGTCAGTGGCATATAGAGATTTAACGATGAGCCTTGTCAGAGAAGCTGGGCCTGGAGGATCTTGGAGACCAGTAAGATGCTTGGACTTCGGGGTCCTGAGAGCCTGGGAGTGGGCCTGCAGCACTCCTAGAGGGCTGTAGTGAACTGAACTCAGGAGCTCTGGGTTCCAATCCCTACCCTCACGCTAGCTAGCTCTCAGAACTGAGCAGTTAGCTTCGGTTTTTGATCCTCACTTTCCCCGTCCATAAAATAGGAACGATAATGCTCTTCCTACCTAACTTGCTAAGGGAAAGACGAATGCTTCACTAAGATCAAAAGAAGAGAGAATAATTAAATATCCTACACTAGAAAGGTTCTTTTTCAAATAAGTAGTATACACAGTGATTTGGGAAAAGGCCTTCCTAACGTTTAAAGACCACTCTCCGTTGTCTCTTTCATGGTAGGCTGGGGACTGTGATGAAAACCCATTCCCTTCAAAGGTTTCTGGCATCATGGCCTTCTATCTGAGCAGCTGGCCTTTACATTGTTAAATCAGTTGCATGTCTATTATGTAATTTTGTCTTTCTAAGAACGTCAAGTAAGGCTGGTAGGAACACAGATTCTTATCACCTCTATTTTACAAATCTGAAAATGGAGGTTCAGTGAAGTTGGTTTTGTTTGCCTAAGGCCTTAGGACCAGTTAGTAGTAAATAGGGCTTAGAATGCAGGTCTCCTGACCCCTAGTCCTGGGTTCTCAGGAATTCCTGTTCTGGCAGGAAATTGGACTAAAATACCCTTGGGATCATTTCTTTTCAGCAAAGATGTTTTGTAAACAGGGGATCTCTAAAGTCCTTTCTACTCAAAATAGTAGGATTTTAGAGAGAGCTAGACAATGCAAACCTACGTACTGAAGTATGGAGACACCCCAAAGTACCTGTCACCGTGGTGACCCACGCCCAAGAATTGAGCTGCTCTATGGGCATTGCCTCTTTTCCATGGGACACTGTGGGACCCTAAGTAGGGCTTGGCTATTCATGCACTTGAGACTTTTCTGTGCTGCTCTCAGAGCTGGAGAAGTGTTGAGACCTGTGTCTCTCCATCACAAGTGATTCAAGGAGAGAATGTGGGAGAACAAGCCCAGAGGGGAGAAGTGAGCAAAGATACAAATTCCTAGCCTTGAAATGTATATGGAGTAGTCCACTCACTTTGGATTACTGCCAAGGGGCTATTTGTGCAGTGATGTTGCCTCTTCTATCTCCCTTCTTCTTCAGTAGGAATAACCCCACAGCCGTAAACGGACATTAAGATTGTTCATAAAGTTCTAAAAAGCTAGGTCCATAACCTCTTTAAAGAGACTGTTCTCAATGTTTCTCGTATGGAGTATTCTTCCTGGCATCTACCGTCAGTCCTTCCTCCTGTAGTTCCAGCCTGTTTCCTCAGTTGGTAGATCAGTCAATAAACATTAATTAGTTGTCTTATATGTGCCAGGCACTGCGCTAAGCATCAGAGTTACAAAAAGAGGTAAAGAAGTCTACTTACCTTCCAGGAATTCAAAGTCTAATGGGGAAGGGCAGCTAGGTGGCATAGTCCACCAAGTACTGAAGTCAGGAGGACCTGAGTTCAGATCTGGCCTCAGACACTTTCTGGCTGTATGACCCTGGACAAGTCACTTAACCTCTATTGACTCAAAAAAATCTAATGGGGGTGATGGCAATAAACAAAAACAAGCTATATATATATATATGTATACATATATATTTATATACATATATATGATAAATAATTAAGAGAGGGAAGGCACTTGAATTAAGAGGAATTAGGAGGCTTCCTAAAGAAGATAGGACTTTAGTTTGGGAAGACAGGGAACTCAATAGCTGGAGAGGAGGGAGGGCATGGGGGACAGCCAGAGAGAATGCCTGGAGCTGAGAGATAGATAGAATTGTTTGTGGAACAAGGAAAAAAAGAAGCAGCAATACACACTCATGCCATGTGCAGTCAGGATGGTGTAAGAGAGAGCATTGGTTTGGGAATCAGAATCTCTGAATGCAGCCCCAGCTCTTCTACCAAACTAGCTGTGTGACATTAGGCAAGTAACTTTACTCCTCTGGGCTTCAGTGACCTCAACTAGAAAATGAGGGGATCGGGCATCTTGAGCTTTACTGTCTCAGGGATTTAGAGCTGGACAGGACTTTACAAATCATCTAGAATTTGGTTTGACAGATGAGGAAAGTCAGGTCCAGTAAAGTAAAATGACATATACAAGATCCCACAAGTAGCTCCAAAGGAATAGAGCCAGGCAGGATTCAAACTCAGGTCCCTTGACTCTGAAACCACTGTGCTCTATATATCCTTTCCAGCTCTAAAGTTTTGTGATTCTGTAATTCTATGACTTATGGCAAACTGCCTGGCCACCAGTTAGTTCACAGTTCCTACGCACGTGAAAAGCAGATTTTTTTTGTTTGTTTTTTTAGTTCAGTCATGCACGATTCATAACCCTGATCTTCATGTTTTGGGGTTTTCTTGGCTAAGATACTGAAGTGGTTTGTCATTTCCTTCTCCAACTCATTTTACAGATGAGGAAACTGAGGCAAACTGGGTTCAGTGACTTGTTCAGGGTCACACAGCTAGGAAGTGTCTGAGGCCAGATTCGAACTTAGAGAGAAGAGTCTTCCTGACTCCAGGCCCAGCATTCTATCTGCTGTGCCACCTCACTGCCCTTGGGCAAATGCGAATAGAAGACATACTCAGGTAAATAACAAGGCGTGTTTTCACCCACAGAGCTGACTTCCCTTTCTCTTTCTGAAATCCTTACCAACAGTTCTACAGCCAAGACTAGTAGGAAGAAGGAAAGGTCCCCAGAACCCTCTTACTCCTCACCTCTCTAACCTCCCCTCATCCCCGCTCTGGCCTGGAAATGATGAGATGATTATATTCTGTGCTCAATCATCAGAAATAATCAGTCTGTAATTAAGTGCTTGCCTCAAGTCCTTAAGAAGTCTTCCTCAAGGCTCTTGGTCCTCTGACTCCCATCTCCCCATCACCGCTGCCTCCACCACCACCACCACCACCTCACACTGCACCACCCCTCCTCCCACCTGCCTTTCCAGTATGGAATCATTTTAATGAGATTTCTCAGTTACAAATGACCAGTTTGTAATAATTATATTTTCTTCGGCAATCATGGTTTAAAAATGATTTAAAGCAGGAAAGGCTCCAATTTATTAGGCATCAAATTTTCTGTGGTGAACTTTTAACTAGAAGATGCAGCGATGACACTGAGGGGGCCATCTCCACCACCCTGGGCTGTGCAACAGCCCTGAAATATTGATGGTTTGTAGATGGAAATATAACGTGGGAGATTTAACTTTTATTAAAATAAATGAATCTTGCAGCAACAGCTGGGCTTTGCTGCATTCCCCACCCCTTGCAGCAGAGGGGAAGGAGAGGGGGAGAGAATTGGAAGAAGGCCACAAACTACTTTTAAATGAGGGAGAGGGAAGATGGCTTTGGAACCCTTTGGCTTAAAAATTTCCAGTGATGGGACTCTCCATTTTCAGGATAATCATATCATTTTTGTATCTGCAGAGAGCCTGTCTCACCTATTACCTTGTTTTATCCATCTAATCTTGTGAGGTAGCCTGGCATAATGGATAGGGAGGCCGACCTTGGAGTCAGGAAGACCTATATTCAAGTGCTATGTCTTATACATGCTAGTTTTAGAACCACAAGCAAGTGACTGAACGCCTTTGACCCCAAGCTATTGTTTCTAACTCTTAAGTTCTGTTGCCAACTAATTCTGGCGCAGGGATCTTCCACACTGGGGGATTCACTGCACTAATAAAATCCCATGTCTAAATCACAAGGTTTCCTATATGATATGCAAAACAGATACTGTAATCTCCTCATTATAGAGACCCAAAGAGAGTGACTTGCCAAGGCACACAGATAGCTATATTAACGAGGATTAGAATTCAGATCTGTTGTCTCTGGCTTTTTCTGCTACAACATTACATCTCCACTAGGTCCATAGCACCCTGAGCTCCCAACAGGAAAGACATCTGTCAATCAGAGCAAATTAATACTTCTACTCTATGCCTTAAAGCATTGAAGAAACTTCTAGAGTCTGTTTCCCCAGTCCTCACTTATACTGATGGGTTATTCCCCAGGGAGCACCAATACCAACTAGGTGTTCAAGGTCCACAGTCATAAAACTAGAGCCTGTAAGCCTCCGCATGTGTGTTTTTCTTTAAAAGTCAGCAAGGAGACACAATTAGCTCAAAACAAAGGTATTTCACTAACAGCATAATACAAACAGTAACCACAATTCCCTCCTTAAACCTCCAATAAATATCTAGAATGTCAGTAAGAAGAATTGGCACTCATGTAGGGTATACTGGTGGTGAGACACACATATAGGGGGCATGTAGCCAAAGGAACTGAACACCTACTAGGTCCTGAGGTCCTTCCTCTTCTCATGATGCCTTCATACTGCTCTGCCTTGGGTGCGGTATCTTTTCTGGGCAGGTGACTCAACTGGATCTCAGCAGCTTGACTCCAGACTTCCAGGATAGTTCTCTCTTGAATTAATAGCTGACTTTCTTCTCAGCTGCTACACTTCTCAGAGCTCTCTTATCTCAACTATGCATTTATGTCTAAGGAGTGTGTCCTTTTATCTTCTCCCCCTGCCCTTGCCCCAAGTCCACCAGGAGGATGAGTTGTCCTTCACTTGTTGTTCTGGCATGTCCAGATTCTTCATGAGCCAATTTGGTGTCTTCTGTACGAATATACTGGAGTGGTTTGCCATTTCCTTCCCCAAATCATTTAACAGACAAGGAAACTGAGGCAAACAAGGGTTAAGTGACTTGCCCAGGGTCACACAGCTAGTAAGTGTCTGAGGCCAGATTCTTCCTGATTCTAAGCCCAGTGCTCTATGGCACTGTGCCATCTAGGTGCCCTCTTCATGAGTTAATAGCTAACTGCTGTTCAAATTTCATCCTCAAGAATTTCTTCTCGCGAGTTAACAGAGCATAGGCACATCCTTGAACTTTATCTAACACATTGATACCTTGATGTCTCTGTCATCTGTCCCATTTTTCCTTTCATCCGTTGGGATGGAGTGGGGAGAGGGGTAAACTGAAGGAATCAATCAGTTAGGGATGTCTTGACCAACTCCCACTCACTACAGTCTGATGCCAGAAAGAACTTTTAAATGGTAAATTAGGATGATAAAGTCTTGAGTTGGTGGTTGAGCAAGGTGGTAGAATCTCCTGCCCTTGAGATGTTTTAAGAGCCTTCTACCTACAGGGAGAAGATGTTTGATAGGTTAGGAATTGGGGCTAAGCCTATGATTTCATTGGTACCAGGAACTCCCACTGAAGAACTTCTACCAATATGGGTCCTCACCTTTTCAGGAATATGCAATATCAGAAATTTGCCTGGTGGACTAAGGTAGTTTTCCCAAGGTCACATAGCTAGTTTATGTCAGAGACATGACTTGAACGCAGGTCTTCCTGGCTCCAAAACCAGTTTTCTATCCATCATACCACATTATCTCAGGACTGTTTGATATCCAATTCAACAAACCTCTATTAAGCACCTGCTATGTGACAGGCGCTATGCTAAATGCTAAGCATGTACAGTGAAAGTCCCTACCTCAAGGAGCCCTACATTCTCAGATAGTATGATTAAAATCTTTACTGATACAATCTCATTTCCTTTCATCTAATTGGTGGGTGGTAAGAAGTTGTATTTTTTGCCCCTTGATTGGCAAGGGAACAACCAATAGTAGAGATACAGAGAAGGAAGGTGGGTGTGTTGTCTGATAACACAAGGATTTGCACCTGGACCCTGGACTTCTAGTTCCTAGGGTCATAGGATCATATGATTTAGAGTTGGAAGGGAGCTTAGAGCTCATCTCATTCAACTACAAATGAGAGAACTGAGGCCCCGGGCACATTTAGCGCTTTGCCCAAGGTCACCCAAGGTAATAAGCATTAGTGGTGACATTTGAACCCAGATCCTTTAGCTTCAGAGCCAGTTTTTTGTTGTTATTATTACTAGTTCATTAGGTCAGACAAGCAACGACTTAAAGAAAACCTATCTGCCTGGCCTTGACAGTCTGGGAGACAGGAGGATCTTAGAGTCAGACAGTGCCTACCCTGTGCCAGACACAGTGCTGAATGCTGGGGATGCAAATACAGAAATATTTGTATCTTAGAATTCTAAAGTCCTGTATACCCCTCTGTCCCTTCCTTTCTATTTTCAGAGTGAACTGGGTTGCCTCTCCCTCTCCCTCTCCTCTCCAAAGGAAGGTAAATTTTGATAGCCAGAAGCTGCCCCACTTAACTTGGGGTTTATTGGCTAGATTTCTCTCTCTCTCTCTCTCTCTCTCTCTCTCTCTCTCTCTCTCTCTCTCTCTCTCTCTCTCTCTCTCTCTCTCTCTCTCTCTCTCTCTCTCTCTTCTCTCTTCCTTTCTTCCTTTCTTTCTTCTTTCACTAAACCTTAAACGCAGTTCACTCTGAAGCTTATAGATTGGACCACAATAGGTCCCTGACCAAACTCCACTTAATGGCTGTATTTTGGGCCCTCCTGGCTTAGAGTGAATGTCCATGGTAACTGTTTTTCTTTGGAACAGCAATCCTGAGAGTCTTCCCCTCTGTGCTTGATTTTTTTCCCTTCTTTTCTAATTAAAAGCCCATCACTTGATACACTTCTTAAAGAGGCCTATTCAACGAATGGGCATTACCTCACTCTAAGTGAGTACATGAAAAGGCCTTAGCCTAAAAGGGCTAGGGTCTCCTATTGCATCCTGGGTCATCTCCAGTCATCCTGATGAATTGGCTCTGGAGGAAAAAGTGAGGCTGGTGACCTTGCACGGCTCTCCCTCACTCAAATCAAAGTCAACTGCAAGTCATGCCTTCGTTTCCCTGATGCCATGGTCCTCTTTGAAAAGGAAAGACAAACACAACACAATTTTCACTACTACCACTGTATTACAGGTGTCAAATGGATAGAGCACTGGTCCTGGAGTCAGAAAGACTCATCTTCCTGAGTTTGAATCTGGCCTCAGACAGTTGGTAGCTGTGTGCCCCTGGGCAAGTCACTTAACCTTGTTTACTTCAGTTTTCTCATCTATAAAGTGAGCTAGAGAAGGAAACGGCAAATCAACTCCAGGATCTTTGCCAAGAAAACCCCAAATGAAGTCATGAAGTGTTAGACATGACTGAAAAATGACCAAACAACAATGTATTACAGGATGTTATTACCACCCACTTGGGTTATTTTCATTGCCTCCTATCTTCATTCTCGTTCTTCTGCAATCCATTCTCCATGATACTGCTAGACTAACCCTTCTTATACTTTGATCTAGTCGTATCACTCATTTCCTCAAAGATAAGCAGTTGTTGCCTATTGCCTAATGAATAAAGTTTAAGTGTTTCTTTCTAGCATTCAAAGCCCTCCAAAATCTTGACATCTTTCCAGCCTGTTGCCTCTACTGGTTCACTGACTGGTTTCTTCCGTCCATCTCTTTTATTAAGCTTTTCCCTATACCTAGAATGTTATTTTACTCATCCTTTATCCTTTGAATTCCCATTCGGTGCTTTCGAATTCATCTCAACCACCATTTTCTGGATTTAGAGGATTTAGAGCTGGAAAGGAGCTCATCTAGACAGCCAAGTGATGCAGTGGGGGAAGGGTTCATCCCAAAGTCAGGGAGACCTGAGTACAGACCTAGCATCAGACACTTACTAGCTGTGTGACCCAGAGCAGGTCTCTTAATATCTATCTGCCTCTCTGTTTCTTCAACTGTAAAATGGGCATGATAATAGGATTCACTCTCAGGACTGCTGTGATAAATAAGTGAGATAATATTTGTAAAGTGCTTAGCAAAATGTCTGGCATAATGTTCGATATTATTATCACTACCATTGTTAGTCCAACCCATTTATTCCTTTTTTGTTGTTTTTTTTTTGGCAGGGCAATTGGGGTTAAGTGACTTGCCCAAGGTCACACAGCTAGTACTGAGGTTAGATTTGAACTCAGGTCCTCCTGACTCCAGAGCTCATGCTGTACTCACTGTGCCACCTCGATGCCCCATGAACCCATTTATTCTAATGAAATGAAGATGCAGAGAAATATAATGACCTATCCAAGATCATATAGGCAGTAAGTAGCAGAACCCATATTTGAACTCAGGTCCTCTGAACCCAGAACGCTTTTCCTACTGTACCACCAGTTTCATGGAGCTTCTCCCTTATTTTTCCATTGGTAATGACCTTCTGTGTAGAAACCCACATGGAATTTTGTTATGAACTTTTTGAGTGCACTTATCATGGAATGCTAAGTAATATAGTTATCTGGATTTGTATCTTCTCCTTTTCCAAGACTATAAACTCTGTGAGCACAGGAACCCATATCATTTAGATTTTATAGCCCTCTCACTTCTCAGCACAATGTTATGCATAGAGTATGAACTTAATAGATGTTTGTTGACTGATTGGCTGAATAAATGAATGAATGAATGAATGAAGCATAGGTAAGAGGAGGCAAGTCATTGAGTGAAAAATGTACCTTAGCCCCTGATTCCAATCATAGAATCTGGGTTGGAGTAGGTGGGGTGGGGAGTGCAGAAAGGAATCTAGTTAGGGGAAACGAGCAAAGGTAAGAGGACCTCCAACAGCATCAGCCCTTTTTTTTTTGTTTCACAGCTCAAACCACTATTGGGTCTTAGTCTGTTTGGTTCCAAACTTAGAAATGTTGATTACACAGTGTTCAGTTTTGATTTTTGTTACTGTTTTTTCTTTCTACATTGTTGAAGTCAAGGTGTATGTTGTTTTCCTGGCTCTGCTTTCTTCACTTTGCATGAAATATTATTATTGTTATCAGCATTGTCATCATCATTATTTTTTCTGCCTGATTTTAATGCATAAGAGGGACTCAGAGACTGGGAGACTGATGCTTGCTCTGTGCGTGGGATTTCTTCTAGGGAGCTTCATGACCAACCATCTTAGTTTAAGGCTACAGGACTGGAGCTGAGAGTGAGTTCAATATGGGGCCCAGGCTGGTTCAGTATGGACTGGGTGCATACTATCCCAGGTGATTAGATTCAGCTCCTTTCTGTGCCTCCCCAACACTTGCACCTATAGCTCCCCATTCTTGAGAAGGCAGAGCTTCTTAAACTTTTTTCACTCACGATTCGGCAACGCAGCGTTAGTTGGCGGTGGTCTGAGGACATGCTCGGGTGCAAAGTGCACACGCTTTGTGCTCAGAAACAAGGCTGCGGTGAAGTTGTGTGATGAAACATGGGCAAGAGCTGCCAGAAACACCTTAGATTCATTATGAGTTTGATTTTTAATTAATTTTTGGTCATCACACTTTTGGAAACCTTTTACTGTTGCCAAATTTTTTCCGACTCCATATGGTGTTGACCCACAGTTTAAGCAGCACTGATTTAGAGTAATTGCTAGTGGAAGATGAAGCCACAGCCCTCACCCCAGTGCCGTGCTCAGCTACCGTAGGACCCTGGAAAGTAGGACAGCAGATTAACTGGGATTTCCCCAAACTGTGGCTGACAAACTCCCAACTCCTACTTCTATCATCCCTGTGATTTAAAGTAATTATCTACTGAAACACAAGTCCTTTTTACCTGCTACCTGTTCCTGTTTCTTGCGCTTATCCACCTCAGCCCAACCCCTTCACTATCCATCGCAGTCTTCCTACTACCTTCCCACTGCTCTCACACTTAAGGCCTTCACTACATACATTGATGTCCTCTTGGACAACCTGGCTTCCCAGTTCATTGACCTCTCCATTCCACCTAAGCTACCCAAAGGTATGGTCATGCCCTAGAATTCACAGAACATCACCCATAGCTGGGCTACCTCTATGATCTCCAACTCTGGAATTCCTCTCTATTGGCTATAATTTCCTTTCTTTTCATCTCTCCATCTTACTCAGCTCTTTTAAATGCACCCTTCCTCTTCCTCAAAACCCTGAGTTCCTTCATTCCTTTCAGTACTCCCAAGCCATCACCCTAGCTCTGGTCCAATTTTCTTCCTTGAACAGTTCCAATCCCATGATTGGATCAACTGATTCAACTACAGATTATCTTCTGCCATAGAATCCTTTACCTTCTTGTCTGATTACCACTTGTACTTTTCTAGGTCCCAACTCCAGGTTGCCTTCACCACCCACCTCCTCTGCTCCTGCTTCTGTGCTGCTGAAAGCAGCTGGAGAAAGTCAGTGAAGTCTATCAGCTGGATCCACTACAAATTGATGGTATCTAATGTCAACGGGACTTCACTGCTGCAGAACAATCCTTTTATTCTTCCCTCATAAGCTCTTCATCGTACTCCCTACAGCAGATATTCCAAGCCTTTTCTTTTCTTCTCAAACCTCTTACATCACCCTCTCCCTCTAAGCAAAGGACTTTACCTCCCACTTTACTGAGAAAATCAAGTCAATTCATCCTGAATGCCTTCTTCTCCACTATTCCACACCTCAAATTCCCTCCATTTAGTCATAATTCTCCCCTCTGTTTCAAACTGATGAATAGGAGGCTCTTCTCCTTGTCAAGGCCAGTCCCTATACTGTTGCCCTTGATTTCACCCCCTTCCCTCTCCTCCAGGAATTCTCCTTTTTTATCTCCCCCACCCTACCCCCTCTAATCTTCAAGCTGATCTTCTATCTCCCCTGTTATCTACAAACATGCTCAGATCTCCTCTGTCCTTAAATGAGGGAGGGAGGGTGACAGTAAAGGAGAGAGATTTGGTCTCAGTCACAGGGTGTAATCATAGATGATGAGGTGTTAATGTTTTAATAAGGTGTTAACACCCTTTTATCCTTTATGAAGAATGAACACCTCTTGAGTGAGTCAAAATGTCCATACCATGGCAGGGCTTTAAATAGCTCAGCCCTAGAGACAGTTGGCAGTTTGGATGAGTGAGGAAGAATGCTAATTTCCACCTTGGGGAGGGGATTTTTCTCTTCTTCCATCCCCTGAACCCCATCAACCATGAAGTCTATTGGGCAGAGATACTTGCCCAAAAGGAGATAGCTTATATAGCACTTTAAGTCAGTTTGTGAAAGTTTGAGGTGCAGTTGATGGAACAGAGACACACATTTCAGACAGACATGGGTACAGAGAGGCAAGTCACCCAAGGCCAGAAACAGTTTCAAGGAGTGGGAGCCTGGCAACTGAGATTTGAATTGTAGAGAGGACTCCATGAAGAAAGAAGAGAGAAATGACTTCAAGGCCTGACTCATCAGAGTTTTGGGCTACAAGTACCTCACTACCATTGTACTCCATGTTTGTGTCCACTCTTCTGAAATACACTGTGGAGAATAAGTCCTGGGTATGTCGAGGAAATAGTTGGAGCTTCTGTTGTTCCCATGCCATCTTGGTAAATACACTTTCTATGAATGAGTTGTGTCTACTGGCTAATTGCTAAGAGGATGCACACCAGGTGAGGGTCATGAGCTACAGAAGGAGGAGTCCAGCCCTCCAGGATAGAGCTTGTGGAAGTAGCAGTCACCTTCTGGGGAATGAGAGTCTAGGTTGGAGAAGTATCCCAGAGGAGTGTTTCACTTACAAAAACCTTCACTTGATCCTGTTACTGCCTTTTGCTCAGTCCTTATCATCTCACCTTAGCAACTTTTGATGCTCTTGACTGCCCCCTTGTCTTCAATGACTTTGTTGTTTTTGTTTAGTCATCTCAGTCGTGTCCAACTCTCCACGAACCCCATTTGGGGTTTTCTTGGCAGAGATACTAGAGCAGTTTGCCGTTTCCTTCTCCAGTTCATTTTACAGATGAGGAAACTGAGGCAAACAGGGTTAAGTGACCTACCCAGGGTCACAAAGTTAGTAAGTATCTAAGGCCAGATTTGAACTCAAGTCTTCCTGACCCAGGCTCAGTCTATCCACTGTGCCACCTAACTGCCCCATGGCATACCTTCTGTGACATATCCCTCTTCTTATTCTCCTCTTACCTGTCTAACCATTCCTTCTCAACCTCCTTTTTCATCATTCTCATTAAATGTGGGTGTCCATCAATGCTCTCTCCTGGATCCTCTTCTCTTTCCATACGTTCTATCTCTCTTGGTGATCTGGTAGACTCTAATGGATTCAGTTATCATCTTTGTGCAGATAACAGATAACAGGGTATCTAGCTGGTACAGTGGATAGTGCACCAGACCTGGGAATCCAAGACCAGAGTCCAAATACAGCCTTAGACATTTACTGGCTGTATGACCTTGGACAAGCCACTTAACCCTATTTGCCTCAGTTTCCTCATCTGTAAAATGTAGATAATAATAACATCTATGGATGTTAAATGTAAATAATGATGACGATAATTAAATGTGAATAATAAAAACAATGATAATGCCCCTAAGGTTGTTGTGAGGATCAAATGAGATGGTATTTGTAAAGCTCTTAGCACAGTGCCTGGCATACAGTAAGTGCTTAATAAATGCTTCTTTCTTTTTTTTCCTTAAGTCCATTTTCTGTCCTGAGTTCCATGCTTACATTGCCAGCTACCTGTTGAATTTTACCTCAATGTCCCATGAACTTCTCGAACTCAACATGTCCAAAATAGAACTCATTACTTTCCTCCCTCACGCTCCCCTGCCCTCATACTTCCCTCTGTCTATTGAGGTCATCCTGCCAGTCACCCAGTTTTAAAACCTCGGACTCATTCTTGACCCGTTCCTCTCCCCCATTCCTATCAGTCATCAAGTCTTACCGATTCTGCTCCATCACTAACATCCTTCTCATCCATTCCCTTCTCTCCACTCACACGGGCCCTCAACCCCTCTTGCCTGGGCTGTGGCAATAGCTTCCTCATTGATCTCCTTGTCTCTAATATCTTCTGTCACCAATACATGGCCAAGTTAATGTTTCCCAGATACAAGCTTCAGATTAAGTCCCCCAAATGTATTTTGGAGATACAGACTGATAATCAGGGATTAGATAGGAATTAGGAGGAATTTTCTAACTTTAAGTTAGAACCTGAATGCAAGACCACAATAGTCCTTGCTCAAAAACCTTCAATGGCTCCCTGTTGCCTCCTGAATAAAATTCAAACTCCTGAGTCTGACATTTGCCTCCAATGGGGCTTCTGCCCTTCTGTCTGAACTTACCTCATATCACTCCTTTTTATGTACTTTGAACTTGGCATGACATCTCTGTGCTTTCTCCCGGGCTATCCTCATCCTTGGGATGAATGCCCTCTTCACCTCTACCCCCTAGAATCCTTGCTTGTCTTCAAGGTTCAACTCAGCTGCCTCCGCCCATGGGAAGACTCGGCCGAATCTCACCAAGGATCAGGGCTCCTTTATTCTAAAATTATCTTCTGTTTACATATCTGTGTACATGTTGTTTCCTCTATTCCCATAAGGCTCTGTAGTATGTAAATCCCTTCAGGGTGGGAAATATTTTTAATCTTTTTGTCTTTGTATGTCCAGACCCAGCACAGTCCTTTGCATACAGTAAGTACTTAATAAATGTTTCTTTTGGAATAGGTCTTCAGTGATGAACGAATGAAAACAATCTCTTCTACCACCAGACTTTTTTTTTTTTTACAACCTATGTTCTTCTCGCAAGCTTTATGCCTTCTTCAGCGAGTTAGATTCTTCTGTTTGAAACTCCAGAGTCATTTCTTTCAGGAAGCTTTGCTTCACCGGCCTCAAAGCCAGCTTTGATTTCTCCATTACCTTGCATCAGTTCAATCCAATTCAACTAATCTTTCCAAATCCCTGAGTATGTGCAATGCCTGCTCTCCCAGAACTCTATTCGTTCTGCCCTATAGTCTTGGTACCCCAGGATCATAGAATTAGAGGAGTTTAGGCTTATAAATCATAGATAGAAACAGGACGACTTGGAGGTCAGCTAATCTAATCCCTTCATTTTATTGATTAGTAAACTGAGTCCCAGAGTGAGCCCCTCGGTTATTTGCCCAAGGTTATTCAGACAATAAGTGTAAGAGTCGGGATTTGAACCCAAGTTCAAATTGGCTCCAAAGTCAATAAACACTCTTCTGAGTATACCAAGTTAGTTCAATCTATTCATTTTAAAGATGAAAAATCGAGACCCAGAGAGGAAAGTGGCTTGAGAAAGGTTATAAAAGCAAATTAGAGATTATACCAAAAATCCATGATTCCAATGTTATACTTAAGCCAATATACCATAGTTTGTATGGTGCTTTATGCAACATTTGTTGCAACTAATGTGTGTGTATATAGTAGCAAGCCTGTATGCCACTGAAAATCAGCCTGTATGGCATAGTTGGCACTTAAACTATAGCTTGCCATCCCCAACCTAGACTCTTAGGGCCTGAGGATTTCCTTTTAGCCATACCAGGGCATCAAAGGCTTGGTAACTACTCTACTGTCCAGTTTCAAAGAACCATGTTCTCTCCTTCAAACCCTGGTTCCTTCTCTAGGTTAAACAATATTGATTCACATTTATATGTTGTTTTTCAGATTTTTCATAGTGCTTTCCACACGACAGCCTCATGAGGTGGATAGAGCAAATATCAGGTGATCCATTATTATACAGATAAAGATATTGAAGCTCAGGCTATAAAACTGTACATACCCTTTGTATGGTATGCACATTTGATCCAGCAAAACCACTACTAGGTCTGTATCTCAAAGACATAATAAAAATGGGAAAAGGACCTACATGTACAAAAATATTTATAGCAGCTCTTTTTGTGGTGGCAAAGAACTGGAAATTGAGGGGATGCCCATCAATTAGGGAATGGCTGAACAAGTTGTGGTATATGAATGTAATGGAATATTATTGCTCCATAAGAAGTGATGAGCAGGGGGCAGTTAGGTGGCGCAGTGAATAGAGCACCAACCCTGGAGTGAGGAGGACCTGAGTTCAAATCTGACCTCAGACACCTGACACACGTACTAGCTGTGTGACCTTGGGCAAGTCACTTAACCCCAATTGCCTTGCCTTCCCGCCTCAAAAAAAAAAAACAAAACATCAAACCCTTTTAAGAAGACTAAAAAGATAGAAATAGGCCAAAAAGGATTGGGGCAGCTAGGTGGCACAGTGAATAGAGCACTGGCCCTGGAGTCAGGAGGACCTGAATTCAAATCCAGCTTCAGACACTTGACATACTTACTAGCTGTGTGACCTTGGGCAGGGCACTTAACCCCAATCGCCCTGCCTTCCCCCCTTCAAAAAAAAAAAAAAGAAAGAGATGATGAGCAGGCAGATTTCAGAAAAACCTGGAAAGACTTACATGAACTGATGCTGAGTGAAGCGAGCAGAACCAGGAGAACATCATACACAGTAACAGCAACATTTTTTGATGACCAACTTTGATAGACTTAGCTCTTCTCAGCAGTACAATGATCCAAGACAATTCCAAAGGATTCATAATGGAAAATGCTATCTGCATCCAGAGAAAGAACTATGGAGTCTGAATGCAGATTGAAGCATATTATTTTCACTTTTTTTCTTTCTCGTGGCTTTTCCCTTTTGTTCTGATTCTTCTTTCGCAACACGACTAATGTGGAAATATGATTAATATGATTGAAGATGTATAATCTCTATCAGCTTGCTTGCTTTCTTAGAGGGGGGAGGGGAGAGGGGAGGGAGGGAGAGAGAAAAATTTGAAACTCAAAATCCTACAAAAATGAATGTTGAAATCTATCTTTACATGTAAATGCAAAAAAAAAATGCTATTAAACGTTAAAATAAATAAATAAAGTTAAAAAAAAAAAAGATATTGAGGCTCAGAGAGAAATTGCCCCCGGGGCCTTCAGCTACTCAGTGGAGGAGCCAAGATTCGAAACTCCAAATTCAAAACGCTTTGCACTCACACTACTTCTGATAGGCATGGAGTGGGAAGACTGGTTCTCCCCAAATCCAGCCAGCTTCCTGGGAGTGGGTCCTGCAATCTGAGGTGTTATTCTCATCGTGCGGGGAGAACAGCTACAAGGGAAAATGAGCCAAGTTTCGTGCTCACGCTGGTTGTCTGATGAATGACGGTGAGCAGAGAGTTTGGGTGGGTGGAGTGCTTTGAGGACCCACAGGAGACGCCGTTAATTTTGGCTGCGTGTCAGTGGAGAAGCTAAATGACTGGAAAGATCCCATGAGGGGGGCATGTGCACGGCCGAGGCAGCTGCAGCCTCCAACAGCTCCGCGGCCGTGCCAGCTTCGAGATCAAGTCACTTACTGCTGCATCCTGGAGGGAGAGGCTTCTGTGCTGAAGTTAGGAGAGGATGGGGCAGCCAATCACCGCCCTGTGGGGTAGTCAACATTATTAAATGGGAAGGAAAAAAAAAACCCTTCAAAGTCTTCTAGGGCCCCGGGAACTTAGGCATCCTTTTCAACTAGAGAAGTCATCTAGGGAGGCAAGTTCTTGAATTAATGAAGCTTGTCTTCCTTTGACTGGCTTCCAAAGAAGAACTAGAATCGTCTTTAGAGGCTTGGAGTAGAGGTGTCCAGAAAGCAGCAAGTCAATCCTGTAAAACCACCCCTGACTGGTCCTTCTATCTCCTAAAACCCCAGAATTTGTCATGGGGCTCAGCACTACTGAGATCTGGTTGAAAGTGAAAGGGGACCTTCCTGAGGACCCTTCCTTAAGCAAGAGCTCAGATGCCGAGATGCTCCCTCTTGGTCCACGCTCTTGCTTAGACGACGTTGTTGATGCTATTTGTTCAACAGTCACATTTGTTGAACTTGTCAAAGAGTTCAGATCTCTACCTTACTGGCTTCTCATGATAATGATAGAGTGAGTATAGTCACTTTAAGGATGCCATAGCGGAAGCATAGAGAAATTAAATGACTTGGCCATAGCATTGGAAGGGCTTTGTAACCTTGAACCCCGAACTCTCAGCCTCAGTTTCCTCTTCTGTAGAATAAAGGAGTTGTACTTGGTGACCTATAAGGTCCATTATAACTGCTATAAGTCGAGCCTAGAATCCAGGTTGGCTCCCTGTTTAATGCATCCACTGTTCCTTCCAATATACTTTACTGCCTTCCTGTCAAATTAAACATCTACATATCTACCGGCAAAGAAGTAAATGAATAATAAAAACAAGTCCTGTGTTTTTTCTGGGCACTGCTCCATTTCTGGTGCTCTAATAGCCAACTGAGCAAAGGATTCAGAAAACCCCAGCTTGGACCTTAGCGAAATACTTTCATCTCATGTGGGCCTTGGCATCCTTTGGGCAGCAGCGGTTGTAGCTGGACTGAGTCAGAAACCTTGAACTTCATTCCCTGCTCCGCCACTCTGGTAAGTCACTAACCCTGTCTAGTCTTCAGTCTCCTTATCTGGAAAGTAGGGATATCCATATTTGCTACACGCCTCCCTGGGTGGTTCTAAAGAAGATGCTTTGTGAGCCAGAGAGAACTATGTTAACGTCAGCTATTATTATTCAGGCACATGTGCACATCAGTCTCATGCTGTTAGGTCTTAGAAGAGCATCCATCTGCTTGAAATGTGGTCCCTTGTGAGTTGAACAACTGGATCAAGGGTCACAGATTAAATGTGTGCTTCCAGACATCCCTTATATGACTCAAAGAATGTGCTCAATGCACCCCAATGACGGAAGGCCTCTATATAATATATAATAATTCTAATAATATAATCATAATTTATATATATATATATCAGTGAGTAGGAGGAGGGGATGACGGCTCCTACCTCACATCTGGATGCCACAGCTCAGAGAAGAAGGGAATGACAGCTCAGCACATTCTTCCTTGCTTCTCCTCCCCTGGACCAGCTTCAGTGGGCTGGGGTTTTTCCAATATTACCCTCCACATCTGATCAGTTGCCAAGTCCTGTCAATGAGGCACATTAACATCTCACTTCCATCCCCAACCCTCCACTGACACAGCCCCCACCCTGGTTCAGGCCCTTGTCCTCTCTTGCCTAAAACCCAGGCTGGCTCACTCACTGTTCCTTCCAACATGCTTTACTGCCTTCCTGTCAAATTAGATATCCACATGTCCACCAGCAAAGAAGTAAATGAATAACATTTGGCCTAGAACAGTTGTAATAGCTTTGTTACATGGTCTCCCTGCCTCCGGTCTGTACTCTCTTCAGTCTGTCCTCCAAATGTCTGTCCAAATAATTTTCCAAAAGCACAGGTCTGACTAGGTCACTCTCCAGCTTGAAAATCTCTAGTGACTTGCTATGCAGTTAAGTATGGGAGGAAATACTGGCATTTAATTAAGACCCTCCACCCTCTGACCCCTGCCTACCTTCTCAGTTCGATTTCACATTCCTCTATTTCATGCACTCTACAGTCTAGCCAAATTGGAATATTAGCTATTCTCAGGCTTGACAAGAGGTCCCCTGGGCCCGTGTCATTTCCATGAGCCATTGCCTGTGCCTACAGTGTACTTCTTCCCTCATCTCCCCCTCCCACAATCCTCTGTTTCCTTCAAGGCTTAACTCAGGTGGCATTTTCTCCTCACTTGAAGGGTGAGGGGGAAGGGCGCATGTTCCTGGGAGCTTGTGGAGCTATTGAAAGAGACTGCCAAAAGATATGGATGAGGGTAGAGGGTGGGAAAGAGAATCCACAAAAATGTTTGATTCTCAAAAGGGGTGCTCAGATTCAAAAATATTGGGAGCCACTGCCCTAACCAAAAAGTGTTTCATGCTCCTTCAATTCTTGTATTAACTTACCTCGGTAAATACTTCCCTCACCCACTAACAGGTAGAACATAAACTCCACAAGGGCAGGGAACTTGCTGAACCTCAGTTTTCTCATCTATATAATGGAAATAATAATTTGTACCATCTGCTTCATAGGATTCTTGTGATGATGCTTTGTAAATGATAAAGGTCTACATAAATGTGAGCTACTATGATAGAGAATCCTGGGGGACAAAAGAAAGCCAGAAAAGATACAAAACTGCATTTATTATTAATTCTATGGTTCAGGAGGGCTTTCTAGGTGGTATTCAGATGTTTCTTTCTCTCCCCAGAAAAATTCTGTTTATGGGTTTACAGTGTTAAGGATGCATAGTACTAGGTACTAGTCTGGATGTCTGTTATGACCTGTAGCTGGTCTTCCATATGCTTCCACTGTATCTCTTCTCCTATGCTTGTCCATCCTGTAGAAGGAACTCTCATCCATGTCCTACACCTCTATCCAGTGGATAGAGCACTGGGCTTGGAGTCAGGAAAACCTGAGTTCAAATGCGGCCTTAGACACTTACTATGTAAACCTGCACCGATAATCTCACCTCTGTCTGCCTCAGTTTCCTTGAATGTTGTCAAATAATTTTCCAAGTCTGACCATGTCACTCCTCTGCTCAAAAAACTTCAGTGTCTCCCCATTGTCCCTAGGATGAAATAAGAAGTGCTTAGCTTGGCATTTTCAGCCATATTTTTTTCCGCCACCTATCCTTATTCCACATTACTCCCTTTCATGTCTGTTATATCATAGGAAGACTGGGCTGCCAAATGTTTATGATCTAGCTCTATCATTTCCCACTTTCATGCATTCATGTAACCCATCCTCTATTTCTGGAATGTTGTAATCTTTATCATCCTACAAGGCTCTGCTGAAAGGCCATCTCTTCCCAGATCCTACTACGTAAAAATGTTTATTTCCTAAATTTTCCTAGAGCACTTTGGCTGCATCAAAATGACATGAGTACATGTTATTTTGTATTATGTTTATATATCCTAAAGAAATTTTATGTCATAATCTGGACTTCTTCATCCACTTGGTATTTCCTATGAGGATGATCAGGTTAAACTCTTTTGAGTGGTTATGCCTGGTTTCCAGGAAGCTCTGCATTGTTTTGGAGCAATTGTACTGTCTACAAACAATGCAATGTTGTCTAGAAACTAGAATATCTAGTCAACTTCACCATTCCCAGGTAATCCCTTTTCAACCTGGGACAATTCAGTGGATCTCCTCTATCATAGTGGCAAACACCTTTGACAAGAATACATCTCCGTGTTTTGTCTTGTCCATTACTATGAATATCTGGGGTAGATAGTATAAATGGACAAGTTGAACCTGTAATTGAGCAGGAGAAAAGTGGGCTAGATTGCCTTTGGGAAACCAGCAAAATCCTGCAATGAACACAAACTTCAAATAGAAACAAAGTCCATATTTTTAATATCAACACTCTACTGGTTTTGCTTTATGGCTATATTCCATGGAACAGGATAGTCTTTGAAAATGAATATCACACAAAGGAAAATGTAGAGAAGCACGGAGAGGGCAGCTAAGTGGCACTGTGGATAGGATGACCAGCCTGGAGTCAGGAAGACTCATCTTCACGAATTCAAATCCAGCCAAAGATACTTACTAGCTGTGTGACTCTGAGCAAGTCACTTAACTCTGTTTGCCTTAGTTTCCTCAACTGTAAAATGAGCTGGAAAAGGAAATGGCACACCACTCCAGTGTCTTTGCCAAGAAAACCCCAAATGGGGTCATGAAGAGTCAGACATGACTGAAATGACTGAACCAAAAAGGAGAATGTGAACAAGCTACAACACATAACATAATCAATGAGGGACTTGGAAGAAGAACAGGAGTAAAAGATATCATAAAGGAAAAGTATGGCAGCAAAAGAACATGGGCTATCCAACCATTCTGGAGATCAATCTGGAACTATGCCCAAAGGGCTATAAAAGTGTTCATACCCTTTGACCTAGCAATAGCGCTTGTAGGGCTGTATCCCATAGAGATCATATAAATGGGAAAAGGACCCACACGTACAAAAAATTTAGAGCAGCTCTATTTTTGTGGTGGCAAAGAATTGGAAATTGAGGGGATGCTCATCAAATGGGAAATGGCTGAACAAGTTGTGGTATATGAATGTAATGGAATACTATTGTGCTATAAAAAATGATGACCAGGCAGATTTCAGAAAGTCTTGGAAAGACTTAAATGCACTGGTGCTGAGTGAAGTGAGCACAACCAGGAGAACATTGTACACAGTAGCAGCCACAGTGTGCAATGACTGCAATAGACTTAGCCCTTCTGAGTAATGCAGGGACCTAAGACAATTCCAAAAGACTCATAATGGAAAATGCCACCCACATCTAGAGAAAGAATTATGGAGTTGGAATGCAGAGCAAAGCAGACTATTTTCTTTTTTGTTGTGTTTTGTTTTTCTTTCTCCTAGTTTCTCCCATTCATTATAATTCTTTTATACAACATGATTAGTGTGAAAATGTTTAATAGGAATGTATCTGTAGAGCCTAAATCATATTGCATGCCATCTTGGGAAGGAGGGAGGAGGGAGGGGGAGAAAATTTAAAACTTATGGCAGTGAATGTTGAAAACTAAAAATAAATTAATTAATTAAAAAAAAAACAAAAGAAGATGGGCTAGGTGAGGGATAGGTGGACAATCAGAGGACTCACTGATAGCCCTTGCAACATCAGAGAAAAGCAAGGAAAGCCACCAGAACATTAGGTGGATAACCTCCACTGTGATGAACTCACGGTAGAGAAGGGGAACAAACATTTCTTAAGCACCTACTATGTGCTAGATGGTGTGCTAAGTGCTTTACAGATATGTCATTTGATTCTCATAATAATGCTAGGTGATAGGTGCTAATCTTATCTGTATTTAACAGTTGAGGAAACTGAGGCAGACAGAAGTGGAATGATTTGCTCAGGGTTACACAGTTAGTAAGTGCCCTGGGCCATATTTGAACTTGGGTCTCCCTGACTCCAAGCCCAGTGTTCTAGCCACTGGGGCACCAATGAGAATTCCACAGGATGGGCAGGCATGGGTGGGTGTGATCTGTATCACTCAAGAGAGGATCTAAATTGACGAGCTCACAGATCCATTTGAATATTTGGGCACGCGCATCTGCATATATGTTGTATTCTCCCAGCTGAGCGTAAAGTCCTGGAATACAGAGTCTAAGTCAGTTTTCATCTATGCATCTCAAACCCAGGATGCCAGTGCATGACAAAGATAAGGTGTTTAATAATATCACTAAGGTGAATTGAATTCCAACAGTTTTGGCTGTTCTTAGTAGGCACATTTAAAACAGCATTAAAAACACTTGGGGTGTGCACAGAAAGAGGATGTGACCATTCTACTCTATTCTGCTCTGTGCTAACATCTTTAGCATTGTTCATAATTGCAACTGACACATTTTAAGAAGGATGTTGACAAGGTGGAGCATACCCATAGGAGGGGAGCCAGGAAGGTGAGGGGTTTCAAAATTATATCTCAGGGCCAGAGGAAAGAAAATGGGGATAGTTAATCTGGAGAAGACGAGACTTCAGAGGGAAATGATCACTGGCTTCCGTTATGTAAAAGGCTTTAACATAGAAGAGAGAATTGGACGTGTTCTCCTTGGCTCAGAGGGACAAAGTTACAACAAACAAAAGAAAACAAATCAAACAGAAAAAACGGCAAATTTTAATTTGATATAGGGAAGAACTTCCTAACAATTAGAATTGTCCAAAAAAGGGCAGCTTTGCAAGATGGTGGATCATTGGAGGTTTTCAAGTGAAGTTTGTGATGGGGAGGATTTCTGTTTCAGCTAGATGACCTTCGGGGTCCCTCCAATTCTGAAATTCTCTGACACTCTGACACTATGATTATACATCAAATGTATAATCCATAAGCTACTCATCTATGGATTCACATGGATTAGGGTTCTGATCATTTTCAATCTATAATTTATCTCATCTGGTAAACCATCTGTCTGGAATTGCTATGCCCTTCCCCCCAAAAATTTTAGATGTGGAAACTCCTAAGCTCGATTAAATTCAGATTTCACTATGCTTATGGGCTGTGCAAGGAACAAACATTGACACAGTAAAATGTTTAACTGGGACAGAATTGCAAAATAAAGCAGAGAAACACAAACTTTAGCACTCATTTCTGAAAAAGTACAATTCTACCCTCTTTTCTCACCGGATCAACCTGGAAAGTAAACTCTCCCAAGACTCCTACCTCTTAAATGGGAAAAACATGGCAAAGTCTCTGGTAAGATCTAACAGAAAGCTAAGAAACTTTATCCACCAAGGGCCTGGATCTTCTCTTGGGTTGTCCAGTTTCAATCACCCTGCAGTTCTCTCTTTTCTCAGCTCCCCTTAGCACATGCATGACTCAGCTATCTATAGCCAGAGATAAGGCTAGCCTGCTGTTATAACTGATGCCCTGTAGGGTGCTACCATCATTGTCTGTTTTCCACCTCACCTTGGCCATGAAAACCCCTGGGCAGGAGAAGTTGCCAAATGTTCTGTTTGTGGAGCCCCAGCAAATTTCTGGGACTATTTTGTAGACCGACAAAAGGCCTAAACTTTTAAGTGACTGGTACGGAATGACTTTCCTCTCTCTCGTGCTCGTCTAGGATGCCAGGATTTCTTGGTAGGACTCTATTTTTTGACCGAGATTCCTAATAGTTAGTAGGCGATGTCATTTTTCCTTTGAAATCTTTAGAGCTCAAGGTTATAGGCCTCTTTCAACTGATGTCTCAGCTGAGATGTGTGAGACCTTGAATCTCCTCCATGTTCTGAGACTCTCTAAAATTTTTATTTGTTTGTGTGTTTGTTTGTATGAGTAATTATTATTCCTTTTTACTCCTTCCAATCCCCTGCTCTCAAATTGAAAAACGGGGGGGAAAACCCTCAGAATTTGCATAGTCCCCCGAAGCAGATTTCCACATTGGCTCCCTGGCTCTTTTCCAAATATCAGTAAGCATGGAGTAAAGCTGCTAGTGTCTTTTCTGGTGGTATTAAACACATGTCCTAGGAAGGCTACAGGCTTTGGGCCTGTTCAGCACATGCAATTCCAATGTTCTGGCTGTGGATCTCCTTGAGGATAGCATTGTGCAATTCTATACATCTCGATTCCTGCCAAAGCTAGCATCAACTTGAGGAGTTCACTCTTGAATCTTTGACCCTGATCAGCATGAATCCTGGAAAAGAATCCATACCCTAAAAGAACACTTCTCCTTTCTGTTCCTGGGTGGGTAGGCCTGTGTATGCTGGGTGAAGTGGTTTGTCACCAATGAGATGATGCTTATGTTATTCTTATCCCTTCCCAGACACAAGACTTATGGCTCCAAAGACTTACAGCTGCTTATGTGCTTATGACTTCAATTAAGAAATTCAAGTGGAGAATTCTTTCCTTTGAACTTATTTAGCAGCGGTCATATTTCTTGCATGCATCTGCCAGTAGAATCTATTCCACACCAGATCTAGAGTTTTGTCTTGGCTCAAGTGTCCAAAAATCACCAGAGAGGGCTTTCCAAGCCATCTATCAGTAAGGCTTGGGAAGAGCCAACCGCCTTCTCTTACCTCTGTTTGTATACTCCATTACAGAGCTCTCATTCCTGTCCCATTGAGAGCTATCACGGGCAAGCGCGCCCGCCTGTCTATCAATTTTACCCTTATGTCTCTGACCAACTACAACAACTGTAATCAGAAGACTGTCTTTTGCTTATCACATATCAATAGATACAACCATAACGTTTCATGGTCTGTCATATACCTGCCTACCTGAGTTAATCCAGTATGACTCAAATGTTCCCTAGACGTTGTCGTTCACTGAAGCAACCTCTCCGAACTTAAGTCAGACTCAGTAGACAGCCCTGCATTCCCACACCAACAGTCCTCAATAATGAGCTTTTGCCATCACTGAACACCAGTTCCCTCAAAACTGAGCAGCTACTGAACCCAATGCACAATTCTACAGTGGTACTCCGGAACACAGTTATACAATGATTCCTTAAATCACTTTGTCTGGATTGCTAGCAGAGTCTGTCCAGCATAAATTGCTGCCAAATTATAACCTAGACCTTGAAAACATCATTGAAGCCTATTAGTGCAAGGCTGAAAGTAAAAGCAATTTAAGCAATGTTATTTACTAAAACAGGCAACTAGTGTAAGCAATTTACACCTCAGAAGCTCTATCCATCTTGGACAAGCCTCCACAAAATGTAATCTATGTGACCCTCATTTCTGAATTCCCATGCATTTGAGTTCAGATCTTGGGATTATTTTTAACTTATGATTTATCTAATCTGCTAAAATACCTGTTTCAGAGCACCATGGTCCTATCAAGTTAGAGAGAGAGAGAGAGAGAGAGAGAGAGAGAGAGAGAGAGAGAGACAGAGAACTTTGTTTTCACTATCCTAATAGAGCAGGCAAGAAGTATGCATTAAAATAGTAACATGTTTAATTGGGAGAGAATTACAAAGTAAAGAGAAAACTAAATTGTACAACAAATGAATAAAATGAAATAACATAAGCAAAGCCCTTTATAAACCCTAAAGCTCTCTATAAAAGCCAGCTATCAACCATTTCTGAGAATAATAACCGCATGCTTTTTCTACCACAGTGGGAAAAGCAAGCCAAAGTCTCTTGTGCAGCTGAACCAAAGGCATGTATTGCCTCAATCTCTACCGAAGACATCTGTCAGATAGTCAGTCAACCAGCAATCATTAAACACTTAACGATGTGCCCATTACTCTGCTAAACACCATCAGTTTCCACAGCTATGGCCACACAGGCCTTCTTTCTCTTGACATTTCTGTTCAGCACCCTCTTTGCTGCTGGCCAAAAAATTATACCACATTGTCTCTCTCCCCGAACCAGGTGCTATCGCTATCCATCCACACCTTTCCTTCACAATCCCATCGAAAGTGTATCTTTGCCCTTGTCCAATCAGGGCAGTGCCTCGGGGTCCAAGGCCTCATCACTGTGCATGTATACTTTGTATCAATCATGCTTGCATTTGCTAATCTGTGAACTTACTGCATTCACCCTGTCCTGAGGGCAGAGGCGTGTTGCTTGTGTCCCCAGCACCTAGGACAGTGCCTGACACACAGAAGTCACTTAAAAATTGTTTGTTGTTCAATTGAATCTTCCCCATCACATCTGTTCCCATCTGTTGAGTGGGGAATAACACTAGTGTTCTTTCTCACTGAACAATAGCATACCAGTCATCAACGGTAAGAGCTACCATTTACATGGTACCTACTATGAGCCAGGCACTGGCCTAAGCTCTTTCCAAGTTATCTCATTTAACCTTCACAAACAACCCTGAGAGGTAGGGTTTTGTTGCTGTCGTTGTTTATAATTGAGGAAACTGAGTCAAACAGAGAATGTGGTCACACATAGCTAGCAAGGGTCTGAGGCTGGATTTGAACTCAGATCTTCCTAACTCCAGGCCCCGGACTCTATGCACCGTATCACCTAGCTGCCTCTCCCTAACTTTTTCTACCACCATACTCCAACTGAATATATCCTCTTCTCAGTCATCAGTGGGTACAGAGAACCACAGGTGCTCTGGGGCAAAGTGAAGTCTCAGAGGAAAAATCAGTAAATATTACAGGTTCTATGTGACCCTCACAGCCTCAGCTTCCTCCTCCATAAAATGAGACTAATAATAAAACTCTTCCCACAGAGTTGTGAGACTACTAGGCGCAATACAGATACTGCTATGAAACCCTTTAAAGAGATATTTAAATTAGAGCTATTATATCATTGTCATCATTACTATTATCATTGTCAGAGTTGAGAGGGACTTTTAATTTAAATTTAAATTCAATCCCATCGTCTATCTGGGTGACCTTGGATAAGTCACTTTATCTTTGGGTTTCAGTTTCCTCATAAGTGAAAGGGGCCAGGGGGAGACATGGACAGACTAGATGGTTGCTAAGATACCTTCTAGCTCCAAGTCCCATGATCCTCCTTGATGGAGCCTGATAGGGAGATCAGGAAGGAGGGGGGAGGGGGAGAGGCGGCATTGTCCACTTTGCAAACTCTTTTCCTGGTGATTCTTTGAAGATACCTTACATCTTTCACTTTATTGTCACTGATTTTTTTTTAATCCCATGAAAGCTCATCCTACACAGCAGATTTCTCTAATTAGCAGCACCTGGAGAGAAGCTGGGTGCTTCCTGAACACCATCGTACCAGGGGGGATAGATGATGGAGGATGGGGTGGGCATGGAAGGAGGGAGGCAGCCTCATGTTGGCCCATCCCATCAGAAGGGAAGATATCACAGTCAAACTAGATACAGGCACCCTATTTGGAAACATACTTGCTACACCAATCTTTATCACTTCCACTGAAGGTTGTTAATTAAATTAATTACCCTCACTAAATAGGCTCATGGGGTTTCCCTAGGGTGGCACAGAGATCTTGGCAAGAAACAGGGGGAGGGAGCAGCTGTCTTCTGGAAAATTGCTGAGTCCCAGCTCCCCTCCCCAAACAATTAAGGGGGCTAGTCACAGCTCAATCCCCTTGGCTTGCCTCATCTGGAGAGAGCACTTGGATGGGCATTGTTTTTGATGAAATGAGGTGAGGAGTGTGAGTGAGTATATGTATATGTACGTGTACATGTACATGTACATGTACATATACATGTATATGTACATGTACATATACATATACATGTATATGTATATGTATATGTATATGTATATGTATGTGTGTGCCAGGGTTTGTGCGTGTGAAAAGACTCAGGAGATTTGGGTCCTTGGCCAGTCTGTGCCACGTACCACCTACAATTGGATAAATCCCATCCTCTTTCTGGGCTTCAATTGTTTCACCAGTAAAATAAGGTGATGCAATTAAATGATCTTTAAGATGACTTCTAGTCGGACCCCCCCCTCAATTATCTAACAGTAATAGCTTTAATCTCAAAATAATCTTAACATTTACTAAACACTTCACCCATATTTCCTATTTTGTTCTGATAACAGCGCCATAAAATAGGTTCTGTTATTACTATGGCCATTTTATGGAGGGTCACAGAGCAGGGGGCTAAGAAGGCAAGTTTCAAACTCAGTTCTTTGCCTGCAAGCCCAGGGCTCTGTCTACTGTCCAGCGCTCTGTGAATCTACTGACCTTGAGGACCCACCGATGTACATGTTGTTTCCCCTTATGAAATACAAGCTCTGTGAGGTCGAAGTCTGTGTTTTCTAGCACCTAACATTTTGCTCACCATCGAGTTAAGTGCTTAATAAATAAATGCGCTTTGATTAGTTGGTTGTTAGGTGTCTCTGTGCCTGTACCTGTGTAAATGGATATCCCTCTATGTGTGTATATTTGCATCCCTAGGCATATGTACACATAAGGAGTTATATGTATAGAGGTAAGTGTCTGCATGTGAGATCACGTGTCAACACACTGCAGGTGAAAACAAAGAAAGTGGGCTTCGGCACTTCCCTGGGCTCCCCTCCCCCTTCCGAAAGCACACAGCTGTCTCGTTCCAGCTGTCGGTCTGTCTTCTGCGGCTGGCCCGCTGTTATGGTGAAATGTCAAATTCAAACACTCACTCCACAGTATCTCCTTTACGGGAAAGAGGGTAAAGGCAGGCAATTTATCAAACATTACTTAAAATAGTCCCACTGCCTCTCTTGTCCTTTCTCTTGTTGCTCTGACTGCTTCCTGATTGTTTCTTTGCTTTTCCCTCTCCTGTTTTTCTGCCAGGAGATTGACAGCCCCCTGCTAATATAGTCTCTTGGATGCCAGGTGTTGGTGGAACAGATCCTTCTCTCTGCCTCAGCCCCCATCTCGGAACTGAGTGCTCTGCTGTGTAAAGCAGCTCTCCTATACACTGGGCTGATAGGCCTGATAGATCTTCCTTAGCAGTACAGAAAGGCCGGGGGTGGGGGCTCAGGTAAGCTGCGCTCGACAGTGGAGATTCTACACAATTATACATTTGCTGAAGGAAGGAACTTCATCTCCAGCCACCAGGTTGGTCAAAGTTAGTCGTGGCCTAGGGCTGTCCTAATTTTGCCGGTACTTCAGACTTCCAGCCTGGTAGGCATATATCAGTATTCACATGCCGAAGGCAGTCTTGTGCAACAGAAAGAGCCTTGGTCTACCATTATAGTGAGATGTCAAATTCAATTCGATTCTACCAGCACCTTACTCTGGAATCAGAGAACCTGGGTTCAGATTCTGCCTCTTGATGCTTAGGACTTTTGGCAAATCACTTAAACTTCTGGGTCTCCATTTCTTCTTTTAGAAAGCCTCTGGGGGTCCCTTCTAAATCTGTGATTCAGTTGCCATTTTCCAGGGTCCTGGCCTCTTGGGAAATCCACAGAGAACCAAAGGATTAAGACTGTCATTCTTTATCACACCCATTTTACAGATGAATATATTTGAGAAGCCAAGGGACCTGCCACATATCTGCCTTCTCTGTTCCCAGCCTGGTGCTCCCTTTATTGTCTCTTTGGGTCCAGAACAAGATCCTAGAGTACTAAGACTCCATGGGGCAGCCAGGTGGCTCAGAGGAGAGAGCACTGGGCCTTTGAGCCAGGAAGACTCATCAACCTGAGTTCAAATCTGGCCTCAGACACTTACTAGCTGTGTGACCCTGGGCAAGTCACTTAACCCTGTTTGCCTCAGTTTCCTCATCTGTAAAATGAGCTGGAGAAGGAAATGGCAAAGCACCTCAGTATCTCTGCCAAGAAAACCCCAAATGGGGTTGCAGAAAGTTGGATGTAACTGAAAAATGACTCAACAACAAAACTGAAGCTTCAAGGAACCTCAGGGATCATTTCAAGATTCCTTTTCCCTTTACAGAGAGGGAAAATGAATCCCAGAGTTACTAAGTGAATAGCTCTGGATCACACTAAAAGGAAATGGTGGGTCTAGAACTCAAATCCAGGTCTCCTGACACTCAGTTCAGGGCTCTATCCTCTGTATCAGACCTCTGAGTTCTCCTTTTTACAGATGGTGAAACGGAGGCCCAGAGGAGCCAAACAACCTTGGCTGTGCCCACCCAGCATGGCTGGGACAGAGCTGGGGCTAGAATTCTTGGCTTTGGATCCCAGGCTTCCACCACCATGACTCTTCTTGTCAAGAGAAGGCTTGTGAGAGAAGAGCTGGGCCCTAAGGCAGAGAGGAAGTCTGGGGGAGTAACAGCAGGGGGGATGCAGATGCCTAAGCAGGTCCTCACCAGAACAATCTTCTAAAAGGCCAGCATTGTTTGGGACAAAGACAATATGAAACATCCTGGCATCTGCGGCCCAAGACTGTCTCATCAGGTAACCGCAGCTTCCCAAGGCCTGGGACAGGAATGCCAAGAATGCACAAGTTCCAAAGGAACTCCCCTGCCTCCTTCTGCTCAGAGAGCCCAGGTTTGCACTAACATTCTGTTTATTTGTTTACTTTGTTTCCTGAAATTAGAAGTGAAAAGCAGAACGGAGACAAGATACTGCTCAGGATGGAGCTACCTGCCTAGCCTGGGGATTTGATCATGCCAAGACAATTTGGATTCTGCCTCTGTGTTGCCTGCCATCAAATATTCTGGAGTTTTCTTCTTTTTTCAATTCCACGGTCTGCTATTGTTTTTTGCTGGGATGACTTTGAATATAAGTGGGACTCTTGGAGAATGGCATAAACCCTGTGTGGCTGCAAGTTTACTAAGGACTGCTTGACCTCAATTGGGTTACTAGACCTAAGAAAGCCATTCCCCAGAGAGGCCGACATGGATGCAGTGGAAAGAATGCTAGATTGAGAATCAGGAGGCTTGGGTTTGAGTCCTGGTTCTGGTGCTTGCCTAGTGACCAGGGGCAAGTCACTTTACTTCCCATTCTCTTCATCTGGAAAATGCAAAGTTCTGTTTGTCAGTCAGAGCCCCTTATTCCCTCACCCACTCCTTTCTTTACAATCTTTACAATACCTTATTCCCAACATGTACTCTTCAATCCAGTGACGCTGGCCTCCTTTCTCTTCCACAAAAAAGATACCCCATCTTTTGGCTCCAGACATTTTCGCCAACTATCTTCCATGTCTGGTACAGTCGCCCTGCTCCACTCAGACTACTGAGCTCCCAGGTTTCCTTCAAGTCCCAACTAAAATCCTACCTCCTACAAGAAGCCTTCCCCAACCCCTCTTAATTCTAGTGCCTTCCCGCTGTTAATGATTTCCTATTTATCCCATGTGTAGTTTGCTTTGTATATATTTGTTTACAAGTTGTCTCCCCCGTTAGATATTAAGGGGCTCTCTTTTACCTCTTTTTGTATCCACCGCACTTAGAACAGTGAGTGGCAAATAGGAGGCACTTAATAAATGTTTGTTGATTGATTGATAGAAAATGGGTATAATAATGCCGACTACCTATCTGACACATTGTAAACCTTAAATTACTATATTCGTTCATTCAACAATTTTTTTCTTAAATGCCTGCTTCATACAAAGCACTGTACTAGACACTTGGGGAAATATCAAGTTTAGAAAAGAGAAAAGACTTGTAGTCTGGTAGAAAGATAGTCAAAAACACAGGGACCTATAATATACAATATTACATAAGGGTGCCTGAGGGTGCGATACCATGTGCTGTCTGGAGCGGGGAGATGTGAGCAGCGGTTTTGGTCTATGCGGGAGTTCAGTTCTTATTTTGTGTTGTAGAGGCTCCCAGATGAAGGTGTGGCAAGGTGCGGGGTATAGAGGCAACAAGCAGGGCCACAAAGAACAGAAACCTCCTACAGGAAGCCTTCCCCAACCCCTCTTAATAACAGTGCCTTTCTGCTGTTCCTTATTTCTGACTTCTCCTGTATATAGCTTGCTTGGCCTATGTTTGTTTGCATGTTGTCTCCCCCATGAGACTGTAAGCTCCTGGAGGGCAGGGACTGTCTTTTGCCTCTTTTTGTATCTTTAGCGCTTCGCATAGTGCCTGGCATATAGTAAGCACTTAATAAACATTTATTGAATTGAACTCAAATGAATTGAAGAAGCTAGAGCTTTCCAAGTGCAGGACAAGTTTGGTTTGCTTGGGCATTTATAAGAAAGAGTGGCAAAGCAGGAAAGCCTCTGGCCTGAGAGTCCAAAGACCTGGGTTTGAGTCCTGGCACTGAGGCTACTTGAGCTCAGAGAAATCATTTCGCCTCTGAACCTAACATTCTTCATCTGTAAAGTTAACAAACATTTATTAAGTGCCTTCTGTATGCCAGGCACTGCGCCAAGCTCTGTAAAGCAAAGGAGGTAGACTCAATAATGTGAAACATCTCACAGCTGTATTGCTTGTAGCTGGGTGGTACAGTGGATAAGATGCTGGACCTGGAGTCAGGAAGACCTGAGTTCAAATCCAGCCTCAGATACTTACTAGCTGTGTAACCCTGGTCAAGTCAGTTAAAAAAATAAATCTCTGTTTGCCTCAGTTTCCTCACCTGTAAAATGGGGATAATAATAGCCCCTCCCTCCCAGGCAGGCGTCGTATACGTGTATTTACAGGCATACACCAGGCATGGGGGACCACCAGCACAACAACATGAAGATGAGAGATGAAGCAGAGAGTGTACACAATAGCAGACAGGCCAACAGGGCTGAACTAAAGAGCGCTTAGACAGAAGTAACGCAGGAAGGCCGGAAAGGTGGGGAAGAGTCAGAGGCGAGGAGATTTCAGTGCCAAACGCAGGGATTTATATTGGATCTGAGAGGTGGTAGGGGCCGGCTAGAGTGTCTTGGCACATTCTAGATACAGGAGAGAGCTGACTTGGATAACCTTGGACAGGACTAGAGCTAGGCCTGGGTCACTGCAGAGTGGAAGATCATGGAATCATAGATTTATAGCATCTAAACCTCCCATTTACAGAGGGGGAGACTGAGGCCCAGAAGTGATAACAGTGATTTGCCCAAGGTCACACAGCTGCTAAGTGTGCGAGATGGGAATCGAGCCTGGTTCTTCCAGATTCCAAGTCTGAAGCCCTAACTGTTCGTATTAACTTTATCTCTGCAGACTTGGCCAAGCTGCCCAAATGGTACCACATCTGTCGTGGAGGGCTCTTAGCTGGAGCCTTTCCCAAGTCCTGCTCTTGGCTTCACCTCCCTCCCCCATCCCCCTGGTCAGGGGGTACAGTGCAAGGAAAATCACCCCTGCCCAACATGCTTCCTAGAGATGTCAGAAGGACAAATGAAAGAATTGTTCCAGAGGTGCTTTGAACTCAGGGAAAAAGGTGGGACATAAATCCTAGGAATTATTATTCTTCCCCCCTCCCCCAGGGTCCATGAATACAAATGGGCATGCAGATTTATCTCACCTTGGACCTTTGGAGGCAGCCAACATCCATTTCCATATGTCTGTGTCAATTCACATTACTTGGAAATAAGAAGGAGAGGGGAAAGGTAACAGCTCATAAGGACTCTCCCTCCCTGCCCTATGGAGTATATATGTAAGTTGGGCTAGATGTGTGGCCTCTCAGGTCCTTTCTATGACACTGGGTCCATGAGAAGCATACTCTATCTCCCTCAAGGCTCAGCCCAGGTTGGAGGAAAATGAAGTCACATTCTCTGCTTCTCACTTCTAACTGCTCTAATTTCTTCTTGTTCCTGGATCCCGAAGGGAACTTACTGCACTCACTGTGGAGTCCCAAGTGGGACAGAGTCTCATTTGTCTAAATTTAGATAGCCAAGTTCCTGAGGAGACTTCTGAGAGTCCCTCTGGGGACAGACTTTGGGTTCCTTGGCTATCCATCAATAATAACAGTAAAAGCCACATTTACATAGTGTCACAGGTCTAGAGCTGTGAGTATCTCAAAGGCCCTCTAATCCTAGCTCCTAATTTTACAGATGAGGAAACTGAGGCAAACAGAGATTAAGTGACTTGCCTAAGGTCACATAAGTGGCAAGAATGAGAGGCAAGATTTGAACTCAGATCCTCTGAACTCAGAGACACTACTGTTCTTTCTATTCTAATATACTGCCTCCCTTCTTGCCTCATAAGTAAACCTGTAAGGTAAGTCATACAACCATTACCTCCATTTTATAGATGGGGAGACTGAATCTTGAGGAGTTCGAGTTGTTTGCCAATGGTCACATAGTGTCAGAACTGGAACTTGAATTGATCCCTCTCAATTTCCCCTTTTTCAAGTCATAGTTAAGGGCTTCCTCCAGGAACCTGCCCCCCAGCCCCGCCCCAGATTTAAGCCTGTCCATTCTCCAACCTGCTAATACAATATCTAGTCATAGTCATACAACTTTGGAGATGAAAAGTAATTTTAAAACCGTCTGCCCTACCACTCCCTTACAAAATACCTTTGTGATTGTTATTATTTGTTTTCATTAATTAAATCTTAATCTGGACTCCTCCATGAGTCGAGGAGCTTTCTGAGGGTGGGCACCATGTATGTTATTGACTCTGTGTGCCCACCACTTCATATAGGTCTATAGAGTGACCCCCACTTCCCAGCTATTCAACTCTTTCCAAGATATGCAGCTAATGAGGTGACAGGCAAAAGCAAGAACCTTGGGTGAGTTAGTCACTAATTCATTGACTAAGAAGACCATTATGTCAGAGAAGAGTAAAGACAGGTTTAAAAAAAATTCTCCTTCTAAAATTTGACTAAGGACAATTCTTCTAAAAACAGTTCCCTTTGTTTCTAGGGACTCTCCAGGGTCACAGGATCATAGAGGCACATAATACTAGAAATGAGAGGGATCCAGAAGGTCTAGATCCATTCCAACCTAGATATGAGCAGGAATCCTCCGTCAATGACATTCCTTAAATGTGGTCTGCTAGGGTCCGCATGAAGACCTCTGGTGGTGGGTAACCAATTACCTCCTAAGACAGTCCTGTCTACTTTTAGAAAGTTCTGATTGTTTGGAATTTTCCCACCTTTCTTTTTGCATGGAACTTAAATCTGCCTCTTTAAAATTTCTACACTTTGCACCTAGTTCTACCCTCTGGAGTTGCATAGAACATGTCTGATCCCTCTTCCCCATAACAGCCTATCACACACTTGAAGTCAGATACCAAGGTGACCCAAAGTCTTTTATTCTCCAGGATGAATGTCTCCAGTTCCATCAAGAGATACTCCAATGGCATGATCTCCAGGTTCCTCACCATCTTGGTCACCTTCCTCTGGATAAGCTCCAGCTTATCAATAGCCTTCCTAAATGTGTCACACAGAAATGAACACAGTATTTCAGATGTGGATTCTAGATCCCAACCTACCTCCTGACCAGGGTAGAGCTCCTTTGCTCTGAACAATGCACATATAGCCTAAGATAAAGTTCGCTTTTTCAACTGCCACGTCCCAGTGTTGACTCACCTTAAGCTTGCCATTCACTACATTCTCTAGATCTTTTTCACAAAAAACAGATTGCTTACCTATGCCTATAATGGCCCAGTTGATTTTTTGGAACCCAAATATAAATGTTCACATCTATCCCTACAAAATTTCCTCTTATTAGATTTATCCCATGTGGCCTGCAGGCCACAAGTGCCTGAAAAACTCCCAAGCATGGCACGAACCAGATTAAAATGTAATTGGGAAATATTTAACAAGATAAATAAAAATGGCATAGGAATAAATGGAGCTTATCTTAAAATGATAAATAATATTTATCTAAGACCATCAACAAGCATTATCTGTAATGAGGATAAGCTAGAAGCCTTCCCAATATAATCAGGAGTGAAGCAAGGATGCCCATTATCCTCTCTGTTATTTAATATTGTACTAGAAATGTTAGCTATAGTAATAAGAGAAGAAAAAGAAATGAAAGGAATTAGAATAGGTGACGAGGAAACAAAACTATCACTCTTCGCAGATGATATGATGTGATACTTGGAAAATCCTAGAGAATCAACTAAAAAGCTACTTGAAATTTTTAACAACTTTAGCAAAGTTACAGGATACAAAATATACCCACACTAATCATCAGCATTTCTATATATTACCAACAAAATCCAGCAGCTAGAGATAGAAAGAGAAATTCCATTTAAAATAACTGTAGACAATATAAAATACTTGGGAGTCTACAACTATATGAACACAACTATGAAACACTTTTCACACAAATAAAGTCAAATCTAAACAATAGGAAAAATATTAATTGCTCATGGGCAGGCTGAGATAATATAATAAAAATGACAATTCTGTACCTAAATTAATCTATTTATTCTGTGCCATACCAGTCAAACTATCAAAAATTATTTTATAGAGCTAGCAAAAATAGTAACAAAACTCATCTGGAAGAACAAAAGCACAAGGATATCAAGAGAAATAATGAAAAAAATGCAAAAGAAGGTAGTCCAGCCATACCAGATCTCAAACTCTATTATAAAGCAATAATAAAGCAATCTGGTATGGGCTAATAAACAGAGAGGTGGATCAGTACAAATTACATTATAGTAAATGACCATAGTCATCTAGTATATAATAAACCCAAAGATCCAAGCTTTTAGAACAAAAACTTATTATTTGACAAAAACTGCTGGGAAAATTGGAAAAAAATATGGCAGAAACTAGGTATAGACCAACATCTCACACTGTATACCAAGATAAGGTCAAAATGGGCAAACGATTTACACATAAAGGGTGATGCCATAAGCAAATTAAGAGAGCATGGAATAGTTTATCTGCCAGATTTATGGATAAGGGAAGAATTTAGGGCCCAGGAAGATATAGGTAGCATTACAAAATGTAAAATGGATGATTTTGATTATATAAAATTTAAATAGTTTTTGTACAAAAAAACCCCAATGCAACCAAAATTATAAGTAAAGCAGAATACTGGGAAATTTTTTTTTGCAACAAGTATCCTGATAAGGCCTCAGTTTTCAAATACATAGAGAAATGAGTCAAATTTATAAAAATACAAGTCATTCCCCAATTTACAAATGGTCAAAGGATATGAACAGGCAGTTTTCAGACAAAGAAATTAATGCTATCTATAGCCATGTGAAAAAATTCTCCAAAGTGTTATTGACTGGAGAAATACAAATTAAAACAACTCTGAGATAGCACCTCACACCTATCAAATTGGCTAATATGACAAAAAAAAGGAAAATGTTGAATTTTGGAGGGAATGTGGGAAAACTGGAACACTAATGCATTGTTGGAGTTGTGAACTGATTCAAACATTCTGGAGACCAATTTGGAACTATGCTCAAAGGGCTATAAAACTGTGCATACCCTTTGACATAGCAATACTACTGCAAGGTCTATATCCTAAAGATATCCAAAAAAGGGAAAAGGACTTATTTCTACAAAAATATTTGTAACAGCTCTTTTTGTGGTGGCCAAGAATTGAAAATCAAGGGGATGCCCATCAATTGGGGAATTGCTAAACAAGCTGTGGTATATGATTATAATGGAATATTATTGTGCTATAAGAAATGACAAGCAGAACGATTTCAGAAAAAAACTGGAAAGACTTACATGAACTGATGCATAGTGAAGAGAATAGAACCAGGAGAATGTTGTACACAGTAACAGCAATATTGTTCGATGAAGAACTGTGAATTACTTAGCTATTCTCAGCAATACAACGATCCAAGACAATCCCAAAGGACTAATGATGAAGTATACTATCTACCTCCAGAGAAAGAACTGATATTATTTGAATATAGACTGAATCATGCTATTTTTCACTTTCTTTCCCTCATTTTTTTCTTTTACTTAAGTGTTGTTGTACAAAATGACTAATATGGAAATGTTTTACATAATTGCACATGTATAACCTATATTTAATTGCTTACTTTTTCAGGGAGGGAGGAAGGGATAGAATTTGGAGCTCAAAACCTTAAACAAAAATGTTTTAAAAATTTAAAAAAGGTAAAAATATGATGTTACATAGTTAATGTCAATTTGAGGTTTTCTAAGTTAATATACAGCCAGCAAGGAGCTGTTTCTATTTGACTTTGACATCATTCTTCCAGCTCATTGAGTTATTTTGAGGTCCTGAATAGGTTACCCAGTGTGTTAGCTATTCCATACATTTTTGTGTCATCTGTAATTTCCTAAGCATACCATTTATGCCTCCATCCAAGTGGATAATGATGTTGACTAGCAAAGGGCCAAGGACAGATCCCTGAAGAACTCAAGGAAAGAATATTCAAGTACAGAAAGCCATCTTAGTTGACACCCATACATTAATCACTACTCTTGGGTTGTTCAACCATTTCTAAACTGGCCTAGCTATACTATCATATAACCCACGTGTCTCTGTTTTCCACAAGGATATCATGAGAGCTTTTGTCAAATGTCTGGCTGAAATCTTGCTGTACTCTATCTATGGAATTCCTTTGATCTACCAGTTCAGTAATTCTGTCAAAATCAGAAATGATGTTAGTTTGGCAAAAACCTGTTCTTGAAAGTCCCATGCTGAGGTTATCGCTTCCCTTTCTAAATGTGAACAAACCAACTCTTTAATAATATATTGCAGAATTTTGTCAGGAATCAAAGTCAAATTCACAGGCCTAGAGTTGGAAGAACCTACCTCTTCACCCCCTTCCCCTTTTTAAATAAGAACAATATTTGCCTGTCTTCAATGTTACTCTAATCTTTCCTATTCTCCACAATTTTTCCAAGATCACTATCAGCAATTCACTCATCATCTTCAGGACCCTGGAGAAAGACCATCTGGGTCTAGTGACTCGAATCCCTGGGGGGCAGCGAGGCTCTCTTGTATCACCTCCTAGCTTATCCTGAGGTTTAACTCGTATGCACCAACATCCTTCCGGTCACATAGGTTGGCAATCTCAGTTTCACCCATACCTCCTTCCTCTCACTCACCCCACATGTCCAATCATTTCCCAGATCTTGTCTCTTCTGCTTTTGTAACATCTCTCCAATGTGTCTCCTTTGCTCCTCTCACACAGACACCACCCTAGGTCAGGTCTTCATCACCTCTCATCCTACTTGACATCTTTCTTCATGTCTCTTCCTTCTCCAATTCATCCTCCACAGAGCTGCCAAAGTGATTTTGCTAAACTTCATATCTAACCATGTCACTCCCCTAATCAAAATAATTCCATTATTGGGCATTTAGAATCTTTAAGAACCTTGTTCTCAACCTACTCCATCAGCTTTATTGCATTTACTCTCCTTAATTCTATGTTCTAGCTTCTTACTGTTCCTTATACACAAAACTCCACCTCTCACCTTTGTGCCCTTGCCTATGCCTTTTCTCATTTTTGTCTCTCATTTCAAGCTTCTTTCAAGAATCAGTTCTAGCACTGATTTCTACAGAAAACCTTTTTGATCCCTGTTTACTTCTGGTATCCTCTTTCCCCCAATTAACTTAGTTTTTTGAACATATTTTGTACACACCTATAAGTTGTTTGTCCTTCATTTTTGAAGAGGACCAGTGACATCACAGATGATGTCTTGACTCCAATTTATATTGGATTTAAGTGACTTGGAACTGCACAAAGTCATCAGCCTCACTCTCTACCTGAGTCATCAAAGTCCAATGGCAGGACAAAAGTCAGGGCAAGTGGTGATGGTCCAGGATGCAGTCTATGACCCTGGCTTCTTTGATGTCTGACCAAGCCCCACCATGCATCAGCTGTCTTCCCATCCACCCATTCCACCAGGAATGTCTTCACATGGTTGGGGTAGACATCCCCCTAACTCTCCATTGAATTTGAGGCCTGTGCCTCAACCTGGTTTAGTCCATCTGCCAAGATGGCTTTACCAGGATTTGCCTACTGCACGTGCTACAGCTCCTTGGAGTCACAAGTGACAGTTGGGTAAATCAGGTGGACACCAAAAGTGGATGAGTAGCCCTGTAGAGGGCTTGGGATTATTTCAATTTTGTCTTTGTATCCCCCATCACTGTGCTTAGCATGTAGTAGGTGCTTAATAAATTTTTGATGATTGAATGATTAGCCTTTTTTTCTATCCTTACTAATCTAAAGATCATTCTCTTTGGGACAGTAAGAAGCACAATAGATACTTGATAGCTTTTCTTTCCCTTCCTGGCACATTAGCATCTACCCATCCTCCCTAATCAGAAGTTCTGTCTTTTGTCTGATCTTTCTCTTCCTCTCAGCATTTCTAAAGCAAAAATGTCCCCTATTGTTGTCCTTAAAATTCCTTGCCAGACTTGGCTCACTCTGAGGTCTGGTATTCCTGACACTGTTCTAACAGGGCCATGCAATTCTATCCCCTTCATTCTTCATCATGCATCCTTGCTTCCATCTCCCATAGATGCCTTTTTCATTCAAAGGTGGTTGATGTATACACACATTGGTCTGTTTAGACAGTTCCCTGTTTTCTTCCTCAAAGGAATCATTTGTCATCAGAATTTCATTCTTCGGAGTCTTTCATTCCTCTTGGGCTGACTTCCCCTGCATTATTTTTGGCCACAGCATCCTACCTACCCTTTCTCTGAGCTCTTTGGAATTAGCTCTCTCTGAAGCGAGGGCACATGTAAGGCTATGCTGAGCTTTCCCCTCCCTATTTATCATAAACTCTAAAGTGGAGGCATTACCTCCTCCCCAGGTTCCCGTTGTCATTTACCTCAGCTGCCAAATCTAGTACTGTTTTGGTCAGTATGAGATCCAGAATAGCAGTTCCTCTTGTTGTTTTCTGTGCATTTTGAAGGATGAAATGATCATTAAAGCAAGTCAAGAATTTATTGCCTGCTCTGTTTTTGGCAGAGGAAAAGAGAGCTTCAGCAGATGTCCAGCTAATTTAAGTCCCTCATCATTGCTATAGAGTGCTTCTTCTGTGCCAGGTTTGTGATCTGTTTTCTGAACTCATCATCCATTTCTTCCTTTTGGCTGGGAGATCTATGGCATACTCCCACCACAATATTGCTTCTGTTTATCCTGCCACTGATCTTCACCCAAATGTTTTCCACCACTGTCCTCAGATTTCCTCACTTGAGTACATGTTTTACTCTGCATTGCTCCTCTTATCCCTCTTTTATCTATTCTGTTCCTTTTCAAATTTAATAGCTAATATTTATATAGCACTTCAAAGTTTCCAAAGTGCTTTACATATGTGATCTCATTTGATTCTTACAATAACTCAATGAAGTAGGGTTCAGGAAAAAAATGCCAGAATGGATTCTTAAAATAGTGAGTGGTGATCATTTACAAAGGGAATAAGTGATGGCTATAACTGTGAAAAACAGGTCCTACTTGACTAATCTCTTTTCCTTTTGTGACAGGGTTGCTAGAATAGTAGAATAAGGAAATTCCATAGATGTGATATATTTGGGTTTCAGCAAGGTACTATCTTGACAAACTTGGGGACAAAGATGGAATGCCATGAGATGGATGTCAATACAATTAGAGTGTTCGGAACTGGTTGACTAAATATATCTAAAGGATTGATGTGACAATGCTTAGTGGAGTTCCACAAAACAGTCCTTGATTGTTCTGTTCAACAATTTTATCAATGACTTGGATGAAGGAGTAAGTGGAATGTACATCTGATCTTCAGATGATAAGAAACTGGGAAGGAAAGTTAGGACCAAAATGGAATCCCAAAAGACCTCAGACTGGAGTGACAGGTTGGCTGCTGAGTTCCTTCCTGAATCCGAAGTCCTGCAATTCTACAAATCTAATGAGATAAAATTTAATAGGGATAAATATCAAGTCCTCCACTGGGATTAAAAATAATAAATTATACAAATATGGGATTGGGCACATGTGACTAGAAAATAGTTTCTGTGAAAAATGTCTTGATAGTTTTATGAACTGAGGGTTCTGCATAAATGGACAGCAGACCATGGCAACCAAAAAAAGGTGACAAAACATTAGGCTGCATCAGAGATACAGTATCCCAAGTAAGGGAGGTGCTGTATTTTTTCACCTGCTCTGATCAGACCAAATCTGGAATACTGTGCTTCATTCAAGGCAACCTCTCACATATTAAATCTTAGAGGCAAAGGATGACAGATGACTTGTCCAGGGTGCTGCAAACAAAATTCCCATAAGGAATGGAAAAAGTATTAGATGACCCCTGAGGCTCCTTCTAACTCAAGCAGTCTTTACTTATGCAATGATTGGTTTGTTATGCAAACCATTAACAAAGATCAATTCAATAGGTATTCATTGGATATCTCATATGTGTTTTATATTACGCTAGAAACTGGGGTCAGGCCAAAGTGTAAGACATACTCCATGTTCTCTACCACTTATAGTTAGATTGTGAAGGCAAGCCACACAAATGTGGAAAGAGTGGAGAACAATGAAAGAGACCCTTGAAAGACTGGAGACCTTAAGGTCTGCAAAGTGCTTTCCTCCTAACAACCCTTTGAGATGGGTATTATTCCTCTCTTAACAAGAAGGAGGGTTGTCCAGGCTGTGGAAGCTAGGAAGTAACATAGCCAGGATTTGAACTCAAGTATCCTTTAAGACAGCATACATCAATTCAATTCAAGTTTTCATTAAATTCCTTCTATGTGCAAGGTGGGCAACTAGGTGGTGCAGCGGAGAGAACTCCAGAAAGCTCATTTTCCTGAGTTCAAATATGGCCTTAGACACTTACCAGCTGTGTGACCCCGGGCAAGTCACTTAACCTTGTTTGCCTCAGTTTCTTCATCTGCAAAATGAGTTGGAGAAGGAAATGGCAAACCACTCCAGTATCTTTGCCCAAAATGGGGTCACCAAGAGTTGGGCATGACTGAAAATGACTGAATGTGCAAAGTACCAGGCTAGGTGCTGCCCTTTCCTCTACCCTTTCCTCTACCCCTGTGTGTTAAAGATGAGGAAACTGAGGTCTAAAGATGCCACATGACTTGCTTGAGGTCACACAGGTGGTAAGCATGAGAGGCAGGATTTGAACCCAGGTCTTTTGACTCTGGAGTCAGTACTCTTTCTATTGTGCAGTGCTGAGGAATATAAAACATCTTGTCTCTACCCTCAAAGGACACCTCACTGCCTCCTGTCTGGGATGGGATTGTAACATTTCAAACAGTCACCGGAGAAGGATGGCAGCTTATAGCATTTTATTCACTCATTTATTCTTTCATTTAGTCAATTTACAGGTAGTCAAATATAGTTACTTTTAGATTTTCTACATTTCAGGAAAAAAGGCATGGAAAAGATAATCCAAAATAATGGATAGCGTCCCAAACATCGCTATTTGGTTCTAGCAAGCTTTCTATTCATATAATCGCAGGTAAATTAGGGGATAGGACTGACATAGGATTGCAGTTGTGATTACATTGGTGTATGGGTTGTATGGGGTGATCAGAGAGGACTAGCACCTCTGGGGTGAGAGCTTGCTGTTTTCAGGGCTGCTCATCCACCTGTGGTATCCACCTTCACCCAACCTGTGGCTCCAAGAACCTGTAGCAAGTGCAGTGGCCACACTCTTGTAGACTGGCTCAACAGAAGGGCTAAACCAGATTGAGGGTAACTGAGAAGCCTCAAACCCAGAGGTGAGTTAGGGGGTGTCTACCCCAAGCACATGAAGACTATCTATGGCAAAATGAGAGGATGAGAACAATTTGTTCTATCCTTCATAAGGGCAGCTGAAGCAGGTTTTGTGGAGTGCTCAGAGCTTAGTCAGACATGGAAGACACCGAGGTCATCTGCATCCTGGGCTATCACCAGTCATCTTGACGTTTGTCTTGTCACTGGACTTTAATGACTCTGGAAGAGAGAGTGAGATTGACAGCTTTGAGTAACTCTGCTCACTTAAATCCAATTCACCCATGAGTCAAGACCTCACCCTTGATGTCACTGGTGCTCTTCAACAACAAAGAATGAACAACATTGGTATAGGGAACTCCCAGATGAGGAAACTCTCTCTATCAATGCAAGTCAACATCTTCTCTGAAACTTAGAGTCTTACAGAGTTGCCTAGGCCACTGAAAGGTTAAGTAACTTGTCATGTAGACAGTATTGTCAGAAGCAAGAATTGAACCCAGGTAACCTTGGTGTTGGGCTGGCTACATCATGCTGCCTTCTTATCCAGCCAACTTATCTTCCTAAATAATTTTTTTCTTAAGTCACCATTCACATAAACTGACATTTTATGAATTCTTCCTGGATGTATAGAGGGAAGGGACAGGCAGGTTCATAGTTGGAGCTCAGAGAACAAAATTTTGACAGATTCAAGAAAGAAGGCATATCTTTTCCATATCATTTTCTCCAGTGGAGAGAATGATCTTCAAGCTGGAAAGGGTTAGACAAATGTGGCAAAGGAGAAACTGAAGCCAAAGATTGGAGAGGAGATGGTAAGCATTTCAGCATTTTAAATGAGTTTTAATCTCCTGGTCCAGAAGAATCATGCTGAAGGATGCTGAAAGAATGTACAGATGCGAGTTCAGAGACAGTGTCAATAATCTCTGAAGTCACGGAGAATAGGAGATGGGTCTTGAGACTGGAAAAGTGTAAATGTTATCCAGATTTTTAAAAAAGGTGGTGAATGGTAAATGGCAGAACTATATACTGTTAGTAAAAACCTGGCAAAAATGTAGAAGAGATTACTAAAAAAATCATTCTTGGTCCAATACTGGTTCTCAAGGAAAGGAAACATAGTCACACCCCCCTTGAATCTGACTTCTGGATTTATAAATAGCATTGCTCTTGCAAGGTGAGTATGTGATGCAATGCCTTTCAGGTGAACTTGGGAACAGTCACAGAAACCCCCACTCCTCTCTGCTACTGACTTATCTCCTTATTAATTCTCTTTCCAGGTCCAAGGGCAGTCTACTGGGTAGGCTGGGAATGTGATACTCCGAAATGACCAAAGTTGCAGAAATTGTCTCTAATTGGCTTAGCCCTCACCACAGAGAAACATCAGGTAAATATCTTCTTTCATGGATAACTCCCCCCTCAGTCTGAAACTACAAATTTACAAACTGAGACAAAAATCACTATTAATGGCCATGTAACTTCTCAGCAGTTATCAAGTGGCATTTAAATGCAGCTAAGAGAGCAGGTGGTTCTGAAGAAAGGAGCTGATATTTCATCTCTAGGGAAGGCAGGAGGAAGAGGGAAGCTGTTTGTTGGATGGACTTTATTCTCACCAACTCTCTAACTCAAGTCCTGTTCTGCCTGATCTCAAGTCCTGTTAACACGTGCTATACTCCTGTCTTTTCTTCTCTTGTTTGCTGGTTTGCATGCTCATCCTCATAAACTTTGCTCTCAACTCTCTATCTCTGCTCTCTGGAACACCAAAATCTAGGCAGAACTTTCTTCCTCAAGGTCACTGGAACCCCAAACAAACTGAGTTCTCCTCAATAACTGTGAAACATCTAGCCTGAAAGGTTCCGTGTCATACTCAAAGGTCTTCCAAAATCTGATCCTGGGTCTTGCTTGGCAAATTGGGGCATATAAATAGTAGCATATAAGTCACTGGTAGAATACTGGCTTACCAAAAAAAAAAATCAAAACAATACAAGAAATATAAGCTTCCTCCTCACTGTCACCTTTGGAACCAGTTCTGTGGTCTTGGCAAATGAAACTTCAAATGTAAATGCAACCCAGGAAATCTAGCAAGCTTTATATTCATGTAGGGGCAGCCAGGAAATCAGTTCTGGCCATGATTACAGGTAGATTCGAGTCTGGGATGGAGATGTGAGTGGAACCTATGCAGGTCAATGCTGGGGTAGACAAAAGGGCTCATTTGTTTGTTTGCTTTACAAATGTATTGATCTAAACTATTGATCTTAACCTTTTTGTGTGTTATGGAACCCTTTGGCATCTAGTGAAACTTACTGACCCCTTTCCAGAATGAAGGTTTTAAATGCATAAAATAAAACACATAGAATTTTATTTTTGCAAAGCAATATCATAGACCCCATGGTCAAGAACTTCTGATCTGAAGTGAGTAGATCCTATTGAATGTACCATACATGAGTAGGTTGGATAAGCATAGACTAAAGGTTGGACAGTACTCCTTTGAAGTCAGGGGACATACCCATGGACCCATCAACTAATCTATTTGTCACATTCCTTATTTCTTTTTGAGAAAGGGGCACAGTTTGATCAGAGCTATAACTAGCAATTTTTATGCCTCAGATGAAACTGACTCTACCTGGGGCAAGCAGCGTGAAAGATGTCCACAAATAAAATTTTTAAATATTTTATTTCTACATCACCTTAATTTCCCAATAGGCAGATGTGTGGTGTAGTGGATTGGGTGCCATGCCTAGAGTCAGGAATTTACACCTGGCTTCAGATACTTACTAGCTGTGACCCCAGGTAAGTCACTTAACCCTGTTTGCCTCAGTTTCCTCATCTGTAAAATGAACTAGAGAAGAAAATGGCAAGCCGCTGTAGTACTTTTTCCAAGAAAATCCCAAAAGGGGTCATGAAGAGTCAGACATGTCTGAAAAACAACCATACAACAACAACAATTTCCCATTATTTCCTTTTTTCTCTTTTCCCCCTCCCCCTAGAAAGCCATAAAAAATAACAAAGGAAAAGTAGGGGAAAAGCAGTTCAGCAAAACTAGCCAATACATCAATCAACTATGACAGTATATGCTGTGTCAATTAACTTTTTAAGCCAGGACACTAGCCCCTTGTGCAGTGATGGAACATCCATCAGGTAAGGGAAGAGTAAGAGGGGCTGGTGGCAGCGGGAGTCATAACAGGAAAGGAGAGGAACTCATCTGGGTCTGCTAAGGAAGAATGTAGGAAATCTGATGACTTCCTATTTTATTTAATTCTTTTTGTTAACAAGGTGTCAAATCATATTGTTTCTACACTGATGAAGGATTGCAAATGCTTTCAGCACCCTCCAAATTTGGCACTTTGGGACAAAACCCCAGTTGCCTTGCCCTAGTTGTGGCTTACCCGTACCAGATGGCTTGTGAACGCAATAATGCAAGGGTCAATCAAAGGTTTACAACCTAACCGCGTTTCCTTTGGTAGTAAGATGATTAGATTGTTGGGGAAGAGAGAGGCTATATACTTTGTGTATCTTAATTTCAGTGAGGTATTTGACAAAGTTTTTCATTATATCCTTGTGGATGAGACGGTGTTATTTTTGTTCTCCAAGCAAAATGAATCCTTCTGTATGACAGTATTTCCTACATTTGAAGAGAAAAATTATGTCCCTCTCTAAATCTTTCCTCTCCCATCTGGGAGGGTTTTCAGGTGGCTAAATAGTTATAACAAAAAAGCGTTGATGAATGGAGCGTCACAGATATTGTAGGCCGTCCCTAGTACGGTGTCACAGGACTCTTTCTTGTTCAGCTCTTTTATCAGTGACTTGAATAAAAATGAAGAAGACAAGTTCCCCACATCAGCTAATTTTACAAATCTCCGAGGTAAAGCTAACATAAAAAAATGGCAGAATCAGGCTTTGAAATGATCCTGATCGGCTAGAATACCAGACTAAAAGCCAAAAGGATAAAATTTAACAGGGACAAACATAAAATCTTGGTTTTGGGGAAAACCACGTGCAGATACAGGATAAGAAGGAAGAAAACGAGCATTTATTAAACACCTACTATGTACCAGGCACTGTGCTAAGTGTTTTACAAACATTATCTCATTTAATCCTCACAACAACCCTAGGGGGTAGGAGCTGTTATTATCTTTACTTTACAGTTGAGGAGACTGGGGCTAAGTGACTTGACCAGAGTCACATAGCTAATAAGAGGGTGAGGCAGGATTTGAACTCAGGTCTTCCTGACTGCAGGTCCACTGGGCCATCATGTGAAAACCGTCTGGAGGTTCTTGTGGGCTACAACAATAGCTACAAACTAACTATGCTGTGGCATTCTTAGGTAATATTGAAGCAGCTAGATAACCCAATAGATAGAGGGCTAGACCTGGAGTCAGGAAGACCTGAGTTCAAATCCTGCCTCAGACATTTACCGGCTCTGTCATTCAGCGTCTGCCTGCCTTCATTTCTACATCTGTAAAATGCAGCTGGGTGGTTCAGTTCACAGAGTGCTAGACCTGGAGTCAGAAAGACTCATCTTCGTGAGTTCAAATCTGGCCTCAGACTAGCTGTGTGACCCTAGGCAAGTCACTTAATCCTATTTGCCTCCGTTTCTTCATCTATAAAGAGGTGGCAAACCACTCCAGGATCTTTGCTTAGAAAACCCCAAAAGGGGTCATGAAGAATCAGACACAACAGAAAACGATTAAACAACAAAAATGGGGATATTAATGGCACCTGCTGCCCATGTTATTGTGAGGATAAAATGAAAAAAAATTTGTAAAGCACTTTGTAAATCTTAAAGAGCTACGTTAAAACTATTTTAATAATAATAGTGATAATAAATTAAAGGTATTCAAATAATAATATTCTACTGTATTCTGAGCTGTTTAGGCCATATCAGGAGTTCTGGGTTCCATTAGGAAATGCTTATTTTATTCCATAAATTAAAAATTAAATAAATTTAAATTTAAAAAAGAAAGACATTGATAAATTGGAACATAACAAGTCAAAGATGATTGGGATGATTTAGTGTCTAGAAACCAGATCACATGCAGAGCAGCTGAGAAAAATGAGAATGTTTAGCTTGGAGAAAAGGAGATTTGGGTGTTGGGAAATGACAGCTGGCTTTAGGCCTTTGAAAGGCTGTCATCTGGGTTAGAGACTGGCCTTGCTGTATATGAGTCTGGAAGGTTAAACTAGAACCAACAGGTGGAAGTTAGAGGTTGGCAGTTTCCTAAATGAAAAGAACTTTCAAATAGTTCGACGTGTCAAAAAAAAAATACAGAGGCCTGCTTGATGAAGTAGTGCAGAATTCAGCGTGGGGAAGAATCTCAGAGACCACCTAGTCTAATTTGTACCCCCAAGGGAATGCCCTGCTACATATACAACAGGTGGTCATCTAGCCCAGAGGCCTGCCTGCAACGCTCCCAGAAGCCCTTGGAACCAGATTAAAACATAGCTGGGAGATAGTTGACAAAATTTAAAATAATAAATGAATCCTAGATCATATTAACATGTGGGTTTTTTTTAAGTCAATATACCGCCTGTATGGATCCTGACATCATTTGACGTCATTGATCTAGCCTATGCCTAAAGATTTCCAATAAGGGGGATCACTTTAATTATCAAAAAATTTTTCCTTACTTCAAACCTAAATTTTTTCTGTTTGAAACTTCCAACCATTGCTCCTAATTCTGCCCTTTGGGGCTAAGAAGGAAAGTCTAATGCTTTCTTTCACATAATAGCCCTTTAGATACTGAAGGGCTTCTAGCAACTAGATGGCCCAGTGGGCCTGCAGTCAGGAAGATCTAAGTTCAAATCCTGCCTTACCGTCTTACTAGGTATGTGACTCTGGTCACGTCACTTAGCCTCAGTTTTCACAACTGTAAAACAAAGATAATAACAGCACCCACCTCTTAAGGTTGTTGTGAATATTAAATGAGAAAATATTTGTGAAGCACTTAGCACAGTGCTGGAGATGGTCAGTTACAGCAGTCTGGGGTGGAGGTGTACGTAGAACCTATGCAGGTTAATACTGATACTTACATGGCAGATTGCCGTAACTGCCCATCTCATATGGGATAAAATTGATGCCATTTGCCTTTCTGGCTGCCTTCTTCTAGGCACATACTGCCTTATCAATGTCCTTCCTAAAATGTGACAGTCAGAAATGAACACAGTGCTCCAGGTATGGTCTGGTCAGGGCAAAGGTTTCAAGTGTTTTAGTTGTGTCTGGCTCTTCAATTATAGTGTGTAATCACATCCCTAGATCTGTGTCTCTCTTAAATCAGTCTAAGATTAGATTAACTTTCTTACAGTGTCCCTAGAAGTTCAAATTATGGCTGTGTGACCTCCTACCAGGGACATTTTTGATAGACTCTTTCTTGGGTAGAGTGGGGACAAACAGGTGGCTCAGTAGATAGACCGCCAGGCCTGGAGTAGTCAGGAAGACTCACCTTCCTGTATTCCAGTCTGGCCTCACACACTTACTAGCCAGGTGAACCTGGGCAAATCGCTTAATTGTGTTTGCCTCAGTTTCCTCATCTGTAAAATGAGCTGGAGGAGGAAATGGCAAACCACTCCAATAGCTTTGCCAGGAAAACCCCAAATGGGGCCACAAAGAGTCAGACACTACTGAAAAATGGTGAACAAAATTCTCAGGGAAGCTACCCTCGATTATCTCTAAGGTTCATTCCACTCTGCTTCTACAAGAGGGAGTATGGAAAGTGGAGTCAAGAAGACTTGTATTTAAGTCCTGAGTCCACTCACTAAAGTCACTGAACCTCTCAATGCTTCCTGACAACACTGTGATAATAATTTACCAATACATTGCTGATCTGTATCAATATCTACACCTGGATTTCCCCACAAAGATAAGATCATGGATCTAAAATAAGGAGGGAGGTGGGGAGGTGGGGGGAGTTCTTCCCTGAGGGAGGACTTTCAAAAGTACACTGAGATTAAAACATCATTGGGAAATATTTGATAAAATTTCACTGGCAGGCAGAGGGAAGTCAATGTTAGGGAGTGGCGCCGTGCTACATCTCACACAGATCCTCCACAAGTGTTGATCTTTACATGAATACTTTGGCATTGACTTTAAATAAATTGGCCTTTTTAACAATTGGTCTGACACATCCTCCACTCAGCCTGGGCAAAGAGCTATTTTCAAAGTGGTTTTTAAAGGCCAACTGCCCTCTGCTCTTTTTAGCATTTTGCAGCCTGCTCTTACAGCCAGTCTCCTTTAAGACCCGGTTGCATCCTGGGTGTCTAAAGTGTGGGAGAGATAATAGCATTCGGAGCATCTTTATTACTGCCTGAGTTCCAGGGCCCCTAGCTAGTAGGCAAAGAGGAAGCCATATACATCTCCAGCGCCTGTGATCGGAGCTGGCATGATGCTTGATAACAGAATTTCTCAGACAACAGGCCCAGGCTGGGGAATTTTAATATTGTCTTTCCCTACAAGTAATTTCCAATGTTTATGCTCTGTGGAGCCCCTTTCGAGTGTCAGAGCAGAACGAATGCCAGTTTTAATGGACTTGCTAAATCATAAAAACTGCTTGCAAAATTGCATCTGATTAAAACAAGAAAATGTTCCATTATTCAGAAAAATCTCCCTGCAGAAGCTCCCCGGGGCGGCCGGAGGTGGAGAGACGCAGGGAGTGCCAGGGTCTCTCTCTGCAGGGAAGATGTCGCTCCTTCAGCAGGCCTCGTGTCCTGCCTTTCTCTGCCATACTTGGCCCCCCAACCTCTCTACTTTCTATGAGGGAAAGGAAATTGACATTAGTCATTTCATAACTAATTCATATGCCAACACGTTACCAGCTGTGACACAACATGCATTCCAATGTTCAGCCAGGTTGAGCAGTATACCATTGGTGATATTCTGAACTCACTCACCCACCAAAACCTGTGCTGGCCAAAGGGAAGCCAACAGGGACAAAGTCAGGACTCCTCATCCTCCCTGGAAGCCTTGTCTGGATGGATAATCCTCCAATCCACTTCCAAATCCTGACCAGAAGGATGTTCCATACCACTGACACCATGAAGGTTTCTCTGGACTGCTTCCCCTACAACATGGGGCAACAGGAAGAGAGATCATAGTACTGTCGAATCATAGGATCGAAGATTCAGAAGCAGAAAGGACATTAGAACTCCTGTGGTCCAACGTTTCCATTTTACAGATGAAGAAAATGAGTCTGGAGGAGGAGAGATGATTTACCCAGCGTGACAAAATTAATACATGGCAGAGGTTAGATCTGAATACAAATTCTCTGACTCCAGATCCAATGCCCTTTCCATTACTGTTGGCCTAAAGGCCAAAGCCATGCTGCTCTTTTGAGCATTATCAGGGAACTGGCAATTAGTCAGAATTGATCAGCCAGTTAGCCACTCAGTCAGTCAGTCAATCAAACATCCTGTTAGTCAAACAGCATGCTCTGTTGGCAGAACCTTGAACTCAAGGCAGGGGAAAGATACAAAGGAACAAAACCATCTTTGTTCTGGGGGAAGATTGCAGTCTTGTGACAGAGACAGGACATACAGGAGGAATACATAAGGACCAGCATGGTGCTGGACACACTGGAAGATTTTGGTAATGTACAGAACCCAGAGGCAAAACGGAAAGTGCATAACTGTTTATCATTCACGTGCAAGATGCTGTGGGGGATGCTGAGGGGGATGATCCCTGCCCTTGGGGAGCTTATAGTCCAAAAAGGGAGATAAGTATCCTACAAGATAGAAGGTAAAAATGCAATGATAGGAAATGCAAGACACACATTTCTATAGCTCTGGGCCCTCCTCCCGGCTACTCTTCTAGGCATCTAGTAGAAGCACCCTCCCCTCTTTGCAGATGGGGAAACTGAGCTCGATGACTGGCTTGGCTTCACACAGCTGGAAGCCAAGTCCCGATTCCAGATGTAGCCTTCTACTGCACCACAGCGCAGGAGGGAGAGATCACTTGTGGCTGAGAGGGTCAGGAGAGGCTTCATGGATGAGGTAGCATTTTACCTGGGCTTCATAGAATGAGTAGGTATTGAACAGGAGGAAACTAGAAAGAGAAGACATTAGAGGCAGGCAGACGGGCATGCAAGAAAAAAACAAGTGTGCCTACTGTGCGCCAGGGACTGTGCCTACTGTGCACCAGGGTACCGTGCTAAGTGCTTTACACATATTATCTTATTTGATCCTTATAATGATCCTGGGAGGTAGGTGCTACTATTATCCCCATTTTACACATGAGGATACTGAGGTAGACAGAGGATAAATGACTTTCCCAGGGTCACACAGCTATCTGAGTATCTGAGACAGGATTTGAACTCAAGTCTTCCTAACTTGGGCAGCCAAGCGGTGCCATGGATAGAACGGTGGGCCTGTTGTCAGGAAGATTCATCTTCCTAGTTCAATTCCAGCCTCAGACACTTGCTAGCTGTGTGACTCTGGGCAAGTCACTTAACCCTGTTTGCCTCAGTTTCTTCATCTGTAAAATTAGTTGAAGAAGGAAATGGCAAACCATTCCAGTATCTTTGCCAAGAAAACCCCAAATGGGCTCACAAAAAGTCAGATGTGACTGAAATGACTGAACAACAGCTTCCTGACTTGGAGCCCAGCAACTAGGAATGGTGTGAGATTACCTGGCAGCCAGACAGATTGCAAAGGAAGGGGAGAGAAGCAGGAGGGCTAGGTCACTGTGAAAGGTATGAGGTGATGAGGTGAAGAGGACCCAAGTGGCAAAGGAATGGAAAAGACGGTCCTGGAGGTGTGAGACATGATGGTCTTAGAATTAAGAGCACCTGGCAACTGATTGAATGCGGCATCAAAGAGGTCAGAGATGACACTAAGGCAGAATTTCATAACTTTTGGGGGTCACGAGGCCCTTTGGCAAACTGGTAAAGTCTATGGGGCCCTTCTCAGAATCACGTTTTTAGATACATAAAGTAAAACACATAGAATTCCAAAGGAAACTAATTCTATTAAAATACAGTTATCAAAAACCAAAATATTCTTAAGAATCCAAGTTCCTAGACCCCAAAATCCCTGCTCTTAAGTTCTGGAGACTGGTGGATATGGAGGAAGATGAATAGAAATCAAGATGATGGCCTGGTTGAGGGGTATGCCCCCCCAAGCCACATTTGAGTTTCTCAGGCCGGTTTGGACGTAAGATCTTGGCACCCGTCCACGAGGCTCCATGGTCATCTGAATCTCTACCAGACCTGCCAGAATTTAGACAAGTGATGTGACAAGGAGGCAAAAGGCAAAGTTTATTTAAAGTAAAATTCAAGTAAATGACAAAGGGTTAATTGAGCAAGAAGCAGCACTCTCAGCACCCAATAATCACTATGCAGACTTCTTTATCTCCTCCAGGCCAGTAGCCTTCCCCACTGGAGAGTCCTCTGCTCTGAGGCCCTGCTCTCCTGCTTGTTGAATTCTTAGGTTACTTGTCCCAACTGCGCTCATTTCCAGCTTGATTTACTCTTTGGACTTCTCCATCTCCTCACCTTACCCCCATTCAAGTACCTGTCTCCCTTTCTCATCTCTCCCCAGTCTCCCCATTCCCTCCCAGTCTCTCTTTATTTTTAAAAAAATACATATTTTATTTTTCCCCAAATGCACGTTGAAACAATATTTTTAACATTCTTTTTGTCTTTTATTTTTTAATTTTGAGTTCCAAATTCTATCCCTCCCTTCTCCTCCCTGAGATGGTGAGCAATCAGATGTAGGTTATATAGGTACAGTTTCCATGTCAGTCATTTTGTACAAGAAGCCAGTCTTTCTTTATTGTTGATGTCTATTATTTTTTTAATTGTGGGGACTCTTTGTGACTTCATTTGGAGTTTTCTTGGCAAAAATGCTGGAGTAGTTTGCCATTTCCTTCTCCAGCTCATTTTACAGTTGAAGAAACTGAGGCAAACAGGGTAAAGTGACTTGCCCAAGGTCACACAGCTAGTAAGTGTCTGACGCTGTATCTGCATTTGATCTTTTTGACTCCAGTGCTCTAGCCACTGAGCTTCCTAGCTTCCCAATCTCCCTTGTCATCTTCTTGAGGGTAAAAACTATCTTATTGGCTTGTATTTGTATCTTCGGTACTTGTCATGGTGTCTATAGGACATAGTCTGCAGTAGGAAGTGTAGGAAGAAAAGAGCTGAGGCATCAGTACAGAGGGGCTATTGAAGCGATGGGCGTAACCAGAGTCTCTTTGGGTTAGTTGAGGATTCAAAGATGGGAGACATGATCTTCATGACAGAGCTGGGAAGTCTCTGCTTAGACATAAGATCATAGGCTTAGAGCTAGAAGGGTTCTTAGAGGCCTCATTTCACAGGAAATTAAGGCAGCATCTAAGGGACTTGCCCAGACCACTCAGCTAGTAAGTATTTGGGGTAGATTTCCCACCCTGGCCTTCCTAACTCCAAGTCCAGTTTTGTATCCGCTATGCCATGTTACCTCACAGATTCACTGATGCCAGGCCACTAGGGAAAGATCATAGCCCAGATAGGGACGAAACTTTGGAGGACTTGGAGCATTTTATGTCATGTATTTGGCATGGTGGCTGGTGACTACAAGGAGATGTCACTCAGTGGCCACCCCATTCCTCTTCCGGATAAATGCAGGGTCCTCAATGGGCTGCAGCACTAATAAGCATACTATCCTGCCACTTATACTCAACTATTATCTTTATCTCTCTGTCCTCTTGGCCCAGATCCTATCCGTGGTTTGGTGTTGACAGACTGGAAAAATGCTATTTGTACATAATACTGTGTGGCTGCCATTTGTAATTTCTTGGCACTGGAACATTAAATGAGAAGGCATGCTAAACCATAATACAACATAAGAAAATGACAAGTTGGAGCAGAAATGCTCATTCAAAGGCAAACAGAGACTTTCTTATATACAGACCCACTTGCTGGAGGGCTCTACAACCCATCTACGTTCCCTCAAAGGACTTGGAAAGTCTCGTCAGGCCAATCTTGTCCAATCATAAAAAGGCCTCTGTGGGAACTCCACTGCCTGGGCAGGCTGGTTGGCTTTGGTAAGTGTACTCCCCTTAAGATTCCCAGAAAAGCAGTGACCTGGCCAGCCGCTCAGAAATGAAAGCTGTATTCAAAATCTGTTGAGTGGTCTAATTTAGCTCTACAACCCACAGCCTTCACAGAGCATCACGCTCTACACCAGCCTCTTCAGGTGTAATACGTGCTCTTTGAATATCCTGAGTTGCAGCTTCAGTTCAAATAAAGTTTTCTGGAGAGCAAATATAACAGAAGTCAGTTCATATACCATATTGGTCTGGATCTGAGTCAGCCAAACATGAGCTACACACCAAAGTAAGACATTGTTGAAAAGAAAAAAATAGATATGCACATATATAACTACAAAATGCATGTATGTATGTCACAATCCAACGAGAGTCTTTGGTTTTAGCAACAGAATGCCAACAGAATACAATTCATCAGCAAACTTGCCTACAAGAAAATAGGATCATAGATCAGAGCAAGAGACCATTCAGTCTGAGCACTTCATTTTATGGAAGATGAAACTGAGGCCCAGAAAAATTAAATGCCTTGCCCAAGCTCACACAAAAAGGAAGCAAAGGAAGCAAGATTTGAATCTGGGTCTTCTCACTCTATACCTCATCTGATCTAATAGTTTCTAAATGTCAGATAAAAGGATTAGAACCCCGGTCTCCTTCACTCCAGATCCAGCACTCATTGGTTTATAGATTTAGCATTTCTACCTTAGAGGTCATATAGTCTTATCCTCTCTCCCCCCTTCCACCCCCATTTTACAGATCACACAATTGGAATGATTTGTCCCAGTGTATAGTTAGTACTTGAGGCAGAACTCGAGCCCATAACCTTGGATTGCATAGCCAGTGTTCTTTCCATTACATGATTCTACTTTTCATAGGAGTATATATGGTTTCATATAATATAATCCTGGAATGTATTTTCAGCCGGCTTCCTCTTGCCACCAGATGTGCTCTTGGCATCCACTTAGGGACTAAAATTTCAGATCGGTATTAGCCTAAGAAGGCATAATTGAGAAAGTTAAGCTGCCTCAACTGCCATGTGCCTCGAAGGCCATTTTCTGGCTCTGCTTGTCTTCATCCATGCCCCACTTCATTTGAGCAAGTGATCAGGGGCCTCAAAACACATGCTTCTCCATGTAATACATACAGGTGGCAGATTCTAGCCAGCCAAAGAGTGCTAACTGTCCTTCCCTCCGGATCAGTGCTTCAGGCGTCTGTCCAGGAGAGGCCTGTGCCATCTTCCCTTCCTCTGAGAGATGTTCTCATCTCCAGGTTACCAGGTTCACTAGGTTACAGGCTCAGCCATTCAAGACTTCCTTGTAGCATGACTCAGTTTCCTCACCCAGGTAGTGACCATGGTGATAACCCAGACAGGGTGTGATTAATTAACATTGAGGGAGCACAGTGAGGTTTCCAGCTGAAAATTGCTACCCTGGTAGAATACTCTATTCCTCTTCTCTCCCTGGAGACTCCCAGATAAATGCTTCTTGGCTACTGAAGGCTGTGTGGGGTAAATTCTCTTCTACTTGACTGGGAGGTTAAAGGGGCTGGCTGTTTCCCGACCTCGCCTTTTCCACCTGTCTTGTTTGTTCCTTTCACAGTCCCTTCTGGCCCCAAACTCAGCAGCTGCCTGTCACCCTCTGTCCTCTCTGCTGCAGAAATTATTTTTATAAACTCCTCCTTGACTGAAGAGCCACTTTAAAGAATTTAAAACAGCACCACTCTCTTCTAATGAGAAGGATGAGAGATGCTGAGGCATTAAATTCTCCTGAGCTTTCCCATAGTGCTCTGATGTCGGCATCTCTGGAAATATTTCTCTCTGCACAATACACAAAATATGGGCTCTGGAGACTCGTCACCTATATCAGAGTCAAACCCTTTAACTGCTTTTCTCCTTCCAAGGCTACCCTGCTCCACATATATCAGGCTACTGATATACAGGTCAAATCTCAGAGACTATCAGAGATGGAAGGGACCTTAGAAATCATCTAGTCCATCCCCATCTTTTACAGTTGGGGGAAACTGAGGCCCACAAGCATCAGAGTCAGATCTCTAATCCAGCTTCTCTGATTCCCAAGCCTAATGCCTTTTCTTTTTTAAAAAAGATTATTTATTTGTTTTTAGTTTGCAACATCCAGTTCCACAAGCTTTTGAGCTCCAAATTTTCCCCTTTCCCTTCCCTCTCCCTCCCCCAAGATGGCATGCGATATGATATAGGCTCTACATATACATTCACATTAAACATATTTTCACATGAGTCACGTTGCAAAGAATTATAACCAATGGAATCCTAATGCCCTTTCTATCAGATCCTATATAATCCCCTGCTTTGTTTCACTCATAGGACCATGAGCTCCTTGAGAGTATAGACTATCTTTGGCCCTGGCAAATAGAGGATGCTTAATAAACACACATTGAAGGAAACAAGCATTTGTTAGCCCAGAAGAAGTGGTGATGCCACTCTATAAACCAAAGCAAGGAAGTTCTTTGTCCTGGGGATCCTGACCAGCTCCTTCCTAGCTTTTCTAAGGAGTTACTGCACAGTGCAGGAACAGAAAGAGGGTCTTTGTTCAGCACCTAACATCCTGAGGGATTCTCCACCACCATCCCACCACCCTTGCCATCCAGCATCTGGTGATTGCCTCAACCCTGACTTTATTTTCTGAACGCCTCTGTTTGAGTGTGACACTAGATTGGTGTAGGTAGATCACACATTCTAGGTCCCTCACAAAACACGGATTTCTGATGGGTGCCAGGAGAGAATTGGGGGCTGACCTGAGTTGATCACATGACCAGAGGTGACATTTACTGATGGGAAGTGACCTTAGGCTGGTCTGGGTAGATTAGTGTCTAAGAGTGTGGTTCTGAGGCCTCACTGTTCTCTATTAGGGAACAGTCAGTCCCTTCTCCACATGTAACAACTGGAAGACATTCCCGTGGGGTCTGCGGTGAGTGGTACCAAGGATGAGTAGTCTGGATGGAGGCAGGGCAAGGTAATGTAACTATATTGGATATCAACTGAAATGAGGGAGCCATTAGCTGAGACTTAGAACCCATTTGTGTCTGGTAGTGACCTTCTTTAAAAGGGTATTAGTCATACCAGGTCTTGACTTACCATTCTCAGCACTTTATGATCTCTAAGCACTTACTAGACATTCATAGAACTCATGCATCAAGAAAGATGACTCATAGGAAGCTGATAGCTCCCTGAAACAGATCCATTGTCTCCTACCCCCAATCTCCTGCTTTAGGACGTAAGTTCAATTTTCAAAGGCTTCTATGAGAAAGGGCTAGAACCCAAGAGCTAGAAATGTCCAAGACCAAGGGCCTCAGTAAGTAAATTAGACCAGGGATAAGTAATTCCCTTTCCCTGGGCTCTAGTTATCCCAACAGAGGAGGGAAGAGGAGACTTTGGAGATACTCCAGGAAGGAAACAGCTGAATAGCTGATAAACCTTGTTATGAGCACTCACTGGGAAATAAGTATATTGGCTTTCTAGGTAGCCACTCATTTACTGGGCCAGGGACAGAGAGACATCATGGGTCAGGTGATGGGTCTAAGGTCAGAGGACTCAGGTTTAAATTCTAGCCACACTTCTTGTTACCTGTGTGTCACTTAAACTGGGCCTCTGTTTCCTCATCTGTCAAATCAGGGGGCCTGATACAATGATCTGCAAGGTCCCTTCTAGTCAGTCCCCCATTCTATGAAATTTAAGTTACTAAGTTGTAGAGGCTCATGTTTACACATTGCCTTAAGGTTTACAAAATACTTTCTTAACAACAACCCTGTGATGTGGGTAGCACAGGTATTTGTTATATATATTGTGATTACTGTTGGTGTAACTATTAAAGAAACTGAGGTTTCTTTATTATTAATATATATTATATTATTACATAAATAATCCTGATATTATTATTTATTATTAAAGCAGTTGAGAGGAGTTGTGTATTTGTCACACAATTTTTAAGTATCAGAGACAGGACTCAAGCCCAATTCTCCTGATTCCAAGTCTTTTGCTCCTTCTGCTTTACCACACAGCCTCTTCTTGGCCTAGCATATAAATTATATGCTCTTCAGTCTGACCTTCAAGGCCCCTTAGCCAAAACTCTCCTCTCCTCCACCACCACTACCATCCATCCACCTCTCCCCTTCCCCAACTCAAACTGCACCCCAGCCAAGCAAGCCTGCTTATGTCCCTGCAGCATGTCACTGGCCTTCTGGACCATTCCCATGGGATGACTTTGTCCTCTGACAATTTCTGTCCCTTCCTTCCTTCTAAATTCTTCTCAATTTTCACTTCCTCTAAGGAGCTCCCCCGATTGAGTTTTTTCCTCTTTTATTCCTTTTCCTGCCATTAATAAATTCATTATTTAAGTTGTATGTCAAGTTCACAGAATTACAAAAAGTCAAAGCTGGAAGGGGCTTTAGGGAGAACCTGATCCACCTCCCTCATTTTACAGATGATAATTTTTAAGGTTCCCATTGGGAAAGTGACTTGGTCAAGGCCACACACTTTTAAATCTAGCACTACTTCTTTATATCACATTTGATTAAGTTGTACCCAATAACCATTTATTAAGCACCCATTATACTCAAGGTACATTGCTTTGTCTTAAATTCTGTGTATGACTCATCTACCTAAGAGACTGTAAACTCCTTGAGGGCAGAATCAGTGTCTTAACTGAACTTCAGATCTCCCAAGCATTCTGCCCAAGTTCTTGTCGTCAAATTTCAGTCATGCCAGGCTCCTGGTGACCCCATTTGAGTTTTTATTGGTAGAGGTACTGGAATGGTTTACTCTTTCCTTCTCCAGCTCATTTTACAGATGAGGAAACTAAGGCAAACAGGGTTAAATGACTTGCCCAGAGTCACACAGCTAATAAAGTATCTGAGGTCAGATTTGAACTCAGGTCTTTCTGACTCTGGGCCCAGGGCTCTATCCACTGCACCACACAGCTGCCCATGTTGGAGCCTATTAAATATGGATCACATTAAGTTGTTTGTACATATGCCTCCCCAGCTAGATTACAAGCTCTATGTTATTTAGGAGTGTCTTCCATTTTCTCCACAGCCACTCATGATGCTTAATTGAGGGCCTTGCGTACAGTGGCTGCATCTACCTGACTGAATTCACTTTGGACTCTCTTTTTCCTCTTCTGTTAAAACCCATGGCTCTCAGATCAGCAAACATAGTCCTTCTGCTCTCCTCTGGAGCTCTTTGAAAGACCTTGGTTTGACTGTCGACAGGTATGTATCTCACTGTGATTAATACAGGGACATTTCAAGCCCAGAAACCTGACATCTGCTCATGCCAAGTGTTTATTGGGAGGAAGGTATCTGTGAGGCAGCATCTGGAGATAGCAGGACACAGGCTGGGCAGGGAGGGGGAGGGAGCTTGGGGGAGGAGAGGCCAGGCTGGCTCTCTCTGTTGCTCTGCTTCCAGATACCCGCACCCAGTATAGAAAGGAGGAAGCAAACATCAGACTGGGACATTTGGGATTACAATTTATCCTTGACTTTCTCATCTGCCCTTTCCCGGCAGGCAGGTCTCAAGGTTTTCATCCCACGGGCCTTTGAGGGTTCACATTACTCCCGACTTGCTCTTGCTCCCCATATACCACATTCTGAGGATAATGAAAATGTAGTGTGCTTACATTTCAAGGGGGTTGATAAGGGGAGGATGAGAGTAACATTTTACCCTGGTTTCCCAAGGAGAAAGATGGGAAGAGCATATAATGATGATGGGGAGGTGACGTGGGACAAGAAAAGAACCAGAGTGATAGTGCTAGAGAAGGCAATTTTACACATACACACACACTCACACACACACACACACACACACACATACACGTTGGCCTCAAAAGCTAATGGGAGTGTTTTAGTCTTTGTAACCTCTTTGGAAGAAAGAGGTGAGTGGCCTTGATTGGTCAGTGCATATACCCTCTATACCTACCTGGCCCCAGACTGTGCTTCATGTCATCCACTGATGCCATGCCATTTGTCCAGATGCCTATACAGCATCTCCCCCCCCCCACCATTTCCCCTTTCTACCTCTTCTTCTGGGAACAGTAATCAAACCAAGACTATAAGTGTTGCTGGGGGAAAAGAGTGATAATCAACTCTACTGTAGTTCCACCAACCATCCCTGTGACTCTTCAGACCAAAACACCCTTCCCTAGCCTCTGTTTCCTTTTGCAGGTTATTTGGATGCAAGACACAGGGAGGCAGGGACTGTTTCACTTTTGTATTTGTATTATCAGCACCAAGCTTAGTGCTTGACCCAGAGCAGGTGCTTAATAAATATTTTTTCATTCATTCATTCATTCATTCATTCATTCATTCATTCATAACTTCAAACTTGAAGGTGCCATTTCCTCTATGAGGCTTCTCTTGCTTCTTCTATATGCTATTAGCAATCCATGTACATGTTGTATTCCACCACCACCCAGCCTTCTCCCAGTAGAACGTAAGCTCAGGGAAGAAACCAATTTGTTTTTGTTTGTGTGTCTCCAGAGCCTAACACAGTGCTTGGCACATACCAAGCCCTTAATATATATTTGTTGAATAGAATGAAATTGGTTGTATTAAAAGAAAACCATTTCTATTACCTCCCTTGTAGCTTCCTCCAAGGACCTCAAAATAAATTGCCCAATCATCCCTATCTTTAGAGAAGGAGATTATGGCCTGGAGAGGGCGGTTGATAATAATAACTTGACATTACATAGCACATTAGGGTTTATGAAGTCCTTTGATCACCACAACCTGTGAATTAGTCAGTTCAAGCTATTAGGATCACCCCCATTTTATGGATGAGAAAACTGAGGCTTAGGGCTTACTGCCTTGCCCAAAGTCGTGCTGAAACAACCAAATTGTACCCTGAAGCCAGATCTCATGGACAGGGGGTCAGTACTCTTTCCAGCACAACACAATCCTCTCACAGTGCTGATCCAGCCTATAGGCAAAGCCACCGATCCTAAGCCTGCCATCTCTCCCACTGTTCTCCAGCTTCAGCATCACTATCCCCCATCAGAAGTGCTGGCGACCAGCCGATATCACATTCTGAATTTGCTCCTTTTCACAGGCTTTGGATGATTAATAAATCTTGAACCAAATCATGCAGGGACCAGCGCAGACCTCTCATTTCTATAAACAACGTCTTCTCTGGGAAGCAGCTGAAGAGTGGTCTTTGGGGACACCACAACCTGGACTTGAGAAATAAGGGGGGAAAGTCTATAACCGAGAAGAACCTTCCCTTCGCCTCTGGGGATGGCTGGCTCTGACCTAAGAGTCCTTTCTCGTCTCTAATTTCTATGATTCTATGATTTAGTGTAAACCTCATTCCTCATGCAGAGCCCCAGTCTCGGTTGAGGTGAACTTTCCTTAAAGAATGTCAAGGTGCTCAATCACTCCTGATAGTGATTAGGGAGAAAGTGTAGAACAGCCTGTTACCTAATCACCACCCTCCTGGGAAGAGAGACTGAGGAGGCCCGCCTGAGCATTGCCCATCAGCTCTGAGCATGACCAGCCTTGCCCAGTCTCTAGCCAGCCCCCAGCCTTCCTCTCATCCACTTGTATCCTAGCAATGCTGCCCGACAAGGTCACTACCAACGTTAGGGAGGATTTTTTCAAACTATTAGTCAGATGCTGGCAACCCGACTTTGTTCAGGCTTGGCCTCCTTTCTTTTAGAGCTAAGTGACCCAGTGGGATTAAAATCTGCTTAAAAAGCCAGATGGGGGGAGGTGGGACGGGGTGGGAGGCTCATTTGGGATCAGCTTAAAGCCTGTAGGGGTGGAGCGGCAGGGATGGGGCTCCATGTCCCTGGGTGGGAGTGAAGAAGGCCAGCAGATGGAGTTCAGTGGGAAGAAGAGCAGGGCCAATCTTACCCACAGTTCAAATGTGTGGCATGACTTGCAGGGTGGCTGGGAAGGGTCTCTCATGCAAAAGTATCTGCCCTTTTCAGGATCCACAGTGTCTGAAATGCTCAGCATTCAGGGTCATCGAACCACAGAGCTAGTGGGGACCTCAGAAGTCACCTAGGCCAATCCCCGCCCCCGCATTGTACAGAGGAGAAAACCAAGTCCCAGAGAGTTAAAGGGTCACTTCCAGGGTTACAGAATAAATGCTGAAGCCAGGATTGTTCTTTTTCTTTTCCTAGATGATATTCCTGGAGGGGGTGACACCTTAAATCCACTCTCTCCTTTCTTACCTATCCTTCACATACTTCTTTATGAATAGATATAATCATTATTTCTAAGACCCCTTAATAATCTTCAGTGACTCCCTCTCACTGACAGAGCAGTTGGCATTCAAGGCTCCTCAGAACCTGCTGCCATGCTCTCTTACTCAGTTATATCAGGCCTGTTCTTGGACCACATGCTCCAATCAAACTGGATTACTCTCTCTTCCCTGTATATACCCCGCACCTTTCACTTCTATACATTTGTTCATGTTGCTGGTCATTTTCAAAATGGCCTTCCTTTCCCTCCTCCCCCGGAGAATGCTTATGCATACTTTAAATCCCAATGTGAGTGCCACCTTCTCCAAGCAGCCTCTGCTGAGCCCCACAGTTGATGAAGACCTTACTCTCCCCAACTTGGACCTCCTTGTTTAATTCACTGATCATCTGAGATTGTGAATTATAGTCATCTGTTTGTGTCTCACATCCCCAGTGGACTAAGGCTCAATGAGGATGAAGTCCTAGCTGAGGGTTTAGCACACAGTAGATTCTGATGAGTGCTTGTTAAATTGTGTTACTAATTCCTCAGTTTAAATAGGTTTACCCCAGCTTTTTAAAAGAATCTCAATATCAGAAAAGACCTCCGAAGCCATCTCGTCCAACCTGGACGTGAACAAGAATGTCCCCTTTGACATCAAATGAAAAGGGCCTCACTGTCCTTTGACTGAAGGCCTACAGGGATGGGATCTCACATTCTTCTGTGTGGCCTGTTTTACTTGGAGATAGTTCTTGCTGTTAGGACGTCATTATGTTTCTTAAATTGAAATAGTCTGTGTGTAACATCCATTTAGTGCTCCTGGTTCTGCTTTCTGGGGAATCTCTTCCCTGAAAAGAGTGGCCCCAGGTGACAACTGCCTCCCCAACTCCTTATCTTTTCCTCTAACAGGCCTCTCATCACTCCCAGGTTGCTGGAAGGATGAGTTAAAAGTGGGGAGTGAGGGCTAGATTAGGGAACTTTGGGGGAATAGTGACAGACTTCAGGTACTTTTCCATTTTGCCATGGGCCAGTCCTGGACTGAGTCACACAGCTCTGCTACTGACTAAATGATATCTCCCCCCTCAAAAAAAAGTTTGTATTCATATTGCACCCCAGATCTACATAGGGTTTTATCTCACTCTGAGCCTTGTTCAATTGCTTTCAGTTGTGTCTGACTCCTCATGACTCCATTTGGAGTTTTCTTAGCTGGGCTGGTTTTCCCATTTCCTTCTCCAGCTCCTTTTACAGATGAGGAAACTGAGGCAAACAGGGTTAAGTGACTTGCTCAGGGTCACGCAACTAGTAAGCGTCTGAGGCCAGATTTGAACTTAAAAAGAGGAGTCTTCCTGACTCCAGATCTGGCACTCTATCCAATGTACCATCTAGCTGCCCCAAGGACCTTAGTACCCTCATATCTAAAAATGGGGGGTGGGAAGGGAAGTGGTGTTGGCAGATGATTTCTAAGGTCCTTTTCAGCCCTAAATCTATGATCCTAGCCCCAGACTAGAAGTCTGAAAGACCTAGTTTAAAATCCTAACTTTGACATTGTATATAACCTGTCTATGTCCTAGTTTCTGTAACAGGGGGCTAATAAATTGTGCCCTATCTACCTAACACAGAGCTGTTAAAAGGAAAGCACTTTGTAAACCTCAAAGGGCTATAGAATTTGGAGGTTCAAAAAGAATTAACGGGCATATGTCCGGAGCACAGAGGGTCTAAGAACCAGGGACTGGAATGCAGCCAATTTCCAAAATGACTGCCCAGTAGCAGCATGGGAGACCTAAGTGCCAGGTCCTCCAGCCTGGATGAGGGCTGCAGGCGGGCATCACCTATCCTCTCGTCTGCTTCTTTTGTTGCTGCTGTTGGGGAGTGCATGGAATTAGACAGGTATAATGGGAAAATGCCAAGTTATGAATGACTCCAGAGGCTATAATTAGCCAGTTTTCAATCGCTGTATTTTTAGACACAAATATTGTCACCAGACAGTTTCACAGTCTCCTCGGGAGCCTGTTCCTCTCAAGAGTGAAGCTCTTCCTCAGCAGGCAGGAGCTTCCTCTCCCAAATCAGTGCTGGGAATCCAGGCCAGCTTGTGGGGAAAGAGGGCTGGGGAATCCTAGGTCATCCCCTTCCTCAAATTCCACTGACTCCCTACTGCCTCTAAGATCCAGTATAAACTCCTAGGTTTGGCATTTAATTTCCTCACCACCCAGCTCCTTCCCACCTTTCCCAGCCTTGTCACACATTACTTCTGTCTGTGCACATTTTAGTTCAGCCATATTGGCCTATTTGCTATTCTATACCCTCTGGGCCCATCTCCCACTTCTTTGTACTGGTGTTTGCATACATACATATGAATTTCCGTATATGCATGTGTGTATAGGTATATCCGTACATATATGCATATATACACATTTTTTCTCCCTTGACAAAATGTAAATTCCTGTTGTTCAGGGACTGTTTTAGTCTTTGTATACCTAGTTGTAGGTACTTTATCAATACCAATTAATTGATTGAATGATTGATCTGAATGTTTCTCTCTCATCTCATCCAGCCCTTCAGGCCTATCCAGTGGAAAGAGCTTTGGGGGAGGCTGAGGACTAGGCCTTAGGCTTAGAGTCAGGGTGCCTAACTCTGGCTTCCTGACTCATGCAATATTACTATGAGAGTCACTTGGGGATCATAGGATCAGAAATGTAGAGACGGAAAGGGACCTTAGAAGTCTAGTTATCCAGTCCATTCTCCTCATTTTACAGGCAAGGAAACTGAAGCCCAGAAGGGCTAAGCAACTTACCCAAGGAGGTAAGTGGCAATGCCAGAGACTGACCTCAAGTCCTTTGACTTCAATTTTAGCACTGTACCATTCCTCCTCTGTCAAACAGCTGCAGATTTTGTATTATTTAAAAAACTAGCCTGAGAGTCAGAAGACCTAGGTTCCAGGATTTAGTCTATCACTCACCTGTGTGAGCTTGGGAAAGCCACTCAGCCCATCCGGGCTTCATCTTCCCCATCTACAATTCCTTGGCTTGGCTTGACCTTACCCAGTGTTCCCTCCAGGAAATTTAGAGTATAGTTTGAGTATAACATGTCTAGACCTCCATACACATGGGCAAAAGGGTCTCTATACATGTACCTAGATTGGACATTTGGAGATGGAAAATTTGGCAGATTTCTGATCTGAACACTTATGTGACCAGAGACTTGTGCAACTGTTTCTATGACTAACAATGCAAACCTAGGGATAAATGGTCTTCATTCAGCATCAACACCTAGCATGCTCATGGCTCCATGTGGTTCTCCAAGCTTTCCCTGCCCCCATAATGAGGCATTTCCCAACACTCCACTTCTTACCACCATCAGTACCATCTTACTACTCCTTCTCGTTGAGCAGCTGGCAGGACCAGCCTTCAGTAGCCTAACAAGGGGGTCAGTTGAAACAGTGAGTGTTACATGGTGGAAAGATCAATGAAATTGGCACCAAAAGACTCGGGTACATCCAAGTTCCTGCTCCAGTATTTAATAACTGTGCGACGGTGGTCAAGTTACTTAATTCCTCTAAAACTGTTTCTTCATCTGTAAAATGGGCCTACTACTTGTGAGGCCTCGAGCAAGTTACCTTGTCTGGGCCTCAGTTTCCTCATCTGTAAAATGGGGAGTTCGGAGTAAATTTCTAAGGTGCCTTTCCAGGTCTAGACCTCTTACCTACCGTATAAGATTGTGAAAAAAAAGAGCTTTGTAAACTGTAAACCACTATGTACAATGGAGCTATTATCATGTTCTCCCTATTAAAATCAAACTGAAGTGGTAGCTCCTTAAATCAGCCAGCCAATCAATAAACATTTACTAAGTGCCTCTGTGCTAGACACTGGAGGTACGAATACAAAAGCGGGAAAAATCCCTGCCCTCAGGAAGCTTCCATTCCACTTAGGGGAGAACCTGATGAAAAATGAACATTTTAGCCAATAGACCATTTTGTGGTTTTTTTTGGTGGTTGTTCTTGTATGACACCAAATACCAGTCTGACTAAGTCTTTTTCTCACTAAATTAACAGCTATATTTTGTAATTTGATACACCAAGTTTGCCTACTAATGGATTTATTTTCAGCTTGCTTTCCACTTTCTTAAGATCTACCACCTGATTTCTTTTTAGGCCGTTGCAGATTGTGAAGATAATTTAAGTCAGTCAGTTCAAGAATGAGCATGGGCCTTTGCCTTGTTCGGGATTATGCCTCATAGCTAGTCAGTGAATCTGCCTCTCCCTTAGTAGGTTGGTCACATTGCATTCCATGGAGGATCTTTTAAAAACATACATATGTATATGTATATGTATATGTATATGTATATGTATATGTATATGTATATGTATATGTATATGTATACGTATACGTATACGTATATGTATACGTATACGTATACGTATATGTATATGTATGTATGTACATGGAGAGAGAGAGAGAAAGAGAGAGAGAGAGAGCTTGGTTGTCCCCCAGCTATATTTCCTAAGCAGGGTCAACGAATTTAGAAACAGCAAATACCAGTGTGACTGACCACCTAGCGTCATTTTAAATGCAGTCATCCACAAAAATCGCATGCTTTAAAAAAAAGTCTATTTTTGCTAAAATTCTGCAAAAAAATAAAAAACCTGCCCGTAGCACTGAAAAAAAATTACAAATGTGTGTGGATTGTGTGATGGCTTAAAAATGACTTTATCAGTGCTCGATAGTTTTCGTATTAGACAGGGACAGGCCGTTCGTTAAGGCATCTGTGCGGAGGAAGCCCTCCATGTGGAACAATCCCCAGCCAGAAGTAGGTGCCATACTCCCCTGCTGTTCAGGGAATCTCAATTCCAAGCACTGAGGCTAATTTGTCACCTGCTTCAGAAGGGGTCTTTAGCACCTGTGCTAGACTTCTGTAAAGAAATGGGCTCTCACCAGAATGTGGCACTTATTTGACCTAAGCCAGGTTTGAAAATTCTGCCCCTATATGGGATTGTCCATGAGAGGCCTTGAGTCACTGGCAGCTCTTATGGAATCGTAGATTCAGGGCTAAAAGAGGCCTTGGAAAACCTCAAACGTAGCCTCTTCATTTTACTGATAAGGCAGCTACAACCTGGAGACGGGAAGAGATTGGTCAAGGGTCACACAAGGAGAAAAGCTGGGATTCAAATCCAGTTCCATTGACTCCAGAGTTCCACTGGTTTTTTGGCTTCACCTGCCTCTTATAGGTCCCCAGAGATTCACTAATTCACAGAGTTGGACCATTCATTAGAGACTATCTGGTACAACCTCACTTTGCACCGGGAATACTGAATCTCAGCAAGATCAAATGATTTGCCCAAGGCCGTAGACTAGTTAGTGGCAAATCTTGCACTAGAATCCAGGATCCCTGGCTCTTGGTCTGGTTGTCCTTCCACTACACCACACTGTCCTTTGGAAACCCTGAGCCTTCATTGTAGCACATATGAGTTATTACAAAATCAATATGTATGTACCTGGTAAGGAGGACAATTTTTTGGCACCAAAATGTGCACACATATAAAAAATAATATTAAAGATATTGTCACTTGGTATTCTGCCCCCTACCTCCCAATCCCCACCACTGCCCTAGGCAGTTACCTATACCTAGTACTGTTTCCCGCCCCCCCCCCCCACCCAGTTGCCCTCCTTTGCACTTTTTCATCACCACCAGGAACCTTGTTATCATAAAAGGTCACATCAGCCTTTGTGCTCACACCCCATCAATACCCTCTGATTGGAAAATGGAGTGGGAAATTCTCCCCTAAATCTCCGTTTAAGGAAAATAACCCAGGCCAGCCGTCTCTTCATTTTCCATCCTGTCTATACTCCTTTGGACTTGAGAAAGGGAAGGTATTCAGGACATATTCATCATGATTTGAAATGGGCAACCCTCCCTTTCCCACCTCCTTTTTAGGTTCCTTTTGTGTCTATTAAATTGTAAACTTCTTGAGGGGAGAGACTTTTTTTGGTATCTGAATCCCTAGCTTACCACAGTGTTTGGCACATAGTAGGTGCCTAATAAATCTTGAACGATTGATTACTAGCATGTGGGAAAGGGGATAGCAACCAAAATCCCAACTATTACTCTGAGTTCCCTGTTTATTGTCTTTTAATCTGTTACCTTGATCATGACTTCCACTTCCCTCTCAGGTTCTGTGGCGTAGCATCCCTTCTCTACTCCCCAAGCACCACTGACCCCAGAACATGTCCTATCTCAGTATCTTGCTCTTTGCTTCCTTTTAGCTCATCTACAACCAATCAGCAGCTTTCAAAGGACAAATATTTTTACTGGGAATTAAGGGGAAGAAGTAAAATATTTGTTATATATTCACATGCACACATCCAAAGCCATAGAATTGTCTGGTTACAGAGTATAGAGATCTTGCCTAGTCATACACAATAGGTTTAAACTTAATAGATAAACCCACTTCTGCTCACATCTTGGGAGCTTTAGGCCCAGCCTGAGTGGAGAGATGCCATCTTGCTTTGGGGCCTCTGGTCTTGAACACTGCCCCTTTCTCATGAATGACATTTTGTGTTGCATCTTCTTTCAATTAGATTACTGATGCTCCTGCCTCTGCCCATCAACTTGAAGGCAGAAAGCTCCCGGTAGCCAGACTAATGACACATTAGTCTGTCTCTGTCCACTTTGCCAGAGACTGACATGTCATTGTACACCTTCCCCCATCCCCATCCCCACCCCTCAACCCCACCAGTTTAATTTCCATATGTTTGCAACGTCCAATACGGGCAGCTAGGTGGTCCGGTAGATAGAGTACAGGGCCTGGAGTCAAAATGACTCATCTTCTTGAGTTCAAGTCTGCCCTCAGATCCTTGCTAGCTATGTGACCCTGGGCAAGCTGCTTAACCCTGTTTGCCTCAGTTTGCTCATCTATAAAATAAGCAGGAGAAGGAAATGGCAAACTAGTCCAGTATCTTTGCCAAGAAAACCCCAAATGGATCATTGAGTCAGACATGACTGGAAAAGTCACTGAACAACATACAATAAATACATAACAGAAACTTTATTCAATCTCCTATTAACTAGTTTTTAAATTAATTAGTAATTCATTTGCTAATAGTTTCTTCCTCCTTGACCCCCAAAGCCTCTCACTTGCCATTTCTTTGTTTGCCAGGCTCTTGTCCTACTCCCCTCCCTACCCTTAGTAGCCACAAGGAAAATAAAGGTCAACCTTCCCATTGGGTGAAAGCAGAGCCCTGCAGACAGGTGGAACTACTCCAGTCAATCAGTAAGGATTTATTGAGAGACTGCTAAGTGCCAGGTGCTAGGCTAAGTGCTGGAGAGACAAAGAAAGGCAAAAGCACCTAGAAACCAGGCTGTGCCAGGATAATTGAGGGAAATGGGCTTGTGTGCCCTGGAGAAGTGTTTACCTATGGGACAGCCATCTTCACATATTTGAGAGGTTATCCCATAGAAGAGAAGTCAGATTATTCTTCTTGAGCCCAGAAGGCAGACCTAGAAGCAATAAATGGAAGTTGGAGAGATTGGCAGATTTTGTCCAGAAGAAACTTCCTAACAATGAGGATTATTGGGACATGGAATGAACCACCTAGGTCGAGAGGGGATGCAGGCATTATTTTTTGTCCTGGAAGGACTTAAGTGAAGACTAGCCAGTCGCTGGCCAGGAGGGGTATAGCAGTAACTTTTGTCCTGGCAGGGTTTGGACAAGATATCTGAGGTCTCTCCCAACTCTGACATTCTGTGATTCCGTGATCCAGTGGGTGGAGGAAGGTGAGTTAGTAAGACACAACAATGACCCCAAAAGTTGAAGCCAGGGAGGGAGAGGTCTCCATTAGCAGAGAACCATGAGAGAAAGAGACAGAAATATTGCTTTAAACCTATACCAGGTTAATTGAGTCAAGTGAGACTGTGAACCTGCAATTCATCTCCTCTGCATGAGATGATTTGTATAACTTTGATTGCACCTGAGATTCCTTTAGACAGCAGTAAAAACATGGGCATTTGATCTGCCTGACCCGTGCTGAATGGACACAGTGGTGAGAGGAACCAGGGAGAAATACAAAGAAATAAAGTCCATCGATCCCAGGAAAAAATCCCCAAGGGAGAGATTGCCCTGTGCTGCCCTGACTGTTCACGATGGAAATTTTCCCGAGGGAAGTAATTTTGGAACACAGCTGGGGTAGGCCTTGGAGGGGTCTGTTTTCTGACAGGCATCCTCTTCTTCATCATCCAAAGCTGTATTAGGCATCATGCAAAATGGGATCTTGGAGAGAGACACAGGATGGATTAGGTCACAGGGGTGGGGAACCTGCAGCCTCGAGGCTGCATGGGGCCCTTTAGGTTCTCAGGTGCAGCCCTTTGACTGAATCCAAACTTCATAGAATAAATTGAAGTTTGGATTCAGTCAAAGGGTTGCACTTGAGGACCTAGAGGGCCATATGTGGCCTCGAGGTCACAGGTTCCCCATCCCTGGTTAGGAGAAGCTGCCCTAGACTGGAAAGGAGGAGATTTGGGTTCTAGTTCTGGCTCTACCACAAATTCACCGTGGGATTGGCAGACAGCTATGTTGACTCTCTGTGGCTCAGTGGCCATAACTGTAATATGACTCAGTTGACCTCTGAGATGCCTTCTTGCTCTAACCTTGTTCCTGACCACTCATATCTTATGATGTAGTTACAGGCAACATTAAAATGGGATGTTAAGGTAACAAAACCGACAACATATGATGCAACACTTAGGAGTTTTTTTTATAGGTGTGTTGATTGGTGCTGATAGAACTCACCCAGATGCCACCAGAAACAGCTGTATGCCATCTGCTGGGATGGGCTTCACCAGCTGGAACAGAAGCCTGTAGTGTTCTCTTTAAGACCCTGGATTGCCTTCCCCCTCCCCTCCACCTAGTGGGAAGACAGCACTGGAGACTGGAGGCAGACACAAAGTTTCACAGCCAGGTGATGATGGAGTCAGAGAAAGCAGAATCCCCCCTCCCCTTCCCCGCTTCCCCTAGTCTTGTTTATGCTAACAAAGGCAAGTAATGAATTACTGATAAGTGGCCTCTTTTAAAAGGAAATTATTCAAGAGAGCAGGTGAGCCTCTGTAGACATCCATCTTGCTGGCTCTGTGATGCTCGCTCAAAGATGGGGAAAGGTAAGGGAGATGATTCATGGCCGGAACCCCTCATCCGTCACTCCAGGCATCCGCAGCAATGGGGAGGGATGGGGTGGGGTAGAGGTGCCTCCTGAAGTGAGGAAGAGAATTGATGGGCTCCCATCTTAGGGCTGTCGGGATAGTGGGGATCTGCTTGCTCCATCTCATTAGCCAGGCCAACCATGCGGAGAGCAGAGAGCTCCTTGACCACAGGTGCCATGGTGCTTGACTGTGTGTGCCAGTCTGCTTGCCATTGACCATAGTACCAACTTGAACAGCCGATAGGTTTTGACATTTCTCCTGCATCTAGTTGGGCATGGGAATGTGAAAAGGGCACTCTGTGTAGAGTCAGAAGACCTTGGTTTGAATTCCAGTTCTGCTACTTGTTATCAGAGTAAACTTGGCAAGGCATTTCTTCTATCTATGCCTCAGTTTCCTTCTGCATAAAATAAAGAGGTAGGACTACATTAGATAATGATAAATGCTGGAGAGGATGTGGGAAAATTGGAACATTGTTACATTGTTGGTGGAGTTGGGAACTGATCCAGCCATTCTGGAGAGCAATTTGGAGAGCTATAAAAATGTGCATACCATGTGACCCAGCAATATCACTTCTAGGGCTGTATCCCAAAGAGATCATTAGATAATTTCTAAGGTCCTTTCCAATGCTAAAAGCCTTATAATTCCTTCACCCTAAGGGACAGTCTTCCCAAAGAAGGCCAGAGACATCTTTGGGATACCAGGCCTCTGGACGGTGTCAAATCCCTCCTTTTTGGGAAAACCACTTTTTCTAAAGAGGCATCCATGTACCAGGCCACTTGGAAAATGTCCCATTGTTCTCTGGGGAAAAATCTCTTGGTCTTGGCCTCTAGGAGACGGAGTTGGGATGGAGCTAAGAGTCTCTTGAATTATTTTGCTTTTAGGAATCCCAGATGGAGTTAATCCATGAGCCTGAGGTTTGACTGGTGAGTATTCACTCATCTCCCTGATTGTGGGCCCACCTCACCACTTCCCAACCATTCCCATGCCATGCTTCTGAAACCATGTCCTCCCCTTTTCCAAGTCTATTTCTTTGACTATTAATCAAATCAACACTACCTTCCTGGAAAAAGATGTGTCAGCCATTGCTTCTATGATTCACCATTCCCTCTCTTTATTCATGACTCCCCAAAAGTTTTGTCTTCTCTCATTAAAATAGAAGGCTTCCGTTATAAATTTACTAAAATATTTTAACATGTATTAAAATATTAAGCTCCTTGAGGGCAGGGGTTTGCTTATTTTTATAAACCCAGAGCTTAGGGCAACGCCTGGAATATAGTTGGTACTTAATAAACACTTTTTAATTCATTCATCTGATCAGAAATGGGAGATTGTTTCAAGCCTAGGTGTTAGCTTATGATTAGTCCCAGAAACAAATGAAGGGATAAACATAAAAAGGAGACAGGCAGACAAGGATCTCTAATACTCTGGTCAGATAAGTGGTCCAGTGGACAGAGTCTAGGGCCTGGAGTCAGAAAAACTCATCTTCCTGAGTTCAAATCCAGCCTTAGATACTTCCTAGCTGTGTGATCCTGGGCAAATCACCTAACCCTGTTTGCCTTAGTTTCCTCATCTGTAAAATGAGCTGGAGAAGGAAATGGCAAACCACTCCAGTATCTTTGCCGAGAAAACCCAAAATGGGGTCGCAAACAGTAGGACATGACTAAAAATGACTAAATAACAATTGTTTTGCCTGTGGGGTAGGAGCACTGGAAATGATAGAAGGCAAACCAATGAATATAGACAACAGGGCCATAGGTGTTCAGAGTTCCTGAGTGGTGGTGGTGGTGGTGGTGGTTTGTGGGAGTGCATATATGAGTCTGTCTATAACTCATGCCATCAATTCATTCAACAAATATCATTAAATGCATACTACATACAACACCCAGTACTAGGTCCTTAGCGGGACCTATGTGGACACAAAATTGAACAAGACATAGTTCCTGCCCTCAAGGAGCCTATGATTTAATACGATAGAGAAGATCCACATATAAATATCTCCAAAAATGCCAGGTGGTAGATGCAATGTGAGTGTTACATAGGGGATATATGACTAATGTAGATGAAGGAAGGAGTATCAGGGCATCATGAAGTGGTTAGATTTGGGCTGGGCACTGAAGGATGTGTAAAGGATTTTGACAGTCAAAGATGGGAAGAGGTTCAGGCAAAGGCACATAGGAGGGAAAATGTATTTCATGTCTAGGGAACAATAAGTAACATAGGGCTTGTTCATATTAAGGAGAATTTAGGGGTAAAGGTAAAATAGTAGATGGATCATTAGGAAGACGTGTTGAACTTTCTCAAGTGGGCAATGGGAAGCCATGGAAGGTTTTTGAATGGAGAGAGTGACATAATCATAAAAGTATTTTAGGAAGATAAACCAGTGGTGCCATATTGGGGTTGGGGGCAGAGTCAAACTGGGTAGGAGATTACTCCAATATAGTCTTGGCATGAGCTGATGAGGACCTAAAATAGAGTGGTATTTAGGGGAATAGAAAGAAAGGAGCAGAGATACCCATTTCATGTTATATTAGGAAGGCAGAATTTATGATTTCAAAGAGAGTCTCATATGTGCCTAAAAGGTCCGGAACCGCAGGATATAAGGAATTCTCTAGGCAGAAGGCAGGAGAACTAAAGCATGTATTTACACTCCACAATAACAAGCTCACAAACCAGTGTCCCCATTTTGATATTTTCATCAAAACCTTCCAGGCCCAGTAAGTCCGCCTTACAAGGGTAACCAGGAGGCCACAGAGAAGCGAGATGGTATAAGGCAAAATCGTATACATGCTTCCCCTCTACGGTAAGAAGATTACCCACTAGCCTCTAGTCAGCTCTGCTACCGGCAGCTCAGCTTCGGCTGTAGGTGTCTCTGGCTCCAACCGGAAAAGGAAAGGAGGATCTTCAAGCTGTCCTCTCCCCTCTTATAGAGTTTTTGACATCATCAAGCACCGCCTGAACAACCAGGGCCGATTGGTTCTTGACTTGGCCCTTCCCCCTAGCGTAGACCACGTTAACACACTTCCTCTCAGCCAGCCCCACGACTCATCACACAGGAAGCTCTGGTCCTGCCCCGGAAGAGCAAGCCCCAGTGTCCAGGGAAGCTCAACTAGGCAAGCTGAGTCATTCAAAGAAAACAAAGTCCATTCTGGCTACACATGTCCAAGGTCAAGCCCTCAACGTATACCTTTGATCCCATTCCCTCCTGTGCCCTTAAAGAATTCACACCCACAATATCTTCTCTCTGACTTCAATTTCTCCCCATCTGGATTTCTATCTTCCTTGTTGCCTACAAATATTAATAGGTCTTACTCATCCTTAAAAACCTTCACTAGATCCTAGCCTCTCACTAAGCTATTGTCCTTTATCTTTTTCTCCCTTTAATAGCCAAACCCCAATGGGGGAAAAAGTAGAAAACTTGTTTCCGTTTCCTCACCTCTCACTCACCTCTCAGCCCCTTACAATCTGGTTTCTGGCCTCATCACACAACTGAGATTGCTTCCTGCAATGTTACTAATGATCTCTTAACTGACAGAACCAATGGCTTCTTCTCCTCCTTCCCAATGTCTCTGAAGCATTCGATGTTATGCAACTTGCTGGCTATTCTCTCAGAGATGCTGAGCTCTATGGGTTCTCCTTCTCCAAATAGGACTACTCCTCAGTCTCCTTTGCTGAATCATCCTCCACATCCCAGCCCTTCATCATGGATAAACCCTAAGGCTCCATCTCTTCACTTCTCTCCATGATCTCATAGTGCCAATGGGTTAAATTATCATCACTCTGCAGATGACTCCCAGATCGGTAGAACCCTCCCTCAGTTGTCTCTTGGGCTCTCATCCTGCATCACCAGCTTGAGTCATCATGCCCTGCCATCCTGACCAAATATGATTCCAGAAGGAGCTGGGGTGGGAAGGGAGGAGAGCAGTGAGTCTGCTGAAACGAGGCACTGCTGTATCCTTGCTGGTATCCCTTCCTTGCTATAGCTAAATGATTAGCTCTGTGGTTTGTCAAACATAGAGGCTTTCAGAATGACTCAAAGGGGGAGTGAACTGCATGGGATGTTGAAAGCGCTTAGAGGGATGGAAGGAGAATCAGAAGTCAGGAAGATCCATGTCAGCTCTGCCATTCACTACCTATGTGACTTTTTTGTTGGGATGTAGGAGGCTTTCAGGGAGGAATAGCACCTCTGCTGTGAGGGCTTGCTGAGCCCTTTTCAGGGCTGCTCATCTACCTTGGTGTCCCCTGCTATTCAACTCTCACCTGTGGCTCCAAGAAGCTATAGTGTATACAGCAGCCACACTCTGGTAAACCACCTTGGCAGACAAGCTAAACAAGATTGATGGTAATTGACAAGCTTCAAACCCATCAGTGAGTTAGAGGGATATCTACACCAGGCATGTGAAGACTTCCCCCAGCAGAATGGGCAGATGAGAACACTTTGTTTCAATGGCCATGAAGGCAGCTGAAGCAGGCATTGTGGAATGCTTAGAGTTTGGTCAAGCATCAAAGATGCCAAGGTCATCCACAGCATTCTGTGGCATTGCTGGTCATCTTGACTTCTGTCTTGCCACTGGACTTTGATGACTTCAGAAGAGAGAGTGAGGCTGATGAGTTTGTGCCACTCTGCCTCACTTACTCAAGACATCATTCCATGATGTCATTGGTCCTCTTCGAAAGCCAAGGACAAACAACAACGACCTTTTTGTTGGCTGTTCAATAACACATAAGTACCTTAGTTCATCTCAACATTCAACCTTAACTTTAGAATGCCAAGATCAGACTCACTTCTAATACATGTCATTCCCCTGCTCAGACATGTGGTATGGCTCCCTATTGCATCTGATTAACCCTTCTTTGTTTATTCCTCCCCAGCTTCCTTCAAAGTTCAGCTCTGGCACTACCTTCTATATGAAGCCTTCCCTCATCTCCCCAGCTGCTAGACCCATGCCCCAATTATTTATTTGCTCACGTGTATACGTAGTGTTTCCCCCAATAAAATGGAAGTGCCTGAGGATGTGAATGGCTTCATTCTTCCCTTTATATCCCCAGTGCTTTACACAGGGCCCTGACACATAGTGAGAGTTTAATAAACATTTGTTGGTGATTTAATACCAGAGAAATTCAAAGCCCCTCCTTTTTTCCTGTCTACATTGTCTAAGAACTTTCCTTAACATCTTTGAAAACTAAATACAACTCCCAGCTTTCTCTTTCTCAAACTTTCAGCCTCCTCTTTCTCAAATGATCCCGTTTCTATAGCTTTACCAATTATCCAAATTGTGTCACTGAAAAGATTCTTCTAAAGCAGACTAAGATGAAGTCAAGCTTGTCAAGCCTTGTGCTAAATGCTAGGAATACAAAGAAAGGAAAAACAGTCCCTGCCTTCAGGAAGCTCGCAATCTAATGGGGCTTAGGGGAAAGACAACACATTATGAATCAGGTACAAATATAAAGATATAGATCTCTAATTGTGTGTATATATATGTATAAGTACATATATATATATCCATATATGTATATATATATATATATATATATATCCAATTTATCCTCTGTGTGTGTACACACAAGATAAATTGCCCAAAAATACACAGGTGGAAGAGCCAGGCACTAGGTGGCATAGTGGATAGTATTGGACCTGGAGTCAGGAAGACTCATCTTTTTGAGTTTGAATCTGATTTCAGATAACTTATTAGCTGGGTGACCCTGGGAAAGTCACTTCACCCTGTTTGCTTCAGTTTCCTCATTGGCAAAATGAGCCAGAGAAGGAAATGATAAACCATTCCAGTACCTTTGTCAAGAAACCCCAAATGGATGCCCATAAATTAGGGAAAGGCTGAACAAGTTGTGGTATATGAATGTAATAGAATACTATTGTGCTATCAGAAATGATGAGCAGGTGGATTTCAGAAAAACCTTCAGAAAAAGACTTACATGAACTGATGCTGAATGAAGTGAGCAGAACCAGGAGAACAGTCTACACAGCAGCAGCATTTTGTGATGATTAACTATGATAGACTTAGCTCTTCTCAGCAATACAATGATACAAGACCATTCCAAAAGACTTGTGATGGGAAATTCTATCCACATCCAGAGAAAGAACTATGGAGTCTGAACGCAGATTGAAGCATGCTATTTTCATTTTTTTTTGTTTTTTCTTTCTTGTGGTTTTCTCCTTTTGTTCTGATTCTTCTTTCACAATATGACTAATGTGGAAATATGTTTAACATGATTGTACATGTATAACCTGTATTAGGTTGGTTGCTGTCTTGGGGAGGAGGAAGGAAGGGAGAAATTTTGGAATCCAAAATTTTATAAAAATGAATGTTGAAAACTATCTTTACATGAAATTGGAAAAAAAAATACTATTAAGGAAAAAAAGAAAACCTTAAAATGATTCACAAAGAGTTGGATGTGACTGAAAAAAGACTTAACAATAGCTATGACAGGATTTGAACCTTGGATCCTTTTTTGGAAAATCCAGTGCTCTATACTTTGCAGCTTCTCCTCTAATCTCCTCTGCCATCCAATAATAGGAGTATAATGTTACTATGCTGTGTATGTGTGTGTGTATGAGAGAGAGAGAAATAAATTGGAAAGCAACATCTATACATATGCAAATATATGTGTATGTGTGGATATATATATATGTATATATATATATATATATGTATATATATATATATATACATGCACTTGCAGGATAAAGTAGAGACCAATATATTATCATTAGAGATCAATAATATACTGATATACATAATACTAATGTACCAAATTGAGCTACCTATACCTATATATGCAGGATAAATTAGAGATCTATATTGTAATGGAGATCAATAAAATATACGTATGTATATACGTATGTATAATTTATCATGTATATGTATGTACTGTATATATGCATGTATATACCATATATATATATATATATATATAAGCTTAGTCTTAAAATATAACGTTACTCTGTTTTATTGTACTTTTATTTATTTTGTTCAGTATTTCCCAATTATATCTTAATCCTATTCAAGCTGTTTTGGGGAGGGTTGGGGGCCACATGGGCTTCTGGGCCTTGTGTTTAACAATGTCTCTGAGCATTTAGTGTGTGTCAAATGTCACCATGGATAGAGCGGTGAACCTGGAGTCAGGAAGGTCTGAGTTCAAACCTAGCCTCAGACACTTGCTAGCTGTGTGACCTTGGACAGTCACCTAAATCTCTGTTTGCCCCAGTTTCTTCCTCTGTGAAATGGGATTAATAATAGCACTTGCCTCCCAGGTCCTAGTAAGGATCAAATGAGATAGCATAGGAACAGCACTTTACATACTTTAATGAGCTATGTAAATGCTAGTTATTAGTTGTTATGTCACTGTCATTGAACCTAGGAAGGGTCTCCTGGCTTCAGCTCTCTGGCAGAGGCTTTCCAGATCACACAATCCAACTCCCTCATTGTACAGATGGGGAAGTAACTTGTCCAAAGTCACACAGTTGGTAAGTGACAGAGGGGACATGGATCTTCTGACACCTGATCCTCCTTCCAATCTCTGATCCTTCTCACGAATCTGTGCAGTTTCCTTCCCAAGACACGCTTACAGCTTCTCTGTTTGACGAACTCCAGAGCTAATCGTTTTGGAGCCGCTGAAGTGTTCAGACTGCTGAAGTATCATAGTTTGTTAATATTGCTGTAACCTAACCCATGGGGAAAACCACTCATTCAAAAAAAAAGTAACCATGGCAGCTTATCTTGCTATAGATCGTCTCTCTACAAGAAACGTTTGGACGCAGAGTGACTACAAGATGGAAATTAAAAAGGGAAAGGAAGAGGGGGAGGGACACTCTTGGGCTTGATTTCCTAGCCTTACAGAAGTGGAAATGAAACTGTGAGAGAAAGCCAGGTAATCCATATCAAAAGTAGGACCCCTATGCCCACCCACCCCCTCCACTTCTACCTCTCCTGCTGCTGGGAAAGACAGAGGGTCCTTGGGTTGAGGAAGCCTGCCATTCATTATTTTTGATTTAGTGGAAGTTGGACAAGAAGAGCTTGTATGATGCATAGCTTGTATATATTTCTATCGATCTCCCAGACTTTGTTTTCTAAACTTCTCATCCATCAGCAGCTGCCCCTGAGATATAGTGGAAGATTAGCTACCCCCACCTTTTCCTAAGGAGGGATGTTGTTTGGGTCACAAACCAGAGCCTACTACCTGGTAGTATGGACCAACAGGTGAGACTGGCTGTCTTTCCATGAGACAGTAGCAGAAAGAAGATTGGGAATGGAAAAATCTGGGTTCAGGTTCCAGATCTGCTAATTGCTAGCTATGTAATCTTGAATGAATCACTTTACTTGCCTGGGGCCTCAATTTCTTCCCATATAAAATGAGAACAATTAGATGAGATAATCTCTAAGATTCCTTTGGGCTTTAAGGACATACAAAGCATAGCAACTGCTATTGGACGTCAGAGGAGATTAGAAGGGAAACAGCAGGGTACAGAGCCCTGGATTTCCTGAAAAAAAAAAAAAAAGGATTCAAGGTTCAAATCCTGGCTCTTTCATCTGTGTATTCTTGGGTAAGTCATCTGTAAAATGAAGGGATTGGACTAAATTCCCTCTAAGGTCTCTCCCTTCTAGCTCTATGTCTATGATCCTATTCTATTCTGTTGAAAAAAAAAGGCTCCCCTAGGAAGATTAAGGTAGTACCATTTGGTGGGTGTCCTTAGCGGTTGTTGTCCCCTATGGTGATGGGACCAGCTGCTGCTACTATCAACATTCCTCAAGCTTAATAAACAGCATGAACACTGCCCACATTTACCATCAGCTTCTACCACACAACAGAAGGGTGTGAATAAAGCCAGTGCTGACAGCTAGTCTTTGAGACATAATAGTAGGAGGAGAGAAAGGATCCCCCCCACTTTCACCAACCAACAGCATGGTGGAGGGTATTGTTCCTAGCCTAGAAACACACATTGTTCTGTGCAGATAAAGAAACCAGAGTACCCATGTACCACCTTAATTCCTTCCCTCTTGAGAAGGGGAAGGGCAGTCATTTGTAATATTAATTCCACTATTTCTTCCCTCGTACCCTCAATCCCCAGCCAAGATTCTTTTTTCTGATCTGATAGAGTGGCTATCAAAAATTGAAGAGAATGGGGGCAGGGGCAGAGGAAAATATATATACAATCCCTATACCTCCCCCTTTTAGTCTTGGCATACAAAGAGAGGGAAGGCTGGGACATAGATTGTCTGGGCCTAGGGGAGGATGAAAGTCATCTGGAAGCAGCCTTCCATTGTTAAATGTTTCTTGACTTTGCAGGGATTTATAAAATCTTCTTGGGATCTGGGGGCCTCTTCAAAGATCCCAGAAAATGTCAGAGATGAGAGAGAAAAGAGGGTCTTTGGAGGAGAAAGGAGTTAGGCAAAGCATCACGACAGTGCGGTCCTCTTTTGCTATGCCACCTGGGTCAAATCACTTTGACTCTTTACCTCGGTTTCCTACTCTGACTATTGAAGAAATAATTCCTCCTTACCTTTACTTCCCAGAGGGAAATACAAGGCATCAAGAGAGTGGCGAAATAGGTAATGGCATCAGAAAGGTATTATTCATATGATTGATGGTTTAAATTGTGTCTCTGGATCTTTTGTGTTTAGGGGAAGGATCAATAATAATAATAACAATAAATAAAGAATAGCCCAGGCGAAATTGCCAAAAAAGATCCAGAAGCAAATTCAGATGCTGAAACAAACAGAAAAGAGCTTTTACATATATGACCTTTGCTTAGATTACTTATTCACTCACTTGTTCATGCATTAACTCACATTCATTCATTCATTCATTCATTCATCTGTGGAACAAGTATTTATTGAACATGTGGCATAGGTAAGGCCTGATGCTAGAAACCGAGATTACGGAGACAAAGCAAAGTCTAGCTCATAACCAGCACAAGGTATCATGGTTAGACAGCTCGTCCCATTGCTGTGGTCATTCTGGCCAGGGTGGTTGCTGCTAAGATGCATTGCCAGCCTATAATGAGAAAAAACTGTTTGAACGATAGGCAATGGTTATAAATGGTGATGAGCACAAAAGCTAAATGCAGGCGGAGGATGCACCATCGCCTCGGCTGCTGTTGATTATGCCAACAAACACGATAAAGTAGCTAAAATTAAATACCAGCAATTGGAAAGGCTGGTTGATGGATGAACTAACAGTTCAATAAATTGGAAGAATCATAGAATCCCCAAATCTCAGAGCTGAGAGAGATGCCGAGCAAAAGTCAATTAGTCCCCGATTCATGAACAGAAATCCTTTCTTTAACATCTCTGATAAGTGGCCATCTAGTCTATGCTTGAAGACCTCTGCTGATGGGGAACTCATTACCCCCTGAGATAACTTATTAAAATTTTGGACAGAAGTAGTTAACGAAAAATAATATAATTTGGCGGGAAGAGCGCTGTGCTTAGCGTCAGAAGGCCTGGATTGGAGGCAGGACTCGGTCATGTGCTATCACATGTGACACCAAGGAAGTCACTTAACCGTTCTGAGTCTCAGTTTCCTCATTCATAAAGTGGGAATAACACTATAGTACTTAACTACCTACCTCATAGAATTACTTGTGAGGGAAGTATCGTGTAAGCTACAAAGTCCTATATAAATGTGAGCAATAATTAATATGATCTGATTATTAGGAAGATTTTTCCTAGAATAAATTGATATTTGCCTTTGCAATTTCTACCATTGTCATTAACATTCTCCTTTGGGGCCTAACACAACAAATCTAATTCCTATTCTATTTGTCAGACTTTTGAATACTTAAAGAGAGTCGCCCCATCCCCCACCTCCAAGCCCCATGCCCCGCCCCCAACCCAGTCTTCTTTTTTCCAGGGTTAGTATTTTAGTTTCTTCAATCCCTCACCATGCTGGTCACCCTTCTCCTCCATGCGTCCTCTGGAGTGTTCTTTCTAAAATGTAGTACCTGCAAGTGTTCCAGATGGGGTCTGGCCAGGGAAGAGGACAGCAGGGCCATGACTTCCCTCACTCTGGATATAATATTACTATGATTGTAGTAGTGGGAGTAGTAGTTAGTTGTTTCAGTCACGTCTGACTCTTTGGGATTTTCTTGGCAAAGACACTGGAGTGGTTTTCCATTTCCTTCTCTAGCTCATTTTACGGATGAGGAAACTGAGGCAAATAGGTTTAAGTGACTTGCCCAGGATCGTATAGCTAACATGCATCTGAGGCCACATTTGAACTCAGGTCCTCCTGACTCCAGGCCTGGCACTCTATCCACTGCTCCACCTAGTACAAGATTACATTAGCCATTTGGGGTTTTTTTTTTTGGCTACCATGACTTATTGAGCTTGCCATCTACTAAAATCCCCAAATCTTTTTCATATAAAGTACCGTCTAGCCCCATTTCCCTATCCTGTGCTTCTAAAGTTTATTTTTTAAAAAAGTGTAGGATTTTGTGTTGGCCATTATCAAAATTTCATCTTATTACATTTGGGTTGTCCTAGCTTTTTGGATCCTGACATTCTCATCCAACTTATTACTTATTCCTTTTAGCTTTGTGTTACCTACAAATTTGATAAGCAACCACAATTCTGTAATGTACCACCATAGAATGTTATTACAACATGAGAGTATAAGGAACTACAGTGACACAATGATGTCATACCATGTTATAGCATGATTTTGTAACATAATGCCATCATATAATACCCCCACACAGAACAGCTGGTGGTACTAAGGAAGTCTTGTCCATTACTGGAACCCAATGTAACAAGTACTAGTCATTTCATCAGTCAATAAAAATATATTAAGTGCCTACCGTGTGCCAGGCACTATGCAAAGCACTGAGAATTCAAAGAAAGGCAAAAGATAGTTCTTGCTCTCAAGGCGCTCACAGTCTCATGGGAGAGACTAAATGCAAGCAGCTACGTGTGCATGTGTGTGTGTATATATATATATATATATATATATATATATATACATATAATATATATTATATATATAAGATATATACACAAGATAAATTAAATATAATCAATAGAGGGAAGTCATTAGCATTAAGGGACATCAGGAGTGTCTTCTTAAAGAAGATAAGATTTTGGCTGGGACTTGAAGGAAGCCAGGAGGCAGAGATGAGGAAGGAGAGAATTCCAGACATGGAGCCTGGGAAAATGCCCAAAGGTGGAAGATGGAGTATCTTGTTCAAGGAATAGCAAGGAGGCTGGTGTCACTGTTTGGAAGAGTTTGTGGGGGAGAGAGTATAAGGTGTTAGAAAGGTAGGGAAGTCATTTATTAAGGTTTTTGAACGCCAAATAAGAGTATCTTATATTTGATCCTGGAAGTGATAGGGAGCCACTGGAGTTTATTGAGTAGGGAAGGTCATATCTGCACTTTTTTTGTTTGTTTTTGGGGGGTGGGGAGGCAAGGCAATTGGAGTTAAGTGATTTGCCCAAGGTCACCATACCCGCACTTTAGAAAGATCGTTTTGACAATTGAATGAAAGACCGACAGGAGTAAAGAAAGAAATTGTGGTAGGGATACTGACTAGCGGTCTACTGTAGTAATTGAGGCATAAGATGATGATGGTTTGTACGAGGGTGGGTGCAATGCCAGAGAAGAGAAGGAGACATAAGTGAGAAATACTACAAAGGCGAAACTGACAAGTCTTAGCAGCAAAGTGGATAGAGGGGTGAAGGAGCGCAAAGAATTGAAGGTGACACTTAAATTTTGAGCCTGGGTGACTAGGAGGAACATGGTACCCTAACTAGTAATAGGGAATTTAGAAAGAAGGGAGGATTAGTGGGTTCAGTTTGGTACATGTTGAGTTCAAATCTATGGAACACCCAACTGGAGATGTATAATAGGAAGTTGGAGATGCAAGATTAGAAGTCAGAAAAGAGGTTAGGGCTGGATAAGTAGATTTAGAATCATCAACATAGAAATGATAATTCAATCCGTGGGAGCTGATGAGATCACCAAATGAGATAGTATGGAGAGAGAAGCAAAGAGCTTCCAGGACAGAGTCCTGAGGATGGATACCCATGATTAACAGGTGTGCCCTAGATGAAGATCCAGCAAGGGAGACTGAGACAGAGGGATCAGATTGGTAGGAGGAGATCCAAGTGACAGTTGTGTCCCAAAAACCTAGAGAGAAGTTAGTATCAAGGTGAAGAGAGCAATCAGCAGTGTCAAAGTCTGCAGAGAAGTCAAGGGAAATGAGGATTGAGGCAAGGTCATTGGGTCTGGCAATTAAGAGATCATTAGGAACTTTGGAGAAAGCAGTTTCTGTTGAATGATGAGGGTGGAAGCCAGAGAGGAAAGGAAGTGGAGGCACCTATTGTAAAGAAGCCTTCTCAAAGAGTTTATCCCCCAAAGGGAGGAAAGATATGGGACAATAGCAGTAGGGATGCTCAGATGGGAGACACAGCACTAGAACTAAGCACTATAACGCTATTACACTATCCTATAGCACAGTCCTAGAACTCAGCACTACCACAGCAACATAATATGATGTAGCACAAGCTCAGAGGAATCAGTTATGGGTGGTTCAAAGGGCAGTGGAAAGATGCTTGGTGGGCATAAGCAATCTAGAACATTTCCAAAAAAATTTGTAATGTAAAAAGAAAGCGGGCTGGTCATTTAGAAAGCAAAGGACAACTGATGGACAGCTTAAGCACTATACTGGAACCCGTAAGACAGTCTTCAACACATTGGGCACTTCTTCCATAGAGCATTGGTAGGAGAACATAGACAATAGAGTCCCAATACGGATGATTTGTATTCTTCTCTGGTGGAGATCATACGGAAATAATAGAACACAGAACTGTAACACAGCATTATTATGGCCATCAAAGGAAAAACTTAAGACAATTTTAGGAAATAATTCCTATGAAGCATGGTAGAATACCTCAATAGCCAACCTTGCATAGAAGCTAAGCAGAAGATGCTTGTGTAGTATCGTTTAAGGAATGCCAAGGAGAACCCCTATCTAGAAGTCTATCCCCTTCCCTGGGGCCACCACGATCTAAACGACATCATTGCAGACTCATTCCAATCAGTCAATCTGTAAGCATGTATTAAGTGCCTGCTATATTACAGACACTCTGGGAGGCTGGTCACCCAAATACAAATCTGAGACAATCTTTCCCTTAAAGAGAGGTAATTGGGGGAGAGGCCAGTGTGATGTGAAACATATGAAGGAGTGGTAGCCAGGAAATGAGTTTTGGTCTATGCAGTCACAAGGATGGTGAGTGAAATCACAGGAAAATAGATCTCCATGTCCTTGGCCAAAGCCAAAGCAAAATGTGGAAAGCAGAGGACTGGGGACAGTATTGGCGTACATATGCCAACAGGGCAAATGGCAAGATGGATAGTCTTTGGTTTCCTGGTGATCGGTTAGTTGGGTTTAGAAGATTGGTTTGGGTCAGCTAGATACAGTAGATGAAGGTGAATTTTTTTCTCATCAGTCAGAACAGTTCAGCTTCATATTCCTATGGATTAAGCATTTCTCTCTCCAAGTGCCTTTAAAAAATGCAAATGCTCCTTAGAGAACTAAAGCAATGAGCCATTAACACCTTCATTTGAATTAGTTTAGATCAGATTCTCTTACCCCACACTAAGAAACCCTAAATCAGCGTGAAAACCCTGGGAGCCTCAGGGCTAAGGAGGAAGAACTAGAAGAAGGGAGAAAAGGGAAATGGGAGGGAGAAGCACCTTAGCCAAATTTCCCCTACTTCATAATTTTGCCTGGGGCTGGTCTTGGATAGAGCCATAATAAGAGGCCAATAAATCCTAACCCATAGGCCCAGACATTCCGCTGTTTGATAAAACTAACAAATAATGCAGTGGAGCTTATTGACAGAGCTTTCTCATTAAGTAAAACATCACAGAAATCTACACAGAGACAAGTAAAACGCTGAAGGAGCTAAAACCAATGAAGAAATTGGACAAGTTAGAGACAAGACTTATCAACTCAGAGACCAGTTATCATTTCATTCAATGGCCTGGCTTCACTAACTAGATGCCTCGTGGCACTAGGGATTTATACTTAAGTGGTAAGACAGAGACTTCTGGACCCATTTTTTTGTCATTGTCTAGTTACTTTTGAGTCGTGTCTGACTTTATGACCCCACGTGGGGTTTTCTTGGCAAAGCTACTGGAGCGGTTTGCCATTTCCTTCTGCAGTTCATTTTACAGATAAGGAAACAAGGAAACTGAGGCAAGCAGGGGTAAGTGACTTGCCCAGGGTCACACAGCTAGGAAGTATCTGAAGCCGGATTTGAACTTGGACAGATAAATCTCTCTGACTTCAGGCCCAGCATTTTTCCCTTCTGGATCCTTGCCAATCTTCAGTAGATTTCTATAGAAATAATTGATTTCTGCTATTCACTCCGTCGGCCAATAGAGTCAATGATGCTATAATAAATTAACAGTAAATTAATCTGAGGTATGAAAATGATTTAAAATAATAAAATGTCATATTTGAAAGGCATATTTAGGACACAACCTGGTACCATAGAAGAAACAGAGATGGAATCAAAGGACCTGGGTTCAAATCCTACTTCTATTATGTGAGTTTGGATGTGACCTAACTTCCTTAGACATCATGTTCCCTACTTGTAATACGAGGGGATTTGACTAGATGACCTTTGTATTCCTTCCTAGGTCTTTGATTCTATGATCATATTTTCCCCAAAATATTCTTATCTATTATTTTCTTCCATCTTCACAACAACCCAGTGATGAAGGCAGGGCAGGGGTTTTCCCATCCATAAACAAAGCAAAACAAAATAAAATTAGGACAATGAGTCCACAGTATTACCCTCAAAAGTCCACAGAGGGGGTAGTTACCTGTGTGATGTGATTTTAAGGATATCTAGTGCAGTTTTCTAAACAAAACACCCCCCAAAAAAACCTCCAAATTGAGAAATGTGTAAAATGCTTTGTATATGTTGCTATTATTATTATGTCCAGTTCAGTTATGTCCAGTCAGTTATGTCCAGTTCAATTATGTCCAACTCTTCATGATCCCATTTGGGGTTTTCTTGGCAAAGATACAGAGGTTTGCCACTTCCTTCTCCACCTCATTTTACAGATGAGGAAACTGAGGCAAATGGGGTGAAGTGACTTGCCCAGGGTCACACAGCTCATAAGTATTTGAAGCCAATTTGAACTCAGGTCCTCCTGACTCCAGGCCCAGAACTCTCTTCTGTGCCATCTAGCTGGCCCCAACCTTAAAAAACTATTTTAAAAACCTCACCTGAAATTACCACTGCCTGAAATTCCACTGAGTCATTCTTACGTATTTGGTCCTATGAGTAAAGCTGGAACCAACCTTTAGAGACGGTCTAAACCTACCCTTTCATATTATAAATGAAGAAACTGAGTTCAAAAGATCACATGACTTGCCCAAAGTCACACAGGCAATAAGTAGCAGATTAAATTTTCAAACGGGTCTGTTGACTCCAAATCCACTGATTTTGCCACTATGCTATGGCCTCAAAGGGTAATTGAGAGCAAGCCCTCCAGTAATAGGGAAACTGGTGAGTATTTATGGAGTAGAAAGTGCATGCAAGAGCGTTTGGAAGAGGGGTAGAAAGTCACTTAAACAGGTGGGAAGGCTAAAGGTACTCCATTTCACAACTTCAGGCCTAGTGTGCCTCAGAGAGGTTAAGTGATTTATCCAAGATGATGCGTCAGAAGGGAAGGCAGTCAAGTACAAGGGAATGGGGAGAAAGATGAATGGATTGGCACCAGTATCCTCACCCTGGGTCCTGGTTCTTTTGTTGGATGCTCTGATCTTTTGGCAGACTTTCAATCAAGATCCCAAGAAAAGATCACAGGTTAATGCAGAGAAGCAAACTGGAGCTGAGCTGATAAATGGGTAACAACTGAACTACCTAAACTGAAGCTGTCCCAGAAAAACACCCATTTGAAGGGAAAGAAACCATTCCCTTAAAACCCTGGGGAAAAAACTTCTCTGGAAATGAATGCTGTGACGTCAGCTCTGGCATCAAGAAAACCTTTTGCCTTTTCCCCAGTAACTCCAACATTAACCAGCTATGGAAAACCAGCTCAAAATAGTCTCCATCCCTCAGCAGAGGCTGCTGAATGAATATTAAGCTCTTTCAGTAGGAAGACTTGTTTGTTGGAAATCAGGTGCAATTTGAGCTTTCCTAGACACGGTTTGTGCTGACGCTCAGCTCTGATTTTAGCCTTCCTATTTGGATTGGAACATAGGAATTGTTCATCAAGGAAAAATAGGTCCAGTGATGGAACGAGAACATTCTGACTTACCGGCTCTGAGCCACTCAGTACCCAGTAGGGACTCCAGCAGCCAGCCAGAAACTGAGTTAAATACGGGGGAACTGAATTTAGAAGGAGACAGTGAGGCAAATAGAGAATCCCAGCCACCTCACTCAGAGCCATCACCAGGAATTTTTACATTTAAGACAAGTACCACAAAATTTGCACAGGGTAATCGATATGGATCTTATCCTCAATGAGGGGAGGGGACAGTGAGACAGAAACCCTGGGATACCTACATTGGGTCACAATTAGGGAGGCCACTTTTTGGGGAGAGGAAAAGTAAAGTGGAAAAGGGAATTTCACCCTGGACCACAGTCAGGTGGCTTCTTATTTTATTTTATTCTTACTTATAACTTATTTTATACTTTATTCATCTTCTCTTAGCTATCCTTTCTAGCAATGTACTGGACTCTGCTGTTCCGTGCTATTGGAGAAATGCAAGTGCTATTAGTATCCTTTCATTTTGACACCCGCTGAATTTGGTGCTAGGAGGCAAAGGTCTGGCTGCCCTGTCCTAGTTAGGGCTCTCACCTTACTAGAAGCCCAGCAGGCAGATCATTTGGTCTCTTTATAAATTACTTGGGTCAAATTTTATGTCCCAGACCACTTTCCTCCATTCTCTCCCTCCATAAAAATGGTCCCAAATATATACAACCCTTATTTTCTACAAGCTAAAAGCTCATTTTATATTTATCTATAGAGATGAGCAGTCCTAGTCTGAGATCAATTCCCTTATGGCCATGAAAGAACTAGAGGGAAGTCTTGAGTGCATTGGGTGGAAGGACATGGCTGACTAATACACAGAATATCAGCATGGAGAGCTTGTGATCTGTCCCAGTGGAGGGAGCAGACATATTGATGGGATGGAAAAACCATTTAGGTGTCTAAGTAATACTACTGAAGCAAAATTGAATTAGAAGGGTGATCCGCTGCCAATATATTTCTATCTAAACCCAGTGTTAGACCCATGCTGATTATATTCTGTGTTTGTACTATTTATGTAGTAATCATTAGATAAGTAGCATGGCTAGGAGGCTTGGTGACACAGTGGATGGAGTGCTAGGCTTGGAGTCGGGGAGGACCTGAGTTTAGATCCTGCCTCAGAGACTTACTAGCTGTATGACCCTGGGCAAGTCACTTAACCCTCTTTGCCTCAGTTTCCTCATCTGTAAAATGAGCTGGAGAAGAAAATGGCAAACCACTCCAGTATCTTTGCCAAGGAAACCCCAAATGGGGTGGTGGTTGGACACGACTGAACGACTAAACACACGGCATGGCAGATAGAGTGCTGATCCTAAAGGCAGGAAGATCTGGGTTTGAGTCCCACCTCAGACGCTTAGCAGTCAAACGACTTTGAGCAAGTCCTTTAAATATTCTAAACCTCGGTTTCCTCATTTGTAAAAGGTGAGCTCGGCATCTAACCTTCCTTCCAGCCCTAAACCTATGATCCTTTTATCTACATTGTATATTGAGTACCTTTTTACTCTCTTTTGGGCAGAGATGCACCAAACCTCAGCTTTAAGGGATGTCCCTCTGGAGCTTTGGTGTTGGAGGCTTCAAGATCATCCCATAATCTACATCAGCCTCCAAAGGGCAGGGCTACATCTAAGGAACTTTTTTTGTAAAGGGCCTAGGACAGCATTGACACACAAATAAGCATCTAATATAGACTTTGGGGTGGGGGAGGGGAGAGTGTCATCTTCAGGAATATCCTCACACAGGCCCCGGTGCAGTTTGGAAGTGTGCAAGTGCTTTCAAAATGCATCCTAAAATTAAGAGCCTCTGTCATAGAACCTCTGTGGCAGGAGAATGGCCACCAGCTCTAAGGCAACAGTCAATCCTCTTTCCAAGCCAGAAGGGGACAATCTCTACCCTACAGGAGTTTGCGATCTGCTAGATTTAAAATGAGGAGCAATCGTGAATTTAAAGCTGAACGCTGGTAAACACCTAGTCCAATGTCCTCATTTTATAGATGGGGAAACAGACAAGAGAAGTGATTTCCTCAAGGTCACGCTGATTGTATTAAAGCTGGGACTCACACCCAGGTCTTCCAATTCTTCATTTCAGTATTCTTTCCTCTGTTTGCTGTAGCCATGCCTGGATATGGGGGAGATAGACTCAAAGACCCCCAAAGAGATGTCCCAGTCTGAATATTTCATGATTCAGTGACTTCTGACTTGTCCTGAGACCCAGGAAATCCTGTATGTTCCCTCTTCTCAACTGTAGAATTTAATGGCAACCTCCCTAGGTCACAGTTTACTCCTCTTGAGAAAGGATTGGCTTTTGAGGTCTCTGTCAGCTCTAGATCTATGATCTTAAGTCCAGAACACACAGATTTCCAAGATCTTTGGTAACATTTAGGCTTGCCACACCTTCCATGTGACTTTGTATCAAGTAAAACATATCCTTTCATGACTTCAGAAGCCTGCCCTCTGCACCTCACCATCCCTCTGCTGAGAAGGATCCTGAGATATCCATCAGCTACCTGTCCATTTGCTGTGCTGAGGCTAATTCACTAGCTGCTTGCTTTAACACTGACGGAGAGTGTCTCCGACTAATAATTATGATTGATTCTGTTTTCCGCCCTTTGTCAAGGCAGGGTGTGCCTGGAATTTAAACAGCCCCCATTCTCTGACATTCCTCAATGCCCATCTGTTCCTCTGCCTGTCTCAGATCCTCTGGTTATAATGATGAACTCGTCCAGTGCTCTGAACAATCTATTAATAAATAACCATCCCAGAGATTACACAGTCTAATTAACAGAAACATGGCATTAAACAACATGTCGATGAACGGCAGAGAAAGGAATGGACTTTTCACATCTCTTTACTCGCAGGGCGTCCTAGCCGTGTGGAAGGAAACAGCTAATTGCCTACCCAAACTCATGAGCAACCTTATTAGAGAGGGGAAATGCCCCAGATACACAGATAAGAGATGGGGAGGAGAAAGAAAGGAGGGAAAGAGAGAGAGAGAGAGGGAGAGAAAGAGAGAGAGAGAGAGAGAGAGAGAGAGAGAGAGAAAGAGAGAGAGAGAGGAGGAGAGAGAGGGTGAGAGAAAGGCGAAAGAGAGAGGAGGGTAAGGGAGGGGAGGGAGAACCATGAAAACGCAAGGAAGTTTCTTGGGTTAGTAGCAGCTGCCAGTATCTTCTACAGAAGTATTGCTAGGTGGGTGTCTGGTCGAAGCCGAAGCATGGGTGGGTGGAAGAAACCGTCAAATTGACGTGAGTTAAGAACTGAGGGTTATTTTGAATTCCTCCTTTCATTTTCCATTTCAGCACCCCCTTTTTTACTTTAAAAAAAAACAACTTGTTTTCAATTGGCTTGGGAGAGAAAAGTAGAAGGGGAGCACTGTTTGGACTAGAAGATCCCAAGGTTAATCAAACTCCCTAGGAAGCCATCTGTTTTGGATATTTTCCATGAAATCCTGCCTTAAGGCCGGGGGGTGGACAAGATGACCTCCTGAGGCCAGAACCAGGTTGGGGATTTGAGGATGCAAGAATTCCATGCCAACATGGCCAGGAGGAAAAACTTGTAGTCATGGCAACCATGTAATTCAGAGCTTCTGCCATGTGAGTGGGTGGTCCTGGTGGGTATTGAAATTTGAGGTTCAGGGAGGGAGAGACACAAATGCAGGAGAGATCAAGATATCAGTAAAACAGGCCTACCATGGAGCATTAAGGCCCTGCCCATCAGAGCTCTTGGTGCAGAGCATGGCTGCCCATATTTGATTCCCAGTACTCTTACTGGGGGGATGGACTGCTAGGTGGAAAAAAAAAAGATTGCATTGGGTCATGTGGAAAAAAAATAGGCTAAGGGTGTAGCAATAGCAGAGCCAAAGAGGACTTGTCTGGCCATGGAGTATGGAATATTTCATTTGGATTTGGCTTTCTCTCAGGGGTAAAAGGGAAAGGAGGCATTCATTCAAAGGGGTAGAAAAATTCATTTTCTGATGTTAACCAGCCCACAATTGTTAGCTCTGGGTATGCTAGATGGGGGAGGGGGCCAGAGTAAGAGGAACCCAAACCTTGCAAAGGATTTTCAGGACACAATGGAACCAATCATTTTTGTGCTCTACCCACTCATATTTGTCAGTATCATGTCTCCAAGCTTCTACCATCCACCTGTCGTCTTGAAATCATAGTCTTAGTGCTAAAATGGGCCTTAGAGATCACCCAATTCAACTTCCTCATTTGACTGATGAGAAAAATGAGGCCTAAAGGGTAGAAATGACTTAAAGTCCCATAGGTAGTAAGATTCAGAGCTGGGATTTGAACTCAGATCCCCGCCCCACCCCACATCTGCTTCCCAGTGCAGTGTTCTTTCCACTATGCTCCAGAATTCTATCTGTGACTATTATTCTCCCCCTAAGCAGGCTAAGAGGATGCCCACAGTGTATGCCCTCCAGCAAACCCACTGACAGATTCTCCTGAACCTCATTGAGCAATGAAGTATATTCCCTTCCTTTCCAGCTCACTACCTGATTTCTTCTAGGCCCACTGCCTGATTTCATTCCTTTCCCTGGGGTCCATGGGCCAGGGCTCATTGGCCTAGCAGCAGCCCACACAGCAGTGAACCATGAAGGGCCTCCTCAGCCCTCAGTGCCCAGGGATACAATGGAGACCCTGCCAACGTGGCTGGCAGGAAGAGAAGCCCACTAATCCCATGAAAGGAAAATAAGCCAGATTTTAACTCAAACAATATTCACAGTACCCAGGGACAGAGAGAAGCTAATATTTTCTTAAATGCTCTCCCACCGAACATCCTATCTGTCCATCTGTCCTCTGGCTTTCCTGCTGCTCAGATTGCTAGTATGGAGTAAATAGAGGTCTCCCTGACCGTCAGAAAGTCCTTCTTCCCTTTCTTTCCTCCCCTCCTCCTCCTCCCATCTCCTGTCCTCTTGCCCTGGCCTCCATCTTTGTCTCCCTCCCCTTCTTCCTCTGCCTCCCTTCCCCATTCCCTTTCTCATTGCCTTTATCTCTTTTTTTCTTCTTTCCTATTTCTGCTCCCAGGCTCAGCCCTTCATAATGACTTAATCTCTCCGACAGGGTGACAAGCCGATGAATCGGAGGCAGGGTTTTTTTTTTCCTCCCCTACACTCCAGATTCATTTGAAGATTTCTCCCAGATGCGGCACTAAACCCCTAGATTCAATTTCCCTTTGACATAATAACCGAATTAGTCTCATATTGTCATACATAAATTACTAGCCAGCTCTGGTGTCACCAGAGGGAGGGAGAGAGAGAGAGAGAGAGGAGTCAGGATCCAGAGGAGGTATGATGCTGACAAGCCGGGTAACTGAATAACAATCAGAGACCAGGAGGGCAACAGCTAATCAGAGCTGACAAACAGGGAGAATACCCAGGCTACATCGGAGGTAAAGATTATTTACCTTCTTCCCTCGTGCCCTTGGCCATTAAGATGTCATCATGGGAAGCTGCACCTTGCAGGAGATACACACATCTAAATATCTTCACTGTTAAGTAATGCTCTGTTTGCAAAGGCTGCCTACAGAGGAAAATGCCATTTAATAGAGCATCCTCACAGCCCAGCAAGGTTGGACAGATTCCGTGGGCACCGTATACCAGAGGCAATACACAAGCTTTGGGCCCAGACATCCAGACTAACTTGCTGTGTGACCCTGGGTCCTTGTCTCCTTGCCTGTAAAATGAGGAGGTTAGACCACATGGCCTCTAAGGACCCTCCTGCACACTTTGGCTATGTCACTGTCCCTTCCAGTTTGCAGAGATGTCATTTCCAAGCAAGCCATACAAAGATGACCTTTGTCTATTCATAAGAAGCAAGTTGCTATGTGGGCCAGGTTAGGATGAGATTTCTCTTTTTTTCATCAATTTTTAAACATTTTTATTTAAAGCTCTGAGTTCCAAATTCTACCCCTCTGTCCCTTCCCTTCCCCCTTCCTGAGACAATAAGCAATCAGATATAGGTTACACATGTGCGATTATGTAAAACATTTCCATGTTAAGTCATTTTGTACAAGACACAAGTAAAAGGAAAAAATGAAAGAAAAAAGGTGAAAAATAGCATGCTTCAGTCTGTACTCAATCAATGTTAGTTCTTTTTCTGGAGGCAAACAGTATGCTTCATCATTAGTCCTTTGGGATTGTCTTGGATCGTTGTATTGCTGAGAATATCTAAGTGATTCATGATTCTTCACTGAACAACATTGCTATTACTGTGTACAATGTTCTGCTGGTTCTGCTTACCTCACTGTGCATCAGTTTCATGTAAGTCTTTCCAGGTTTTTCTGAAATCATCCTGTTTACCATTTCTTATAGCACAATAATATTCCATTACAATCATATACCACAGCTTGTTTAGCCATTCCCTAAATGATGGGCATCCTTTTGATTTCCAATTCTTAGCCACCACAAAAAGAGCTGTTATAAATATTTTTGTACAAATTGTCTTTTTCCCTTTTTTTGGATGTCTTTGGGATACAGCCCTAGCATTGGTATTGCTGGATCAAAGGGTATTCACAGTTTTATAACCCTTTGGGCATAGTTAGGATGAGATTTCTGAGCCTGCTCCTGAGTAGACATTGTGGTACTGAACAGAGGAAGACCTGAATTGAGACAGCCTCCCACACTAGAGGCTCTTCTAAGGTACTTCTGAGTATGGACACCCAGCCCCTGCAGTCACAAGGAATTCCAACCAATCTAGCAAGTCTATACTGAGCAGTGAGGCAATGAGATTTGAATAAAAAAACTGGGTTTGGATCTGAATTCAAATCTCTGCTCTGCGTCTTACTGCTTAGGTGACCTCAAGTCTCTTTCTGTGCCTTATCTTGTAAAATGAAGGTTTCGGGTTAGGGAATCTGTAAGGTCCTTTCTATCTCTAACCTATGTCCAACATGTAGTTTATTATGTGCCCTGCAAGGAACTAACAGGGGAGATTGAGGAAATATATGTCATAGTCCCTACCCTCAAGGAATTTAAAATCTAATTGTAGAAATAAGATGCATGTACATGAAACAACTCTAACACAAGGCAGAATATAGTCAAATGTCCCAAATGCAAGGAACAGAACAGTACTGATTTTAACTACTGGCAGCTATAAGTTAAGCTCAGGGTGACAGAAAATTTCCAGTAAACACAAAAAAATTCATCACAAACACAGTCACCTCCTTATTTGAATCTTTTGTTGATTTGTGTAATTACCTCTTTTGACTTGGACTATTCCAGCAACCTCAATCTCACCTGGATCCAAAACACTTGGTTACTTCTCCCTGCCCCCGGGGAAGGTTTAGGCAGGTACTCTGTACCATCCCTAGATTGGTATGGAGAGAAGTCAGTCAGTCACCAGGCAGTGTACTATGCATAGAGATACCAAAAGAAGCAAAAGACAGTCCTTGATCTCAAAGTGCTCATAATCTACCAGAGGAGACAACAAGCAAACAAATATGTACAAACAATCTTTGTGTGTGTGTGTGTGTGTGTGTGTGTGTGTGTGTGTGTGTGTGATAATTAAGAGAGAGAAGGTATTTGAATGAAAAGGGATTAGGATAGGCTTCCTGTAGAAAGTGGGATTTTGGGGGGGATTTAAAAAAGCCAGGGAAGCCAATAGGCAGAGATGAAGAGAGAAGGAGAATATTCCAAGCATAGAGGACAGTCAGAGGGGAGTTGAGTTGGGGACCAGGATGGGGAAACTGGGCAGCTTATCTACCCCCTCTTGACATAGATCTTTACCCTATGGTTTCATCATTCAAGTTATTATAAACACTCAGACCATCAGGACAACCAATATTCAAATGTAAACAAGAAATCACATTCCAAATAGAAATTATTTTTTTATTATCTGTCATTTTGGACTATCCTCATTTCTCTTTCCCTTCTCCCTGCCCAAATACTACAGGTAATTAAGAGTTGACTACAGCTTCCTAGCCAGAATACATTGAAGGTGGCAGAAGGACCAGGAGTAAGAATGGATAAAACATTTTTAAGTGGATTAGCCAGTCCATGATTTTCAAGGCTGAGATAAGGATATTCATTTGGATTTGTGGAATACGAGACTGCAATATCCCTCAGGGTCCCAAGCTGGGTCCCTCCATGGCTTGCTTCTCCTGGTAAGAGTTTACTCACAGATGGTATGACCCTGTGGGCAGTGCCACGGTTCAGCTCTGATAGCCCTGTCTCCTCCAGAGAGTTGGCTTATCCTAACAGAAACTGAGGATTGACTTTGAGAGGCTCATTCATCAACGTCAGGGTTCCCTGCAGAAAGGACAAGGCCCAGCATTTCTCAAGCCGGGAGAAGAAAGCTCACCATTGAGTCAGCTCCTTGTCACACAAAGAAACATGGATCATAAAATATTAACTCTCATGTTTTCCATCTCCAACAATGAGGTGGAGAGATGTTGGGAGCTGTTAGGTGATACAGGGATCTGAGAGGAGGGGGCGTGCTGGGTGACAATAAATGCAGCAGTGAAGACAGGATTAGATAGAAAGTGTTGCAGCTCAGCCCTTGTCTGTCCCCTCCCCTGGGACATTGTCCCTGCTTGCAGCACTCTGGGAGGCCTGCACCTTTCTCTAACATCCCTTACTACTTAAGGAGGCAAAGCGCCTGGAGCTGCAGGCATCATAGGGAAAACACCACCTTGGCCCACAGTCTCACATGGGATTAAGGCAGGTGGATAACAGCAGATCAAAAGCTTGGGATACTTCGTTCTCTTTTAAACCTATGATTTGTCAGGCAACCAGGAACTATTTTTAACGTCCTTAAATGCTCAGTGGAAAAACCAGCTGAAGTTGGAGAAAGCGGACCATGGGTTCAAATTCTACCTCTGATTCTTGTTACTTGTGTGACCTTGAGTCAAGGTCACACTTAGTTACTTAATCTCCTTGGGTCTCAGTTTCCTTATCTGTAAAATGAAGCAGTTGGACTAGATGACCTCTAAGGTTCCTTCTGGCTCTAATTCCCACAATGGCCAAAAAGCATCTTATCCTAGACAGGGTTCCTTAGGCATTAGCTATACTACTAGTAACTATACTAGCACAACCACCCCAGACAGAGAAAGCTACAGAAAGGAGTGGACTGTCAAGTTATCTACAGGAGGGCTGAAAACATGTATGATTAAGGCCAAGCATGGGGTTCAACACCTGGTGAATGAAGGATGGGCAAGGAGGAGGAGGTCTCTGGTATAAAAGATGAGCTGATTAGCAGCCAGATTCACAAATAGCCAGGGTAAGGATGTTTGCCATGTTCAAATAACCAGCATCCCACTGTCGTTTTTCACTTGTATGTGGGCCCTGTTTACCTCTGGCTTTTTAGAGGGACCAGCTGACAGACTACACAGATGCATTTATCAAATGCCTTCCTGAAAATGGTGCAGTGTGGGGCACTATGCCAAGGGAATCTGGAGACCTGCTCCCTGCCCTCCGGAAGGTTGTAATTGAATGCACACCCCAACACAGAGAAATCTACATAGAAAAATAGGAAAAGCAGAAACGCACACAGGAAGCAATAAGAATAGAGATTGGACTGGGACTTTTTTAGGACGTTGAACTCCCAGCTGTGAAAACCCTCTCTACCAGGGCAAGTTGGCAGCTTCCCTATAACTTAGAGTCTGAGTATCTGATATAATAGGGGTCTAAGTGATGTTTTTATTGAGAGTCATGTGGCCAGTTAGAAGAACCTGAACCCCCAGTTTCCTTGCCTAAGCCAAGCCCTCCATTAACTCTGCTATGCTGCTTCTCAATAGACACACCAGGGAGGTGTCAAATTGGTCAGAAATCGAGGATGGAGTTCACTGAAGGGCTTCTCTGTCCAGAGAAGGGGTGAGACGTTGGCAGTGACTTTCCTCAGGTGGGTTCTCACAAGTGTGTGGCTAACCTTTTCTCTACCATAGTCCTTCTATACTGAGAAGCTGCCTGTGTGGTAGATAGAAAGCTGGCCTAGGTATTTGGTCAGTGTGGGATGACCCCCTTGCCAACACATGCTAGTTGTGTGACCTTGGGCAAGCATCTCAGGGCCCCAGACAACTCTGTAAGACTGTAAGTTGTGGAAATATGTAGCTGAACTTCAGCGGCAAGATGAAGTTTCCTTCCCTGGGAGCGCCCACTGAAATGATGAAACTACAGGTCTGGTTTCCCTGGCACCCGCTATGTGCCAGGCACTGTGCTAATGGCTTAACAAATGTTATTGCGTTTGATTCTCACAGCACCTGGGAGATAGCTGCTGTCATTATTCTCATTTTACAGTTGAGTAAACTGAGGCAAATAGAGGTTAAGTGACTTTTCCAGGATCACAGAGCTAGTAAGAGTCCAAGGCTAGATTTGAACTCAGGTCTTCCTGATTCCAGTCCCAGTGCCCTATCCACTTTGCCATCTAGCTGCCTAATTTCTTTTACAACCTTTCTAAGCCCCATCTACTTCTCATTGAAAATTAGTTCCCTCAGATTCCCTCTTCCTTGCTTGAAAACTTCACCCATCTTCTTCCTTTTTGTTTTGAAGGATGAAAAAGTCCTCCCTCCAGCCCATACTAGAAGCTCTACCTCTACCCTGAATCTTACAGCCATCTACCTCCTTAACACCTTGCTCCATCAATAGTAACCAACTCTTTCTTACATCTGCCATCTCTCCCTTTCCCTGGTCCCTTCTATTCTGCTTATGCTCAGGTCTTCCCTACCTCCTCCATTAAAAAAAATACCTTTCCCTCAATCCTGCTCCCTCCTCAAATCCTACTGCTGGAGAGGATACTGGAAATGAAACCCAGGAAGTCACATTCCACACCAAAAGCTCAAGTAGGCAGATGGTTTAGCATTCTTTCCAGCATTTCTGTTGTACTGATACTATGGTCTCCCTTCTCCCGTTCACTGCCAGACTTCTTGAAGTTCTAGCCTATATTCAAAGAGTCCACTTTTTCAGCACACACAGACTCACTCCTCAAACCCTTAGAGCCCAACTTAAATCTACATCATTCATTCCTCTGAAGCTGCTCTTCAAAGATCAACAATGACCTCTTAATCCTAAACCCAAAGGGGTTTTTCCAATCCTAATCCTTGATGGCTATGTAGCATTTGGCACTTCTGTCCATTCCTGGATACCTTTCGCTTTCTTGGATCAAGTGCCATCCCAGTCTCGTGTCTGGGGATGGCAGAAGCTTGGCAATCTGTGTGTGGTGCTGCAGAGGAAGGCATAGTCTGCCAAGTTGCCAGAGAGGATGGTGGGAACTCCATCCCTGTCCTGACCAGGGGAGCCACAATCTTCCAATTATACAATTGTGTAAGGAAGAGCAGAGTGGGAAGCCAATATGCAGGTTTGGCTGCAGTTTAGCCAACTGCTGCTTCCAATTCCCGCCCAGTACCAGTAATTGAAGGCAGATGCATGAGACAATGCCAAAATATTTTCTAATGCTGGTGATCTGGAGAGTGGACATTCGGGTTCCTCACACCATCCATTAAAAAAAGAGGCAAAAAGTAGCATCACCATGACAGATGTTTCACAAATTGGAGTGAAATTTGGTTATAATACCAGAGGAGATCCTCTGCCCCACAAATGATTTTCAGTCTCTATTTGGAGATTTCTAGAGATGGAAAAGTAGACAATTTCTTGAAGCATCCCAGTCCATTTTGAGACTCTACATATTAGTAAGATCCTCCTCAAAGAAAACCAAAATCTTGGCTTCTATAGCTTCTGCACATTGGTCCCATTTCTTCCTTTGGGGCCCAAAAGGCAAGTGCAATAACTTGTTCATATGGTGATCTCTCAAATATTTAAAGCTAGTGATCATTCCCCCCTCAATCTTGTCTTTTCCAGGCTATTTAGCACCTTTTCCCAACCAGGTCTTGTATGGCATAGCTTGGTGTCTTCTCTCCTCTCCTGTGTATGTCTGAGCTTATCAAAGTCCTTCTCGAGACCTATCACCCAGACCTGAGTGTAGGACCAGGGCAGATCTGGCACAGCAGGAATGCCACTCTCATTCTAGACCCTAGAGGTCTAACAATTGCATGTAAATTGCACTGAGGATTTGGGCTGCCATGTCACACTGTTCATTCAGAATGAGCCCATAGTCTCCTATTGCTTTGGTCTTCTTCACGTGAATTACTGCCTAGCCATACATTCCTTATCCAGTGCTTGCCAAATTTATTTTGAGCTCCCAAATTTATATTTATGCCTTCTAAATTTCATATTTATTAGAGTGAACTCATCATTCTATTCTATTTTGATGAAACCTTTCATATTTCAATCCTGTCATCCAACATATTAACTATCTTCCCCTATATCATGTCATCTGTAAATTTGATAAGCATGCTGTCTATACCTTAATTCAAGTCATTTATAAAAATGTTGAGGAGGTGGAGCCGAGATGGGGGAGTAAAGGCAGGGACTCACCTAAGCTCTCCCCCAAACTGCTCCCAATACCTTTAAAAATGACTCTAAACATGGGGCAGCTAGGTGGTGCAGTGAGTAGAGCACCGGCCCTAGAATCAGGAGCACCTGAGTTCAAATTCGACTTTAGACACTTGACACATGTGCTAGCTGTGTGACCTTGGGCAAGTCACTTAATCCCAGTTGCTCTGCCCCCCACAAAAGACCAAAAAACAAACAAAAAATGACTCTAAACAAATTCTATATCAACAATACACCCTCCACACTGGAAGCAGAGCCCTACTTTAACAAAGCGTTAAAAGTCAAGTAATAGCCTGGGAATATGAGCACTAGCAGAAAAAACTTATGACCATAGAAAGTTACTATGGTGACAAAGAAGATCAAAACACACACTCAGAAGAAGACAACAAAATCAAAACTCCTACATTCAAAGCCTCCAAGAAAAATATGAATTGGTCTCAGGCCATAAAAGAGCTAAGAAATAATTTTCAAAATAAAGTAAGAGAGGTAGAGGAAGAATTGGGAAGAGAAATGAGAGTGATGCAAGAAAATCATGAAAAATGAGTCAACAGCTTGGCAAAGGAAATACAAACACAAAAGTTACAGAAGAAAATAACACCTTAAAAAACAAACCAGGCCAAATGGTAAAAAAAGGTACAAAGAGTCAAGGAGTAGAAGAATGCATTGAAATAGAGAATTGGAAAATTGGAAAAAGAAGCACAAAAACTCACTGAAGAAAAAAAACTCCTTAAAAAGTAGAATTGGCCAAATGGAAAAAGAAGAAGTTCAAAGCTCACAGAAGAAAATCATTCCTTAAAAACTAGAATAAAGTAAATGGAAGTTAATGACTTTATGAGAACTCAAGAAACAATAAAACAAAACCAAAAGAATGAAAAAAGAAGAGAATGTGAAATATCTCACTGGAAAAACAACTGACCTAGAAAATAGATCCAGGAAAGACAATTTAAAAATCATTTTTGATCATTTTAGAACCACAATGAAAAAAAGAGCCTAGGCATCTTCTTTTAAGAAATTATCAAGGAAAACTGCCCTGATATTTTAGAATCAGACAGTAAAACAGAAATGGAAAAAATCCACCAATCATCTCCTGAAAGAGATCTCAAAATGGAAACTCCCAAGAATATTACAGAAAAAATCCAGACCTCCCAGATCAAGGAGAAGATACTGCAAGAAGCCAGAAAGAAACAATTCAAGTAATGGAGCCACAGTTAGGATAACACAAGATTTAGTAGCTTCTACATTAAAGAATCAAAGGGCTTGGAATATGATATTCCAGATGGCACAATCACCTACCCAGCAAAACTGAGTATAATCCTTTGAGATTATACTCCCTTTGAGGGAGTATAATATATATACCCTTTGAGGGGGGGTGGAGAGAATGGATATCCAATGAAATAGAGAACTTTCAAACATTCCTGATGAAAAGACCAGAGCTGAATAGAAAATATGGTTTTCAAATACAAGACTCAAAAGAAGCATGAAAAGATAAGTAGGAAAGGGAGATCATAAGGGTTAGATTAGATTAGTTAAATTAATAAGGTTAAACTGTTTACATTCCTACATGGGAAGATGATATTTGTAACTTATAGGAACATTCTCATTATTAGGGCAGATATATCTATATCTCTCTATATATCTATATATCTATATCTATCTATCTATCTATATACATACATACATACATATATATATATATATATATATATAGAGGTCACAGGTGTGAGTTGATTATGAAGGGATGATACCTAAAAAAGTAAAATTAAGGGGTGAGAGAGGAATGTACTGGGAGAAAAGGAGAGATAGAATGGGGTAAATTATCTCACATAAAAGAGTCAAGAAAAAGCTTTTATAGTGGAGGGGAAGAGAGGTTATGTGAAGGGGAGTGAGTGAACCTTACTCTCATCCGAATTGGCTTAAAGAGAGAATATTATACACACTCAATTGGGTATTATAGAAATATATCTTACCCTAGAAGAAAGTAGAAGGGGAAGGGGATGAGAAAAGAGGTGTGCGATAGAAAGGAGGGTAGTCAGAGGCAAAAGACTTTTGAGGAGGAACAGGGTGAAAGGAAAGAGAGAGAGTAGAATAAATGGGGGAAGGGTAGGAGGGAGGGAAATATAGTTAGCAATGGTAACTGTGAGAAAAAAAATTTTCAAGCAAGTTTCTCTGATAAAGACCTCATTTCTCAAACATATAGAGACCTGAGTTACATTTACAAAAGTAAGAGCCATTCCCCAATTCATAAATGATCAAAATACATGAACAGTTTTCAGATTAAGGAATCAAAGCTATGTATAGTCATATTAAAAAAATGCTCTAACTCACTATTGATTGGAGAAATGCAAATTAAAACAATTCTAAGGTACTACCTCATACCTATTAGATTGCCTAATAGGACAGAAAAGGTAAATGGTGGAGCGGATATTGGAAAAACGGGGCATTAATGCACATTGGTGGAGGTGTCAACTGATTCAACTTCTCTGTAGAGCAATTTAAGACTCCCTAAAGAGCGATAAAACCATGTGTATACCCTTTGAACTAGCAATACCACTACTAGGTCTCTATACCAAAAGAGATTTTAAAAAAGGAAAATGACCTACATGTACAAAAAATCTCCATAGTAGCTCTTTTCTGGGGACAAAGAAGTGGAAATTGAGGGGATGCCCATCAATTGGGGAATGGCTGAACAAGTAGTGATATGTGAATTGTAATGGGATACTATTGTGCTATAGGGAAATGACGAGCAGGATGCTCTTGGAAAAGCCTGGAGAAACTTGCATGAACTGATGCAAAGTGAAATGTACTATTTACAAAGTAACATCAATATTGTAAGACGATCAGCTGTGAATGATTTAGCTATTCTCAGCAATACAACAATCCAAGACAACTCTGAGGGACTTATGATGAAAAATGCTATCTATCCCCAGAGAAAGAACTGATGGTGTCTGAATATAGATTGAAGTGTACTTTTTTATTTTCTTTATTTTTCTTGAGGTTTTGTTTTGTTTTGTTTTGGTCTATATTTTCTTTCACTACATGACTATCATGGAAATGTTTTGCATGACTACACATGCATAACTTGCACCAAATTGATTGCCATCTCAATGTGGGGGTGGGGGAGGGCAGGGAAGGAGGAAGGGCGAGAATTTGGAACTCAAAGTTTTAAAAGCGAATGTTAAAAATTGTTTTTACATGTAACTGGGGAAAAATATAGTACTAAATCAAAAAAATGTTAAACAGAATTAAGTCAAGGAGAGAACTCTGAAGCACTCCCTAAAACATTTTCTACTAGTCCAAAATTTAACTGCAACACAACACATTGGATCTGATCACTGAACTAGTTCTAAAACCACCGTACTCCTCTCATCCAGTCCACCTTTTGCTACATTCTCCTCAATAATACTCTGAGCCTTTTTCAATGCCATGCTGAAATCCAGGTGTACTATCTCTGTGGCTTCCACTTTGCTACCAGTCTAGTAGACATGACAAAAACTGAAATCTGGTTAGTTTGGTATGACTCTTATTTTTTCTGGAGGGGGGAAGGCAGGGCAATTGGGGTGAAGTGACTTGCCTAAGGTCGCACAATTAGTAAGTGTGTCTAGTGTCTGAGGCTCGGTATGACTCTTAATGAATGAATCACCATGCTGGCTGATAGTGATTACTACATACCTCTCCAAATGGTGACAAAAACATTCCTTTCATAAAGCATTCTAGCATTTTGCCAGGAATCAGGTTAATTTTGTGTATGTATTTATATGTGTACATGTTGTCTTCTTCAATAGATACTAAACTCCTTCAGAGCAGGGACCATTTTGCTTGTCTTTGTACACTGAGTACCTAGCACAATGCCTAGTACATAGTAGGCACTTAATAAATGGTTATTGACAGATTGATCATTAGCCGGTAGTTTGAAAAAAAACTTTCCCAGAATTTTTATACCTGAAATAAGGATGGGTTAGGTGAAATCCACCTAGGATGAAGATTCTCTAGCTTTTGTCCGTTGGTCCCATTTCTTCCATTGGGGCCAAAAAAGCAAGTCTAATAACTTGTTCATATGGTGGTCTGTCAAATATTTAAAGCTCTAAATATCGCTTTATACCTGAAATAAGGAGGTGAGGTGAAATCTACCTACGACGAGGCAATGGAGGGGAGGGAGCAGGGAAGGAAGCATGTCCTGGGATACCTTGTGTTTTTGTGTTGCTAAAGTATTGCCTGCTGATACGGAAAGGACAGGAAGAGGAAGTTAGAGGAATGGAACTAATTCCACCATGAGAATTGAGCAGGGGCACCTAGATGGTACATTGGATAGAGCCCTGGGCCTGGAGTTAGGAAGACCTGAGTTTGAATTTGACCGCAGACACTTACTAGCTACATGACTCTGGGCAAGTCACTTACCCTCTGCTTGTCCCAGTTTCCTTATCTGTAAACTGAGGATAATAATAGCATTTACTTCCCAGGGTTGTCATGAGGACTGAAGGAGATACAATTGTAAAGTGCTAATGCAGTGCCTGGCACATAGTAAGAGCCATATGAGGATTAACTATGATTAAGCATGACCTCGTATGGTACTATCCATTCTTGTGCAATGAGGCAAAACCCATTATCTTAGTCTAGTTATGGTTCTGCTTCCTCTCCTTTTAAAAATTTGGGCACTGGTGCTCGTGACGTTGCTGGTCACCAGTCCTTTGGAGCTCCTTTCATTCTTCAGTATTTTTCAAAGCTCTGAAATCATAGTTCAACAAACACGTCTGTAGTGTGTAATAAGCACCCTGGGATTTACATGGATAAGTTGTTTACAGCTTCACCATTTGCAATAAACACGATAATAACTGTATTCAATTCCCACTAACAGAAAAAGGAAGGATGTTCACTCCTCCCCCTATCTCCACCCCACCCCCACCCCCCCCACCCCCGCTGGAAATGATCTCTTCCTTATCAGATCTCATAGCACTTTTATGAACTGACCATATTCTGATCTGGGTCAGATTTATCTATGCTTATTACTTCTTCTTGATTCTGAGTTGCTCCGGGCCTTATCTTTCCATCTCCCCTGGCACCTAGAACAGTATCTAGCACATAGTAGGCTCTTAAGATGTGTTTGTTGAGCTGATTTGATGTGAGGATTTCTTATATTCCTATTCTGCAATGAGCTTGAGTTTGCATACCTTCTGCTCCCCTTCTCAAAAGGCTCGAAGACTAAGCATCAGCTTGTAGTAAACACTGTTTCTCCCTGGGCCCAGATTCTCTGAAAAACAAACAAACAAAGGAACAAAGAGAGGACTAGAAAGGAAGGCTGAGACTGGTCCCTTAGTGAGACCCTGGTGCTGTGAATTCAAGCTGCTTGGAAAGGTTGGCAGGTTCCAAAGGAACATAGCCTTCCCTTATAACCGCCCACAGTTCTTCCCTGGTCCCTATTTCTAACAATCAATCCTTAAGTTTCTGAAGAAGAAAAGTACTTTTTCCCTAATCCAAGAATGGGACTGCAAAATCCTTACTAACTCTGCTGAAAAAGGCAGGGAACAAAAGGTAGGAGGGGGTGAAGCATGAATGCCTTTTGTACAGTGCCCAGTGGCTTCCCTGAGGAGGTTCAATGGGTGCTGGTGGCTACCCTGCTGGGGGCTCGCAGGTTTTGCTCTGCAATGAGAACAGAACCCTGTCCAGGACCTCCTGGAATCTGACGTGCGTCATCCCTAATTCCCAGCAGCAGCTGTAGCCAATTACATGTCCAGGGAAGTACAGAGCCTTCTTTCATTCTCAACTTTTCAGTGACCGATTTAAAGGATCAGCCTTTTTCTGCTGTTACAGGAAGCAGGGCAGATGGAAGGAGAGAGCTGGAAACAGGCAGAGGACCACGAACGCTCCTCCCTGCCTTGATAACATTACCCTCCTAAATGGTTCTAAAGCACATAGTCTTCGATCTCTGAATGTTCCTAGGAAATGTCAGGATAGTGGTTTTACAGTTAGCACAAAAAAGCAAAAAAAAAAAAAATATCAGGGAAGGAGAAGCTCAAAAATACTCATGAGGCCCTTGGTTTAATAGTGAAGTAACAGCCATTTCTCTGGTTTATAAAGCACTTCCTCACCACAACCCTGTGGGGTAGCTAGAGCAAGTAATATTACCCCCATTTTCCAGTTGAGGAAACTGAGTCTTGAAGAAGGGAAATGACCCTCCCACTTGGGGTTATAATGGCAGACCTTCCACTGAAGTCCTCCATCATGGCGGCAGGGAGGTCTGAAAGAACATTCCGCTATTTGGCAAGTCCTCCCAAACCAGAATGGCTTTCAGTATAGATATTGTGGCAGACCGTGTGTCCGTCCTCCAAGGACCAGCTTAGCAAGTCTGAAGAATTAACCAATAGAAGTTTGACCATAAGGCAGTGAATGCCTTTGACCATTCGTGAAACTTCCTACTATGGTATGGAGAGGTGTTCATGAAGACCATTTGGTCCTTTTCCCTCACTGAACAGATGAAAATGAGGCCTGGAGAGTTTTAACTTTTCCACAGTCAAACAAGAATCATGGAATATCCAAGTCATCAGGGACAAGACAGCAATTCAGTCTGAGAAGGAGATCTCTCCACCATCTATCTGGAAAGTGATCGTCAATCAATCAACCAGTGTTTATTAAGTGCCTACTATGGGCCAGGCTCTGTGCTAAGCACTGGGGATACAAAAAGAGGCAAAAGATGATCCCTGCCCTCAAGGACCTCACAATCTAATAGTCATCCGACTTTTGTTTGAGGTTTCCTGTGAAGAGGGATCCACTACCTCCTGAGGCAGCCCATTCTACTTTTAGACAGCTCTAATGTCCTCTGACCTCAGACATGTGTTATTTGTGTGACCCTGGGCAAGTCACTTAACCCTGTTCACCTCAGTTTCCTCACCTGTAAAATGAGCTGGAGAAGAAAATGGCAAACCACCTCAGCATCTTTACCTAGAAAACCCCAAAATGGGGTCACAAAGAGTCGGACATGACTAAACAACAATGTCAGGGGTAGCTTGATGAGGCTGTGGATAGAGTGCTGGGCCCGGAGTCAGGAAGACTCATCTTCCTGAATTAAAATCTGGTCTCAGACACTTCTTGGCTATGTGACCCTGGGCAAGTCACTTAACCCCATTAGCCTCAGCTTTCTCTTCTGTAAAATGAGCTGGAGAAGGAAATGGCAAACCACTCCACTAACTTTGCCAAGAAAATCTCAAATGGGCTCATGAAGAGTCAGACAGGGTTGAAATGACTTAACAGAAAAATGTCCTCTGAAAAAGAACAAGGCATTCTAAATAGTGTCAGAGGCTTCATCAGAACGAGCTCATCATCAAGGCTGGTGATGGACACTGAGGGCAACTTAGAAAGGCTTTTTGTTGGCCGTGGTGGGAGCAAGAGAAAGATTAAAAATAAAGATAGAGAACTGATGTTCGGCTTAGTTGAAATGCTGCTGATGGACAGTGGGCAGAATATAGAACCACTTAACTCTCATTTTGCATGTTTTCTCCATCAAGGACGATACTTTCCAGATAAAGGACAGAATAAAAACAGTTAACAAAGAGCTGAAGTCCAAGCCAAGTGAAGAAACAATAGAAAAGCATGAGAATATCCCTAATGAATTTGAATACTTGGGCCCAGATGAAATATATTGTTGGATACCAAACTAACTGGTAGATATGACTAAGCCATTGATGATTATTTTTAAATAGTATTTTATTTCTTTCCAATTGCATATAAAGACAATTTTAACATTCTTTTTTTTTAATTTGAGTTCCAAATTTTCTCTCTCCCTCCCTCTCCTCCCCTCTCCCTAAGATGGTGAACAATTTGATATGGATTATATATGTGCAATCATGCAAAATATATATCCATATTGGGATGATTATTTTTTTAAAGATAGTTGTGAATAGGAAAGGTACCTCAGAATCAGAGAAAGGCAAATGTTTCAATTTTTAAAAAAAGGAAAGAAATTGGCATGTTCAAACTAGGAAAGTCAACTCATCTTCTATTCCTGGAATATTTTAAGAATGTCTCATTAAGTGGAGAAGCAGAATGGGTTCATGCTTAGAGGGCTGCCCTTAGTGTCAGGGACTGAGTTCAGATCCTGCTACATCATACATACACGTATGTGTGATTTTACTTCTCAAAGCCTCAGGCTACTCTCTACAATTAGAAGTTATGGAATGGTTGTTGCCATGCACTATGAGAGGGGGTGGGCTGACCAGGCATTTCTTACACCAATGTAATCAAAAATCTGTCCAAAAAGTTATTAAAGTGAACGTTTGTATGCATTTAGAAACAGAAGTAGCAATCATTAATGGCCAACATGGCATCATCCAGATTAATGCATGCTAGACTCATTTAATATCCTTGTCACCAGCCCCAATCTGATTTCTTTAAGGCCCTAGACAAAAGGACCAATGCTTATTTTCATGGGTGACCTAATTCTTTGTAAACTGGAGCTATGGTGAAGGAAATTTGGAGAGATATATATGTACACACATATATGTATATATCTGTGTGTATATGTATGTATGTATATATATATATATGTATATAAAATGAACCTGAAAATTTCCACCACCACATTTCACTTGGTTCTCAGAATCCTTTATAAGTGGTAGAAGAGAAAGCCTGAAAGAAAAGTTTGGGAGATGAATGTTGCAAAAGATTTGAAGAGATGCCCAGAAGAAATCCAGAGGACCTAAAGAGAATATGTTGTCATTTTATTTAAAGCTGCATTAGTGAGGCAGCAAGGTGGTGCTGATAGAGTACTCCCAGCTCTGGAGTCAGGGGGACATGAGTTTAAATCCAGGCTCAGACATTTACTAGCTGTGTGACCCTGGGCAAGTCACTTAAACCCAGATTGCCTCAAAAAAAAGTTTCATTGCTGCCTTTTGTTGTTGTTGTTTTTTGAATGACAGATATTTCTTGATATGCCCTATTCTTGAATGAACCCTCCCTTTAAAAAACAAAAGGAATCAGTTAAGCAAATGAACAGGAAAAGCATATACAACAATCTGTGCCCATAGTCTCCCACCCCTCTTCCAAAAATAGATAAAGAAATTTCATTATTTATTCTCTGGGACCAAGATTAATTATTTCAATTGATCTGAGACTGGCTGCTTTGTAATGTTTATATTTTAGTTATTGGAGCAACTGGGTATATAATTCCTCTAATTCAAGTTTCCTCACTTTGTTTGGTTCATAGAAGTCTCTTTGTGTTTTTCTGAACTTCTCTTATTTATCGTTTTTTATGGTCTAACAGTACATTGACATCCCTTATTTTGTTCAGCTTTTCCCATTTCTTAGGAGTGTACTGTTTTCGGTTTTTATGTTTTGTTTTGTTTGGCTGCTACAAAAATGTGCTACTATGAATATTTTATTGAGTATGAGACCTTTGCCTTGGATCTTTTTTTAATACCTCCTTTGGATATACATCTAGTAATGAGATTGCTGTGTGAAAGGGTAAGAACAGTTCAGTGACTTTTTGTTGAATAATTACAAATTATTTTCTAGAATGGTTGAACCAGTTCAGTTTCCCCACACAGTGTATTAAAGTGACTGCTTTTCCAAAGCCACTCCAACATTGACTACTTGCATCTTTTCCTCACCTTTGCCAATTTTATGGTATGAAGCAAAATCTGAGAAGTGTTTTAATTTTAATTTTCTTATTTTTAGTGATTTGAAGCATTTTTTCATGATCGTTGATTATATTTGCATTTTTTCTTTTGAAAACTGCTCATATCCAGTGAAGAGCTCTTGGTCATATTATATATATATATATATACATATTTCTTGCATATTTTAAAAACCAAACTTTTATTAGAGATATCTGATGCAAAAGTTTCCCCCACGCTTTTTCTATTCTATTTCATTCAGTCTTTTTCTATTCTGTTGTCTTGATTTTATTCAGGCAAAAGCTCTTAGATTTTATATAATTAAAATTGTCCAGTTTTTCACTATCTCTCATATGTCTTTTTTTGTTATAAATTTTGCCCCAACCATATACTTAAAGAGTAATGCCTTCTATATTTCAGTTTTAGAATGATGTGACCTTTTTGTACAGGCAGCTTATTCACTTGTAGCTTATTGTGGAATATAGTGCAAAAGCTGGTCTAAATTTTTCTGGCAAGCAAATTCGTAGTTTTCCCAGCCATTTTTGTGTAATATGGAGTATTTCTATGGCCTCCCCCACCTCGAACAGTAGTTTTTGTCATGATGGATTGGATGATATTGGATATTTGCATTTGATTGATTTTAGGTCTTGTTTATCTAAACTGTTCAACTGATCTACTCAAAAAAATTTTTTAAACAAGCCTCAATAATTTGGGTTGCTTCTGTTTTATAATATTATTTGAAATCTGGTCATTCTAAGCCCCTTTATCCCTTTTTTTAAAATTTGATTGATTTTTCTTTGGATCTTTTATTCCTTAAGATGAATTCTGTTATTAATTCATTTAGTTCTGGAAAGTAATCCCTCAGCAACTTGATTCATACAGCATTCGATCTGTATTTAATTGAAGTAGTATCATCATTTTTATTATGTTGGTGCAGCTCAACCAAGCACAATGAATATCTCCCCAATTATTTCTTTTATTTTTTATAAAGTTTTTATAAACCCAAAAAGAAATGGAAGAAAGACAAATCTCTTTCAATAATCAAGTACAAAATGAAGAAAATATTTGGGATTTAACTCACCAAAATACAAAGGATTTATATAAATACAACTTTACAAATTATTTTGGTGGATTTAGTTTGTGTCCTACTACTTTATTAAAGCTATGAATCATCTCCATTAGTTTCTTTCCTGAATTTCTGGAGCTTTTTATATCATCTACAAGCAGAGAAGGTTTTCCCCCACTCTTTGCTGATGTTTATTCATTTATTTTCTCTCTCATTATATTGTCATAGATAGCATTTCTCAAACTGCATGAAATAATAGTGAGAAGAAGGGGCATTCTTGCTTTACTTCTGTACTTGTTGGGGGAAACTTTCATTGTTCCCCCCATTGTAAATATTGGCAACTCTTGGTTTTAGCAGTAGACTTTTGGTAATATTGTTGAATGACTCTTCCATGGCTATACTTTTACAACATAACAGCATAAATCGGTATGATATTTTGTCAAATCCTTTCATGTGCCTGTTGATATAATTGAGAGACAGGTGGTTATAGTAGATAGTCACCTTTACATTAGGAAGTCCTGGTTTCCAGTTCTGAGTCTAATACCTACTAGCTCTATGACCATTGGCAAATTGTTTTTCCCCCTCCCAATGCCCCAGACAACTCTCTAGACTGTAAGTAATACATAGTTGTATCAGTAGAGGGAGTTTCTATTACCTAAAAGTATATAATTTATACATATATAATTTATATTTATGCTTCTGTTATTTATATGATTGATTACACTGCTTCCCTAGTGTTGAACTAGACTTTCATCACTGATCTAAAGCTACATCGGGGAGAGCAAATAATTTTCTAAGTAGAATTTAAAGGAGCAGACCCTGCTTGTGTTAGTTCCCACAGAGTGGGTTTCCCAGCCATAGGTTAGCCAAAGGTTTGAAATGAATTCTGAAATTGGCATGACCTGTCATTCTTGCTGGAGCCTGTCAGACTATGAGACAAAAATGTAAATAGACAAGAGCAAGAACCTCTCTTCGTAGAAACAGAATCTCACGGTTGGAAGGGCCCTCAGAGGTCCTAGGATCATAGATTTAGAGCTAGAAGAGACCTCAGAGATCATCTCGTCCAATCCTCTCTTTTTACAGTTGAAGAAATTCATGCCAAGTGAGGTAAAGTGATTGACCCAAAACATCATAGGTAGCAAGTGGTAGAGCATTTTTTCAAAATCAGATTCTTTGCCTCTAGAAACTATGCTTTTCCCACTGCACCATAATGCAAGATTCATTCGAAAGTAGCCCCAATAAATGGGCATCCAATCTGCTCTCAAAGTTTGCTAGCAGCTCCTTCTACTTATGTAAAACTCTAAACGTTAGGTTGCTTGTCTTCCTGTCAATCTGAAATCTGCCTCTCAGTAACTGTGTAGGATCATAGCATCATAGATTTAAATCTGGAAAGAAAGTTCAGGGTCATCTAGTCCAATGCTTTCATTTTATAGATTGACTTCTGGGGAGACCCAGACAGGTTGAGCAACTCAAATAGGTGGCAGAAGTGAAATTGGGACCTAGGTCCTAAAACTGTAAGTCCATTGTGTTTTCCCATGGTGCCATGTTGTTTCACACTTCCTTGTTCTCCAGCTTGGGGCCAATCAAAAAAAGCTTAACCCTTTTTCCATGTACCAGACCTTTAAATACTTGAAGTCAGCTAACAGTTTTCCCTTCAATCGGCTATACACACCAAGGCCCTTTAAATGAATCGCTTCTTTTTCCAGGTTAGGAGGAAAATGCTATTTCTCTCTAGTCTGTGAGGTTTAAAAGTTCTCTGAAGGTAGATATGAGGACGCTGTCTCAACATGATATCTCCATTGACACTCCAGCTGATGCCCAGGGGATCCGGGCCAATTCATTTGGTCTCACTGATGTATACATCAAATAGTCCTCCAACCAAAATGAGAATCCAGAGGTCACCTTCTCTATCCTTCTACCCATAAACCAGCAGGGTCCATAGTTCAGCCCAGGTACATAAAGGATTACTTATCCTTAAAAAAAAAATCCACAGGAAACAGGATTTCATCATTTTCCCACTATCATCTGTTCTAGTATCTTAAGCTGTGTTTACACTGTATGAAGTGAAATGGAAACTTGTTAATTATCCAGCTAATTTGATACTGCCAGTCAGACTAGATAACAGAGGCCCCAGAGGGAATGCTCTGGAATTACCTAGTTTAGGTGGCTACATCAATCATCTCGACCAAATGATGGCTGGATTCACTTAAGGCTGCCTTTGTAGAAAAGCTGATCTCATAGAATTAATTCCTTAATCTTAAAGGGTCATGTCATCCATCCCCCTGCCTTCAGGTAGGATCACACCGAGCCCATCTCGGAGAGATTAGGATCTCCCAGGTGCTACAACTTGTCTAAACTAAAAGAAGGCTCTTCCTCTGGTCATCTATTTTAATGTTTGACAATCCACAGTGGGAGTCCGGATGCAGCTGGAGAAAGCTTCCTAGACCTGTCAGGAGAGAGAGAGAAGGAAGGAAGGAAGGAAGAAAGGGAGAAAAAAATGAGATCTGGAATAGTTGCAAAACCTTCCCCCCTCCCCTTCTCATGCTGCAAAGCTCAGCAGCAGCGGTGACCTTTTCAAACTCCCCCGTAAAGTAGCTGATTTCCATCCCCTCCATGTCTAACAGAGGAGAGAAGAACACGGCCGGGTTCAACTCTTCCCTGAGAGCAGGGTCCTGGTCATAATCACCTAAGAAGGAGTTTATGATTCTGTCTTTGGCATTTAAAATTAATATACTTATTAAGAGAGCAAGAGAGCACTTTGGGACTTAATGGTTTTTTTATTTTTTCCCAAGGTGAAGGCCACTCAGCTCAAACTCAAAGGCAGCTGGTTTCAGGGAGCCTTGGGGTATTTCATGCTAAGCATTTACATGATGAGGATGTTATACACACAGTCCGGTTGCATTATCTCACACCTGTTCAGCCTCCTCCTGCTGAAAGCCTTGGGGAAAGAGAATTTCACGCGGCACATTGTCCTGGTAAATAGACCCTGTTCCTGGCACTCTCTGGCTGCCCTAGTGATCCAGCAGGGATATGTGGCTCCAAAGGTGGGCTAAGCTAATAGACCTAGATGAAGATGGGATTGCTGCTGGAGGGCTTTGGATCTGTATTTGCCAGCCCACGGAGCAGATGGTGCTTATCTAGTGGATGGGGGAAGGGCCAGAGCAATGGGCTCTTTTGCTCCATTCTGCACTTGGAGGAAGGAAGACCCAGGTTCAAGGCTTTCTTCATATATTTACTAGTTGTCTAACCTTAAGCAAGTCACTGAACTTCTCCGTATCTCAGTTTCCTCATCTGCAAAATGGGGGATTGGACTCAATGGCTTCTGAGGTCTCTTTTAGCTCTAAATCTATGATCCTAGGAGCCAGTTCCCCACTCCCACACTCCTAATACCCTGCATTGTTGGTTGATTGTTGTCTTTCCTTCTTGAAGAGGACCAAAATGGCCTCACTGGATTAGAGTCAAGTTACAGTACATCCGACTGTGGGTAATCAGACCGATACGAGTTTGGAATACTCTCTCACAGGTCAGGCACAAATAGTCTAGGGGAACATTTGGGATGGAGTCTCTAAATTTGCACATCTTACATTTCTGTTGAGCTACTTCAATTTTGCTTTGTTCGGAGTCCATAGCACCTTCTCTGATGAGGGCACGCCATGCTGGGTGGCCCTGTACCAGTGTCTCCCATGTCACGTAATCAATTCTAAAGTTCTTCGGAGAGACCTTGAGAATGTCTTTGTATTGCCTCTTCTGACCACCATGTGAGAGCTTGCCCTGTGTGAGTTCTCCATAAAAGAGTCTTTTTGGCAAGTGTATGTTTGGCATTTGAATATAACCTATGAATGCTATCATCAATCCCTTGCAACTTCCTACGGTCTGGCATCATAGGAATTTATATCTTTTAAGCAGAATTAGTCCAGTTCTCACCTGAATATTCCAACTTTAGAGTTGTGATTCCTTTCACTATTAGATTTTTTGACAACCTCCCCTCCTTCAGATGAGAGTGATTGTTGAAGCTGTAAGTAGCCATTTTGATGCCTGTGGCAACCAGCACTAGACCTCAGATCTATGATAGAAGGCACACACCAACCTCAGTCCCAAGAGGGTAGACCCTCCTGACCCTGACCCCCAGGTGGAGAATCACAGAATTTGAGAGTTGAAAGAGTCCTCAGCAACCATCTTGTCCAGCCCCCACTATAAAGTGCCTGGTCATCTAGCCTCTGCTTGAAGACCTTCAGGGAGTGGGTTCCCACTCTCTCCTGAGGCATCCCACTCCACTTGGGGACAACTTGATTGTCAGGAAACTTTCCCTGTCAGCGAGCCTCAGAGAGCCTCCTCTCCTTTTCTCCCATGCCTTCTACTACCATCCTCTATTGTTAAACTCTTCTTCTAGAACACTCATGATCCTTTGCTCCTTCCATCTTTTGGAAACTGAAACCTATCTTTCTCCTGAGCACACCTCACCTTTCAGCAACCCCTCCAAGACTGACATCAACTGCCCTCACACCCTTGACCAAAGGGCCAGAAACCAAGTGAGCAGATTCTTTGTTTTCCAATACCATTTTCATAATCTATCTCACTATCATTTTCCAGAAATTACTTTGCTTCCTTTAAAATTCACTCCATCCCATCTAGATCTTTGTTGCTATCCCCCTATGTACCTCCAGGTCACTCAACCATCCTGATCAATAAGTTCAGTCCCTCACTTTCTTCTTCTTATCATAGAATAGATTTAGAGCTGGAAGGGAACTGAGCTGCCACCAAGTAGTCCAGCCTCTCATTTTACAGATAAGGAAACTGAGGCACAGAGGTATTAAATGATGTTTCTAGACCCATATAACTAATAAGTATCTGAGGCTCAATTTGTTTTTTTTAATTAATTTTTTTTATTTTTAGTTTACAACACACGGTTCTACATAATTTTGAGATCCAGATTTTCTCCCCTCCCTCCCCACTCCCTCCCCAAGACGGCATGGAATCTCATATAACTACCATGTATAACTTCGCATTGAATTAATTTATACACTAGTCAAGTTGTGGAAAAGAATTATGACCAGTGGGGTGAATCATGAGAAAGAAGAAACAGAACCAAAAAAAAATACCCAAAAACAAAAACAAAAGAGAAGAAAAAAGGCAAGCATGAAGTGTGCCTCAATCTGCATTCAAACTTCACAGTTCTTTCTCTGGATGAAGATAGCATTCTCCATCGTGAGTCCCCTGGAGTTGTCCTTGCACCTTACATTGCTGAGAAGAGCGAGGTATGTCAGGGTTGGTCCTCACAGAATCCATATATCTGTGGTTGTGTACAATGTTCTCCTGGCTCTGCTCCGCTCACTCAGCATTATATCGTGTAGGTTTTTCCAGATTGTTACGAAGTCCGTATCATCCCCATTTCTTATGGCACAATAGTATTCCTCTACTTTCATATACCACAGCTTGTTCAGCCATTCCCCAATTGATGGGCATCCCTTTGATTTCCATTTCTTGGCTACCACAAAAAGAGCTGAGGCTCAATTTGAATAAAGGTCCTCCTGACCACTACTCCACACTGCCTCTCTCTTCTCTATCCCAATCCCACATCTTCTTTAAAACCCTGGCTTCTGAAGGCCCTTCTCCTCCACTCTCATGACCTTTGTTTCTAGTCTACTTCATCTACCCAAAGGAGTATCCACACCACAGATCTCTGTGTCTAAATTCCTTTCCTTCCCACCCAACCGAATGACTTTGTCCTGAGTATCGTTATTACTGGTTCAGCTCTGAAGACAACTCTTTTCAATGTTCCTCTGATCACCGATATCAAGCATGGTATCATGGAATGTCGTGGGAGATGTATGCTTGCCAAAAGTATCCTCCATTATCATGGAGTCTGAATAAAAAGGGATTTTCTATAATTGATGAAGTCCTCCATATGTTCTTGTTTGTGGATGACATTGTGCAGATTGCAGCAAACCACAGAATACCACATGGCCTTCTCAATGACATCCATCCACACCTCCTCAAAGGAGATCAGGATAGTTATTCATACAGGAAAAAGCAAATAGATAAAGAATGCATATTGCCCAGATTAAGACATGCAGCTGGATTGGTATCTCATAAATGTCTTGGACAGGCCTCCCAAAACTGCAATGTGAAAAATGTTCAATCACTAAATAAATATTTATCAACTACCTGCTATGTGCAATGCACCATGTTCAGATCTAGGGGCAACAGAAAGATAAATAAGGCCTGATGTCTACCTGTGAGGAGTTCACAATACAGAAGATGGAAATAAGGCATATATGTGGATTAATACTGAAACATTTCAGGGGTCTGTAATTTTGTTGGTTCTGTCCCTTCTCCATTGAAACAGATCAAATCCATCTATGACTTAGTAGATGGTCTTTGAAGGTTGTTCTGGCTCGCCAAATTTGTCATTTAATGACAAGTTTTTTCTAAGTTTAGCTATGCCAGTCTATCCATAATACGAATACAGTGCATCATCAGCCCTGTTTTTGAAGCCTTTCCAGCTTGATAGGACGTGCTGTGACATTCAGTCCACTGTTGGTATCACCAGCCTTCCGGGAGGAGGCACTGGATGAAGCAGCATACTGCAATGGAAAGGATATAGAATCAGGAATCCGCGCACTTGAACTCAAACCCCAGCTCTTCTACTTACTGCCTATATGACCTTAGGCAAGTCACTTAACATGTCTAGGCCTCAGTTTCATCACCTATAGAATGAGAGGGTTGGAGTACACTATCTCTGTGGTCCCTTCTGTGTTGGTAACCAAAAATGGGCTCCTTAGCACTTAGTCAACAAGTGCCCTTGACTAGTTTGGCTTTTTCCCCTAAACTGAATGCTGTTTGTATGTTGAATTGGAGTAAGCTTGTCGGCCCCTTCACCTTGCTTCCCTTGCTTAAGCTGATCGAAAGAACCTGTGCTTTCCTGGTCAACCCCTTCACCTTGCTTAAGCAGATTGAAAGAACCTGTGCTTTCCCCGCATACCTTACACCCCCGCAGAAGCCGGATGGTTAAAAACAGCTTCCATTGGAGCCAGAGGCTGCCACAGCCACAGCCACGGCCGAAGCTGAAGCAGGAGCTGCTGGTAGCAGAGCTGACCTGCGGGAGGAAGCTGAACAAGGACTTGAGGCCAGTGGGTAATCTTTTTTACCATAGAGGGGAAGCATGTATATGGTTTTGCTGTACACCATAATGCTTCTCTGTGGCCTCCTGGTTACTCTTGTGAGGCGTACTTATTGGGCCTGGAAGCTTTTGATCAATATATCAAAGTGGGGATGCTGGTTCATGGGTTGGTTACTGTGGAGCCTAAATATATGCTTTGATTCTTCTGCCTCCTACTTTGAGAGTTTCTTATATCCGGCGGTTCCGAACCTTTCAGACACATATATGATCCTCTTTGAGATGATAAAGTCTGCCCTCCTAATACACCTTCCAACTCTAAATCTAGGACCTATGATTCTATGAGTGTAGACAACATGATTTGATGAAAAGGATGCTAGATTTGAATTCCAAGGATATTCATTCAAATTCTAACTATACTCTTTACTGCCCACAGGACAAATCATTCAACCTCTAAGGGGCTCAAGTTTGGCCTAGATCAATGGTATCAAATCTCAAATAGAAACAGATCCCTGCAAGAATATATTGACCAGGAAAATCACAAATCAACATTTTCTGCATCATATTGTATTTTTATTTATTTTACTAGACATGCCCCAATTTTATTTAATCTGCTTCAGAGGCACTTGGGAGTTTTGCCAGCTGGTCTGGTCTAGACGTCATCTAAAGTATCTTCCAGCTCTGAACCTATGATCCTTTGCCTTCAATGAAGGACATGGAGAAAGATGAGTACTTTATATCTATCTAACAAAAATTGAAGCTATTAAGTGTTCTGCTCAAAATCAGACTTTGCGGATGGACCTGGCTCCAGCAATCTTCTCAGGCTCCTGTCTTCACGCCCATCATCAACAGCTATGGATTCCTTGCCATCCACCATATCCGTTATAATGTGAATTAAATAAAATGTGAATTAGAGTTTGATCAATGCATAAGACACTCTAGAGTTATATAAAACCAGAAATGGTAATCATTAATATGCATACTGACCATGTGTGTCTTTCAGTCCATATCTATAAATTGGCCCATTTGTAGATAAGCATAATTAAATATGGAAAAACACTTAAGGCCATTCAAAACCATTAAGATTGCTGGTTCTGAATTCAGATAAGCAGGATAAACAAACCCTTATCCAAATGAAAGATCACTTCTGCTGTCTTTCTCTAACTTCCTAACTTACTAAAGCCAAATTTCAAAGCTGGAATGCCTGGCAAGTACTTTCAAATGGAACTCTTTGTTTTGGTTGCAGTTCTTATCACAAATGCAGGCAACTTCCTATTTGTTTCCTTGGGAAAATTCATTGAGCAAGTTCTGATATTTCAGGCAGTTCTTAAGTATTTTCTTTACTTTAGATAGGGCTTATTGGCCATATCAGAGTTTCCAGTGTTGTGAGTACTTTGTACTTTATAAACCTTAAAGTGCTATTTATCTCAATGTAAATTATCTTCGTCTTTCCTCAAATGAGCCAGACCTTCACCAAAATGTGGAGCTAACTTTGGTGTTTTTTAAAAAAATATGTTGAAAATAATTTGTTCTAAATTATATGCAAAATAGAGTCCTTGGATTTCAACATCATTTTTCATTTCAAATATAACCTTTGTTTTGTTGTTGCTGTTTAATCCTGTCCAACTCTACATGACTTTTGTCCATCGGGTTTTCTTGGCAAAGATACTGGAGTGGTTTGTCATTTCCTTCTCCAGGGTGCCCCCATTTTAAAGATGAGAAACTGAAGCAAGTAGGATATTAAGTGACTTGCCCACGGTCACACATCTAGTAAGAATCTGAGGCCAGGTTTGAACTCAGATCTTCCTGACTCCAAGCCCGGTGCTCTAACTATTGCTCCAGCTAACTGACCTTTTGTTTTCATATCATTGTAATTTCTGGCTATATTCCCCTTATGCACCCATTATGCCTTCCCTTGTAACAAAAACAGTTAAGGTAACCAATGAACACGATGATCACATTGGATAGTGTATGCAGTATTTCACATCCCTACTTCAATCTCTCCACTGAGTGGAGTGAGGTTCATTTTCTTACCCCTTCTCCAGGGACAAGATTGGTTTTTTACACTTACATGGTGTTCAGTTCCCCAGTTTTCTGTCTGTTTACATTGTTATAGTCATTGTGTGTGTTGTTTTCTTTGCTTTCTTATGTAAAGGGGGACTGTCTGATGAGCCCAATCCCAACCAGCAATCATAGAGCATCACTGATGCAATTCTCCATGTGGAAGAGGTTAGGGAGCCTGATTATCAGAGAATAGTGATGATAAGTAATCAAAGTCCCTTGGAGAGATTTTGGAGTATGTGTAAACATTCTGTAACTGGTTTGTCTCTGTTACCCATGTGTTGAATAACAGCCTCTTTGATTGGCTGCAGTTATAGAATTGGAATTGGCAATGTATTCAAAAGTGATTAGTCAGCACAGTGGCTGGAGCATCAGCTCTGGAGTCAGGAGGATCTGAGTCCAAATCTGGACTCAGATATTTACTATCTGTGTGACCCTGGGCTTAACACTTAACCTTAACTGCCTCAAAAAAAAGTCGTCAGCCTTGGTCTCTGTTTCTTGGTTTTGACTGCTTTTCCTCACATTAACTTCTTTGCTGATGGCACCCATTGAGAGACAATGGTATAAGGAGAAAGGTCTTAAACTTTGTCTCTGTAAGAAACTGACATGTAGCCCCATGAATACAGACCTCAGTTCTTAGCTTGTCTTGGCATTTCTTCACTTGTTTCCATTGAAGGCAGTTGGAGGCTGTGACTTTGTGAATTTCTAAAAGTTGGAAAAGCAAACTGTCTGGGAATCCCAGGAGTCTAAGAGTGTAGTATGGGAGTCTGGGAGTGGATTCAAGCTAACTTTTGCCACCATCCCAGCACCTATACCCCAAGGACTGAGGAGTGACCCTCAAGACTAAGCCCACATGAGACAAGGATTCACCTGACTGCATTTGGACATGAACTTGATGGGACCAATACTATGCAGAAACTATGCTAAGTTTGAGCATAGTTTCCCAGAGATTGAGGTGGTATAGAAGAGAACAGCCTGAAGTATTGGGGCCTAAGATGGGGAAGGATTGTTTGTTCTCCTGTTCTTATATCTTTGATAAAAAATAATCCTTTGTAAAAGCTTACTGACTTTAATTGGATAAGTGGCAAAACTCAAGTGCAAGTTATTGGCACTTAATAGTGGAGGGACACAAATAGTGGGGACTCTAGTCAATGGCATTAAAGAAGAGATACCCCAGCTCCTCAGGGGCCATTCCTCGATCCCTGAGGAGGAGCTATAGTCAGCCTGGTTCTGGGATAGCAAGCCCAGAGAAATATTTGTACATTTACACCACTGGGCCTTCCCATGTTTCTCTTAATTTCTCACATTGGTCATCTCCTTTTTGGGGGGTCCAGACCTGTGATGTCATTGGTGTGGGGAATTCCTCATTAAGAAACTCCTAGCTGCATAGACTGTATATTATGTATGGTCTCTAACGTAGCTTTACTGGTGTTGCTTTTCCGTAACCAAAATTGAGTCTTTTTTTTTCTTTTTAAAAGTAATAAATTGGGAGAGACACTGGCTTGGGTAACATTCTGAGCTACACAAAGATGAAATCATATTATTTGATTCAAATAAATTATTTTTATTCGAATATGAAAGAACTCCCTCTTTTGTGTCAGAAACATCAAGGAGGCCAATAACACTCAATCTCATAGTATATGATAGGAAGATGTAGGAAGACTGGAGAGATGTGTGTGGGAGGAGGAGAGGAGGAGGGTTGTAGGTTATGAAGTATTTTGAATGTAAAACAGAGTATTTTATATTTAATCCTGGAGGTGAAGGGAGCCATTGGAGTTTCTTGAGTAGGAAGGAAGACAGTAGCATAGTTAGACCTGCACTTCAGGAAGATTCTTTTGACAGCTGAGTGTAGGATAGAACGCAGTTGGGACAGACTTGTGGTAGGGTGACCAACGGGTAGGCTATTACAATAATCAGGTGTGAGATGATAAAGGCCTGCCTCAGGGTGATGGAAGTGTGAGAAGAGGGAGGGGGCATATACAAGAGATGTGACAAAGGTAGAAACAACAGGACTTGGCAACAGACTGGAGATGGGAGTTAAGAGAAGGTGAGGAGTTGAGAATAACATGTAGGTTATAAGTTGAGGTGATGGGGAGATGATGGTGGTACCCACAACAGTAAGAGGAAAGTTAGAAAGAACGCCTGGGAGTAGTTCTGTTACATTCTGTTATGCCTGTTATGATCTTAAAAGAAAAATGGAATGGGAAGAGAAGGGGGATACATTATGTGGAAGAGAAGGGAAAAGAAGGTTAGGGGAAATTATCTCACATAACCGGAGTGCAAAAGTAGAGGTCTATATTTACCAGCAGGAAAGAGTGGGGGAAGCAGGTGACACTCACTCTCATCCGAACTGGTGAAAGGAGGGAACGCACACAGACAGGCAGGTAAAGTGGGGTGGGGGCTTGCTGGAGCTAGCTCTAAGTGGCTTCCAAATCCATTGTTGAATTTTTGGTATGAGCATTTATATTTCGGAAATCAACAATTGCTAGAAATCAGACCTCAATTTATTTTGTTGATTTTTTAGACTTAAGAAAGTGTTAACTACACAGATTAAACTTAAAAGTATGAGTGTATACATTTCCTCCTCAAGAAGCCTTGCCATTAAACATTCGTCAGCATACCCCTATCTTACTATATAAACATTGCTTGAAATCAGTCAAAATACAGTAAAAAAAAAATTCAGGGAATGAAGTCATCACTATACTGGAGGTTAATAATAATAATAGTAATCATAACTGGCGTTTATACGACACTTTAAAATTTACAACATGCTTTATATCCACTGTCTCACTGAGTCTAACAACACCCCTGGGCACAGAAATTCGTTACTGTCGTTGAATCATTTCAGTCCTGTCTGACTCTTCATGACCCCATTTGGGGTTTTCTTGGCAGAGATACCGGAGTGGTTTGTCATTTTCTTCTCCAGCTCATTTTACAGAAGAAGAAACTGAGGCAAACAGGATTAAGTGATTTGCCCAGAGTCACAGAGCGAGGAAGTGTCTGAGGCCAGATTTGAACTCAGGAAGATGAAACTTCCTGACTCCAGGCCTGGCGCTGTATCCACTGTGCTACCTAGCTGCTTCACTTTACTAAACAGGAAAACAGGAAGGAAAGAAGAGAACAGATAGTAAAGAGAAAGGTAGATAAAGGAAGGGATTAGTCTTAAGCAAGACAAATTCTAGCTAAAGATGTGTAAGAATATTTATAGAAACTCTTTTATAAGATCAAAGCATTACAAACTGAGGGGGTGCCCATCAGTTGGAGAATGGATGAAAAAGAATGGTATATAAATGAGATGGAATACTACTGTGCTATATGAAATGATGAAGGGGATGGTTTCAGAGAAACCTGGGGAAACTTGTTGTGTGAACTGATACAGAGTGAATCAGTGTGAGTAGAATCAGGAGAACGATTTTTAAAAATATAGTAAAGACCAACAACTTTGAAAAATTGAGGAACTCTGATCAACATAATGAACAACTGTGACTCCAGAGGGATCCCTGTTGAAATATTCTGCCCACCCCTTGATAAAAGGGTGACAGGTGAAGAGGGCTGATTGTTTTTTTGACATGACCAAAGCAGAAATTTGTTTTGCTTGATTATGCATGTTTGTAACAGAGGTTTTGTTTTTCTTTCTTTCTCAGTTGTTGGGTGGGAGGGGAAGGAAAAAAAGCAGATTTTTGCTTATTAAAAAAAATAATTTTAAAAAAGAAACTCCCTGTGAGAAATGGAGGGAGCAGTTTTGTTTCCACAGAGTGGGAAGTATTCCCCCCCAACCCCTCCCCACCTCCACTTTAGCAGAATGTAAGTCAGGTGACTGGTTCTAATCAGGGCTGTGATCTAGGTGGCTCCTGAGCCCGTGAAAGGTTAGAGGCTTGTACACATGCTTAAGGAGCTGTTTGAGGGAGGCATGACGTGGGTAGTTTAGGGGGCTGCATCTGGCCAATGAAGAGCCAGGCCAGAGATTCGAATAGGGAGTCAATAATAGGACTGGTGTTTGTTTGAGTCCTTGTACTCTCCTGTACTCTGTTCAGGGGATATACCTATTTATTCAGAATGAATAAATTACATTATTAAAACCTTCCTGGCTTCCCAATGAGTATTGTTTATTCCTAGACAACGTGAGTATATTTATAACACTCCCCTATCAATTTAGAGCAGCAACTGTTTTCAATTTATAGAAGTCTTAGGGAGTTGTCTGGGGTAGTGAGATATTAGGTGACCTTCCTGGGGTCACATAACCAGTATGTCAGTCAGTTGGTCAATTAGCATTTATTGGTCACTTACTATGTACCAAGCACCAAACTAGGTGCTGGGCAAAGGCAAAACCAGTTACTATCCCCAAGTGGCCAATATTCCAATGATGTAGACAACATATAAATAAGTACATGGGATTTGTTGTTGTTCAGTTGTTTTCAGTCATGTCTGACTCTTCATGACCCCATTTAGGGTTTTCTTGGCAAAGATACTGCAGTGGTTTACCATTTTCTTCTCCAGCTTGTTTTACAGATAAGGAAACTGAGGCAAACAGGATTAAGCTACTTGCCCAGGGTCACCCAGCAAGGCTCAGAGAGATCAGTCTTCCTGACTCCAGGCCTGGCACTCTACCCACTCAGCCACATAGCTGCCCCAAGTACATGTAAGATATATACTTAATCTCAAATAAAAAGACACCAGCCTTCAGACAAGTCCACAAAAAAAGCCTCCTACAGAAAGTAGAATGTGAGTTGAGTCTTGAAGGAAGCCAGGGAAGCTAAAAGGCAGGTTTGAGGAGGGAGAACTTTCCAGGCACGGAAGCAGACAGTGCAGAGATGGAATGGAGTACTGAGTGCAGGGACCAGCAAGCAGCTAGTTCATAGAATACATGGAGACCAAAGCAGCCACTTCATAGCACACATGGAGACCAAAGTAGCTAGTTCATAGAATACATGGAGACCAAAGCAGCCAGATCATAGAATACAGGGAGAGGCGTACAGCACAGGAAGACTAGAAAGGCAGATAGGCTTGCAGGTTCCCCACCCCTGCTTTAGGCTATGAAGAGCTTTAAGTAACAGAGTAAAGCCAAAGCAAAGCAAGTCAACAAGCATTTATGAATGCTTATGTGACCAGAATGGCCTTTGTTTTCTTTGGGTGGCTCAGTTTATCTCATTGGGTGCTGGGCCTGGTGCTCCTCTTCCGGGGCAGGAAGCCCAGAGACCATGCCTTGGAACAGAGAACTTCCTGTGTGATGAGTCATGGGGCTGGCTGAGGGGAGGTGTTGACTCCAGAGCCATGTCCTATTGGGTGTTAACCTATTCTACTCTAGGGGGAGGGGCCAACTCAAGAACCAATTGGCCCTGGTCATTCAGGCAGCGCTTGATGATGTCAAAAACTCTATAAGAGGGGAGAGGACAGCTTGAAGATCCCTTTTTCCTTTTCTGGTTGGAGCCAGAGACGCCTACAGCTGAAGCTGACTCAGGAGCTGCCGGTAGCAGAGCTGACCCACGTGTGGAGCGAGGAGTGCTGAGCAAGGACTTGAGGCCAGTGGGTAATCTTCTTACCGTAGAGGGGAAGCATGTATACGATTTTGCCTTATACCATCATGCTTCTCTGTGGCCTCCTGGTTACTCTTGTGAGGTGGACTTATTGGGCCTGGAAGCTTTTGATCAAAATATCAAAATGGGGACGCTGGTTTGTGGGTCTGTTACTGTGGAGTTTAAATACATGCTTTAGTTCTCCTGCCTTCTGCCTAGAGAATTCCTTATATCCTGTGGTTCCAAACCTTTCAGACATATATGAGATTCTCTTTGAAATCATAAATTCTGCCTTCTTAATACGGCTTACTATGTACCAAGGTGGTAAAAACTGAAAATACAAAGAGAAGCAAAAAGACAGCTCCTGCCCTTGAGGAACTTATGTTTTAGTGGGGGTAAACAGCATATAAAAAGGAGTTGGAAAATGGGGGTGGAAGGGTGGAGACAGTCACTCAAGGCCCAGTAGAAGTCCAAAGAGTTAAGGGCAGGACCCTGAGAGGAATGAAGGAGTAAATATGGCTGGTCTGGCATCCCTTCCTTAAAATGGAAGTTCTGGGAAGAAATAACCAATTAGAGACTACAGAGAGGAAGGCTCTGCCAGCATGAGAAAGCTGTAGGGAAAGAGCGTTCTTCCAAGATTACTGGAGCATGGCATGGACAGCCATGTCCATGGTAAGAAGGCTGCTGGGAACTGGTGGAGAAAGAGGTCTAGAGAGTCATCAGTGGGGCCCAGGGAGGCCTTTATATTTTATACTAGACCTAAGAGGGACCTGAGTGAGAGGGAAGGGGCAGTTGACACCATCAGATGTGCTGTACCTTAGGAAAATCACCTTTGCAGCTGAATAAACGGTGTATGTGGAGAGGGGGAAAACAAGATAGGGAGATGGGAAGGTCACTTTCTGATCCCTTTGGGGTTAGTGAATTCCCTCAGGAGGATTCTGCCTGTGACACTTCAATAACCAAGTAAGGCCTACCCAGGTTCAATGGGCTTAGTTACAGGCTGAATTCCTGCTGTGCTGTATCTTATAATGAGTTTTTGTCTACCAGAACACACCGGAGGGAAGCTCAACATTGAGGAGTCCCATAGCCCTCAGGTTTGCCTTCCTCATCCCCTTCTCCATCCTAGCCCAGAAGGCCTTGGTCTGAGACTTAGAGCTTCCACTGCAGCAGGGCTGCTCAGAGACACAAGTCCCACTCAGGGAGGAGACCGCCACATTGATTTTAATGGGCTGAACTTTATGGCCCCATTTAACAACAAGATGAATTTTTTATGGATGTGCTTGGTGAACCAGGCAGTAGAAAGACAGCACATTTTCCAGCCTAATGTCTGGCTCAATTGGGCTCTCTGGCTCTTGAATGCTTCTCCCTAGGATCTAAATGGCTGGCTTCTGCACTGGGCATGTTTATGATGCCACTCAGGGACTCCTGCCCAGGTTATGCCCGTTGGGGACACAACTAGCTTATGAATCTCTACTTTCTTCTTTCTGGAGAATGGTGTTCAGTTTTGTGTTCAGAGTTGCATCCTGGGTGCCACATTTTTTAAGAAAGATATTGGAGAACATCTAGCAAAGGGCAACCAGAATAGGGAAGAGCCTGCTACTGTAATAACTGGACTGCTGAAATCTCTAAAAACTCTCACTCTGTAGCCAGTCTCAAAGATCTCAGGTTCAGTATGGCTGTTTTGCATAACAAATTATGTAAATCACAACCTGTGCCCCCATCCAGTGCAGCAATTAGATGTGGCCAGACAATACAAAATACTCATCTTAGAATATTTAAATAAAATATTTTTAAAAGTAAGAGGGAATCAAATTTTAGAGTAATTCTCCATCTCTCATACATAAAGAGTTACAACAGTTTTAAGTGCCTTAAAGAGGTGGACATGATAGAAATCCCCCAAGGATACTTTCAGTGGTTCCCCTCTGTTTCCTCCAAATTTGCTTTCCGTGACCAGCACTGAGATCTTCCAATCTCTCAGAGTGTAATGGCAAGCGAAGTGGGACTTTTGATGTTTTTTCTTTTGGAGTGCTTCTCAGCAATAAGGCAATCAGGTGCTTTTGATTAAGTTTTGCCTTTGTTTGAATCAAGAGCCTTTGATTGAATCAAGAGTCCTTGATTGGAAACAACATATACACTCTGAGGTTAGCATTTTGCTTTGGTGCTCACTTATTGGAAGAGTGTTCATGTGATTTGGCCAGATGAGACTCTGGATAGCTGTTAAGGAGCCCCTCGGCTTTGAAAACCCAGATCTTGGTGCTTCTCTTTCTGGTAACTGTATGTATTGGTATAGTCAGACAGTTAGAAGCCTGTTGATTTGTGTTATTTTTTCTGTTTGTAACTTCTGTTTGTATTTGCTCTGAAGTTCGGGGTGCTGACTTTTCCCCCTGAACTGAGTGAATGATGTATGTATGTTTCATTAAAGTAAGATTGTTGACCCCTGAAACAGCTATCTTTCCTTAGTAAAGCAGATAAAAGAACCTGTGCTAGAAGCCATGCTGGTATGCCAGAGTGGTTGCCACAGGGCAATCTAGAAAATGCTGGAGCCTTTCAGCTTGGCTTCAAGGTAGTCAGAATTCTTCCAGGTTCAGGGATGCCAGGTCAGTACCTCTCTGTGTTTCTTCTGCCTTCTCTCTGCTTTAACTATAACCCACAGGTCTCCATCTTGGAGTAGATCAAATACATCTCAGGACTCCCCAGACATTGAACCCAGTTGGTTCACTGTGCCTTTCCTCATCTCTTTCCTCCTTTTTCCTTGCCACAAATTCTCCTTCCCTCCATCTGTTTTTCCAAGTGTGCAAGTACTGAAACAATCACATAAGTCTGCTGGCATTCTGATGACCTGAAATCTCCTCAAATAAAAGTCAATGCCCCTCCCCACCTTTCTCTGTGGGTATATGATGCTGTGTTGTAGTGTTCTTATGATTAGTTGCCCAAGTTGAGTTCAATTGAAGGAAATAAGGATGTTTAGAAGAGAAGAGTGGAGTGGGGTGGGAGGAGCTGAGGAAAGGAACATGATGGCTGTTTTCTAGTACTGGAAGAATGTCATTTGTAAGAGAGATTAAAGTGATTCTGCTTGGTTTGAAAGGGAAAAACCAACAGTAAAAGAAGCTGTGGGCAGGTAGGCGGCAAAGTGAATAAAGTGTTGGGCCTGGAGTCAGGAAGTCTCATCTTGGTGAGTTCAAATCTGGCCTCAGACATTTCCTAGCTATGTGACACTGGGCAAGTCACTTAAACCTATTTGCCTCAGTTTCCTCATCTATAAAATGAGCTGGAGTATTCAGCTCCAAGAAAACCCCAAATGGGTTCATGAAGAGTCAGACTCAACTGAAAAATGATTTAACAACAACAAAAATAAAAACTGCAAGGTTTAAGCTTGCTGGATGAAAGAAAATATCCTTAACATTTGGAATTAACCAAGAGTGGAATGCACTACCTGGGCAGCAGTGGTGTCTACCTCACTGGGGGCCTTCAGTAAAGGCTGGATTTTCACTTTCCAGCAGCACTGAAAAAGGAATTCTCATTCAGGCATGGGTTAGATTAAAGAGTCTCTGAGGTCCATTTCAGCTCTGAGGCTGTTATTCTTTTCAGGTATTTCCTAACAACATTCTATGATCAATGCTCTGGTCCCAAGGTCCAAGGAAAGGGTGACTGGAGGATGGCTAGAATGTCCCACCAGTACCTTGTTATGTCCAGAAAAAATAAAGGAAGGTGGGTACTCTATGGCAAGCTTGTGGGATGCCAAGAACAAGAGTCACAAAAGATGCTCAAGTGTGGGTGGCTGGTGATCCGAATCACTAGAGTAGACATTCCAGTTGATGAGATAATGGATCTCTTGGAGCATTTGAATCTCTGTCAACCAACCAAGAGAGCACCAGGAAACTCTTAGCTATTATATTGCCTCATACCATCTTAGGAAAATTTCCTTGAGCCTCCCAATTCATAAGAATAATATCTCTGGAGCAAAGGCTGCATACATATAGCATCAAGGGAAGAGTCCTATCATGGATCCAGTTTGCTTGTTTGACCAAATAAAATATCAGTAAAGCACTTAGCATGGTGCCTGGCACATAGTAGGTGCTTAAAAAATGCTTGTTCCCTCTCCTCCCCTTTGAGTACAGTGGGCGGTATAATCCATTGAAAAGAGACCTGAGTTAGAGATCTAGCCCTTCCCTAGTTCCCTGAGTTTGGGACAAATATCTGCAAAGAAATATTGACTTGGGTCTAAGGTTGCTAAGTAGGAAGATCTTTATTCTGTTTGAACCCAGACTAAAAAGATATAGGGAAAACATCCAATTCTGCAGGTCAAATACTCAACGAAGCATATGGATCCCAATTCAATAAACATTCATTAAGCCACAATCATGTGTAAGGCAATATGTTAGGTATGAAGGATACAAAGAGGAAATATGAAATAGCTCCTGCTTTCAAAAAATTTGCAACCCACTAGGAAACTAAAGCATGTAAATTAAGTAAGAATAATATAAATAATGGTGTGGTGAGAGCAAAGAAGAGATTGAAAGTGGTCTTAAGAAAATTTGAGGCAGGAAAGATTGCTTTCAGCTGGGGGGTCAGAGAAGATTCTATGGCAGAATTGGAACATGAGGTGAGCCTAGAAGAGGCAAAGATGCAAAAGGCAAAGATGTTAAGAGGGTGTATTTCAGACACAACAGAGACCAATAGAAACATATGCGAGAGGGGGAAGGATAACATCTTTTGGAGCAGAAATGTACATGTAGATTGTGGGAAGGGAAGACATGAAATAGATTGGAGCTAGATTATGCAGAACCCTAAGTGCCAGGCTAAGGATTCGTTTCACCCATTATCTGACTGGTAGAGTAGTGGTATCATTAGTAGGAATAAGGAAACTAGGAGGAAGTTCAGGAGAAAGATAATAAAGTCAGCTGCTTGGGGTTTTTTAAACCCATATTCAGAGTTTGAGATGCTAAGTGGACATCTAGGTAGAGATGTCTATCGGGCCGATTGAGAAGCAGGACTAGACTTCAGTTGAAGGATCAGAGTGAAATATATAGATTTTGGAGTCATCTGTGATAATTGAGGCCAATCGAGCTAAAGAGATTGCTAGGGAAGATAACGAAAAAAAAAAGAGAGAAGGGCCAAAGAGAGAAACTTGAGTAAATTCTCCACTCAGGAGATAGGAGAAGAAAGATGAACCAGCGAAGGAGGCCAGCGAAGGAGGCCCGTGAAGCGCAGTTAGAGAGGTAGACTTGTTTTAGAAGCACTAGGAGTAAGCAATATCTTAGAAACCAGGGCAGAAGACAGTAGGCAGAAGGGGGTGGTCAGCAGCATCAAATGCTACAGAAAGGTTAAGAAACTAAGGACTGAACTGATAAATGATATTAAGTGTTCCTTAGGCATGTTTATATTCCCTCTGTACTACCTGTCATCCATCTCCAGAGATGAATAAGAATAAGAATAAATGAGCAAAGACAAAATAGAAATGGGCAGCCAGGGTTCTGTCCAACAAGTCAGAATTTAGGGCTCGCTGAGAGCACTTTCATTCCATTAGAAGAGAGAAACAATTGAGTTTAGCACCTATTTAAAAAAAATAATTAGTTAAGCAATTTTTGTGGTATCAAAGATGTTGAAACAGAATTGATGCTCATTGATTGGTGAATGACTAAACAAATTTTGGGCAGCTAGGTGGTGCAGTGTATAGAGTGCAGGGCCTGGAGTGAGGAAGACTCATCTTCCTGAGTTCAAATATGGCCTCAAACACTAATTAGTTGTGTGACCCTGGGGCAAGTCATTTAACCCTGTTTGCCTCAGTTTCTTCATCTGTAAAATGAGCTGGAGAAGGAAATGACAAATCACTCCTGTATCTCTGCCAAGAAAACCCTAAATGCGGTCACAAAAAGTTGGACATAACTGAAATGATTCAATAGCAACAAATTATGGTACGTGGATGTGATAGAGTATTACTGGATTGTAGGAAATGTGATTGTAAGAAATATGATGAATACAGAGAAGAATGGAAAGAGCTAAATGAACTGATGTAGAATGAGTAAGCAGAGCCAAGAAAACAAGATACACAATGACTATAGTGATGTAAATGAAAGGAACAACAACTAAAAACAGTCAAATGTGACTATTACATCACAAGGGACAACAAGACCCCAAAGAAGTGATATGAGAAGACACCCCCACTCCATTCCTTTGCAGAGGTGTAAGATCTATGGGAGTGATAGGTTGGATATAATTTCATATGATTTTTTACTTTTTTCCTCTTCTTCCTGTTTTTTTTTTTCTTTAAAATTGTTATCTGTCATAGAATATGGCCCTCTGGGACATAAGAGGAAGACGGAGACTAGGAGAGATTCTAGCAATATAAAAAACAAAAGATACAATAAAATGTATTTAAATTTTAAAGAAAATTTTAAAAGAATAAATAAATCAGGAGAAGCAAGAGACTGGATGCAGGGAGATCAGTTAGGAAGCTACTACAAAAAGACTAGGCAAAATATGAGGAGGGTCTGAATTAAGGAATGAAACTGTAAATGGCTTAGCACCTATATCAAGAGAATAATTAGTTTAACTAGAAAGCTATTGATAACTCACCACCACCACCTCCCTACCTCCCACCAAGGAGCTTCTCTAAGACCATACTCTACTTTCTCCCCTAGGCCTTTGCCCTTCTTCTTCACTCCTTCCCTACTCTTTCCTATCAACTGAATTCTCTTTAAAAGTTGACTAGAAGACATTTTCCGTGCTACTGTGCTTGCCTTGTGACACATTTTGTGCTGCTCACCCCAGGCATCAGAATATGTAGTGAATGAGTTTCTCTCACAATAGGAGAGATTGTGGTTAAATATAAGAAGGAACTTCTTTGCAGTACCGTATGTTCAAGACAGATTAGCTAGCAAGGTAGAGGCAGCATCTTCCCAACACAGCATTTATACACTGGTGGTACACCATAAAAGCTTGCTAAATTGAATTATGACTTGTCATGACAGGGTCTTGGTGAACCTAAGTTTAGGTTGTGTGGAGATGGGCAATGTGATTTTCAGAATATCCTTTCAACCTAAAGAATTTTTGACCCTGGCATGCTCAGGTGAACAATGAAATAAATATCTGAAAGTCTTCATGCTCAGTCCAAAGTATCTTTCTGCCTTGATCAAAAATGTCACCACAAAGGGTACAGGTGAGGACCAAGGGCTGATTGACTCAACTGGAGCCAAGGCATAATAGGATGTCATTAGAGACGGATGGGAGAATTCATAAATGCTGGATTCCCCTTATGAGAGCATGCAATCTGGGAATTCTTTTGGTTCATACTTTGTAAATTGGTTTCATGCTTGGTCTATCAATGGTGGCCTGGCTAGATAATAGAATTTTCCAATATAGTTCTTTCTTCTTTTCTCCAGCAGCCTGATTCTCCTCAATAAGAGCAAGGAGTAGGGAAGACAGGATTTGCTTGATGGAATAAGTCTTAGTCAGGATCCCTTGCTGTCCCTAGGGTTGGGGTGTTACAGATCTAGGGAATATGGTTCAGGCCTCAGAGAGGGGTATTCATGCTTGATTAAGAGGATTAGTGGACAGTTAAGGGACTTTATCATAGATTGGCCACTGAATACTCTCGAAAGAAAAGCAAGAGAAGATGGTAGAGTAGAGGCAGCAACCCAGCTGAACTCTCCCAATATTCCCCTCCAAGAAACTTTAAAATAACAAGTCAACTCAAATTCTGGAGCCAACAAAAGGCTAGGGAGAGACATGTAGCCCAAGACAACTTAGAAGGTTGGCAGGAAAGGTCTGTGACACTGGGTTGCGGATGGCCCGGTGGGCACAACAATGCTGCAGGAGCAGCAGCAGCTACAGAAGCGCTCAGCCCATAGACAGTAAGAGGGTCAGACAACTGGTCAGAAAGAGATTACAGGGAACTCTGAGCTGACGCCAGATGCAGGACCAGGTGATTATATGCAGTTCTGGGTTGCAGTTTGAAGGTGGAAAGGAGTGTTTGTGGTTGGTCACAAGGGAGCAAAGGCCTTGGTCACTGTTCCAGGGCAGAGAGGAGAGGTAGTATTTGCTATTGCAGGGGAGCAGGGGACCTTGTCACAGTTTAAGGACAGAGAGGAGTGCTGATGCTTGTGACTGCAGGGGAGCAGGGGCCTTTCCTGAATAAAGACCAGAGTGCAGACCAGGAGAGCAGTAACTCCACCTTGGAAGCACCAAAAACTTGCAGACCCCCAGACCTGGCTCCGAAAACAGCAGCACAAAAAAGTATGAAGCTTGGGACAATGCCACCTCACCTCCAGAACCCAACTTTAAGATAAAGTTCAAAGTTATGAAATAGGCTGGGAAATGAGCAAATGACCAAAAAAGAAAAAAAAAAAGACCCTAACCATATAAAGCTACTATTGTGGAAGGGTGGATTAAAAATGCAAATTGGACATAATCTTGGCAAAAATTCCTGGAAAAGTTAAAGAAAAAGGTAAGAGTAGTAGAAGAAAAGTTGGAAAAAAGAGAGTGATGCAAGAAGTTATGTAAAGACATTTAGCAGCATTGTAAAAGAGACATAAAAAATACTGAAGAAAATAACACCTTAAAAAACAGAATTAGCCAAATAGTAAAAGAGGCACAAAAATTCATTGAAGAAAAGAATACCTTATAAAGCACAATTGACCAAATGGAAAAAGAGGTACAAAAGCTCACTGAAGAAAATAATTTCTTAAAAATTAGAATTGGGCAAATGGAAGTTAGTAACTGTCTCGTGAGACATCAAGAAACGGTAATATAAAACAATGTCAAAAGAATGGAAAAATAGAAGAAATGGGAATTATCTCTTCAGAAAAATAACCAACTTGGAAAATAGATGCAGGAGAGAGAATTTAAGACTTATTGGACTGCCTGAAAGCCATGATCAAAACAAAAGAGCCTAGACATCATATTTCAAAAAAATTATCAAAGAAAATTGCCTCATATCTTATATCTAGAGCGTAAAGTAAAAATTGAAAGAATTCACTGATCACTTCTTGAAAGAAATACCAAAATAAATACTCCCAGGAATATTACAGCTAAATTCTTGAACCCCCAGAAAATATTGCAAGCAGCCAAAAAGAAACTATTTAAATATTGTGAAGCCACAGTCAGGATCACACAAGATTTAGCAGTGTCAACATTAAAGGACCTGAGGGCTTGGAATACGATATTCCTAAAGGCAAAGGAGACAGGATTACAACCAAGAATAATCTCCCCAGCAAGACTGAGTATAATCATTCAGGGAGGAAAATGAACATTCAGTGAAATGGAGAATTTTAAGAATTCCTGATGAAAAGACAAGAGCTAAATAAAAAATGATATTCAAAATAATATTAAAAAATGAGACTCAAGAGAAGAATAAAAAGGTAAACTTGAAAGAGAAATCATAAGGGACTTCATAAGGTTAAACTGTTTTTATTTATATATGGGAAGATGATGCATATAACTCCTAAAAACTTTATCATTATTACAGCAGTGAGAAGGAGTTTACATAGACCAAGGGCATGGCTGTGAATCTATGTTGTGACAATCTCAAAAAGGAAAGAGGTAAGAAAGAGGGGTGCACTAGGAGAAGACAGAAGGGAGAGAAAGTATAGGGAAATTATCTCACATATATGAGATGAACAAGAAAGAGGTTTTACAGTGGAGGGAAAATTTGGGGGCAGGCAATGCTTGAACCTCACTCCCATCTGAACTAGTTCAAAGAGGGAAGAATATACATGTGTGCTCAGCCGGGTATAGAAATCTATCTTACCCAACAAGGAAGTGGGAGGACAAGAGGATAAGAGAAAGGGGGATGATAACAGGCAGGATGGATTAAGGGAGGCAATGGTCAGAAACAAACAGATTTTTTAAGGAAGGACTTTTTAGGAAGAGAGAAAGATAAAAGAAAATAGAATAGGAGGAAATATACAGTACTATAACTGTGAATGTGAATGGGATAAACTCACCCATAAAACAGAAGCAGATAGCAGAATGGTTTCGAAATCCAACAATATGTTGTTTATAAGAAACACACTTGAAACAAAGTTAAAATAAGGGTCAGGAAAAGAATCTATTATGCTTCAGCTGAGGTAAAAAAGGTAGAGTGGCAATCACGATTTTAGAAAAAGCAAGTATCCTAGGGAGAGTCAGCTCAAACTTAAATTACCATTCTAGTGGACAGCGTGCCCCTCCCCCTTGCAACCCTCAACAGCAATCTTCCTCACTGGGAAACCACAGGGATGAGAGTGAGAAATCATACATTTGAAACTCTTGCATTCAAACTCATTTCCAGCTCCTCAGACAACCATAAAACTCATCATCATCCCCTTCAGTCACTCACGGCTAGAAGATTCACCAAGCCTCAACAAATTGTATTCAAACCAGTCAGGAAACATTGAACATACTCTGTATAACCTCCTGGGAAAGGCTAATACGAACATGCTCCAAGGACTGACCCCTTCATTGGTCAATCCTCCCATGACACAAGAAGGACCAAGAAGGACCAAAGGTGAGTTGGATATACTGGAGATCTCACAACAAAGGCATGCAGGACCATGCTGCTTCAGCTTCTGGAGGCCTAGGATAAAGAAACAAGAGGACCTTTCTTCATACATGCAGAGCAGACCACCACCTGTAAAAGTCTCTTGTACCATGGTCTCATCCCCATCTCATTTTTTTCTGAAACTACAAACACAAGCCAAAAAAAATGGAGTAGTGGTTCACATTTCCCATTATGTTCTTTAACGTTCCCACAAGCAAGGCCAATGGGTTACAACCCCATTGTCCCAAGGTCAAAGCCTAATAAAGCCCCACTTGTTGATTTTAGAAGATGAACCCAGCCATGGAAGCACACAGTCAATAAACTTATGGGCTTTTTACGTGACAACACAAAGCCTCCCAACCCTCCACCCTACCCTCGGAGTCCTTAATACAAGTTTGCTGCTGAAACACAAATATCCTCCTCTGATGCGGAAGAGAGATTAAATTAGGAACAATCTTAATTCTTTCTGGCAGAGAAAAGCGAGCGAGAACTGCCAGTTCCCCAATGATGTATTGTTAAGGAAATCCAGGTTTAAAGGTATTTCATAACTTTGCCTTCGCCTGCTAATAAAGAGAGTCAGCTAACGGAATCCGATCGCCAGGCAAGAGCATAATGAGATAATGTGGTGTACTCTGCTGAGGCAACAGCCAGCTCCTTGAAATTCCTTTGAGACTTTCTGAAGTGCCATGCTGTGATGAGGAAGGGAGAGGGAGAAGGGAAGAGAGAGGCAAACCTTAAAGGGAAAATAGTAATAATTAGATAAGTAGATTAGGTGGTTCAACAGAGATCAGGCCATCTTAGCAGGGCTGAATAGCTACAGTATTTATCAGCCTATCTCGGGAATGCTTTCCTGCCTCCATCGCCTTCAAGGATTGTGTTTTTTGTGGTGGTTTCTTTTGGTGGGGAATGCCATCTCCCAGAAGCTTTACAGATAGAAGAGAAACTTATGGCTTTCTTCTAGAAAGGACTCAGTATTATTGGAAGCAATGCCCAGGTGGTAGGCATTGATTCTGAAGGGCATCTCCCTGCGCCTAAGAGAATCTGGGAGGGGATTTAATTTTAGGCATCCTCAAACATGTGTGTAATATTTGCCTGGGTACCTATGTATATTCATGGAAAAATGCTGTGGATTTAGAGTTGGACTCAGAGTAGAGATACTTGAATGCAAAGCTTGCCTCTGATACTTCCTAGACCATGGGATCCCGGACAAGTCACTTACACCTCTCTGTGACTCAGTTTCCTCATCAGCAAAATGAAGACCCTATAGCATTTACTTCCCAGAGTTGTTGTGAGGATCAATCAGTGTGAAGCCCTTTGTAAATCTTAAAGTGTCCTATAAATATGAGCTGTCATTTTTATCCCATTTTTCTCATTTTGTTTGATGAAGTTCAGATAGATGTGCTCCTGGGACAAGTTACTACCCTATTATTCACAATGTTCTATGTACTATTACACTGATGGAGAAACTAACTGCTTTTCCTAATAGAATAAAAATAGTGAGAAGTAAGCTCATCTTCTTTAGGCTCATGGAAAGCACCTTCAGTTTAGACCCACAGAATACCTTGAACCTGGGCTAGTCATCCTCTGGGGCGCTCAACCCACAAGTGTACTAGGTATGTGTGCTAAGACCCCTATACAAAAAGAGGCCCATTTTCAAATAATCCTAAACAATTGCAAATTCCTCTGCTAAAATCCTAGTATGAAGACCACTATTGATTCTAACTAACTGCTCATGCTCTGGATTTATGTTGTTGTTGTAGTTCAGTCCTGTCCAACTCTTTGTGACTCCATGTGGGGTTTCTTGGCAAAGATACTGGAGTGGTTTGCCATTTCCTTCTCCATCTCATTTTGCAGGCAAACAGGGTTAAGTGACTTGTCCAGAGTCACACAGCTAGGAATTGTCTGAGGCCAGATTTGAACTGAAGAGGATGATACTTCCTGACTCCAGGCCCTTACTCTAACCACTGTACCACCTGGCTGATCTTCACCACCTAGATGCCCCTGTAAGGGTCCTTCCAAACTGGAAAGGCTTTGAGTCAAGGTACGGTACTCAACTGTGTTCCTAAGGATCTAAAGAACGACATAGATAAGTTAGCAAAGATTCATCAGTAAGGGATGGGCACAGTGTCATGAATAGCTTTAGCTGTGGCAGCTCACAAAGTTCAGCTACTAAGTTTGGGGGGGATTACAATCTACATTAGTGGAGGGTCCTCCCCCAACATAGATGAGATCATGGAATCTTGAAGTGTTGAAACCAGTGTCCCAAATTAGCAAAGAGCATACTCCAGTGCAGAGAAGAAGAAAAAAACTAATTCCAGGCTTTAAAAATAATAATTAAAAAAATTAAAATGTGTGTTCTTCACTCATCCTGCCTCTGACATATACTGGTTATGTAACTCTAGGCAAGACCTAACCTCTCACTGCCCCAGCTAAATCCCTAAGACTACATAATAGCAGAGAAGGCACTGGCTTGAATTGGTAGAGGGGGTTTCTTCCTATGCCAATGAACTAACCAGTCCCTATTCCCTTGTCCCATTCTTCATGCATGGGTTTGGTCATCCCACTCCTCTGCTTTGGCAAAGCCCCTTAAATGGGGCTCTAATTTTTCCTGAATTGAATTTGAACCCCTAGAATTCAAGGCTTTCTACAATCCGATGCCACTCTAACTGGACTATTGCTGAGTCCTCACACATGCCTGGCACTTTTCTGCCTCTTCCATGCCTTTTTCCATGCTGTTTGCATGACTAACTCCCCAGCCTGTTGAAATCTTACCCTCCTTTTAAATCCTGTCTCAAAACCTGTCTCCTCAAGGAAACCAGTTCTTATTGTTCCAGTTTATAACTCCATTCATTCTTTAAACCTCATATAACTCTCTGATTACATCATTTCCCCCCACTCATCACACATCATTTTACTTATTTATATATTATATATTTATATATTAATATAAATATTTATCTATATCACCCTCCTTCTATACTAGAAGGTCCATGAGGTCAAGGACTATGTTTTATCTAAATTTGCATCTTCCCCAGTGCCTGTCAAAGTACTCTTCATCCTAGTACTAAAAAATATTTGTTGTGTTGAATTTAACTGTTCATGCCACAGGAAGCTTATCCAAAGATCATCCTTATCTAGTCATAAGAATGGCTCAGTTTTGTAATTTAACCATCCTCGTTCCTATCTAACGAGTCTCTCATGGCCTGACCTTGTTCAGCTGAATGGAATAGAGTTCAAAAACAGTCCATCCAAAAGCAATTAAGTTAATAAAAATACATCTTTGTTGTGCTAATAGAAAGGTTTTTTAAAATAGAGATTGATTTTCAAATGCACTCATTGAGCTAAAAAATGAAACTGTTTTATTAACAGAATTATCTTTGAACTCACTGTTTCAAAGCTCAACAAAGGTGATTTTTAGATGAATATTACTGGCTTCTTAGCCTTAAATTGAGTTCCAATCACATGAACAATTCATTTTGATTAAATAAACCTTTTTTTAAGAACCTACTAAGTGTAAGGCCCCATGAAATGGCAAAGTCTCTGCCCTCCAGAAGTTTATAGTTTAGGAGGAGGGAGATGAAATGTGTATGCAAATGAAAACTATTCCAACTAGAATGATAAAAAGATGTAGGAAAGGGCATAAGTTCATGAGACTGAAGAGAATGGCATGTCATCTAATTAAAAATCCCAAAGCCTGTTGGAATGGGACTCTCTCCTCATTGGTGGAAATCAGTGCCCTGCACCTATGTAAGGGCTGGGGTGGAGTTGGCCACAGGGAGGAGAGGTTTACTTTCTTCAAGCTCTGGAGTCTCTTCAAATCTTCGGACTTCCTTGAAGTCTCTTCAGGCTCTTCTGGCTTCCTTGAAGTCTCTTCAGTCTCTTCTGGCTTCCAACTTTGAGAGAAAAGATGGACAATGCCAACTCTCACTTAAGGTGCTGAAGGAAAAGATTCTGGGAAGAAGTTTACACCAGAGGAGCTGGTAGTCTCCATCATGTCCGTGTCCTAGCTTGCTACGCTAGAGACTTCAGGGAATTTCCCCTTGGGTGAGAATTGGGACTCAGTCTACTTCTTCCTCTTCTTTCCTCTCTTCTCCTGAGAGCTCCTTCATTTTGTATTGTTGGTATACATTTCCCTGTGTATACCTTCTCTGATTTCTGTTTGATGAATGAGTTTCTTTGATGATTGCTGTGTGAGTTCATTGTGGAACTGATATTTGGTAGGAAGGGAGTCAAGTCTTGGATATAAAACTTGGGGTCCTCTTTCTCCATTAAGAAACAGCTATCAGTTTAGTTTTAACCTCAAATCTCTTAGACTAACAATATTTAAGGGAGCAGAGACTTCCAGGTTATTTGGGCAACTAGATGGCACACTAGATGTTTTCTCCCATCTCCGTAACCTTGCACACTTCTTCAAAACAGAAATTATGCACTAAAGATAAAGGAACTTCAGCTGTCTCCATTACCTAGGACATCTAGAATCCAAAAGAAGGCAAAAAAAGAAAAAAAGAGCTGATGCTCACTGACCTTGAGCTCACTCAGTAATCCTTTATCATTTACCATGCTGTCATATAAAAAATATAATGTAAATGTAATGTAAAGTTAATGTAAAAAAAAAGCATCAAGAGGGTATAGATCAGTCAGAGATTTCACAATCAGGGACTCAGTGGGAGGGGGAAGGGACCCCACCATGGCCCAGTGTTCTCTCTCACACCTGCAATAATTGGCATTGTTTGGGAAGTGAGGCACAATGGAAAAGGGTACTCCATGGGGAAAGCCTTTCAAGGCACTGGCAGAAAATACCTAAAGAGGAGAGCCTAGAATGGATACCTTGAAAACATTGATTGAAAGAAGAATACAGAGAAAAGAGAGAGACCAGATAACTACAGTAGTCATGAATCAGAGAATGGGGGTATAACAAGTAAACAGAAAAAAGAAAATGAGAAAAATCCTTTTTTGGAAAGAGTTACAATAAAAGGAATTTAAAAGCTAAGCAACAGGACCAGCTGAAAGGCAAAAAATGAAGAGGAAATCTACTTGACTAATTGAGAGGAAGAAAGAGGAGAAGAAATAAATAACCAGATAATAGCAGGAGAGAAGAACTAATAAACAAAACCCTAAAGGAAAAGGGATAACAAACAAGAAGGAATCAGAGTAAGGGGAAGAGAGTTAATGGGAACAAGAACACCTTAAAAAGAGATTAAAGTAAAGTAACTGAAGGAACATAATACCATGTTTACAGTAGAAGAAGAAACTTGAAACTGAAAGGCTTCTGCACAGACAACACTAATGCATGTAGGATAGGAAGGAAAGTGGTCAAATGGGGAAAGAAAATCTTTGTATCATATTTCTCTGATAAAGGAATATATCAACAATTTATAAGCAAGATATATGAACTATACACATACATATATACATATATATGTGACTAATAGCCATTTCTCAATAGGTAAATGGTCAAAAGCTATGAACAATTCTCAAAAGAACTACAAAGCTTATCATAACCACATAAAAAAATTCTCCAAATCACTAATAATAAGAGAAATGTAAATCAAAATAACTTTGAGGCTTCCCCTCACACCCTGCAAATTGTCAAAAATGGCAACAGTTAATATTGCAGAGATTTTAGAAAGACAAACACAAATACATTGTTGGTAGATCTGTGAAACGGTACACTATTTTGGAAAGCAATTTCGAATTATTATTCAAATTATTATTATAAATGTCCATAACTTTTGAACCAGAGTCTCTGTTACTGAGTTTATACCCTAAGGAAGACATTGATAAGAAAAAAGTCCCCATATGCTACAAAGTATTTATAGCAGCACTTTTTGCAAAAGCAGAGAATTAGAAACAAAGTAGATGCCTATCAATTGGGGATAATTAAATTGTGGTAAGTGAATGTAATGGAATATTGCCACAAGATGTGAGATGAGTATAGGGAAGCATTTAAAGATTATATGAGCTGATGCAGAGTAAAGTAAGCAGAACCATGATATCAATATAGACCATTAACTACAAAAATGTTAATGGAAAGAATGACACACAAAAATAAAAAATCAATGTAACACAATCATAAAGATCAAACATGACTCAGATGAAGAGATATGAGGAGATACCCTCAATCTACCCTTTTTGTGGAGGTGGGAGGTCCACAAGTTTTTCACATTGTACATCTTTTCAGAGTTTTTCAATGTATTGATCAGTTGTGCTGACTTTTTTTCCCCTCCAGAAACTATTTATCTTATGGGATGGCTCTCTGGAAGGGAGAAGTCAGCACAACTGATCGATACATTGAAAAACTCTGAAAAGATGTGCAATGTATAACACATATGAACCTCCCACCAGGACATGACTCCAGGTTCCCTTTGTACCACATCTTATTGTCTTTTTCAAGATCCATCAGGATAATTCTTCACATTCAGTATTGCAAACATCCACTTGGTAGAGGCGAAGCCCTAGATCTTAGCCTTTTTCTATTAAGTCCAATTCTTTGCTTGCCATTCTGCTCTCCCTATAGTCCTGGGATTTCTGTGAAAACTAAAGAATCAGACAGGAGCAGGAGGAGGCAAAGTATCTCTGGCTTCAGAGAGTCAGGACAAATGCTTCCCCTGAAGTGGGCAATCTTTTTTTATTATTTTTCATATACTTTTCAGACATTCTTAGTGCAATTTGCTATCATTGATTATTAGGGGAGGCAATGAGGATATCTCTTACAGACCACTTCAGCTTCTCCTTGAAACAGCCCATTTCCCATGAAGCACCTGGACTCTTCATTACTGAGCCAATGTTGCCCTTCCTCCCTTTCCTAGCCTCTAGTACTTGAGACAGCACCTCTCATCACCAATCTCCTCCCAAAGACCAATGGGAGAATCTTGTTCTGAAGGACACTGGCCATGAAGAGGGAAATAGACAGGTCCTGGTCAGACCACAACCATAGCGCTATAGATCAGACATTGGTTTTTGTGTCCAAATGGCATTTCTCTCATTCTGTGATCACTGATGTATTATGTCCCTGTAATTGGGTATTGTATTTTGGCTGCAGTGCATCCAGAGGATATTGGAAATCCTGATCGAATCGTCCTTCCACACTACAGGGCATCCATCACAAGCTATAAGGTGGTGGAATCAGGCAAAGAAAGGTGGTAGAATGTGAGGGAAGACTCAGACTTTACAAGTGAAAGGGAATTAACTTGGAGAAGGAGCGTTAGTTTCATATTCTTTTGATTCTCCTATGGCACAGGGGACTGAAGCAGGACCTGGGGAGTCAGGCCTCCCAAGTCCCCTTTCTAGTCTTACACCCACCTCATCCTTTGACACATCAATCACTCTCCTTCTGGGTATTTTTGCAAGTGACCTCATAGCCATGATTCATTCATGAGCCTAGGTTTCCTGGAGATCCTCAAATGAAGATACAGGGCTTTGAAGATAGAGTTAAACCTGAAGTTGCTCATTCATTCATTCCCTTATTTATTCATTCCTTCAACAAGTATGTATTGAGTGACTAATGTCTGCTATATACTAATGATACAAAAAAAAGGAAATCATCTCTGCCCTCAAGGAGCTTTTATTCAATAGGCAGGGGAGGGGGAGGGGGCAGCATGTACAAAGAGAAATATATGTGAAATATACACTAAGTAATATGGGAGATGGCACTAGCAACTGTCCTTAAGACATTACTTTCTATATCTCTGTCTTTGAGTGGAGGATAGCATGACAAAGGCAGCTGGATGGTGCAGTGAATACAGCACTGATCCTGGAGTCAGAAAGACCTAAATTCAAATCCAGCTGCAGACACTTACTAGCTGTGTGACCCTAGGCAAGTCATTTTACCTTGTTTGCCTCAGTTTCCTCAATTTTAAAATGTGCCTAATCATAGCACATACCTCCCAGACCAAATGAGATTTCATACATATATATATATATATATATATATATATATATATATATAAACACTTAGTACATTGTCTGGCACATAGTAGGCACTTCATAAATGTTTCTTTCCTCCAGAAATCCTTCATACTTGACCAAATTAACACATCTTCATGAGCCATGCTCATAATCACTAACACTTCTTGTTTCCCCTCTAGTCCTCTCCCACCCAACTCCGCAACACACTTGGCTAAGAAGACACATTCACATGCCAGCAGCAAGTGCTCCCAATTTATTCCTCTTCATTCCACTACTAGAGATTATCTCTAAATCAAATCAGAGGTGGAAAGAAGAGGCAGAATCCATTCACTGAAGTACTCATTGACTTCTTCGTAGCCCACTGCCTAATTTTGTTGCATCTCCTGCCTGATTTCTCCCCAGCTCTGTTCCGTTGTTAGTCCATTTGAGAATTGGGAAAATGCAGGCACATGGTTGTTTTCCATGTATCCCAAAGCTCCTGGTCCTCCCCTGAGGCCCAAAATAATCCAAAGCCTCCATGGGCTCAAGCCATGGCTTCCCAGTTCTACTAAGTAGATGGAAGCTGTTTATTGCTTTTTACATGGAGAGAGAGACTGGGAGTTATAGGCTAATTAAACCACAGACAGATTCCTCAGCAGTTGGCTGGGACCATAAGTGCTGTTTTAGCAGTAAAAGGCCAGAGATGACAGATGGAGCTTTCTCGAGATTATGTCACTGTAGCCCCCTGTACCAGCGCTGCCCCGCCCCTCGATCTCTGAGACACCCTCAGTGCACTGATTACTCTTCGTCAGGGAAGCCCATAGATGATTGGGGGAAGAAAACAAATGGAAAGGGCAGGAGGGGAGCAATTCAGGCCGAACATAATTGCAAGAGGTGGGGAAAGGGACACATTATAATCCCATTGGAAGAGCTAAATCCATCCAAGATAACACTTAGCTGAAGAATTGGGAAGTTTTCCCCCAAAGTTTGATTAAAATTCATTCTGCTGCAATGGTACCAAAGAGGAAGAGAAGATATGGGGGAGAACCCTGGTGCCAAGGAAACAGATGACTGAGAGATCATTGAGCTAGAGCTCCAGCAACCAGGATCCATTCATCAGGCAGCAACAGAAAGGGTATCGCCATTCTTTCCACTCAAGCCTCCTTACAATCTGTCCTCCTCATCCTCCCACCTCTGTACCTTTCTTCCTGGCATTCAGAGCAGCGCCCCATTTCCCATCTGTCCGGCCTCCTTCCTGCCCACCTCTTCCAAGAAGTTGGCCTAGATTAGACAGCTAGTATCTCATTTAAATAACCTTCATTTTCTGCAATGTCTGCATTCAATCAAATAATCTAGAAAAAAGGAAAGAAGAACAAGACAAATCAATGATGGTATCTTTTTAGTAAGAAAGCTGAAATCTATCAAAAATAATATAAGGAATTTAAGGTTTACAAAGCTCTTCGCATATATTTACTCATTTGATCCTCACAACAACCCTGTGAGGTGGATATTATTATCATCCCTATTTTACAAATGAGGAAACTGAGGCTGCGTGAGGTTAAGTCACTTGCCTAGGGTTACACAGTAAGTGTCTGAGGTAGGATTCAAACTCAGGTCTTCCTCATGCCAAGTCCAATACTCTATCCACTGTACCATCTAGCTAGTTCTCAATACAAGGACAATTAAGTATCTACTGTGTGCCAGATCCTGTGCTACACACTGGGTATTTGTTGTTCGGTGGTGTCAGAGTCTTTGGGACCCCATTTGGGGTTTTCTTGGCAAAGATACTGGAGGGGTTTGCCATTTTCTTTTCCAGCTCATTTTACAGATGCGGAAACTGAAGCAAACAGGGTTAAGTGACTAGTCAGTGTCTGAGGCCAGATTTGAACTCAGGTCTTCCTGACTCCAGCCCTGAAGCTCTATCTACTGTGCCACCTAGCTACCGTATATATGCTGGGTATATAAATACAAGAAATGAAACAGTCCCTTGAAAGAAAGGCCTCTGTCTATTCACACAGAATTGCATCCATAGGTCACAAAATGTCCCTCCCATCCCCTATTGTCCCCTCCCTTCTCATCCCTTCTCTTCCCATTTATTGGAAGGGAGCTCAGAGGCCACCTAGTTCAACCATACTTGAACAAGAGTCCCACTACAACATACCCACCAGGAAGTTATCCATCCTGCTGGAGGATAAATTCATGATCTCCTAAGACAGCTCCTTCAATGTTTAGTCGTTTTTACTTGTACCCAACTCTTCATGACCCCACTTGGGATTTTCTTGGCAAAGATACTATACTGGCTTGCCATTTCCTTCTCTGGTTCATTTTACAGATGAGGAAACTGAGGCAAACAGGGCTAAGTGACTTGCCCAGGGTCACACAGCTAGTAAGTGTCTGAGGCTGGATTTGATCAGGTCTTCCTGATTCCAGGCCTGGCCCTCTAACCACCCAGCTGCATAATTCAACTTTTAGACAGCTCCAACAACAGATAGCATTACCTTGAATGAGACAAAATTTCTATCTCAACAACTTTTGCACAGCCCTCCTAATTCTGCCTTCGGGAGTCAGGCAGGATGATTTTAATTCCTCAGAATTCAACATATCACCAAAGAATGAAGAGTCCTAGACATGAGTGACCATAGCTAACTATCTCATTCTCCAGCGAAGAAGTCATTTATTCCTTTGGGAATGCAGTCTTCACCATCTTTAAGTCAGAAAGACCACCTTGATAGCTAATCTAACTCACAACTGCAGCAATGGTGTCCATTAGGAAGAGCAAAAGGGGAGGAGAAAGAAACAAGCATTTATTAGGCACCCACAATGTACAGACACTGTGATTTGTGTGTATATTTGTGTATGATCTATGATATATGTTTATATGTATGTCTGCTTTACAAATATCTAATTTGATTTTCATAACAACTCTAGGAGGTAAATGCTACTATTACCATCCTCATTTTGCAGTTGAGGGAAGATTCTACAGTTGAGCTGTTGGCACTAATCTCCATTTAGATGGGACTGCCAACAGCTCAGCTCCTTCTATCTAGAGGGCATGGCAGAGCAATGAGCACCATTTACTTACCAGCAGGTGCTGCAGAAAATCATCAGATACCTCTCACCCATTGTTGGTTATCAGGGCCATAACTATAACCAGGGTAGGGTAAATAAGAAGTACAAAATAATGCTTCCTTTCCTACCACCACTTCCCTACCCCACCACCTCAACCATGGGCCGTATCTCAAGGGAACTCCTCTCTGACCTGGCCTGCTTTGACCTTGTCCCAGCCAAAGGCCTCTCCAGAAGTAATTTTCAGTGTTTTGCTATTTTCCCATTGGCAACAACAGCCCCCTCCCTGCCAGACTCCACCAAAGGACTTTATCCTAAGGACCAAAGTCTTTCCCCAACATCTTTGTAAAGTTCCCTTACCTAAAGTGAATTTGCCTTAAAGAGCTGATTTGATTTAAAGGTTCCTTTCATACTTCTTTCTCCCAGTTGTGGAATGACTGACTAGTTATGGTTCTGCTGTTAATGGCTTCCAGGGACACAGCTATCTCAGTTTGCTCACTTAAAGTCCTGTTGTAACTGAGTTGTGTGTGCAGAGAAAGTGTTGGGCGGGATTGCATCATGGAAGAATCCTGTCATGCTGCTGTCTGACTAGCGACACTTGTACCCAGCTCCAGGCCACGGACTATGGCCAGTGATTTAGAACAATTTTATTTTGCCACCTATGTCCCTGGGAGATTCTTTTTGGGGCTCCACAGGCCTTCTTATGTTGTTGAGACTCAGAGGCTCTTAGAGGATTAGTATATGTTAGTCATAATGCATATTTATGTGAGGTCGGGAAGTCTATTGTCAGTGAAGAAAAGCCTGGGTTCTTATCTGAATCTTATCTGAAACATCATGATCTGAGAATTCCACCTTGACCCCAGTAAACAGAAATAGAACAGGAAAATTAGTCAGTCAAGTCAGCAAGCAATTATTAAGTGGTTAGCAGTGCTAAGCACTGAGGATACAAAGAAAGGCAAAACCAAGTCCCTGCTCTCAAGAAACCACTGGTCTAAAGGGAGAAACAATATGTCCTTAGATACATAGAAGATAAATACAAAATAAATGGATGGAAACCCTGGGAGGAAGGCCCTAGCAGTGGAGGAATGAGGTAAAGCCTCCTGCAATAGATGGCATTTGAGTCAAGGATTGAACACAACCAGGGAAGCTAGGAGATGAGGAGTGAGAGCATCCCAGGCACAGCGGACAGTCAGGGAAATTGCATTGAGATGGAAAATGGAGTATCATGTATAAGGAACAGCAAGGAGGCCTGTGTAGCTGGGTCAAAGAGGGGGTCGCAGAGGTATGAAGAGGAATTGAGTGTGAGAAAATTGTGAAGATAAAAAACGAAGAGCTTTTGATGCCAACAGAAGATTTTGTTTGATATTGAAAGTACTAAGGAGCCAGTGTGGTATACTGAGAAAGGATGTGATATGGTCTGTTGACTTACCTAAATTAGAAAAATTACTTTGAAAGCTCAGTGGAGTGTGGATTGAAGTAGGGAGAGACTTGAGTCAGAGAGACCAACTAGAAAGCTATTATAATAATCTAGTGAGAGGTGATGAGGATCTGCATGTGGGTGGTGGTCATATGAGGAAGAAGAAAGGGATATACATATATAATGTATTATGTGTGTATACATGTATAAATAAATATATACATAATGTGTAATTAAAGGGAAAGGTAATATATACATGTGTATATACATATACATACACATGCATACCTATGCATATATACATATACATATGGATAGATAGATATAAAGATAGATAGACAGACAGATATAGATAGACAGAGAGAGAGAGAGAGAGAGACAGACAGACAGACAGACAGACAGACAGATAGCCATGGCATCTGATTGGATATGTGGAATGAGTAAGAATGAGGAGTCAGTGATAACACCAAGGTTTCAAGACTGAGTAACTGGGAGGATGATGTTGCCCTTGATAGGTCTATTGGGAAGAGGGGAGGGGAGGGTAAAGAAAATGAGTTCTGTTTGAGATATGTCGAGTTGGAGCTGCCTATGGGCTATCCAGTTCAAGTAAGTTGGTGATGGGAGACTGGAGCTGAAGAAAGAGTTTGGGGCTGGATGTCTGCTTAATATGATAGCTGAGCTCATCAAAGCTGGTGAGCTCACCAAGTGAAATGATATAGAAGAAGATCTGGGGCAGCACATCCCTGACTAGTGAATGGATGAAGATCTAGAAAAGGAGGCAGAAGGAGCAGTTGGACAGTTAAAATGAGAACCAGGAGAGAGCCATGTCATGAAAACCTAGAGAAAGGAGAGAGTATCTGCAAGGAAGGGATGATCCACAGTCTCAAAGGCTGCAGAGAAGCCAAGAAAGATGTAGATTCAGAAAAGACCCTGAAAGCTGGCAATTACTAGATCACTGGTGACTTTGGAGAGAACAGTTTCAGTAGAATGTTGATGTCTGAAGCCAGATTACAGAGGATTTTTTTAAAAGTGAGAGGAGAGGAAGTAGAGGCACTTAGCTTTCTCAAGTTTGAGAAATTGGGTGAGGGACTGGGGGAGACATAGGATGATAACCCCTAAGGATGGTTGGATGAAATGAGAGTTTTTAAGGATTGTGAAGAAATGGGTGTGGTTGTAGGTAGTAGAGAAGAAGCTAGTAGTTTGGGGAGATATGAAAGGTTAGAGAAAGGGGAAGGCAGTAATGATAAAGGGGTCAATCTGCTAGAGAGGTAAGAAGGGGATGGGATCAAGGGTGAACGTAAAATAGGTTTGCCTTGTCAAGGAGAAAGACCATTTCTTTATATGAGGCAGAGATAAAGAAGGAGATGGTTGGATAAAGTGCATGAGTGATATGGGAAGATGAGGAAAGGAAAAGAGAAATGGCTTCAGTGTTTTTGGCAAAGTAAAAGGGAGGTTCTCAGTTGAGACAGTGGGGAAATAAATGCTGCAAATTGGGGGTGGTGCTTGAAGAAGGATAAAAAGGTTTTGAATAACCTCTGTGTTGAGTATGTTAGCATATTGATGGTGGAGGTATAAAAAGGTTGCCTTGCTGCAGTGAGGGCTCAGATAAACATAACATAAATTTATAGTTGATTCTATCAGCATAATCTTGTGATGTTCTCCCACTTCACTGAGCAACAAATGAATAGGATCAATGGGAATAAATAAACACTGAGGTTTATCAAAATATGATTGGCAATAGGACAAGGGCACAAGGGATTCCAGTGTAGAATTGAACTGGTTCACCAAAGGGGTAGAGATAAGGGAAGGGAGGAGAACCCCTGCAGGGGTGATGACCTAGGAAAGAACTGAGGATTTGGAGGAACTGGAGGTCACAGTGAGAACACAGAGCAGGATTAAGGATCATAAGATTTAGGGAAAATGTAATGATAAAAGATTTTGATGAGCAAAGGAATTTTAAAGTTTGTCAACATGGAAGTTGACCCCTTGTAGGTTATGACAAAACCAAGGACGTGACCATCTTAGAGGGTAGCTAAGGTGAAATTGAGGAAGAGGTCATGAGAATTGAGTAAATTAAGAAACTGATCATTAATGTGTATGTCAAAGTACCCTAACATGAGCACAAGAGTTATGGTAAAGAGAAACATTATGAGCTAGGCATGAAGGTCATTGAGGAAGGTAGAATATCCTGGGGCGGGGGGGGGGGAGGTGCGGTGTTAATAGATAACAGCCACCAAAAACTCAAATGCGGTAATTAAGAAATCATGAGTAATTTTCAATAGTTGTACTTTTACTTATATACCCTCTCTCACTTCATGAAATACAAATTTACCACTCAATCCAATTCTTGGTGTATTTGTACTTCATGAATCTCACAATAGGAGAGGCTGCAGAGTAGTTATTGTAGAAAAAGAGTCTGATAGTGGCAATGGGGACCAAGGAGTATTGTGAATCCTCCAATACAAGTGAGATGGGGTATATAAGTAAAAGTGCAACTCTTGAAAGTTACTCGTGATTCCTTGATTACCACATTTGAAGGCCTTTCCCCAATCTTCATCCTTGTGACCTCTCTGTGGTCTTTGACAATGTCAATCACCCTCTCCTCCTGCATTCTCTCTCTAGGCCATGGTTCATGAGGGAATTAAGCATCACTGAGTGCCAGAGAGTAAGAAAGGAAGATGAAAACAAGTTTGTTTGTTATGGAACAAGCATTCCAGAGAGCACAATGGAGGGTGTTGGGAGAATTGAAATGGGACATTGGGTAGGGAGGGAGGAATATTGAAATGGAATGAAGGGAAGGAGAAGGAAGCTGGGTACGGGGAATGGGGGTTGGAGTTCAGCAGCCAGAGTTCAGAATCATTGGGATGGGGAGAATTTAAGAGGGTAAAAATATATTAAGCACTGAGGAATGAGTCCAGGCAGAATATTGGTAGCTGGAAAGAGGTCCATTGAGGGAGGGAGGTGATTAGTCTGTTCAAGGTTCAACTTCAAAGTCGGTAGTGATATTTTCTGTGAGGCCCCATAAGGCTCACCTCACATCAAGAAGGAGCAGGAAGAGATATGGTCCTATGGGAGTCATTTCAGCCAGCAGAAAGTAGCTGTGCAAGGCTAAAAAAGTTGGGTCAGTCTGTAAAGGTTCAACCAGGCCATGCTGTTTATTTCTTCCCCCTTTGGATGCCCCCTTCCAGCTCACAAGGTCATTTCACCAGGCTGGAACAGCCCCAAAGAAAGATGATGTGATTTGATCTGACAGCCTTGTCTCCAGATGCCAGCCACAGGCAAGGATGTGAGGCAGCTGTGGTTGCTGGCTAGACCACTGGGGGGAAAGGGAAGCAGTATCTCACCCTAGTCTTGTCCTAGGGGACACACATAGAGACGCAAAGAAATGGTGGGGGAAGGGAATGAAAAAGACACCAAGAGGGTTTTCAGGCAAATGCCTCCATTCTCTCCTCCTCTTACTCTAGCCATGGTGTTTAGAAATCAGTGTTGAGGTGACTCAATGAGCAGCCCCTCAAAATAGGTTCCCATGTAAGAAATAGAATAATGCTAACACCTTCCCCTGCTACAGCACATGAAAGTTTATAAAGCATTTTTCTCACAACAGCCATGTGAAGCTAGGCAGGGCAATTATTAACCCATTTTACAGATGAGGAAATGAAAACTCAGGAAACCAATGATGCCTAGGGTCTCACAGCTAGTTATTGTCAGTGGCAAGATTTGAATCCAAGTGTTCTGATTCTAATTTCAGTAGTTTCACTGAATGAAAGAGAGGCCAATTGGTTTATCAACAATGTCAAAATTACCCCACCCCTCTGCCCCCATGAAGCCAGCAAACTACCCTAACCAGATCAAAATGTAATTAGAAAATGTTTGACAAAATAAATAAAAACACAATGCAACACAGACAATATTAATTTGTCATTTTCTAAGTTAATATATAGCCCCCAGAGATCTGAGCTTGATTCCACTGGTTTAGATCACCTCTAGATCCAATGTGAGAGCAAACTGGGGAGGTCTGAAGTCCCTCATGGTACATATCCATATCCCTTTCCCAGTTATCTCAAATGATATCTCCAGAAAAGTGGGAGAAAGGTCTTTCTCATAGGGGAAAAAAAGGCCTTTAGAGTTCTCCCAGAAATTCCTTCCAGAACTCTTCCAACTCCTGACCAGGGATGTGCTGAAGGCAGCCAACTGGAGCAATTGTTAAATTTTCAGTATGAGCATTTGCACCTCAGAAATTGGCAAAACTACAAATCAAGGTTTGATTTATTGTTTTGTTGATTGTAAAGACTTAAAGTGATGGAGAAAATGTTAATAATGCAAATTAAACTTAAAAGTGCATCCTGCTGTTTTCAGAGACATGGTTGTTAAGTATTTTGCCAGCACAGCAAGGGGGTACCAGCCCTGAACCTTTGGTTCTGCCTTTCTTGTCACCATTTCCTTTACAAGCATTTGGCAAAGATGAAATAAACGACTGTGAAAATACCTCAAAAGTAAAGACAGCGCGTACGTGAATGGTGCAGGGATCCAGTCAAGAATTTACTCATTGCCTACTAGAGGAAAGAACTGTATCCAATGCTTCCTGTTTATAGGATTAAGAACTGAAAGGGGCTTGGAGAATATCTAGGTCAATCCTCTCTTTTTTTTATAGGATGGGAAAGTGAGATCCGGAAGAATGAATTTATTTACCCAAGGTCAAACAAGTAGTAAATAATAGAGCTGGGATTCGAACTGAGTTCTTCTGACTCTAAATTCAATGTTTTTGTCAGCACTCTTTGGCTCTGGAAGAGAAGGAGATGTCCTGTTTCTTCCTTGATTCCAGGCTCCGTTCCCAGGAAAGGACAGCTTTCGAGCATTTCCCGGTTTGGGGCTTCACACTGTGATGTTATCATTTGGTCTGATGAGTTGTGAATTCCCAGAACATCAGGTAGACCCATTTTCAGATACAAGTACGAAATTAGAATCTGTAGCCAAATGGAGATTGTTTTTGGATTGCCTGTTATTTCTTCTCTTCATTCTCTATACTTCTTCTTTTAGCAGTCTCAGCTCTGCCATGATTTTAGTTTTCATAGCTATGCAGATTACTCTCCAGCCCTAACCTCTTTCTAAAGCACCAGACCTACCTTTCCAATGGTTTGTTGGTTGCTTTCACCTGATTGACCCACTAGTGAGACAACATGTCTAAAACCCAACTCAGTAGCTGCTTTCCATACACCACCCCCCACAAATGTGTTTCCCCTTCTGATGACCCAGTCTTTTCTAATGACTCCACTAGCTTTTTATGACCCAAGTTCAACGCCTTGAGACCACTTTAGACTCCCCCCTCTCCCTCTGCTTTCAATAGTTGCCAGCTCCTATTGCTTGTCTCCATGATGTCTTCACAGTATCTCCAAACTCTAGCCTTTCCCTTACCTCCCAATTCCACCACCTGGGTCAGGCCCTCATTACTTTACCCCTATACTTTTATGATAATCTCTTAACTTGACTCCCCGTCTTTAGCCTTTTCTCCCTTTGGTTTATTTCCTATGTAGCATTACCAGGATAACCTTCGTAATTCACAGTTCTAGTTACGTTATTTCCCTACTCAGTTATCTTCAATGGTTCTCCAACGCTTACTAGGCAGGCATCTAGGTGCCAAAGTAGGTAGGGCACAGGGCCTGAAGTCAAGAAGACTCATCTTCCTGCATTCAAATCTGGCCTCAAATACTTACCAGCTGTTTGAGCCTGGACAAGTCACTTAATCTATTTGCCTCAGTTCCTCATCTGTAAAATGGGCTGGAGTAGGAAGTCTCAAACCAATCTAGTGTCTCTGCCTAGAAAACCCTAATTGGGGTCACAAAGAGTCAGTTTTTCATGACTGAAGAGGACTGAACTGAATATCTACTAGATAAAACCCTAATTCCTTAGTGGGGCATTCAAGGGTTTTTGTAATTTCACTCAAACCAATTTTTTTTTGCTATCTTTTGACAGTCTCTTCCCCTTTTAATTGGGCTTCTGACCAAACTTTATCATCCTGACTCAGTTTCCTACTAAACCTGGATCATCCCTCTTCCATGCTACTCCCTTCTCCTATTGGCAAGTCCCTTCTAGGGGCTTCCATTTTGGGAACACTTCCAAGCCTGCCATGCTTCAGGACTTTGCCAACATGACTTAGTTGCCTTCTCACCCTGGAACATCCCTCCTCCATGTCAGTACTATTTTCCCACTGGTGAGTTCCTTCCAAAGGCCTCTATTTTGGGGACAGGTCCAGATCAGCCATGCTTCATTCCCTTCCTGCCGTCATGGCCCTGCATGAACACACCTTCCCCCTATTAGCTGCTTTTCAACTCCTCTTTATGTGTTATTGTCCCTAATTCAAACGTGAACTCCTTGATGACAGGGACTGTCTTGTGGCTTATATTTATGTCCCCAGCACTTAGCACAATGCCTGGCATATAGTAATCACTTAATAAGTGCTCGTTACCCTGTTAATTCACATATAATCTTTGCTCTAACCAAACTGAACCATGCATCATCCCTAGGCACATTACTTCACCAACCATTGTTCATAATCAGCCTACTGCCTGGAACCAAAATCCTTGAAGGCCCAGCGCATTCACCTTCTCTTCTTTTGGGCCTCTCCTACCTCCCATGCAGAAGGAATCTCACCCTCCTCTGAAACTCAGGACGCTCAGTTCCACGGGATCAGTTTAGAGCTAGAAAGATCATAGAAACCAAACGGTCAATCCCTCCTTTTACAAGTGAAATGACATTTATGGTCATATGACTAGTAGTATCAGATGTAAAAGAAACAATTCTTAATTAAGTTAGCATTGACTACGGTATTGATTCACCTCAGCTTATAAGGCCTAATTAAGATAACTTGGATTAAGAATTATAGCTGCTATATAGTAAAGCATTGAGCTCCCCATTTCTGCAGAACTGAGCTCCTTCCTGTACAGCTGAGTCAAGCTGGTGCAAAGCTGACACATCCAGCTCCCTTTGTTGTGTGAGTAAAGGTCCCTGTTCTTTAAGGTTAAGTTCCACATTCTCTGTTTCTTCCTCCACTTTCCACTAGCTCTAAAAGTCCCTCTAAAAGTCTAAAATCATCCCACTTGTCATCACTTTTGCAAGGCTATAGCCAATCAGATAGAAAGAGTGTTTACAGTTGCCCACAATACACCCAACAGCTCAATATTACAAACCACTCAGATTTCTTGTTCCAATCTTATCTAATCCCCAGTCAATCAGAAATCATTCAAAGCAAGATTCTGTAACTTGTGATTCCTCTTTATGACTGTGAAAATGATCTGTAAATCCCCCAGAGTCATCCTTGGCTACTGAGGAAACTTGGATCCTTTTTATTGACAATTGCTAGCCTTGCTAATGTATTGATCATGCTTGGAACTCTGTACCTCAGTTTTCCTTTATTGCAGATATTTTATCATAACAGAAACAAGATTTGAACCCAGGTCCCCTGACCTCAAATTAAATGCACTTTCTACTATGCCAGGTACTTCACTTGGGGTATCGTTACACTCCACCTCATTCTCTATTTGCTTGTATATTACATCAGTTCTGGAGCTACTGAGCCAAGCCCCTCATTTGGACTATTAGGCCAATTACAATTCTCTTCAAAGCTCTGTAGTGACCCTGAGGGACCGGGAGATGTCTGATACTGTCACTTATGAGCTCCCATATTGTATATTCTCCCCATTATCAATCACCAGTTACCATCTACTCAATATCAATTGACCGGTTAATATTAATTAGATATATCTCTAATATAAGTTAATCAATTAACATTGATTAGGTTTTACAAAGGGATATTTATTGAAAAGGTATAGCAGGAACTGAAGTATTCCAGCCTCCCAAAATGGAAACATTTCCTCTCTACCACCTTGGTCCCTAGTCTACTGCAGATGCTAGCTGCTGGACCTTATGACGTTTTGAAGTACACAAAATTGTAGCCTGCTCTGTTTCTTCTCTAATGCTCATCCACCTAATGTAAGGAAAGAATGAACACAACGAAGACAGCAGAACATGGGCACCACACGTTCGCAGTCCCATGGTAACCTGCTCCACCAAGCAGCTCCCAGCAGCGGATCTTGCTGCATTTACCACCAGGGAAGAGAGACGTTTCGTCTGTTTGAAGCTTTTGTATCCACCCTCAGTTCTGGCTCAGCATCCAATTAAAAGGCCTTTTTGTCACCATGTAGTAAACCAACAAGAGTCAGTCATGAGATACCTGAACATGTGCTCAAGTAGGGAAGGAAAGACCTCCCATAATGCATTTCTGGAAGGAGGTTCACCAGACCCCCATGTGGACATGTAGTAGATACCAAGTATTAGGCATGTTCCAGGGACTGAGCGCTCCTTGGTCAGCTCCCCCGTTACATTTTTATATAAATCCTATATCCCATATTAGGCTGCAAACGCCTTGAGGGCAGGGACTATGTTTTATTCATCTATGCCCAGATGTTGTTGCCATTTTCCTGGCAAAGGAACTGGAGTGGTTTGCCATTTCCTTCTCCAGCTCATTTTACAGATGAGGGAACTGAGGCAAACAGGGTTAAGTGACTTGCCCAGGGTCACCCAGTTAGTGTCTGAGGCTGGATTTGAACTCAGGTCTTCTTCCTGACTTCAGGTCTGGAGCTCTATCCTAATTTTGCACCTGTCTGCTCCAGTAGTGCCCAACCAAGAGCCTTATTCAAAGAGATATTCATGAGTAGCATGACGAACTGAATCTACTATTATGTATAAGAAATTTTTTGTACCCGATCTGGGATTTCATTGGTATAATGAATTTCTCCTGAGGAAACTCCTGCTATCTTCTACCAATGTAGATTGGAACCTGCTTCAGCACTTATATTCTTAGCAAGTTGTCTGGGGCAATGGACTGCACCTTCCAGTTCCAGTGTCCCCGAGCATGTACTTAACCATAGATAACAAGAGCGGCCATTCACGTAGAACTTTAAAACTTGTAAAAAGAATTTTATACATTTTCTCATTTAAGCCACACTGTTGTGTGAAGTATTATCACTTCCATTTGGCAGATGAAGAAACTGAGTTTCAGTGATTTGTCCTAAGATGAGATTTAGTGTCACAGGTAGGATTTGAACTCAGCTCTTGCTGACTCAAGGTCCACCACCATGCCGCATTATCCGAATTGTTACAGAGTCTTGACTTTTTTTCCTTCTCTCCATCAAAAGCTGACCCAACCCTTTGTTCTCCCTGGAGCTGAGCCCTTTGTGGGGGGGCGGGGGGGGGTCTGTGCCCCTTGGTTAATCTCTCTGAGTTAACCCTTCTTGCTCTTCGAGCCCTTTCCCATGGTTGATTCTTCTATGTCAGCGAGCTCCTCTCCCCCACGTGCTTCAATCTGTACTCCTGTGAAGCACATAACAAGCTGAAGCCTTGCCTGCAACCCGCCAACTCCCCTGTGGCCTTGAGGCTGTCTCACAACCTCCTTGAGTTACTTCCCTCCCTGTCCACTTCCAGACCTGCAATGCAACTCCCTAGAGAAGGTGAAACATCACCAAGACCAAAAGCATATTCATCAAAGAGGCAATGTCCGCATGTGCTCCGCTCATCCCAGGCCTGGGCAGTCCTGACTCATTGGCCTTTGACCCCCACTGGCTCCTAAAGAATGTATCAAACAGTCCCTGAGGTTTCTTCCTCCATCCTCCCCTTCCCCTACCCCATTTGACTTTGAAGGACAGGTCAGGGATGGAGGGAAGAGAGAGTGAAATCACTTCTGATCACTCCCAGTCTATCGGCCAGGCAGGTCATTGTCCCCTTGCCACAGCTGTCTCCGGAGATGCTGCCACAGACGAGGGATGGGGAAGCAATATCCTGCCCAAATGGTCTCCCTGCTCTCACTACTCCATTTAATAGTCTGTCGCTCTCCTCGAAGAAACATGTCAATCATTGGAGACTCTGATATTTTTTGCCCTTCTCTCTGCCATACTGCCCTCCCGTCCTCTATGCAACATCCCTCCACCAGCATGTACAAACAGAGAGACGTAGATATATAGATATACACATTCCTATAAAACCAATAAGAATTTCGCCCAGACAGATGTGGTGTAATCTGGGAAACAGAAAGCAGTATGATTACTCAGAGACTCTAAGGGCCACTCTAAATCCATCCTCTTTATTCCTCTGCCTCTAGGACAGATTCCATCTAAGTCAAAACAGGTAAATGCAGGAATGAAAACAACCACAGGTGCCTTTAGTCACTTTACCCAGAATGGAAGAGCACATTCAGGGCAGCTGGGTAGGGCAGTGAATAGAGTACATGCCTAGAGTCAGAAAGATCTGAGTTCAAATATGACATCAGATAGTTACTAGCTGTGTGACCCTGAGCAAGTCACTTAACCCTGTTTGCCTCAGTTTCTTCATCTGTAAAATGAGATAAAGAAGGAAATGGCAAACCACTCCAGTATCTTTGTTAGGAAAATCTCAAATGGGGTCACTAAAAGTCAGACTGAAAGAACTGAACAACGACCCTGTGTTGATTGGCTCCAATTGATCCTGTATATCTAGTATACAGCTCATTTGTAAACAGTTGTTTGCATATTGTCTCTTTAAGCTCCTTGAGGGCAGGGATTATCTTTTACCTTTCTCTGTATTCCCAATGCCTAACACAGTTCCTGGAACACAGTAGGCACTTAATAAATGCTTGTTGATTTGACTGACTGAGAAGTGATAGATGATAAGTCAGGAAAAATAGGGCAGCCAGTGCCAGAGAAGATGCTGGGGTCCCATCGTCAGGAGCCATGAACATCAGATGAAGGAATCTGAACTTTCCTTTCTAGTAAGAGAGAACCTCTGGGGATTTCTGAATAGAGGAGGGGGAATGGCCGGTTCTATGTGCTGGAAAGATTGTTCTGTCATTAAGGTAAAGAGTAGATTACAGGGGGAGGAGATTAGGGATGGTGGAGTGGAGTGGACAGGAACATTTTGGTACAGAGGAAGAGGCCTGTTCAAATCCTGCCTCTTCTGATGGCTAAATGTGTGACCTTGGCCAAGTTACTGAAGCCCCCTTAGGCTCCATCTCCTCATCTGTAAAATGAAAGGTTGGATTTGATGGTTCCCAGCTGTAGGTCTACGATCCTACGCCTTGGTCAGAGGCCACTTTGGAGCCCAAATGGGTGGCAATGAGGTCTGTAGTGCAGAAGTCACCGAGGCTGCAGAGAGGATGGACCAAATGTAAGGGATGCTTCAGAGGGGGAGCTGATGGGACTGCCCCATCCGAACCCTTCTCTGGCTTCCTATTCCTCCTTATTATAGATGCATTAAAGATAACGATAAATAGCTAACAGTTATACAGTCCTTGCTATGTGCCAGGCACCGTGCTAAGTGCTTCATACTTATTATCTCATTTGATCCTTACAACAACCCGGGGGTCGAGGCATGCTATTATTAACCCCATCTGGTAGGTGGTATTATCATCCCCATTTTATGGACGAGGGAACAAAGGCAAATGGCAGGTAAGACACTTGCCCAGGATCACCCAGCTAGTAAACTTCTTAGCCCAGATCTGAACTTGGGTTTTCCTCACTCCGGGCACCAGGCTCTATCCATTTCACCACCAGCTGCCTCAGATAGGAGAAGGTAACCTGGCACCTTCCTTTGATCAGCAATAAAAGGCCATGCCTTTCTTCCCCTCTTGAAGGCATCTAATGCTTAGAGAGGTAATGAGCCGAAGGTCAGGACGGTTTCATGGATGCCGGGTCTTCTCGGGCAGAAGCGGCTAGGAGGTAAACTTCTCCTCAGTTTGCAAAATATTCTTCATACATTATCTCGTTTAAACCAGACAACTACTAAAGTTATCCTAAAGTGAAATGGACACTGTCAGTGGGATTTATGCTTCAGCTCTGGGTTGGATAAGTAACCTCTAAGGTCCCTTCCAAACCTGTGATCCTACAATTGAAGTTTATGGAAACCTCCTCATTTGACTCAAAATCTGGAGACCTGAGTTCTGCCTCTGAAATTAACTAGCTATGTGGCACCAGGAAGGTTACTTAACCTCTCTGGGCCTCACTTTCATTATCTGTCAAACAGAACCTCTAGATTCTCTTTAAATGCCAGCGTTTGATTTTTCTGTGAGATTAAGCTCCTCCATCTCTAAAACTGGGGTCATGGTGGAAGGTGCTTGGACGATCTTAGATAGAGGATATGTCAAGACGACCAAGTGTTGGTCCTACAGTGGGGATGAATTCATAGGATCATAGATTTAAAATTGGAAGATACCTTAAGGGTCATCTGGTCCAGTGGTGTCATACTTAATTTCAGTCTCAGACACTTACTAGCTGTGTGACCCTGGGTGGGTCACTAGACCCTGTTTCCCTAAGTTTCCTCATCTGTTCAGGGGCATCAAACTCAACTACAAAGGGATCCCTGATGGCCACATACTGACTTGGAATACCATAAATTAACATTGTCTATGTTGTCTGCTTTTATTTATTTTGTTAAATAGTTCCCAGTTATGTCTTAATCTGGTTCTGGAGAGTTTTTGACCAGTGTTTCACTCCTCTAATTCCCAGAAAAGTTAAGTGCCCAAGTTGACATAGGACAAGAGGCTGAGTCTGGATTTGAACCCAGATCTTTTAGCTCCATTTCTAGTGCCTGTTGCTCCTCGCCACCCCTGCTGTATGGGACCCAAAGCCATCACTTCAGATAGCTGCTTAAGGACACGCTCTATTTGACTAGCAAGAGTAGAAGGATGGCAAAGCCCGCCCTGAGCCTTCTCACTGGAAAGGTTGGGATTTTAGCCAAATGAATGTGAGCGCTTGGAGTTTCATCAGCTGAACACATCTCCAGCACCTGCAGCCTGCAGCCCTGGAAGGCAGGCCCTCAGCTCACCCTCCTCAAAGCAGAAAGCAATGAGGTTGAACTTTATATTTATTGATCACAGCTCCTCTAGACCTTTACTATCATTTAACTCTCACTCCTAACCAAATCCCCTTTATCTCTTTTTGCCAACTCCGCTGCCCAGAATAATTTTTCTCACATTGTAAACACATTTCCGTTTCAGAAAGCAGGCGGCCTGCTGGGGCATCCCTCCCTGTGTTCATTGCAAAAATCTTGGGAAAGAATTAAAAAGCAGGATATGAGGGGTTAAACCAGCCAGGCATCCCAGCAACTATCCATGACTAGAGTTAATCCCAGGGAGCATAGCACAGAGAAGGCTGAACTGGGGATAATCCAAAACTCATTTTCATTTGGCCACAGAATGTATTTCTGTCCTTTCGTTTGAATATGGGTGGACCTAATGCTTAGGAAGTTTATAATACTGAATCCAGAGTTGTAACTAGGATAGGGTGAGTGGGGCCCTTCCCCAAGGGCAGGAAATTTAGTGACCACCAATAACACTGTCTTGAGGATGCTTCCTCCTCTGGCCAGTGTCCCACCTCCCTGACAGCGGCTATTTTGTGCCAGAGGCCCTTCCTCCACCACCAGCAGCTTTGAATCGTCATGGTAGATAAATTTGGAGGGACTCATCACCACATTGTTCAGGCATAGCAACCCATGAAGACCATCTCTTAAAATCTTTAAGGGTTTTCTCCCCCTTAGCCATACCCCAGATACCTATCCTTACTCAGTCCACCACCAACCCCATTTTCCCTAGGTGTAGACATTGCTAGCTGCAGCTCTGCTTGGGTCTTCTACTTATGATCTGTGCGACCTTGGGCAAATCAGCCACCCTCTCTGACACTTCATTTCATTTGCAAAATGAATAGTTTGGACTGCATCATCTCTAAGGATCATCTCCAGACCCGAATCCCTATGATCTTCTGTCTCCTTTTTTGTTTGTTTTGGGGGAGATGATTGGGGTTAAGTGACTTGCCCAGGATCACACAGCTAGAAAGTGTCTGAGGTTGGTTTTGAACTCAGGTCCTCCTGGCTCTAAGGCCAGAATCGACTGAGTAATCGAGCTGCCCGATCTTATACCTTCTGACAAAGTAACCAAACTGCAGTATGGAGACCCACCATGAGCCTTCCCTTCCCCCTCCCCCTCCCCACCCTATCCTATCTTGTTCTTGTTGCAAACTCACTTTTGGAAATAGAATGCTTTAGTCAGTCAGTCAGTTAATAAACATTCATTAAGTGCCTACTATGTGCCAGGCACTGTGCTAAGCACTAGGGATACAAAGAAAAACAAAAGACTATCTCTGCCCTCGAGGAGAGTCTAATTGGGCAGACAACATGCAAACCAGCCACATACAGGATAAATAGGAAATAATCAGCAGAAGGAGGCCACCAGAATGAAGGGGGATTGGGAAAGGCTTTCTGTAGAAGGTGGGATCTTAGGTGGGACTTGAAGAAAGCCAGGGAAGCTAGGAGATAGATATGAGAAGGAAGCACATTCTAGGCATAGGATACAGCCGGGGAAAATGCTGGAGCTGCGATTGAATGTCTTTGTTGAGGAACAGCAAGGAGGCCAGTGTCACCAGATCAAAGAAAATGTGGCGAGGGAAGGGGGACGAGTAGGAAGACTAGAAAAGCATATATGGGGGGCAGGGGAAGGCATTGGGTTATGAAGGTCTTTGAATGCCAGACAAATTTATATTTGATCCTGGAAGTGATAGGGATTCGCTGGAGTTTATTGCAGTGTGTGTGTGTGTGTGTGTGTGTGTGTGTGTGTGTGTGTGTGACATATTTGGACCTGGGCTTTAGGAAATCACCCAGTAAGCTGAATGGACCTTGCAGACTGATAAACAGCACCAGCCAACACAGAGCACCTCATTTCTTTCCTCTTGACTCACTCGCTATCAAGCTCACATCTTCCTCGGAAATAAAATTACGTTGCATTTAGTATTGTGTCTTCTAATATTTTCTACCTCTGAAATAGTTTTTTTAAAAAATCAGTGGAAGGCTTGCAGCACATGGGGCAGGTCCTGCATAGAGGATTTACAGAAACATGAACAAGTTTTGCCCAGGATGAAAAGATGTGGCGGAATTACCGTCTGCACAGTAGAGGGAGTACCCACCCAGATGAGATCATCGATCTAGCCCAGGATGTAAGTCTTCATTCAAACAAAGGGAGCCTCCTGCCTTTGCAACTCCTGCTGAACTGAAATGATGACAAGGCTGACAAAGGAGCTAGGCAGGAGAGGGAATAATGTCACCGGGAATTTTACATGTACACAGATAAATTTGATGCCAGGAGAGAGTGATGGCTAACGAGAAGAACTAGCATTTACATAATGCCTTAAGGTTTGCAAAGTGCTCTGTGCATATAATCTCATTCAATCCTTACCAACCTTGTGAGGCAGGTGCTATCATTGTCATTCCTGCTTTGCAGATCAGGACATTGAGGCTGGGAGGTTAAGTGATTTGCCCAGCATCAGAAACTAGTAGGAGCCTGAGGCAAGATTTGAAATCAGATCTTCATGAATCTGAGACCAATGCCCTATTCACCACACCATCCAGCTGGGGGGCTCGTCCCTGGCGCCCTAGATGGGGGAGAATACCAGCCAGTGGAGGCTTGAGCCAATGGCAGAAAGAGACAATTCCTTACCCCCTCTGGGTCCTGGAGAATCCTGAGGAAGTTAAAATATGAAAGGCTTGACCTTGAGTGAGTAGGGCCAGAGTCAATCCATGGCACACACTTTCTGTAGGACACTTTTCCCGGTCCTCCTACTTCTTGTCCCTTCTCCTCCAAGATCACCTTCCAGCTACATATAGGACAAACAAACTTGTATATCCCTATATATATAATGTATATACTGCAATTGATAGAGGGCTAGGAAGAGGGCAGGAAGACTCATCTTTCTGAGTTCAACTCCAGCCTTAGACACTTACTATCTGGTGACCCTGTGCAAGTAAGTCACTTTACCTTGTTTGCCTCAGTTTCCTCATCTGTAAAATGAGCTGGAGAAGGAAATGGCAAACCACTCCAGTATCTTTGCCAAGAAAACCCCAAATGGGTCACAAAGAGCCAGATGCCATTGAAACGACTGAATAACAATTATTTACTTAATGTCTTCTCCACTGAAATGTAACCTCATCGAGGTCCAGAATTATTTATTTCTTTGTATCCCTAGTGCATAGCACGATGCCTGACATATACTATGGGCTTATGAATGCTTGTTGGCTGACAGACTGACCGCCTCTAATATAGGGATGCAGACAAGACGCTCAAGCAGTGCCAGCATGAGTAGAAAACACTGTCAGCCAGGGTTGAAGGGAGGCAATACTGAGCCTTTGGCTTTTACAAGGCCCTTGACTGATTGCCTCTCGCATACTCATTATGCATCATTTAGTATTGAACATTTTTGTGCAGATAGCCTATCATTACATCATAAATTTAGAGCTGAAATGGACCTTAGAATTCACCTAGTCTAAACCTTTCATCTTACAAATGATCTGAGTCCCAGAGAACGTAAGTGACCTGCCCACAGTACACAGGTATTAGGCAAATGGAATTTCCCAACTAGATTCAGAGCTTCCAGAATCCAAGGACTGTGCAATGTCTGAGGTATCTTCCCTAAAGGCCTACAAGTCCTCTTCTCATAACCTTAATGCTTCAATGATCTTCAAGAACCTAAGATCTCATTGATGAAGGTTGTTCCTCCCAACAACACAGATCCTAGCCTCTCCATGCTTTAGGGACGTTCTTCAGAGGTGTTGTGGCTAAACCTCTGGGGATGAGCCCTACCATAGTTATCTATTCTGGTCATGGGATCATAGATTTACAGCTGGAAGAAACCTTAGAAACCATCATGGACAATCTGAACTGTAAACCTTTCTAGCTTTGTAGGAAGGTCCTGCTCTCAGAGCTCATCCTTCATGGCCTTTGGCTTTAGAAACCACAGCCATCTCATAGAAGCCACAGTCATCCCAAGGTTTCTCCCAGATGGAGCCTCAGTTACTCTTTTGATGGAGTCTCTGCCTGTAGCTGATACTTAATGTATGTTGTTTGTTGTTGTGTTTGGTGTTGTTAGAGTGGAGAGGCTGGAGAAACTACTTACATGGCTGCTTTCTTGACAGATATGAGTGGCCATTGCCCTTTATTTCTAGCAACATTTGGTGGAGAAGAAAATCTGCCATCGTATTTGCAGGAGTGAGCCATATTCCCAGGTGGACTGTACTTCCTAGAGAAATGCAGCTCCATCTGGAACAAAATTCATATTCTCCAAGAACTTCGATAAGTAAGTCAGTGGCAAGGTAGGATCTGGGTGTCCTTGGATTCAGCCTCCAACTTCTGGCTCACACACTCCTGCTGGTCTCCCGTGTATAAAGGGCATGCCCTGGAAGAAAAATGTCTCCAAGATTTTTCAGGAAATAGCTACTAATCACTACCCTTTCACTATAACTGGTGCTGCTGTCCAGGCAGGAGATTCTTCCACCTAAGAGGTACATTTTTAAGGTATGCCTAAGAATCATTTTTAACAAGTCATTAAAAAAAATCTCATTAGAGGAACAATAGGAAGATAACATGGTGTAGGAGGAAGAAAATGGACTAAAGTTACGGAATTTGAATTCTGACCCTGTCTGTGATTTTAATTATTTATGTGACCTTAAAGATGGTCACTGAACCTTCCTTGGCCTCAGTTTCTTTATTTGGAAATAGAGTCATAGATCATCAGAGCTGAAAGACACCTTGTAGATCACATAATCTAACTCTTTCATTTTATGGGTGAGGAAACACGCCAAGAAACAAAGTGAATTACCTACATTCATAGGCAGTTAGGTGGCACAGTGGATAGATAGAGTGCTGGACCGGAAATCAGAAGACTCTTCTTTGTGAGTTCAAATCTGACCTCAGATACTCATCAGCTGTGTTACCCTGGGCAAGTCACTTAGCCCTGTTTGCCTCAGTTTCTTCATCTGTAAAATGAGCTGGAGAAGGAAATGACAAGCCACTACGGTATCTTGGCCAAGAAAATCACAAATGGGGTCAAAAAAGGTCAGACATGACTGAATACAACTGAACAACAAAAACCTCATAGAGGTAGTAGTTAACAGAGCTAGGTTTCAAATTCAGATCTTCTGACTCCAAGTTCATGCATTGGTATTCATTTATTCAACTAATACCAAGCACTTATGCTGCAAGGCATTTTGCCAGCTGCTGGGAGATATATAAGGTTTAGATAAGACCTAAATCAGTACCTACTATATACAGAGCACAGGGCTAGATCGTGGGAGAGATATAAAGTGTAGATAAGACAGCGTCTCCCCCTATGGGGCTTACAGTCTAGCTGGGGTGAGACAAAGTGCATACAAAAAGCCTCACTGGTGAAGCCAGCTCTCTTTCCCTCCTGTTCAGTAGCTAATCAAAAGGGTTTTTCTTCATCACACAGAGCATGCCTGAGAAAGTCAGAGAATATCTATGCAGGCTCTGAAGTAGGAACCTGGGTGCTTCCATTCTGCATCCTCTCAAATTTTCAGAAGCAGGATCACTACCTTCATACATTCCCCGAACTGGGCCTTCATTGGTTTGTCTTGTCTCCCTCCCCACCCTTTGTTACTATCATACACAATCATACATGAAAAGTATACTAAGGAGGTTCAAACAAAGCCCTAAGGGGGAAGATCATTTCTGAGAAGGATAATTGGTAATAATAAAAGCTAGTGTTTACGTATTTCCTTAAGGCTTGCAAAACACTACAAATACTATCTTATTTTGCCCCCCACAACAACCATGTGAGGTGAAGCGCTATTATTCTCCCCTTTTTACAAATGAGGAAACTGAGACTGGGTGAGCTCAAGTGATTTGGCCCGGAGCATCAGCCCACGTTCTTGAGTGTTTGAAGGAGTAGCATTCGAACTCGAGTCTTCCTAATGCCGAGTCTAGCCCTCTACCCACTATTCCTCTTGGCTATCAGAAAAGTCTTCTTGGAGGAGATGCATTTGAGATGGATGGCATCAGACAGGTGAAGAGAAGGAGGGAGCACATTTCAGGTACAGGACACAATGTGAACAAGATCACAGGAACAGGAGAGAGGGCCATCACACCTTCCCACTAGATTGGGTCTCACCGTATAAACTTCCTCGTTGTGGTTGAGCCATTTTCAGTCATGCCCAACTCTTTGTGACCCCATTCGGGGTTTTCTTGGCAAAGATATTGAAGTGGTTTGTCATCCCTTTCAGAGAAGGAAACTGAAGTAAACAGGATAATTAAGTGACTCACCCAGGGTCACACAGCTACTAGGTGTCTGAGACTGGATTTGAACTCAGGACTTCCTGACTCCAGGGCTGGTGTTCTATCCACTGTGCCACTGAACTTCCTAACGGTAGACCATTTTCAAAAGGTAGTCAAGCCTCCCTCCCTGGAAGCTCAATGTCTTCTAGCGGGGAATGTCATAGATGGGTTTCCTCTTCCGGTACAGGCTAGGACAGATGGCTTCTAAGCGCCCTAGTTTTACCTCCGAGGTGAGAATGAGGCTCATTTGCCCTGTGAAGCTGGATTCTCTGGCAGAAGGTGAGATAAGACCTGAAATGCTGTCCCACCCCCTTCCTTAATTTCTTCCTCAAAAAAACAAACAAGGAAAGTTCCCCTATCTACAGGCTTTTCGTGTTTTGTTTAGAGACAGTGATAAAATGCCTTCATTATCCTATCTATAGCAGCCTCAAATGACGAAAAAATGCTTCTGTATTAGTCAACGCAATCCACCCAAACCTTTTTACTTCTATTAAAAAAGCATGAAGGTAATTTACCAGGAAGTGCCTGTCACCATTTGAAAAACAGTAAGCCCTCTTTTATCCCCCACTTTATTTACAGGTGCGGCCTCGAGACAGAGACAAGTGTTTTCCCAGCTCAGCCTGGGGAGACAAAGCCACAATCAGGCGCTCACTCAACGCCAGGGATAGGCACCAGCAGACTTTTTGGTACAGCTGACTCTGCTCCATGCACCACCAGCCTGTGCAGGAGAGAGTACCGGGAGTCTCTTTCAGAATAAGAGAAATGAGCTAATGGAGTAGGCAGAACGGAGGGCAGACAATGAGCAGGACTTTTCGATACTTAATGTCGTGAGGGACCAGAACATATGGGTGCATTTGAAAGGGAGAAGTAGGCATTATGGAATCTTCTTTCTGGGAATCCGAAATGATGAAGCATCAATTTTTCTTGATGACTCAGGCATATTAGTCTATAAGCATTTGTGTCTCCTTAGTAACCAGCACACAGTAGGCACTCAATACAGCTTCTAGTCCCACGTTTTTATCTATAAAATCTATTTTCCAAAGGGATGTTCTAAGCAGTAACTCATTCTTCTCCCTTACAAGAGCAGAGAAGAAAATGTCACATATGTTGAACACTAGTTCAGGGTGAGAACACAAATTAGCATCAGGAGTGGGGGTGTAAATCTTGTCTTTGGCCCTGGGACAGAGATAGTATCAACGATTCAAGATGCAATTAGGGCTGGAGGAACAATACCAGCTCTTATACCACTGTCCCCTAGGAATGGAAATGGAGGGAATGGCTTTCAGCACCAATCTGAGAAGCAAGAAAACCTCCCAGAGGACAACCAGAAACTTAGCGTGTCTGGGCTTAGAATGCCTGGAGAGAAGCTTCCTAACTTCTTTCTCATTCTTGTTATGCCACCAAGATAGCCATACTAAGCTCCTCAAAGAGCCAGACTGACATGGAGACAGGGTCCTCTCTACCACACTCTCTCCACAAAGCACTCTGACTACGATGCTGACATCCAAACAACTAAGAAATGGGGAGCTCGGAAAATATATCCAGTTAGGACAAATATCATAATTTCAACCTCAGGGTCACAGCCTGAAATCTAGACTAATGTAGGGCCCAGACTGAAAGGAAGAGAATCACAACCGTACTACCACCATGATTCTCTATCTCCTACTCTCCTCCCACAAAGAGAAAAGATTTTGCCTCTCCCACCTTCAAATTTCTTAAGAGTTATAGATATATCAATGTAACACATAAACCTCAGGGCTGCTTTTCCAAATCCCAGTCATACTGGCAGACTATGTCCCCGGAGAGCAGCTACTATGTCCCCTCAGGGTTCTAGGAACTCTGAGAACTCTAAGGGGCTGGGAATTTCTTTTCTAGTGCTATAGTTCATGATCCCCCATTGATTATCAGTTTATATCAATTAGCAAGATTTAATTGGCTTTTAGAAAGCAGTGCTTACTAAGGTGGGATAGTAAGAAAAATTGGTATAAACCATCCCCTCAAAAGTCTGTGATATTCTCCTCCACCAATATATACACATTCCATGGAATAATGGATTCAGCTTAGGACATGTGGCAAAACTGTAACACAGCTCCTGGTTTCTAAAAGTTCTTTTCTCTCCTTCATGGGGAACCCATGAAGTTCCCCTTAGGTGTGGTTTTAGCTTTCTGCTCGGTTCCTTGAGGCATCTTGAAGATGTCTTTTCTTAATGCATCTAATTTGTCCTCACATCCCAATGTGAACACCATTCCAGATGCTGCTAGGATTAGAATGATGATGAAAAAGTTCAAATTCTCCAGTCTTCTGGAGTTCATGGAGTCCTTCTCTGGCTAGCCTGGGGAAAAGGAGAGTAAGGTAAAGGTCAAGACCATTCCTTCTCCCTTCTCATCCTAAAATTCCTTCTCAGAAACAGCTTTCTACCCTCTTTGCCACCAGGCACTCACGTTTTTGGGTTCCAAACTCATCCACTGTTTTATAAATGACAGCAGGGCCTGACAACTAAAACAAATGAACTTTTTGTGCAATATCATTTTAGTTCAGTCAGTGGCTTTCAAAGACATCTAAACTAATCAAGAACTTTTTTAATTCTTAGTCTCTACAGCTTATGAGTGATCCATTCACTCAATGGTGTTTTCATCTGCCTTCCAAAAGTATCAAATTATAAGATTTTGCTGCTTGTGTTAAGTGTGATGGAGTGATTTGATCAACTGGATTAATTGACCCTCACCCTCATAAAAAGAGCTATAGCATCTAGCAACCACACCTACCCTTTCAAACCTCCTGGACTGGGAGAGGTTGCAATAGAAGGAGCAGCTAGCATTTGTATAGTGCCGTAAGGTTTGCAGAACACTTTACAAATATAATCTCATTTTGTCCCCACAATGCCTTGTGAGGAACATGCTATTCTTATCTCAGTTTTATGTAAGAAAAAAACCTGAGCCTGCATGAAGGTGCGACCAGTCCAAGGTCCCATAGCTAGTGAGGGTCTGGGGCAGGATTGGAAAGAAAATCTTCCCGACCCCAGGTCCAGAACTCTATCCACTGTCCATCTAGCTGTCAAGGTAGAAAAGAGCGAAAGTAAGGCATTAGAGAAAGTGGCATTCCATCAACATCCCGAACGGAGCATCAGCTGTGATCAGAGCGTAGCACTAGATACCAAGGAGGGACAGAGGAAGGACATAACACGACATGGTCTCTGTGCTCAGAGCTGTTTGTCTAGCAGGGAGAGGAGACATGTACCTTGCATGTTGTTTCACTCTCTGAATCTCAGTTTTTTCATGTGTAAAATGAGAGCATTAGACTAAGTCGTCTCTATTCACCTTGACCTTGGTTCCTGGTGTTAGACATGTACCAAACAAAGGCATCATGACATGGCGGAGAGTGTGAACTTGGAGCCAGGTTCAAAACCCACCTCCGTCCCATTATTACTGTGATCATGGTCAAGTCCCTTACGCTCTATGATCCTCAGTTTCCCCATCTGTAAAGTGAAGAGGATAATAAATGTAGTAAACTACCTTCCGTGATGGTTGTGAAGCTCAAAGGAGATAACGTGTGTAAATGGTTTTATAAACTTGAAAACTTTTTACGAACAAATAAATGGATGGCTAGATGGATGAATGAATAATAGGACAACAATAGCAGGGAGCAGCCAAACAGAACTGGAGGGGCTCGCTTGAGGGTCTCCTGGGATCCTGGATTTGGGGCTCGAAGGGATCTTGGGGCCATTTCATCCAGTCCAGTCCCCTTCCTTTACAGATGAGGAAACTGGAACCTAGAGAGGTTTCGGGAGGTGGCTGAGTGAGGCTGCGAACCCAAAGCCTCTGCCTCCTAATCCAGTGCCCTTTCCACTGAACAGCATCACCTTTAGTAGGCTGCTGGACAAGTTCAGAAAAGAATGTTCAAAAAATGAAAGACAAAAACCGGGTAAGTGGAGACCTAGAAAAAAAGGCTCAGAAATGGGAAAAAGAAATGCATGTATAGCTCTTCCATACTACGTAGACCTATACACATGTATTCCCTGTTTTGTTGAAGAAGGCAGCTAGGTGGTGTGGTGGATAGAGCACTGGCCTTGGAGTCAGACCTGAGTTCAAATACCACCTCAGACACTTACTAGCTCTGGGCAAGTCACTTAAGCCCTCTCAGCCTCGGTTTCCTCATCTGTAAAGTGAGCATAATCGTGGCACCTGCCTCCAGGGGGTGTTGTGAGGATCAAATGAGATAATATTTGTAAAGCACTTTGCAAACTTTAAAGTACTGTATAAATGATATGATGATAATAGTGATATTTTATATATATATATATACATATATATATATATACATATTTATACAAGGTGATTAGTCTCTTCCAACCCAGCTTTCAGCATCCTATGCTGCAAGTACACACAAGATGACCCAACACACACCAGGACATGACAAGGTGTCCTGTGGCATCTCATGATCTCTGTTCCGCTGATGAGCCTCTCTGAAAGTAAACTGCTCCACGGTGACCTAAACACACTGTCTATCCCCAGGCTCTGGTTAAAGGCTTTCCAGCTTGAGAGGACCTGCCAGAGCTTCTGGGTCACCCATATAACTTTTGAGAACACAGGATGATCTCCATGCCACAATGTGGCCTTGAGTTAGGACTTAGTGGAAGGAAAAGAGAAAGATCAAGACCTAAGCTCCCTAGGACTCTGCTCAACAAGAGCATGGCAATCAGAGCTTTGGTCCCAGGCCCAAACGTTTTGAGGTTTTCTTTATTACAGACAAAACCAACTAAATACGGCACCTACTTAGCCAAGGATAATTAATCAAAATAGGTAACTAGGAGGTAGTGGCTTCTTCCGCAACATACTCAATCCAGATTATCTCCTCACCATTCTAGCCCCACCTTGCCCCCATCGCCTCCACAGTGACTTCCTCAACATCAGTTTTGTGATGTCTAGTGTCTCTTGAAAAAAGGGCCGATATCCTGGGATCTGTCTTCCTCCTCTTGCCTCTCTCCCACCTTCTCCCTTCACTTGAACTTGCCTCTGAAATGTTTGTGATGCATGCCCTAGATACCAGAATTGCTAGTCACATCTCTGCATAACTAAGCCATAGATAGTCTGTGAGCCATATTGATGAAAAGCTCCCTGTGCTAATGAAGTCACAGATCCTTCGTGTATTTGCTTTCACGTATGCATGTATGTATATATTTCTCTATATGTACACATGAATATACATCCATGTACATATATGCCACACATATATGTGGGGGGGGAGGCAGACAGAGAAAGGAGACAGACAGAGAGAAGAGAGACAGAGAGAGAAACAGAGACAGAAAAACTGGTGGAGGGAGACAGAGACAGAGACAGAGAGAGGGGGGGAGGAGGAGGGAAAGAGAGGGAGACAGAAGGAGACAGAGACAGACAGACAGAGAGAGAGGGAGGGGGAGGGAGAGGGAGACAGAGAGACTGAGACAGAAAGACAGACAGACAGACAGAGAGAGAGAGAGAGAGAGAGAGAGAGAGAGAGAGAGAGAGAGAGAGAGAGAGAGAGAGAAGCAGCAACAGCATAGTGTGCTCAGGGTTCAAATGGTCTATGCCCCTGGGTGCTGTTTTTGACCCACATGGGCTGTGCAGTACAGATGTGTTCTAGCAGATAGAATGCTTGATATAGAGTCACAGTTGGGTTTGAGCTCTGGTTTTGCCATTTGCTACTCGCGTGTCCCGGGGCAAGCCTCAGTTTCCTCATCTGTAAAAGGACAGGTTTTAACTGAATAACCTCCGAAGGTCCCTTTCATCTTTAAATCAATGGTACTACTGAACAAGCCTATGAATGACCTCCCCTTTAGAAAATTCTCCAAGGTTGTGAGCACTTGCTGGTAGAGAATTTCCTCATCAAAGTTCTCTACACCAGTTAAATCACAAGTTTCCCTCTCTCTCTCTCTCTCCTTCCTCTTTGTCTGTCTGTCTCTGTCTGTCTCTCTGGGTCTCTCTCTCTCCCCACACACATGCACACTTACATGTGCAGCATATATGTATATGGATATATATGTTTATGTATACATGTAGAGGAATATACACACATGCATATGTGTACTCGTGATTGTATGTGTATAGTCATATAGATGTATATTTAAGCATTTATGTATATATAAGGTTTTCCCTGAAATGTCTTAATGCATGTTTAAGTTTTAATGGCTTACACCTGCACTAAGATTTTTGGGACAAGCATACAAACACACCTAACATTTCTACATAGCACTCAGCAGTGTACCAAGCTCTTTCTTAACAACAATATTGTGAAGAAGGTGTTCTATATATTATCTCCATTTTAAAGAGAAAACAGTCACTCAGAGAGTTTAAATTACTTGTTCACACTCTTCCCACTAAAACACACTGCCTCTGTGTGTGTGTGTGTGTGTGTGTGTGTGCATGTTTGTGTGTGTGTGTGTGTGTGTATAAGATTGCCCTGTATTAGGGATTATGCTGTATTTATTTGGCTCATCCTTTCCCCTCCTCTAGGAGGACAGATAAGGGAATATTTTAATCTGGAACCAGGACATCAGTAGGACACGTATGTGATGCCTGTTATATCCTTTCTCTGTTTCTGGGGCTGTTAAGTCACTCTCCAGAAAGTCATTCAGTTCCCTCTTTTCCATCCAGGTCATGGAAGGGGGGGAGGAGGGCAGAGCTGATTTGACTGTGGGAATTAGAGCCTCTGAGAAGAGAGTCTTCTTGAAAACCAAATCCTCCTGTCATTATTACTATTATAAACCTTGGATTCAAGGCAAATCCTAAGACACTTAGCCTAAAAAAACAGACAATGGTACAGAACAGGAGTTAGCAGCTTCATGACTTCCCACCTCATCAGCCCTACTCTATCTGCCCCTACTCTCTGTTTGCTATTAGAACTACCCTCCCCTCTGCCCCCCACCTCCTCCAGACAGCCAAGCTCAAAGGCTACTTTCTGCTGCAATCTGTCTGGCCCTAATTTGGATCAGTGCACAGAGAGAGCCAGGAGCTGCTGCTGCCGCCTCTGCCGCCTCTGCCGCCGTGGGCCCAGAGTTCCATCTGGCCAGTGTGGCTCGGGATGCTTCACAGGAAGGTTCTGAAATGACCAAAATGTACCTGGTGGGCACCAAACAGCAGGCAGAGGAGAAGAGAGCTGCTGGGGAAAGCAGAGCACAGGCACCAGCAGTAGAACCCAGGGGCTTTTTAAAGACAAGTCCAGATAGGATATTGGAGAACAACGGGGAGATTTGTAGTCCTGGGATCATAGGCATTAAATTGAAAGGGAAGGTAGTGGGGTCATCTAGTCTAATCTCCGTATTTTATAGGTGAAGAAACAGATCCATAGCAGGGAAGTGATTTGCCCAAGGTCACACAGCCAGTAAGCGGCAGATCTGAGATTCAAAATCAGGGCCTCTGACTGCAAGTCTAACCCCAGACTTCGTTTCTCATCTATGAAAGGAGGCCTCTTCCAGCTGTTAATAACACTTGGATAAGTGCTCTCTCTACCCTACTCCTTCAATTCTGCTGGGGTTTGTTCCAAATTAGGAAGAGAAGCCAGAACGACTGGTTATCAGTTCATTTGGTATAGCATTAGAGCAACTCCTGAGAATGACACAACCACAAGACAAAAAAGGAAAGCAGAATGCAGGTTCAGAGGTCATTTCATCCATCCCCCTGCTTTCTGATCCATTCTAAACAGAAGAGGCTCTCTTTCAAATTTAAAAATCATTAAAGCATTTTTTAATGCACAGAAGAGAGCAGAGGGAAGGTACAAAGGAAACCCAGGCAAGCAGGACAGATTTGAAAGTTATATGTTGATATATATATATACCTACTTATATGGAAAAAAGCAAGCTTCCATAATAAAGATTCACACAGTTTCTCATACAATCTTTTTTTCTACTCTTTTTTGCATATGAAAATGTCCGTTTTGTTTGGTGCTTATTAAGTTCAGAACAAAAAATTTAATAAAAAATGAACACATGATTAAAATGGAAAAAATTCTAAATGATTATATTTTATCAAACGAATGCCAAAATCTATTGGATGACTACATAGCATTATTTTTGTAATTTTTTTATTTTTATAAATTCAAATTGGGGGAAAAAACCACCTTAAATGCAGGCAGGGGTGGAGAAGCTTTAACCTCTCTCAATAACCTATGGTAGAACTAGACCTCCCTCACTATTAAAGAGTTCTTTATGTTTCTATCCCCTATGCTTCCTGCTGAAGCAGATTCCATTTTGTTCTGCTGAGGCCTCATTGGGTGGAGGTGGGTGAACCTTCCCTACCTCTCCCCCTTCTCTCTCCAGCCCACTAACTCTGATCATTTGCTCATTGGATCATGCAATTTAGGGGTGATCTTAGTAATCCAGCTTCTTCATTTGTAGTTGAGGAAACTGAGGTCCAAAGAAATAATCTGCTGAAGGTTGCACGACTAATAAATTGCAACCTGGATTCCAACCCAGAACCTCAGTCTCTATACCTAGCGTTCTTTGCTAGATCAGAGATATCAACAAGGAGTTATTGAGCACCTACTATGTACATGGTGCCATACTAGGCATACAATGATGGATAAGTCTCAACCTCTGTCCTTCAGGGACTTTCAGATGAGTTAAAAAAAATTAAAATTACAAAGCAATCTATCTCTCTGTCTCTCTCTCTGTCTCTCTGTCTCTGTCTGTCTCTCTCTGTCTGTCTCTCTCTGTCTGTCTCTCTCTCTGTCTCTCTCTCTCTCTCTCTCTCTCTCTCTCTCTCTCTCTCTCTCTCTCTCTCTCTCTCTCCTGTGTAATGTATTACATATATTATACAAAATTGCACAGATTGTCTGTATCCACTTCTTTGGCTTTTAGCATAGAGTGTTTCCTTTTGTAGGGTATAATTCCTGATTCTGTTTAGGCTGCAAAGGCAATTCCTCTCTCCTGCCTCTTCCTTCCTCCCTCCCCCATGGATTTGGTTGCTGTCAGATTGTGACTTAGATCTGCCTCATTTCCTTAAGTAGGTTTCCCCTCCCCCTCCTCTTGGGCCTTGTTTTTGCCCCCAGATCACCCATAGAATCCATGTGAACTCCCCAGCTTCCATCTTCCAAGGTGCAATGGAAAGCTGGATTTGATGTCAGAAGATCTGGATTCAAATCCCTGCTCTGATATTTACTATCTGTGAGACTTTGGTCACATCAGTTTATCTCTCTGGGAGTCAGCTTCCTCGTCTGTAAAATAAGGCTTCTATCTTAGATGATCTATTACACAGGTTCCCCATCCCTGGTCTCTGAGGTCTCCAGTCCTATTCTATTTCTGTGATCTTGTGAACCCCGGGGCAAAGATGAGACAGCTGGCACTCCAAGAATGAAGAGGTTTTGGAAAGGTGGAAAAGAAAAGGTGAGCATATGAGAAGAGGGAGTGTATGGAAAGGTAGGGGGGATGAGCAAAGTGTGTTAGGAAGACATTGAGCTGGCCAGCATGGCAGAGTGGGGGAAGACATTTTTCTCATTGTTATTATAGTTGCCTATGCTTTTAATTTATTTTTTTTTGTTTTCATGATACATCGATTTCCTAATATATTCTTTCTCCCTCCTTTACCTAGCAAGACTTCTTTTATAATGCATATTTTAAAAGAAGAGTGAAAACAAGCAGCTTGGTGGTACAGTGGATAGAGCTCTGGGCTTGGAATCAGAAAAGACTTCTCTTCCTGATTTCAAATCTGGCCTTAGACACTTACTAGCTGGGTGACCCTGGGCAAGTCACTTAATCCTTTTTTCGTCAGTTTCCTCCTCTGTAAAATGAGCTGAAGAAGGACATGGAAAACCCCCAAATGGGGTCATGAAGAGTTGGACACAACTGAAAAACAACTGAACCAAAAAACAAGCAGTTCTGAAAAAACCAGCTATCGCACAGATCCTAATCTTACCATAGGTGCAACATTCCCTATTCCTAATCCTTCACCTTCAACCCTTCCCTGGGACCAAGCATGTTCATTATAATGACATAGAGTCGAGTTTGGTTTTTATTGCCCTTTCCTTTCACGTTGTTGTAGTCATTGTGGATAATGTTTTCCTGGTTCTGCTTACCTCTCTCTAGATCAGTTCATATGTCATCCCACGTTTCCCTGAACCCTTCACATTCATCATTTCTTACAGGGCTGTATTAGTCCATTACATTCATGTACACTATTTTGTCTAGCCATACCTCAATCATCAGGCATCCCCTTTGGTTCCAGTTCTTTGTTATTGAAAGAGTGAGGCTATAAATATTTCACATACACACACACACACACACACACTCTGTATATGTCAGGATATTTATATATGTGCATATTTATACATTACACATATGCATATGCATACTTATATACATAATACCTCAAAAATCCTTGTTCAGCTATTTACCAGCTAACTAAGGCTTTTGGGATACCTTTTATCTATGTATTTGAAATCCAGGGGTAAAACAGACAGAATACGCTGTCAAAAGGCAATTGTTAAATTTTCCATGTGAGTATTTACACCCTAGAAATAAGCAAAAACACTGCAAATCAGGGCTTGATTTATTATTTTGTTAATGGTCTAGACTTAAGTAAGTAATAGAGAAAATATTAATAATGCAGATTAAACTTAAAACTGTGTTGTGTTTACAGTTCCCCCCCCCCAGAAAGCAGGTTGCTAAACATTCACCAGTACATCCCTGTTTACCTTCGTGATATGTTTTGCAGCTGGAGCAGCTAGGTGGTGAAGCGGATGGAGCATCAGACCTGGAGTCAGGAAGATCTGAGTTCAAATTTGACCTCAGACACTTCCTAGCTGTGTGATCCCGGCAAGTCACTTAACCCTGTTTGCCTCAGTTTCTTTATCTGTAAAAATAAGCTGGGGAAAGAAATGGCAAACCATTCCAGGATCTTTTCCAAGAAGAACAGGATTACAAAGAGTCAGACACAACTGACCAACAATTCTATGCCTAGCATTGGAATATATGGCTCAAAGATTATGGACATTTTAGTCACCTTTTCAGCATAATTGAAAATTGCTTGCTAGAGTAGTTGAACCAATGCATGGCTTCTCTCACTGTGTGGTGGGGGTGGAGGGAGGGGGAGAGGGAGGCATCTGTGTCCTCACAGCCCTAGTGGAGAGCCAACATAAGGGAATAGCAAAAGAAGAAACTGGAAGGTTAGGTTGGTGCCAAGTTGTAGAGAACATTGAAGGCCAGACCAAGAAGCCCATAAACAACACAGAGCCACTGAAACTTTTCTGGGCAAGGAATGCAAGTGTTTTGGAAAGATTCCTTTGGCAGTTGTGTGCAGAATGGATTGGAGATGAGGAGATACCTGAGGCAACAGTCAGGATGCTCCTGCAATAGTATGGTGTGTTGGTAAGCAAAATGGGCTCCTTAGCACTTAGTTCAACAAGTGCCCTTGAAGAGTTTGGCCTATGTTTCCTTTGATTAATTCAGTGTCTTTGATTGAGTCTTACTAGGTGCTAAGCCCCAGGCCCAAACCCCTATTAGGTATAAAACCTTAGTGGGTGTGAATTGGCAACTAAGGTGGGGCCCAAGGTGGGGCTAACTCCAGGGAGGGCCTAGTTTACATGTCTGGGAGAACAGAGGCTTTTAGACCAGTAGGTTTAAGTCCACCTCTCTGTGACGATTCTAGGTCACATGGGTGAGTAGCATGTGTGACTCACCCCTGACGCTGAAAAAGATATAAAACCAGGGGTTGAACTTCTCTTCTTTGGAGCTCTCACCTACAGCAGTGGTGGCGCATGTGACTCTGGGCCAGCCCTTGTTCTGAGCTCCCGGGCTGAACCTAGATGTTGGTAACTATGAATCTGTATTTGGTCTGTCTGTTGATGTTTGTAATTTGTTTGTAATTTGCTCTGAAGTTCAGGGTGCTGGCTTTTTCCCCTGAACTAAGTGAATGATATTTGTATGGTGAATTAAAGTAAGCTTGTCAACCCCTTCACCTTGCTTTCCTTAGTTAAGCAGATCAAAAGAACCTGTGCTATTGGCAGCTTTCTGGGTGCTGGTTGTGGGTGGATCTTACACCCCCACAGAAGCTGCTAGCTGGATTGTTGAAACATATGGTTATGAAGAAAGTCACTGGAAATACAAGCTAAAGCCAGATTCCCTCCAAAGTGAGGATCAAAGTGACCCTGAACCCAGGCACTGCAGGAACAAAACAGTCAAACATGCAACTGTCACCTAATAGGTAATCTCTTCTTTTTCCTTGGAATATGGTTTAGTGCAAAGCCTGAATTTGGCTACAGATTCAAGTCCTGACTCTGCTACTTACTACCTGTATGATCCTAGTAAAGTCATTTCCAAACCCTACACTGAAGTTTCCTCGTCAGAAATATGAGTGCATTAGACTGAATTACCACTAACGTCTCCTCCAGTTTTGCGGCCTATGCTCCTTTGAATAGGTGAGCAATGCCTCATCAAAACAGCTCACAAGGAATGTCCTTCTTCCCAAGGGAAAAGAAGGTGGTGACCAGGACAGGAGGCATGTGACTGGCCCCAGGCCAAGGCTGAGGTAGCAGCTGAGCTGTCCTTAGAAATCAGAGAATTGGGGTTCTAGAGTTCTGGGTGAAGTCCAGAACTATTCTAGTCTGGGGTCAGGAAGGGAGACTGAGAGAGCCTTGTCAAGAAGAAATAGGGAGTCTCGCCAGTTTGCCTGAGGCCTCTCTACAAGTGACTTTAACAGGACACTACCTCAGTGTCTCCACTCTGCCTCCCATTCCCTACTCACTGCTCTGAGCAAAGCACAGGGCCCCCCAGCTCCTCCTTGGTAGGACATGAGTTCTGGGGCCTGGGAGAGGGAAGGAAGCAAATGCAAAACAGGGCCTGAGAGCCACTGCAAAGAACTGCAGACCCATCCATCTCTGACAGGAGTCGGCACAGAAAGCACTACAGAGTTTGCTATGAGGTGTGCCTCCTTCCCTACTCCCCCCCCACCATTATTGATAGCATTTCCAGAGGGTTATTAGCTGTCCTGGACTGATTCTCTTTGGGCTGATCTATGATCCAGGGACAGTTTTAAAGTAACTGGCTCTCCAGCCCCGGATTAGAGAAAAAAGTCAAAATTGAAGCCGTCACTCAGAGTATCGCCATGTGTCAGGTCTAGTCTTTGGTCAGTGTTTCTTGTGGTGAGGTGGGGAGGTGGCAGTTGAGTAGAATCATGTCTGATTTCAGGCTGCAGGAGACATGCTTCCTTTGGTCCTTCTCATGCCCTGTGCAAACAGTCTCTGTTTTAGGCTGCAGGAGACATGCTTCCTTTGGTCCTTCTCGTGTCCTGTGCAAACAGTCTCTGTTTTAGGCTGCAGGAGACATGCTTCCTTTGGTCCTTCTCATGCCCTGTGCAAACAGTCTCTGTTTTAGGCTGCAGGAGACATGCTTCCTTTGGTCCTTCTCATGCCCCAGAACACAGGCAGCTGACTAAGAGGAATGAGGGCCAGGAGATGGAAAATGGCCAAGGTGCCCTCAAGTTCTCTAGGCCTCCAGGACAAAGGCACAAACCAGATTTTGCCCCAGCAGTAAACTCCAAGGGAGGGAGTTTAGTGTGGTGGATAGAGCACTGACTTGGAGTCACCAAGAGTTAGATTCAAATCCTACTTCTGATCTTGTGTAACCTTGGGCAAGACACTTAATCTATCTTTCCCTTACTGTCTGTATCTGTAAATTCAAGATGATAGGACCACCCACCTCACAGGGTTATTATGAGGATCAAATGAAATAATATTTGTTAAGTTCTTTGTTTACTTCAACGTGCTATATACTTGGGAGCTATTGTTAGTAGCAGACTAAGCTGTTCAAGGGCAGAGACTGTGGACCATCTACGTTTTGTGGCCATGTCCCCCAAACCTAGCATACCATACTTTATAACTTGCCCCCAAACTAATTTCTCAGCCTCATTATATATTATATTATTTTTCAAAATTTGTTATTTATTATATTGTATTATTTATAAATAATATTTATATTATATATTGTATATATTTACGTATACATACAATATTGTATATTACACACCTTTGCACACTTAATGGTCTGGCCAAAGTGGCTTTCTTACTACTCCTGCTAGATGACAGTCCATCTCTTGTCTACATCTCCCATCACCATGCCTTTTCCTTGGCTGCAGTCTGCAGTTCTAGAAGTTTGCAGACTTCGCAAACACCAAAGACAACAGAGAAGAACTGCAGAACCCACAAAATAGTGGAGGGAAGCAGGGCTCTAGCCCAGGACAGCCTGGATGGTCTCTGGGTAAAGTTTATCCTGCATGGAGCTGGGAGCAGAGAGGAGCAGAGCAGAGCCCAGCATGGGTGGCGCAGACCAACCAGATGAGGAGCTGGGCAGAGCATGCCCTAGCACCCTGAATCAGTGAGCTGCAGCAGTTACCAGATTTCTCAACCCACAAACACCAAAGACAACAGAGAAGGTGAGTGGGAAAAGCTGAGGGGAATGGAAGGAGTTTGCGGTTCAGCCACTGCCCCGGGGGCAGTGGAGGTGGGGCAGCTACAGAACTACAGCTGCAGTTACTTCCGGCCCGAGGCCCACCTGGTGGGAGGAATTAAGTGGTGGATCAGAGCAGGAGTGCAGAGACTGCTGAATATCTAAGTCCAGTACGGGTTGGGGGTTCTTGGGGAAGGAGCAGTGCTGGTGTGGCAGAGCTGGCACATCCCCCCCCAAACGTGGAACATAGAACTCTTTACTCTACAAGCAGTCATACCCTGCTGAAAAACTCAAGGGTCAAGTAAGTTGGCTAGGAACGTGGCCAGGCAGCGAAAACGCACCCAGATTCAGTCTCAGACTTTGGAATCCTTCTTTAGTGACAAAGAAGACCAAAACATACAGCCAGAAGAAGTCAACAAAGTCAAAGAGCCTACAACAAAAGCCTCCAAGAAAAACATGAACTGATCTCAGGCCATGGAAGTGCTCAAAAAGGATTTGGAAAAGCAAGTTAGAGAAGTAGAGGAAAAATTGGGAAGAGACATGAGAAGCATGCAAGAAAACCATGAAAAACAAGTAAATGACTTGCTAAAGGAGACCCAAAAAATACAGAAAAAATACTGAAGAAAACAACACCTTAAAAAATAGACTAACTCAAATGTCAAAAGAGCTCCAAAAAGCCAGTGAGGAGAAGAATGCCTTGAAAGGCAGAATTAGCCAAATGGAAAAGGAGGTCCAAAAGACCACTGAAGAAAATACTACCTTAAAAATTAGATTGGAGCAAGTGGAAGCTAGTGACTTTATGAGAAATCAAGATAGTATAAAACAGAACCAAAGGAATGAAAAAGTGGAAGACAATGTGAAATATCTCTGGAAAAACCACTGACCTGGAGAATAGATCCAGGAGAGATAATTTTAAAATTATTGTACTGCCTGAAAGCCATGATCAAAAAAAGAGCCTAGATACCATCTTTCAAGAAATTATCAAGGAGAACTGCCCTGATATTCTAGAGCCACCGGGCAAAGTAGGAATTGGAAGAATCCACAGATCGCCTCCTCAAATAGATCCCCAAAAGAAATCTCCTAGGAATATTGTCGCCAAATTCCGGAGCTCCCAGATCAAGGAGAAAATACTGCAAGCAGCAGAAAGAAACAATTTGAGTATTGTGGAAACATAATCAGAATAATCCAAGATCTAGCAGCTTCTACATTAAGAGATCAAAGGGCTTGGAATATGATATTCCGGAGGTCAATGGAGCTAGGATTAAAACCAAGAATCACCTACCCAGCAAAACTGAGTATCATGCTCCAAGGTAAAATATGGATTTTCAATAAAATAGAGGACTTTCAAGCTTTCTCAGTGAAAAGACCAGAGCTGAATAGAAAATTTGACTTTAAACACAAGAATCAAGAGAAGCATGAAAAGGTAATCAAGAAAAAGAACAAGAAAAAGAAATCGCAAGGGACTGACTAAAGTTGAACTGTTTTGTTTACATTCCTACATGGAAAGATAACATGTATGATTCATGAGACCTCAGTATTAGGGTAGCTGAAGGGAATATGCATATATATGTGTATACATATATATGTATATGTGTGTATCTATGTATATATGTATGTGTATACATATACATAGAGAGAGAGAGAGAGAGGGCACAGGGTGAGTTGAAGATGAAGGGATGATATCTAAAAGAAATAAAATCAAATTAAGGGATAAGAGAGGAATATATTGAGAGAGGGAGAAAGGGAGAGATAGAATGGAGTAAATTATCTCGCATAAAAGTGGCAAGAAAAAGCATTTCTGTAGGAAGAGAAGAGAAGGCAAGTGAGGGGGAATGAGTGAATCTTGCTCTCATCAGATTTGACCTAAGGAGGGGATACCATACACACTCAATTGGGTATCTTACCCCACAGGAAAGAAGGAGGAGGAAGATAAAAGAGGGGGGATGATAGAAGGGAGGGCAGATGGGGGAGGAGGTAATCAAAAACAAACACTTTTGAAAAGGGAGAGGGTCGAGGGAGAAAATTGGATAAAGGAGGATAGGTTAGGAAGGAGCAAAATATAGTTAGTCTTTCACAACATGAGTATTGTGGAAGGGTTATACATAATGATATGCATGTGGTCTATGTTGAATTGCTTGATTTCTTAGGGAGGGTGGGTGGGAGGGAAAGAGGGGAGAGAATTTGAAAGTTTTAAAAACAGATGTTCAAAAACAAAAAACAAAAAAAAAGTTTTTGCATGCAACTAGAAAATAAGATACACAGGCAATGGGGCGTAGAAATTTATCTTGCCCTACAAGAAAGGATGGGAAAAGGGGATGGGAGGGGAGTGGGGTGACAGAAGGGAGGGCTGACTGGGGAACAGGGCAACCAGAATATACACCATCTTGGAGTGGGGGAGAGGGTAGAAATAGGGAGAAAATTTGTAATTCAAACTCCTGCGAAAATCAATGCTGAAAACTAAATATATTAAATAAATTAAATTAGGAATGTTGATTTCAAGGTGGCCAAGGGTTACCTGGGATATCTCTGGGCCCTGAAAGGAAACACAGAAGTATACCACCACCCCTTGTTTCTCTTTCCTTCTAGTCAAGCTAATCTGGTCCTTTACACATGACTTGCTCATTCCGGCCTCTGTCTGTGACTCTGTCCATCACACTCCTGTATTCAGAGAATAAGAAGGCACTTTGTAGATAAACTAGTCCAACCCTTTACATTATAAATAAGGAAACTGATTTTCAGAGAACAGAAATCACTTCCCCAAGTGCTACCCAGCCAGTGGCAATATTAAAACGAAGAAGGAGACCTCCTTACTCCCAGCTTGGTTCTTTGCCCCTTTCTCCCTTGCTTGGGATACATTCCCCTCCTCTCTACCAATCCATATCTATCTCCTTCTTCAAAACCTGGAGTGATTTACCTACTCTATGAAATCTTTTCTAATTAACTACATCCCACTGTGACCACTTCTCTACTCAGTATCCTCCCAGAACACAGGAATCTAATCTCTGCCCTAAGATTTTACATTTGTTGATAAAATGCTTTCTTAAACTTCATTCCCCTCTCAGCTCTACTCCTGACTGCAGACTTTAAGAACAAGCCTCAGCTGGAACTTCCCCCAGAGCCTGGGGCCACCTCTTCCTTTAATATCTAACTATCCTTGCTACCTTCTCACCCCAAAATATCTCTCTGCAAAGCCAGCCTTCTTCTCCCATGGATGAATTCCTCTTGGTGCCACCATTTTTTTTGGATGGTCTCAGGCTGGCCAATCTTCATTCCCTTCTTGGCTCTGTTCCTGACTTTAAAACCACACCCCATTCTGGGTACCTTCATCTCCACCAGCACCCTCAATTCTATGCTTTTTATCTCCCCTTAGTGTGCTAGAATGTAAACTCCTGGAAGGCAGAGACTGTTTCATTTTGCTTGCTTTTTCATTCCTAGCAATTACCACAGTGCCTGGCACATAGCACCTAATAAACATTTGTTTCCTTCCTTTCTTTCTAACTACAGTAATCATGTATATTCTGAATTCCCCTATAGCAGCTAATGGACATTCAACTTTCTACTTTAAGACAAACTAGGAGAGGCAAGGGCTGTTTATTTGATGAGGACACTATCCTATCAAAGTTTTCTTCATCAGGTCAACTAGGTATGAAGAGGATTAAATCTAGCTGTATTTGCACAACAGAACTCATCCATGCATTGCCATCCTGTGCAAATTTTGTCCATAACTTCCCATCAATTCTTCCCTGGAGGTCCACACAACATGCTGAAAGTCTTTCTTTATAGAGCTAGCATTTATATGGCAAGTTAAAGTTTGGGAATAACTTTACATAGGTTATCTCATTTGCTCCTCACACCAACCCGTGAAGTAGGTGCCATCTTTCTCTCCATTGTACAGATGAGGGAATTGAGACTGAGAGAGCTTAAGCAACTGGTCCGGGGTCTTGGTAAATGTCTGAGGCAGGATTTGAGCTCAGATTTTCTTTAATATTACGTGGACACTAATGGAGTACACAGGCTAGCCAACAGTTATCCTTCATGCTCTCTACATAACTGCCCCATCTTCTTTTCTGGTCATCCATTTTCCTGATGATATCCTTTATGCCAGCTGTACTTCCTATGTCCAGTGGTTCACTGATAATACATTGAACCCCACTTACATTCACCATGCTCTGTTCTACTCTCCTGCTGTGGGTGTCTTTCAACTTTAATCCTCTGGAGACTGGTCTTCCATCACTCATAGCCATATAGGATCACTGGTAGAATATTGGCATAACCTCATTAGTACTGCTCCTCCTTCCCAAGACATATTGTTATAGAAATGATGGAGAATCACAGGACTAGACTGCATGAGTATACAAGAGAGCCATGGGTTTCCAACGGTCTTCCACTGGAAGAAACTTCCATCCAGGTTTTGGGGGTAATGTGGCAGAAGGCAGAAAAAGTAAAACTCTGGGACTCTATTCTTACTACAATATACAAATGGGAATGGAGTAATTGTGTGAGCTGCCTTGCCCAGTAGCTACAAGCAAGGAAGAGAAGAGTACCCAAATGCAAGGTGTTGATCAGATAAGAAGAGAGCCCAGGACCAAATTTGCATGAGCCCTGGTAGTTAGTGAGAGAGATTGAAATGCCAACCCCCGTTCCTTTCTTCTCTTCATCCCCAGAACATAGAGTTAAGGAAATTTCTACCTAAGTTTTAGATCTCAATCCCTTTTCTTCAGTAGCTCCCTCAGACTTATTGGGGGAAGGTTGAGAAGGAAATGAAGAGTCAACTCTGGCTGAAATCTTGTTACACATTGTTTAATGTGTTTCTATGCTATTTGACAGTGTATGGCCATTAACAATATTTTTTCCTGATCTTATTAGTGTGGGGATTTATGATGGAGGAAACTAGTCCATGTTTGTGTGTGTGTGTGTGTGTGTGTGTGTGTGAGAGAGAGAGAGAGAGAGAGAGAGAGAGGGAGATTTTTTAAAATTTTGTTAATTTCTGAGTATATTGCAGAGCATATCCTCTACACTGCCTTGAACCCAGAGAGAAAGTTAACAAGGAGCTAAGTCAATGCACAGTGGTGTGATTATCCCTGAGTATATCTTATGATACCACTGCTTCTAGCCTAGGATCCCTGCTTCAGATGTTTAAAATATGGGCCTTTGTTTCTGGGAGAAGTGTGGGATCATTAAAAGTAGTGAGCAATTTTCCAAATGCAATCAGCTGGTTCTTCTTCTCCTATTCAATTCTGAGCACATATCATTACCCATCAGCAGTATCTATCTAAGATATATGTACTTATGGTCCAGTTCTCCATTAATCTACTAGTCATAATCTGTACAACACTTATTCTTTATCCTCTTGGATTTACACTTAAAGCCAAAAAGACCAGGGTTCCCATGCTGTCTCTAAAATTTAGTAACCATGTGACAAGCAGACTCAGTTTCCTCTTTTATAAAATGTGGATATAATACCTGCAGTATCTACCTTACAAGATTATTGCAAGGCTCCAGTGGAAAAATGTATGCAAAGCAAGCTGCAGACACTAAAGGCCTATATAAATATGAGCTATTATGGTATTATTACGTTATTTTTATCCTATATAGATAGGCCAAACTTTTTTTTTGAGAGATTATGGATTTCATTTCCAAGGCTCCATAATGTTCCGGGGCTTGATGAAATCAGCATAATGTACTCCGTTTTCCAAACTGTTTTTCACAATCCTTTCCTATGCCCACCTTTGCAATGAAATCACTGGATATAATTGAGCCTAGAGGGTCTTATCAAGTCTTTCCCTTAATTTCTCTGCCTCCTCATCCTCTGCAACAGATGTTAAAGCATAAACTGAAATTATCTTCGTGATAGTCTTTTTGCAGAGGCTCATCATAAGCACTGCCATACAGAATGTTGTTGTTTTTGTTCGTCCTTCCTTCTCGAAGAGAACCAATGACATCATGAGGGTGATGTCCTGACTTTCAGGCAAATTGGATATGAGTGGGGCAAAGCTACACAAAGTCATCAGCCTTGCACTCTGCTCTAGAATGATCCAAGGTAGGACCCAGTCCTATAAAGGGATATTTCATCCTGCCGTTGGACTCACAACAAAATCAACGCCACCACCTCCTTTATTTTTCCTTCCAAGGAGAACCATGAGCCAACTTTCCACTTAGCCAGGACTTCCCTTTGTCTTCTAAATTCGTTTATGGGGCAAAGTCCAGACTGATGTGATTCCATCTTTCAAGTAATAAGATGTCAGTGACTGGCTAAGGAGCTCCCATTTAGAAGACCAGTGGATACGCTTTTGTTCAGAGAGCTTGTATGATTCAGTTCCTTCTTCCTCTGCTCTGCCGTCACTGCAAAATGGGGAGCAGTGGAGCTTCACAGGACAAGGGCCATTTGGTAGTTTTTCTTTAGTAGCAATTTTCTTGTCTTGTGGATTCCTGTGGCCAAATAATTCATCACTAAGGGGCCAGTCTCATGGTGATGAACCTTTCTATACTGAGATAGGCTGATCTTCCCAAGACCCTGTCTATTTCTGGAAGCCTACTTGAAACCTTTTCAGCATGGTGAAGTCTGGCAGAGCTCATATAGCTTTCAAGATTGACTGAGCAATGAGGAAGCGCTGGAGTAGGATTTGTAGGAATCTTGTACGGTATTGTACTGTATTGTATTGTATGGCATGGCATGATATGGTATGTAGTGTACTATGTTGTGTTGTGTTATACTACATTGTGTTGGGTTGGTTTGGGTTGTATTGTATTGTATTGCATCACATTGGAGTCATGCTTAGAAGAAGGTAGATCTTTCTGAGACTATAATCTCCCCAACTCTTCCACCTGGTCCTTTCCACACATATCCAGGGAGAACAAATGGTGAAATGGCACAAACACTAGACTGGGATTTAGTTCTTTCTCTATCATTCACTAAGTGACTGTGTGACACGGGGGAGATCGGTTCACCTCAGCTGGCTTCAATTAGCCTCAGTTTCCTCATCTTCGAAAAGGCTGCAGGGAGTTGCTCTAGACGACCTCCAGGGCCTCTTCCAGCTCTCTTAGGGTCTGGGAACAACCTTATTGTTGTTGTTCAGTCGGATCCAGCTGTATGTGACTCCATGGCAAAGATACTGAAGTGGTTTGCCAACTGTTTCTCCAATGTGTCCCTACTTTGCATATGAGGAACTGAGGCAAATAGGAGGTAAGTGACTTGCCCAGGGTCACACAGATAGTAAGTGTCTGTGCCTGGGTTTGAACTCAGATCCTCCTGACTCTAGGCCCAATGCTTTGCACAAAACTGCACCACCTAGCTGCCCCTAGGAACTCTTGTTGGAAGCTAATTGGGGGCAGCTAGGTGGCACAGTAGATAGAGCACTGGCCCTGAAACCAGGAGGGCCTGAGTTCAAATCTGACCTCACACATTTACTAGCTGTGTGACCCTGGACAAGTCACTTAATTCCTATTTGCCTTCAAAAAAAGAAAGAAAACTGATTGAGAGATATCTGTAGATTATAATGATAACTGAAATTCACGCAACACACAATAGCTTACAAAGCACTTTACAAGCATTATTATCCCACTTGATCCTCAAAACAATGATATGACACAGCAGGACTGGCATTAGCATCTTCATTTTACAGACAAGGAAGTTGAGGTTCAGAGTAATGAAGAGACTTGATTGAGCATATGGATGTAGTAAGCCAGGCTTCTGGCTTCCAACCCGTTCCACTTTCCCCTGCAGCACAGCTGTCTCTGACTCTAGAGGTACAGCTGGTTAGAGTCTAAGGCTAATGAGATCAAGATCCCAGATTCAATCACTCCAGAATGAAGCTAGTTAGCTTTATTCTGCTCCCTGGACAGAGACCACACCCCAGGCCCAAGCAGCTGTGTCCTGTGTGTGCTGTTGGTCACAAGAAGGAGCCAGTAGGAGAGTGTGCTGGCACTTCCCTAGAAGTGGATAGGAGAGAGCATCAGAACAGCAGACCTGAGCTCAGATCATGGCTCATACTTGGACTGACTGCATGATGATGGCCGAGTCGCAACCCTCAGAGCCTCAGTTTTCATCTAGAAGAGAGTGAAGAGAATCCTTGCATTGCTGCACAGGGTTATTGTGAGGAATGTCCTTTGCAATTTCCTGTATACATTTTTTATTATCATTATTATTCTTATAGCTCATCCTTCACTGCCCCTGGGAAAACATCTCAAAGCCCAGTCCTTACTATATAATGTTGTTTGTATTACTTGAAAGGCTCCTACTGGCTCTGTTTACTGCCTGTGTGCACACGTAGGTATGGTTAAAAAGAACCAGATGCAGCTAAGAAATAGTTCCTCCAACCCTGCAGAGAAGGCGATAGAAAGAGAAATCTATCAACTATCTATCTCTATCCATATCTGTCTGTGACTACATCTATATATATATATATGTATATGTATATATATATATATATATATATATATATGTATCTGCCTATACCTAAATCTGTCTTTATGTCTATGATTATATATAGATCAATCTATTTATGTGTGTGAGAGAGAGGCAGAGGCAGAGACAGAGAGAGACCAAGACCAAGAGTGACTTGTGGAGGTTTGGGGTCTTGGCTGAGACCCTGTGCTTCCTTAAAGTCAGTAGACATCTCTATTGACACAACATTTGGAACTTTAAGTGTATCTCCATGATAGGGTGGAAACTCACCCTGAACATCCACCATCCCGTTGAAGATGCCTGATTAAGTCATGGTTACTGTTTGGCTAATATTTGAGCACACAACTGTCTGAGCTGCCTGTACCCTTGGTCTTGGCCTTTCAGTGTGAGCAGTAGCTCTCAGGAGACCAGAAAACCAAAACTGAGAGAGTTGAGCATAAACAGAAATGGAACTGAGAAAGGTGCAGCAAGAACCAGCATGGGTCTCGAGGGAGGACTGAGAAGGCATGCTTTTCCCCACAGCTTTTGAAAGAAATCTTCAGGCCTCAGAAGTAGTAACCATGGAGTTGTTCACTTGTTTTAGTCATGTTCAACTCTTTGTGACTCCATTTGGGGTTTTCTTGGCAGATACTGGAGTGGTCTGTCATTTCCTTCTCCAGCTCATTTTACAAATGAGGAAACTGAGGAAACAGGGTTAAGTGACTTGTCTGGGGTCACACAGCTAGTAAGTGTCTGAGATTGGATTTGAACTCAGGAATATGAGTCTGACTTCAGGTCCAGCATTCTACCTACTTCACCACCTACCTGCCCCCATAGAGAGTTGCCCTAAACTGCCTCGGACTGGAAGCAGTAAAACCTGTTCAGACCAAAGATGGTAGCCAAGAAGGGCAACAACACAATGAAGTAGTACCTAGGCCCCATCTCCATGGAGAGAAGAGGAGGACTACTGCTCAAATTCCTCAGCTTCTGGAGCGAAGTAGATTAACAGCATGATCCAGGACCTGGGGTAATTGCAAAGCACAGAGGCAAAAGGCAGAAACTCTAGACCTGGCTCTCCACCACTCCAGTGGATTGCAGGATCCGTGTGGGTATAGAAAAAAGAAAGGCTGACTCTAGAACCCTTGAGTGCATTCTCTTTTCAAAGGAGCCTCAAACATACTGTATTGGGCCCCGGGGAAGTAGGCTTCTCCAAAAAGATGAGTTGCCTTGGGTGTGTTTATGGACTTGGGAGAAAATCCTTAGTATTTTGCATTTCCTCTGGGGTGAAATAAAGGCTACCCAGTATTGAATAAATATTTTTGCCTAAGCGTTTGCATAGGAGGCTGAAGATCCTATTATCCCTTTAGAGTGCTAGTTTCAGAATTTGCCAACTCCTTTTCATTTCAGACTTCTTTCTCTCAGGGTCTTTCTAACTACTGGGACTCACTGAGCCTTGGCTACCCCCTCCCCCACCACAGCCTTCCCACCCCCCCCCACCCCGACTCAGTCTCCCTGGGACAACCTCTCCAGTGTTGACTTAACCTTAAATGCACATTCACTATGTTCCTAACACTCTGAGCCAGGAACAGAAGTAAGCATGCTTCTTGTTCCTCACTGACACTTTCACATTCCCCTTCCCGCCACTACTTGGCAATCTACCTTCCTTTCAAGTTCAGTCTATCTCATTTTTTTCACCCAATCCAGAGCCTAGTAACAGTTATCCACCAGCCACCAGGTCATTCTCCCTCCTTTCTCATGAGCTTGGTACCCGGCTCCTTTTTTTTTAACTTATTTCATTTTAAATTTATGGAATAAAATAAGCATTTCCATAACATAGCATAATAAAAACTAGAGCTCCCTCAAATACCCTCACTTGGCCTCCTTGACATCAGCATCTATTTCTTCACTCCAACTTTGCCTCACATCAGAATGGCTGAACCCCCTAGAGTTTCACTTCCATGATCAAAAATTCTGAAATTCCCTTACCTGATCATAACCTGTACTCTTCCTATACCTACTCCACTCAAAACTATTCTTCATCAATTAAAGCTATCTATAGTCACGTGAAAAATGCTCTAAATCACTATTGATTAGAGAAATGCAAATTAAAACAACTTTGAGGTACCACATCATACCTATCAGATTGGCTAACATGACAAAACAGGAAAATGATAAATGTTGGAGAAGATGTGGGGAAAATTGGAACACTATTGTATTGCTGGTGGAGTTGTGAACTGATCCAACCATTCTGGAGAGCAATTTGGAACTATGCCCAAAGGGTTATAAATCTGTGTATACTCTTTGATCCAGCAATACTACTACTAGGTCTGTATCCCAAAGAGATCATAAAAAGGTAAAAGGATCAACATGCACAAAAAATATTTATAGCAACTCTTTTTGTGGTGGCGAAGAATTGGAAACTGAGGGGATGTCCATCAATTGGGGACTGGCTGAACAAGCTGTGGTATATGAATGTAATGGAATACTATTGTGCTATAAGAAATGAGGAGCAGGTGGACTTCAGAAAAAAACTGGAAAGACTTATATGAACTGATGCTGAGTGAAGTGAGCAGAACCAGGAGAACATTATACACAGTAACAGCAACATTGTGCTATGACTGACTTTGTTAGACTTGGCTCTTCTCAGCAATGCAAGGATCTAAGACAATTCCGAAAGGCTCATGATGGAAAATGCTGTCCACATCTAGAGAAAGAAATATGGAGCCTGAATGCAGATCAAAAGCAGGCTATTTTCTCTCTTTTGTTGTTGTTTTTTCTATCTTGTGGTTTTTCCTTTTGTTCTGATTCTTCCTTCACAACATGACTAATGTGGAAATATGTTTAATATGATTGTGCATGTATAGCCTATATCAGATTGCCTGCTGTCTTGGGGAGGGGGGAATGGAGGGAGGGAGGGAAATTTAGAACTCGAAATCTTATAAAAGTGAATGTTGAAAACTAAAAATTAATTAATTAATTAATTAATTGATTAATTTTTGGAAAGACTATTCTTCATCCTCACCATAGGCAGCACTTTTAAAATGCTTCATTCATTCCTTCCTTCATTCATTCATTCCTTCATTCTAATCTCCCATCTCTCCCTATCTAGTGATTCCTTCCTTGTTGCCTACAAATATTCCCAAGTCTCTTGGACACTGTAAAAATACTCACTAAACCACACCACCCATCCTCTCAACCTATAATCCTATATCTCTCCTCCCATTCACAGCCAAACTCCCAAGGAAAAAAAATTGTCTATACTTGATACTTCCACTTCCTCTTCTTTCAGTTGATTCTAAACTGTTCGATTTGGCTTCCTTCCTCATCACTCAATGGAAACTGACCTCTCCAAAGTTACCAACGATTTCTGGTTGCCATGTTGAATGGCCTTTTCTCTATCCTCACCTGTCTCGACCTTCTTTGCAATATTTGACGCTACTGATCACCTTCTGCACCTTGATACCTCCACCCCTCTAAGTTTTCTCGACACCATCTTTCTTAATTCTTCTGCTTGTCTCCTCCTTCTCCTTAGTCTCTTTTGCTATATCTTCATCCATGTCACACCCACCTACTCTGGTTGCCCCCCCAGGGCTCTGACATAGTTCTTCTTTTTTCTCTCTATGTTATTTCACTTGGTGAACTCATCACCTCTTATGGGTTCAATTATCATTTCTATGCAGATGATTTCCAGATCTATACATTCAATCCTGGTCTGTCTCCTGGACATGACCAACTGCCTATTGAACATTTCAAACTGAAGGTCCTGAAGTCATTTCCAATCCAACATGTGCAAAACAATACCAATTAACTTTCCCCCAAACCATGCCTCTTTAACCCCACCATTTCTATTTTAAGGTACTATTGTCCTTCTAGTCACCCGGCTTCCTAACTTCAGTGTTATCTTCAACCCATCTCTCTCCATCACCCCACTTATCCAATTAATTGCCAATCTCTTTGTTTCTACCTTTACAGCATCTCTCATGTCTGTCCCTATCTCTATTCCCAGGGCTACCCACCCTAATTCAGATCTTCATTACCTCCCATCTTTTTAAGAACCTCCTAACTGGTTTTCCTGCCTCAAGTCTCTATCTCCAGTCTATCCTCCAGATAGCTGCCAAAGTGATTTCCCTAAAGCACACTTCCATAGTCAATGAACTCTACCAGCCACCTATTACTTCTAGGGTCATATATAAACTCCTCTGTTTGGCATTTAAAACCCTTTTCAAACTAACCCCAAACTATTTTTCTGGCTTTAGCATATATTAGTTCAAACATTCTAAGGTACAGCCGCACTGGCCTATTCCTTGCCATCTCTATACCTTGGCGATGACCGTCTGGCTCCTTATTTGGAATGCTCACTCTATGTATTTCAAGCCTATTAGAATCTCCCCTTTTTTCCCTCTTTACTGCTCAGCTACTTTTTACATAAAGCCTTCCCTGATGCCCTTTCCCCCTCCCCCTGCCTCAAACCCTCCCCAGCTGTTAATGTTCTCCCTTCAATTACTTTGGATCTATGTGTACTTCAGAGAGAGAGAGAGAGAGAGAGAGAGAGAGAGAGACAGAGAGAGAGAGAGAGAGAGAGAGAGACAGAGAGAGAGAGAGAGAGAGAGAGAGACAGAGAGAGAGAGAGACAGAAAGAGAGAGAGAGAGAGAGAGAGAGACAGAAACAGAGAGAGAGAGAGAGAGAGAGAGAGAGATGTATATGTGTATATTTAGATGTGTACATGTTGTTTCCCACAGTAGAATGTGTATGCTTTGAGGGCAGGGACATTATTATCTTTGTATCTCCAGTTCCTAGTTCAGTGCCCAATACACAGTAAGAACTTAATAAATACTGAAGAATTCTGTAAAAACCTAGATATGAACTACATAAAGAACTGATAAATAAAAGTATGTATAGAATGGTTATAAATATGTGTGTGTGTGTGTGTATGTGTGTGTGTGTCTAATGGTAACAATGGGGAGGGGAGGCAGAAGAAAAAAAAGAGAAAAAAAAGAAAGTTTCATGATAGCTTTATTATAGATTTAAAAGGAATAGCAAGTTATACATAATAGATTTTCAGTTTCATGTACAATTATCTTTTTTTCTATTCTCCTATGTTATGGGAATGCATGTTTTATTTCTTAAGTTCAGAATAAAACTAATAAAAAAATTTTAAACCTAGACATGAGCTAAATTCTAAGTTTCCTAGGTGAAGCAATGAGTGGCAACCAAGATCTAGTCCAGTAAGTGCAAACTCAAAGCATGGATATCTAGGACAAAACCTCTTTCTCCATACCCATTTCATGCAGCATCACTGTGACCCTTCCTATTAGACGGAAGGGTCAGCCAGGACAGTCAGCCCAGAATAGTGGAAAGAATTGGAGTCCAAAGGAATTGGTTTCAAGTTCAGATCTATTAATCAATCAACACATTTATTAAGTACCTACTATGTGCCAGCCACCTGGGGATACAAAAACAAAGAATGACACAATCCCTCCTCGAAAGCTTACATTCTAATGAGGGAGACAAGTACGTGTATAACCATATATAGAATAAATATACGAACAATCAATGCAAATAAATTCAAAGTAGTTAAATACAACGTAGTTTGGGAGAGAGATAGTAGTGTTCTGGCAAATGTTCAGCAATCAGCTCTCTGGGGGGAAAATGTATGCAAGACACAATTTTAAATTTAATCTGCATTATTAACATTTTTCCCATCTCTTCCTTAAATTGAAAAAAAACCAACTAAATCACAAATCAAGTCCCAATATGTAGCATTCCTGAGGTGTAAATGCACTCGCAGAAAATTAAACAATTGCCTTTCCAGATCTGGTTCAAACTGGCTCCAGCCAGGAGGAGGAGCAGGAAATGCTTCAGGAAGAAGGGGATGTTTGACATGAATCTTAAAGGAAGAGAGTGGTATATAGTATGAGGCAGAGGTGAGGAGGAAGGGTATTCCAAGCATGGGCAAGAAGATCTGGTGGAATGATCGTCACTTCTCAGGAACAGAAAGATGGCCAGTTGGGTTGGATCATAGATTGTAGAGTTTTGGAATCAGACTGGAAAGAATGGGTTGCTCTACATCAGATTGAAGAGAGAAATGAGCAGAACCAATAGAACATTGTACACAAGAACAGCAATACTATTTTAAGAACAACTTTGAGCAAATAAGTCATTTTGACTATTATAAATATGCAAATTAACTACAAAGGACATATGAAGGAAGATGCTATCTGCATCCAGAGAAAGAACTGATAAATAGAAGTATATATAGAATGTTTTTTAAAGAATGTTAAATTTTTGTTTACATTTAATTGAGAAAAAATAAAATAAAAAAGAGAATAGAGTTTGAAGGACTTTAAATGACCAACAAAGGAGTTTTCTATTTTATCCTGGAGGTGAAAGACAGCCCCTGGAGTTGACTGAGGTGGAAGTAACTGGGTCTGATTGTGCTTAAGGAAAATTACTTTGGCAGCAGACGGAAGACATGCTGGATTGGGGAGAGGCTTGAGGCTAGGGCGACAGTTAAAAAAACCAATGTAATAGTCTAGGCTGAACTAAGGTGGTATCTGTGTGAGTAGAGAGAATGGGTCTTATACAAGAGATGCTGGAGGGGCAGAAATAGTGAAATTCTGAAACTCATTGAATATGTGGAGTGAGGAAGAGTAAAGAGTTGAGGATAACCCAAAGTTGTGAACCTCAAGGATGGTGGTACCTTGGACAAAAATAGGGAAATTTGGAAGTAGGGAGGGTTTGAGGAGAAAGATAATGAGGTCAGTTTGGGATATGTTAAGTACTGGCTGTGTAAATCCAAGCAAATCATTTTATTTCTTGGAGACTTGGTTTCCTCACCTGTGAAATGGAGACAATAATATTCACTGCTAACCTCAAAGGGTTATTGTGAGGAACAAATGAGATAGTGGCTAACAGCACTGAGAGCTGGGTGCCATCCCCCAGATTTTTAATTGCCATGTCACAGGAAGTTACTTCTTTGGTTCTCAGTCCATCCACTGACACTTGGCTTCATCTATGGCCGTCTTTGTCCTCAAAGACTTTTCTTAAATCTCTCTCCCATCACCCAGGTCTACTCTCCATTCTCCAACTCATTTCTGCGTATTTCCCAAGCTGCTTGGGGATCCCTGGCATGGCAGCTGCTAGTGGTTTGTTTTTGTTTTTGTTGGGGTGGGGTAGGGTAGGGTTGGGGGAGTGTTTGGGGTTTCTTTTGAGGGGGAGGTTGAGACTGAGTCTCTCTAATTTTTCCCAGACTGAAAGTATAGCAACCACTCATGGTCCCATTCCCACTATTAATTTACATGGAAGCTTGGTCTACTCTGTTTCCAATCGGGACCATATTGCTCTTCCTTAAGCAGCTCATTGCCCCCTATATTGGTGATCAAGATGGACTCTTAGCACTTATTCAACCAAGTACCCTTGAAGAGTTTTGGTCTTTATCTCCTTGATTAAATTAGGTAACTAAGGTGGGGCTCCAGGTGGGGCCCATGAAGGGAAGTCTGGTTATGTCTTTGCTCCCAAGTAGGCCCAAAGCCCTTAGCTACTAGGTGCTAAGTCGATGTGGGTGTGAAGCCCTCAAGGTCCTAGGGGGAGGTGCTAACTCCAGAGCCAATAGTAAGAGCTTAAGTTCTGGTCGCTCAGATAATGTTTGATGATGGCTAAAGAGTGCATAAAAAGGGAAGACAGAGCTATTTGCTTAAGGCTCTCACTCCTGGAGGCCTGGGACTCTGGGCAGCTGCTCTGAGGCCTTCTGGCTGAACTCAGATGTTGATGGTTTTCTTGGTAACTATGAATTGTATTTGGTCTGTTGATTTGTAATTTGTTTGCATTTGCTCTGAAGTTCAGGGTGCTGGCTTTTCCCCCTGAACTAAGAGAATGATATTTGTATGCTGGACTAAAGCAAGATTGTTAACCTCTTAACGTTGCTTTCCTTAGTAAAACAGATCAAAAGAACCTGGGCTTGCAGCCTTCTGTGAGCTGGTTGTGGTTGGTTTTACACCCCCCCACCACAGCAGCTGCTAGCCAGGCTGTTACAACACCCCCCCCCCACCACAACAACCCTCTTCTCTCCACTCCTCCCAACACTACATCTGTGCAAAACAATATAGACACCTGAGGGTCTTAGCCCACTCCAGCTCAGATCTTCTGCACTCAAGCTATCCATCGGCCTCAGTTTCTCTAGTAGTGGAGATTATAGGCATGAACTAGTATACCCACCAGCTAGTGTTCATTCATCTATTCCCCCATATTTCCCATTCTCTGCTGGTCTTCTCTTTCATACATGGCCACTCTCCCTGCACATTCATTCCCACCCCACCCCATTCATTCTGTGTATACATCTACTCTCCACACCCACTCACATCCATATACTTGCCCATTCTTTTAAGTCAACAGGTATTTGTTAAGAATTTAGTATATGTCAGCAATGTACCAATCCCTAGAGATATAAAGAAAAGGAAAAACATGGCCTTTGCCTTCAAAGAGCTTCCACTAAGAGAAAGATAACATGAAAACAAAATAACTATGACTATTTCAAATATATACTAGTAACTATATATGGGTAATCTCACCAGAAAGGTACTAGCAGGGGTGGGGACCAAGGAAGATCTGCAGAAATCTGAATTTGAGCTGAGTCCTGAAGGAATCTAGGAAGTGGATTTGAGGAGGAAGAGTGTTCCAGGCAGAGAGGATAGATGGTAGAAAAGATACAGAGTCAGGGTATGGAGCAGAAAGGACAGTCTCATTGGATCATGGACCGGAAAGCTCACAAAGGACTGGGTTGTGAAAGGCTTTGAATGTCAAGTAGATGATTTGATAGTTGATCCTGGAGATAGTAGGGAGCCGCTGGAGTTTACCGAGTAGGAGAGTGGTATGGTCAAACTTGTGCTTTAGGAAGCACATTCTGGCAGCTGACTAGGAGGAAGTAATGAGGTGATACTTGAAGGAGGGAGACCAAGTGCAGGCTGTTGCAGTAGTATACTCTCATATGTACCTCCTCGAGTAACTTCTCCCTTATACATAACCATTCTCCATGCACATCTATTTCTCCTCCAATGCCCATTCTCCATACATGTCTCCTCCCTGGTCCCCTCCCCCACCCCTCCACTCCCCACCCCCAAGTGTTCATTGTATACACCAGAGCTGTGACAGATGCCTTATCTGCTCTTTCTCTCTCTGACTCTACAGACCACTGGACAGAAAAACCTTTTGGTTAGAGCAATGTGTAAATGATGTCAGAGCTCTCCCTCCCCCAAAGTTCCAGACAATACTCCATCTTAAGTGACAGTGAATTACTGAGAAGTAGTGAACTTTTTACAACCCTTCCACGAAACCATAGAAACCCTCCTATCAAGTCTCTCTCTGGTCCTGTGCAGCCGGCATAGAATAATTCCGCTGAGTCAGATGAAACTGGTGGGTTACGTCCTTTGAATTTGTCTCTGGGGTCCAGGATTGGCCTATGAAGGAAAGGCTGGAACAATCTGTACCATCATCATCATCAAATATTCATTGAGCATCCCCTGTGGACTTGGCCCCATCCTTGTTCCCCTTCTGCCCTCTTTCTGATCACCTTTTGACTTAGCCATATCTCACCAGCATTCTTGTCCTGTGCCACCTGGCACCCTCCCTTGACACTTAATCAGAACCATGAAATACTTAATCAAGGATTAGCCACTGAGGTTGCTGCAGGCTCCTTATCCTCTAAAAGAGAGGGAACACTCAGAAAGTGTAATTAGGGCATTGGGGATGGAGAGCCGAGAGGGGTATGTATGAAAAGAAAGGCCTAGTCAGAATCTTGGGAAATTGTCAAATCATGTACATGAAAGGAGGTCATTTCACCCATGCCCCAGATGGAGGGTAGGCTAGCATCTGACCCAACTCAGACAGCTGGGATTAAATTTTAGTGAGGCACTCACACTCTAGAATCACAGAATGTTAGAGAAGGAAACAGAGCTCACCTAGTCCAACCCCCTGACTTTACATATGAGGAAACTGAGGTACATCAAGGATAAAGTATCTTTCCCAAGGACACATAGCTAGTAGATAGCGGATTCAAACTCAGGCCTTCTGACTCCAAATCAAGGGTTCTTTCCACTGTATCAAACTGTGAGAGAGGGAGAGACAAAGACAGAGAGGGATAGAGATACAGACAGAGAGACACAGAGACAGACACAGATACAGAGAGACAGACATGTAGAGAGAGACATATATAGAGACCCAGAGACACATATAGAGATAAAGAAAAAGAGTGAGAGAATAAGAAAGACAGAGGAAAGGAGGAGGAAGAGGAGGATGAAGAGGAGGAGGAGGAGGAGGAGGAAGAAGAAGAAGAGGAGAGAGAGCTCATTTATTAAGTACTTACTGTCAGTCAAGCACTGTACTAAGCATTTTTTATACAAATTCAGGTAAGACAATCCAAGCTTCCAGGGAGTTTACAGTCTAATGAGGGAAAACAATGTATAAGGGCATTCTGGAGAGGGGGGGAACAAGCTCTAGAGATAGCTTGGAAATATAGTAAAGACATGAATCCTGGAAAGATAAAGCAAAATGTCACCTACCAAAGCCCAGAGTAGCTCCAGGAATGAACTTCCAATAGGGAAGTACAAGTGTATAGAGGTAGAAATGAAGGCCAGATAAGAGATAGCATGGTCTACAGATGTCTGGGAAGTGCCATTCTTGTTCAGTCTTTTTCAGTCATGTCTGACTCTTAGGGACCCCGTTTGGGGTTTTCTTGGCAAAGATCTTGGAGTGGCTTGCCATTTCCTTCTCCAGCTCATTTTACAGATGAAGAAACTGAGGCAAACAGGGTCACACAGCTAGTAAACATCTGAGGCTAGATTTGAACTCATGAAGATGAGTCTTCCTAACTCCAGGTCTGTCTGCCCATTGGGAAATGCCATTACTTCTACATACGAGGAGAGCCCTGATCACAAACCACGAGCTCTTCCTACCACAAGACAGAGAATCCTCTTTCCACTGGCCTCTTTGGTGCATGTAAACCATGATAAAAGGACATCATGTACTCTGTCTCTTTCTTTACATCTCTATTTTGTGTCATCTGTTGCTCTGAGCCTCAGTTTTCATAATGCACCAAATATAAAATGTTAGGGTGGGAATCGATGCTCTCTAAGATCCCTAACAGCTCTAACATTCTGTGGTTATCCATCTTTTTTCTTTCTCTCTATCTCTGATTTAACTTTCCATATCTGTTTCTTTGTCTCACTCTGTCTCTGCCTCAGTTTCTAATTCTCCGCCATCTGTGTATGCGTCTTTCTCCCTCTCTCTTTCTCTCCATCTCTGAAATTCTCTCTTTTTCTGTCTCATTCTCTGTCCCCCTCTGTCTCTTTCTCCATGGCTCTTTGTATGGGTTTGTCTTTATCCTATTCTTTCATTCCATACTTAAGTCTAGGGACGAAAGAAACTATTTCCATCCTGGCTATGTGTGAAATAAACCCCTGACACATCAATTCCTATGATGACTCTTCTGATTATTTCTGAGCTGCTAATCCTTCCCTTTGTCCATCAAGACCTTGCTTGGACTTGGACCAGGAGAGAGGAAAAAATAGTCATTGGACAGTGAGGACTAGGCCTGGTAAATACAGTTTGGCTATCTGGGTTCATGAGGGCAGCTAGATGTCACAATGGATAGAGTACCAGGCCTGGAGTCAGGAAGACTTATCTTCCTGAGTTCAAATCTGGCCTCAGATGCTGACTAGCTGTATGACTGGGCAAGCTACTCAATCCTATTTGCCTCAGTTCCCTTCTCTGTAAGATGAACTGGAGAAGGAACTGGAAAACCACTTCAGTGTCTTTGCCAAGAAAACTGCAAATGGGGTCCCAAAGAGTCAGACATGACTGAAAAACTTCTGAACAAGAACAACATTTAACTCATAGAATGCCAGAGCTTAAAGGGACTTTCTGGGAGGTTTGTGTACTATAAAGCTCTCCCATACTGCCAGGAAGAAAGGATCTCATCATCTGAAATTTAGGCTGTGTCTGATAACCCAGAGAGATACATCGAGAAAGAGACAGAGAGGCAGAAAGACAGGAAGAGAAAAAAAGAGACACAGAGAAGGAGAGAGACAGAGACACATAGAAATAGACAAAGAAAAGGGGAAAGACAGAGACAGGGAAATACTGAGAGAAAGAGAGAGAGATGTGATTGGAAGGGGGGAGATACAGAGACATACGAAGGACACGGAGAAACAGAGAAGGGGAAAGAAAGAGACCAAAACCAAAGTTTCAAATAAAGACTCATTCATCTTGTGCCCAGAAAAATCTCTGATCCTCTGCTGAAATATTCAGCACCATAATTATGTACCAGGTAATTTGTACTAGGTAATAACCTAGAAGGACTCCGAAAGAAATTGAAGGGGAGATTGAATCATAACTTTTAAGCCAGAAGACCTGGATTCAGATTCTGCTTCTGACACTTAATGCATGTGAGACTTTTGGTAATTCATTTAACCCTCCCTGGGTCTTAGTTTCCTTATCTATAAAATGAGAGTGCTGGAGTAAATGATGCCTAAAATCCTTTCCAACTCTAAATCTATGCCAGTAAATGTATATTCCTAAGGACTCATCTCCAAGTCTAGTATTCCTTCTTCTACATCCATACCGCATGAAGGGACCATCTCCAGTTTATCCTGATCTATATCTTGCTGCTTGACCCAAATGGCTCTGGAGGAGAAAGTGAGGCTGGTGACTGCACAGGCCTCCCTCACTTAAATCCAATTCATTTGCATGTCATGGCATCACCCCCCTGATGTCATTGTCCTCTTTGAGAACGAAGGACAAACAATAACAATACCATATGGAGATCTGCTATATTCTCCATCTTCACTGAAAACCAAAGGCTTACAGTGGAGCAAGAAGTCAAGCTTGACATGTAGCAGAAGCTCAGGGTTGGAGACTGGATGAACAAGTTTAGCTGCAGTCCTCTGTCAAGGCAGGGAGGATATGAAATTCTCCTGAGGGAAGGGACCCTCTGCTGAAACTGGAAATCTCATAGCCTTGAGAGCTCTCTTCTTCCTTTTTAAAGCAGATATGATGGGATCAGAGCATTAAAAAGACTGTATGTTAATTTCCCTAGTCCTGCTGGTACCTCACACACCAGATTGGCTGTGACAGGTACATGGTTTAAATACCCATGATAAGTGCTGCTCTCAGAACCCTCCAGGCAAGTTCTGCTAAGGCAGTGTCCTCTTGGGGCCTTTGCACTATTGTCCCTTGTGTCTTGGAGGCCTAGAAATCAACTTCCTTGCACTGTTTTTTTGTCACCAGTACCCAGCAAAATGCATCCCCCACATCCTAACAGAACATGCAGTAACTGTCTCATGTTTTTCTTTGTCTCTAGCACCTAGGATAGCGCCTATCTGATAGTAAGTGGTTAGTAAATGTAGGTTGATTGACTGATACTTTAATCTCATGGTACTAAATGCCTTTTTTAGAAGATCCCCAAGCACTTAGCCAACAGTCCAGCCAATGGTGTGAATTATGATAAAGATTTCAGAGAAAAAGTGCTTAACTAAAAATCAAGGTCATGAAAACATATTTACTCTCATATATTTAGAGTTGGAAGGGTCCTTTGAGGTCATATAGTCCAATTGTCCCATTTTATAGATAAGGATAATTAAACCCCAGAGAGGTTAAACAACTTCCCCCCAAAATCACACAGAGAGCATGATTTGAACCTAGGACTTATGACTCCAAAACCAATTCTCTTTCTTCCTCACCATGTGAGGTGGTCCTATTTCTAGCACTGTCTCACTGAGTCTCCTATTACCAAATCACTTAACACCTGTGGACCCTAATTTCCCTATTTGTCAAATGAGAATAATAATCTCCACCCTGCCTGTCTTCCAGGAATAAAGGAGGTTCCCAGAAGGAATGAGTGACCTTGTTACCCCCCATTGTATGTTTGCAGGAATCCAGTCCCTTATCTGTGGGCTGGGTAAATTGGCCTGAATGCTAGGTCTCCACTAGCCAACATCGTTGCTGTGGAAATATATTTGGCTCAGCAGATCAAGGCCTTTCCACCAAGAAGACACAAATTCTTTTCCAAAGACTCTCTGACGAGTTGGACTTTGCCATGTTGTCAAGTATTTCCATTGTCAGCACTTGCCAGAGTTGAAAGTTTCTCCACTTCTGCAGCAAGTAGCTTCGGCAGGCTGGGGAATGTCTGTTTTACCCTCCCTCTAATGAATCCCATCTTCTTCGCCCAGCCACTGATGGTTATTGATTCCATCTTGACACCTTGGTTTGTTTTCGGCTGGCTTCTGCCTTGCCTTCATCTTGCTGGAGCTGTTTCTTCTCTCTTATCTGTAATTTCCTCTCTTGTTACTGCTGCCTCCTTCTCTCTGCCCCGTGCTGTAGTGATGCAAGGTTTTGTATTAACTCAGCAGGGCCATTTCATCAACCCTTCCCTGATGGGGTTAGTTTGGGTAGTGGCTGTGTCCAGGCAGGCAATGATGGAATGAGGAGGAGGAGGAGGAGGAAAGGAGAGAGGAGAGGGGAGAAGAGGGGAGGGAGCCAGGCTCTCTTCCAGGCTGAGAAGCCTGGCTCTTTGCAGCCCCTGGGGACCTCTGCACAGCCTTTCAGTGAACCCAGATGATGGAAAAAAGGAGGGGGATAGCAGAGGATAAAAAGCCAGCAAAGAATCACAGCCTGGGTTCTAAAATACACCAGCTCTTTTGGGTTCTAGATTGATGACTATTAGGTACCTTAGGTCCTCTGGAGTTCTACAGTGCAAGACCATTCATCTAAATGTGCATTTGTTGAGCATCTACTAAGTGCCAGATAGGTGGTGCAGTGAATAAAGCACCACGTCTGGAGTCAAAAAGATCCAAGTTCAAATCCAGCCTCAGACACTATCTCGATGTGCAACCCTGGGCAAAGCACTTAATACCTATTTGCCTCAGTTGCTTCTCTGCAAAATGGGGACACTGGAGAAGCACATGGCAAACCACTCCAGTGTCTGTGCCAAGAAAACCCCATGTACAGAAAGCCCGTGAGGTGGCATGGAGTTGGACATGACTGAAGGACCGAACAGCAACAACAACAGCGACATGGTCTCTCCCAGATCTAAATCAGTTTCCTTAGAAAGAGTTCTACGTTTGGAATCAAGGCACCTGAATTCAAATTCTGGTTCTGCTGTGTGCCTCTGTGGACTCTTCCAGTGCTCTGCCTGTGAACATTTTCAGTGGTTCTGTGATCTCATTGATATATGATTCAGATCACAACCCAGCCACAATTTATTGATAGGCATCATTGTGCCTAGGGCATTAGACTCAGACTCAGGAAAACCTGGGTACAAATCCTGTCTTAGACTTTTACATTCAGCGTGACCTTAGGTAAGGCTCTTAAATTCTCTGGGACTCAGTTTTCTCATTTGCAAAATGAAGGAGTAAGACTTAACCCTTTAATCCCTTCAAGCTCTACACTCATGATCTTCTGGTCATGCCTCCTCATCCTACGCTACTCTTGTCTTCTTTTAAATTCCCCCATGCAGTTTCCATGACTTTTTCTTGGCCTTTTAATACTCACAGGTTGTGGCACTCAGGCTGTCCTTTAAAAAGAGTGGCAGATTTGGGGGCAAAGGTCCTGGGTTTAGGTCCCAACTCTGTCACTCATTAACCTTTGGGCAAGTCACTTAACTTCTTTGGTCAAATCTGGGAAACAAAGTATCTGGACTAGGTGACTTCTGACCCTTCTAGCTTTAATTCCGTGATCCTAGGAGCCCCCTGTTATTCCTCACCTCTGATACCCCAGCCCTCCCTACAGATAACTATTGCCTATTATAAAGGCAAGATGAGTGAGGGATATAGCAAGACCAACCACATGGGCCAAGGAACTCACAGAGGAAGTGAGACAAGCCAATAGAAGACCTCACAGGACAAGGAGAAGGGACAGGTCAAGGAAAGGTTTCTTCCCAAGATTCCTTTCCTCGAGGAGATTCTAAGAGCTAGACGCTCAGGGTGTCCTCTTCCCTTTCTTACTCACTCACTGTATTTCTATCTGGAAGCAATAAAACATCAGGATGATGAGCAGAGGAAATCTAAGGCTAAGAGGACCACCAGAATCTTAAGACTCCATTCTTTATCCCCCCCCCATCCCAATCAGAGGCTGTCCATCACTTCCAGATTTCTCTGACACTAATATATCTATCAGTGCCCCCACAGTCACCCAGGTAGCTACCACCAGGCTCCAGTGCCCCTCACAACTAGATCCATGACACGAATATAGTTGGAGTGACCATGGTGGTGGGCTAGGTATTAAAGAGCAGAAAGGTAGATGATCTCATTCTTGGACTGGATATATTTCAGGCATTAGATTGTTTGCAACTGCTCAGTTGAAAGTGAGTTAAAAGGCATGATGATTCTCTGGGGTTAAGGGTTAGTCCCTGGGATGGGTGGCAAGGATCAGCAAAGAGATAACTACCAGGAGTGAGGTTGGGAGCATCGTCCCAACATGGCTCAGCCCTGCCTCTTCCCCCTTCACCCGATGAGCTCCCCTTCCCCCGGCTTTGAGCCCAGCTGCCCACCAGTCGACTGGCATAACCAGGGTCAGGAGACAAGACATTCAGCAGTTCTTCCCCATTGCTATTTATGCTCATAGTCCTGCTGGAGCATTAATATTCCATACATTAACAAATGCAGCATCACAGAGACCAGGGCCCTGTGCGATCCCCACCGCAGCCTGAGTGATCAAGCATGAGCCTGGAGGAAACAAAGGAAACCATTCCCTGTAACCAGAATAAGGGACCAGAAGGGATCAGCATCGCTTGGCTTCAAAAGCAAGGCTGAGTCCCTCCCCCCACCTGAGCCTTATACCCCAGGGAGCAAGGAGGGAAGAAATAAGCATTAATTAAGCAACTACTATGTGCCAGGCACCGTGCTAAGAACTTTACAAACATTATCTCATCTCAAACTGGAGGTAGGTGCTTTTATTTTCCTCATTTTATAGTTGAGGAAACTGAGGCAGAAAAAAGTGAAATGGTTCCTCCAGTGTCACATGGCTAGTAAGTATCTGAGGCTGGATTAGAACTCAGTTTTTCTTGACTCTAGGTGAAGAATGCTATCCACTGCAGCACTGAGCTGCTTTGAGAGGGAAACGATGAGCAAAATTGCACAGTCCCTTTCTCACCTCAAGGTGAAAGGAATTTAATGGGTGGGGCACCAAGGGTGGTGCCTCTCTTCCCTCTTTTGGTCAGTTAGGAAGCAAAGCATGTTGTTGGGGCCGTCACCAGTCATCTTGATCTCTGTCTGGCCACTGGAGGAGACTCTGGAGGAGAGAGTGAGGCTGGTAACTTTGCACAGCCCTGCTTCACTTAAATCCAATCCACTTTCAAGTCAAGACATCACCTTCCTGAGGTCATTGGTCCTCTTCAAGAATGATGTACAAAACACAGACTCCAGCAACAACAGACCAACAACAAACAACAAGGAAGAGAGGAAAGATGATCAGAAATTTTAGAGAGCTCATTCTATCAGGGTTAGAGCAGGACCTAGGTATTCCCAAGAAGCCTATTGCCAGGTATCAATCCTCTGCGAGCCAGTGAGGAAAGCATTGGCTCAGCAAAGTAGAATGTAAGCACCTTGAGGGCAAGAGCTGTCTCACTTTTGTGTTTGTATCCTTAGTGCCTAACACAATGCCTGGAACATATTAGGCACTGAATAAATGCTTTTCGATAGACTGACAGATTGGAGACAGAGAAACTCTATTTGAATCTAAGATCAGCTGTTTACTAGCTAGATGACCTCAGACCAATCTCTTCATCTCTCTAAGCTTCAGCTTTTTTATCTGTCAAATGCAGGGTTGGACTGGGTGATCTCTCACTCTAAGCTCTGACTCCTATGATTCCTCCCCAGGGTTAAGGACTTTGAAGAATTTTTCACGTAAGCAACTGAGGGCTCATATGAAACAGTTTACGATATGTGCAAAACCCACCTTGTACAAAGTGCCCTGAAACAGGGGAGTCTTCAGCTAAGCAGTGAGGCGCTGAGGGGAAATACCTTTCATTCTGCCTCCAGTCACCCTCAGTTATACGTCATTTGTAAAGAACCTGTTTATACATCAAGACCACTCCTCCAAAGGCTTTCCTAATCTTCTTCTACATAGATGCCTTCTCTTCAAATCTCTTCTTTGGAACTACGGCTCCAACCCTTTGCAAAAACATCTGTGATATAAATAATACCTCTATCACTTCCCCCACCCACAGTCATACACACACACACACACACACACACACACACACACACACACATTCTCTAGCCTGGACTGCCTACCCTTCACCCTGTTCCTCATACCTTGGTCCTAAAAATGGCAAGCATGGAAATGACAAAAGACAGGATGAAGGTCCTGCAACCCAGATTACAAAATGTCTCTTTTCCTCCATAATGAAGATAAAATTCAGCTTCTAAGGAGGGCACTGAATGGATACAAATGAACCAGCCAAGTTATCAGATGGATGTTTCCTTCCAGGATCTCAAGTCAATAGGGCATGGATCAGTGCCACTGGCGATATCAAATCAGCAGTCCCTGGAAAGGCCACAGAGAACTTTCCTTAACATCTTCTCAAGAGACTGACTGCCTCATAAGTATCCATGCTCCTATAAGAATTGTATAAGCACATATGCTCATGTTGGGCTGACCCTATGGTGCATCCAGCCTAGAGTTGTGTCTCTGACAGGGGTACATGTAAGTGGCATGTTGTACAAGAGGGGGTTACCGCCCATGACATCAATATCCCTAAATTTTATCTATGAACTCTAAATACCCTCAGATTTCCTGAAGTAATTTTAATTTCCTGTGAGAATGAGGGAAGTGATATCCCTACTGAACTTTTTGATAACCAGACCATACCTCAGGTATTGTGTTCAGTTCTGGGCACCATATTTTATAAAAACCCTTTTGACAATAAGTCAATTGATGATATGGGGCTGAGGGCACAATCATTTGGTGAAAGGCCTTGAGACCATAACATATGAAGAAATTGCAGATACTTAGTCTAGAGAGGAAAAAAGGCTGGGACCAGCATTTATTCTACTACATACCAAGCACTATGCTAAACACGTTACAAATTTGATCTTCACAATAACCTTCGGGAGGTGGGTGCTATTATTATCATTCTCCAGAGGAGGAAACTGAGACAAACAGAGGTTAAGTGACTTACCCAAGGTCACACAGCTAGGCAGTGTCTGGGATCAGATTTGAACTGAGGTCTTCCTGTCTCCTGGCCCAGTGCTCTGTTCAGTGAGCAACATAACTGCCTCAGTAGCAAGGAACAAAAGTGTGATTGAAATCCTGGTCCTCCAACTCTCAATTCAATGTTCTTTCCCACTCACAAAATTCCATCTCTACAATCCATCTACCACCTTGTCCCCCTTTTTCCACCCCAACCCCCACCCAGGGGAATGAGGTCACTAGCTTATCTCACCATTTTCCATAAGCTTCACATTTTCCTACTAGAGTGTAAGCTCCATGTACGCAAGGATTATTTCTCACGAATCTCTGTGTTTCCCAGTGTCCAGTACAGTGTATCACAATTGTAGCCACTTAATGAGTGTTTGTTGCATGTTGAATGCGTTCCATTAATTGCCATTCTGATGCATAGCCAAGTCCTCTTTCACGGCTTCCTCACGGGTGCGTTCATTCCCCAAAGACCCCTTGCTCAGCATCTCTCTTATTTACTTTCTCTGGTTTCATTTCTTTTACTGATGTTTACTCCAGCATTTTATTTACCCTTTCTCAATCTGGTTCATTACTACTGTTTTCAGGCCACATTTGTTTTGCTAGCTCTGTGCCCTTCTCAAGGAATTTACCACTTGTGGCATTGAGGTTTTTAAAAAATTATTTTTATATATTTATCTTTCTTTTTTTTTGGACTACCTTTTTGCTTATAACACCTGCCCAGAATAAGCTCAGTTGACTGGGAAGAGATCCCTAAGGAATTCCTTCTCTGGTAAGACATTCAGACATTAGTGACTGTTGAGGATAGGACTGCAGAGATGGAAGGCCCAAGGACAAAAGTACCAGTATCGTCTATACCGGAGATACCAGTAAATGGTTCTTACAGGGCATAGACAAGGGAACATTCTGTATCTGTGCATCAAAGCTAGGGAGTTCAAGCTGAAGGAACAGGGAGCATGAAGGGAGAGAGACAGCAAGTTCAATCCATGTCAAGATATGACATAAGGCTTCTTAATAGGACCAAAGGGTGGAGCTGGGATGGGGAACAGGGAGATAACTAACAATCAAAGTCCCAAGTGGAGGCAAAATCTAGAACAACAGCCAAGAACTTCCAAAAGAGGGCTGAGCTGTCCCAACAGAGGCTCTCTGAGAAGCAGCACTGTTACGTGGGGTAGTTAGACACTCATTAGCTAGACTCGCCCCTGCCCTAACTTTAAAGGATTCTGTGTTATGCATGTGACAGCTCCTTTCTCATTAAACTCTCTTTACTCATGCATGAGGAAAGATCTTCTAAACACTATCTCTCATAAAGGAATCTAAGGGAAGATTAATCTGAGAACCCTTATTCATCAGAAGCCACTAGCTCACCAATGGTTCAATCTAACCCAGGACCAGGCATAAGTTCCCTCTGGCCCTTATTGATTGTTGTCGTTTGGTTGTTTCAGTCATGTCCAATTCTTTGTGACCTTATTTAAGGTTTTCTGGGCAAAGATAGTGGAGCGGTTTGCCATTTCCTTCTTCAGCTCATTTTACAGATGACGAAACTGAGGCAAACAGGGTGAAGTGACTTGCCCAGGGTCCCACAGCTAGTAAGTGACTGAGATCAGATTTGAACTCAGGAAGATGAGTCTCCCTGACTTCAGGTCCAACACTCTATCCACCGTGCCACCTAGCTGCCCCGTCTCATTAATACACACATATTATCCAGGCCCTTCAAGTGAATCTTGTCTCCTGGAAACAAAGGAGGACAGGGCATGGCTGCTAGCAAAGAGAAGATAGGATGTGTGACTCTTACAAGGGAAACAAAAGTTCATCCCTCACCAGGATAAGCCCTACAAAGCCATACACACTACCAAGTGTCCACTCTGAGGAAACCCTTTAACACTTACTCATACAGTAGGCATTTATTAGGTGTTATTCTGTGCCAGGAACTGTACTAGGCATTAGAGATACATACAAGAACAAAAAGCCACCACCCACAAAGAGCTTGCAACTGACTGGGGGGAGGCGGGAACTGTACACAGGCAAACAAATCTCTGTAGATGGATAGTCATGTGGAGTGAAGAGGTTCCTAACAAATGGGAGCATCAGGAAAAGTCACAGGAAGGTGGTGGCACTTGAGTTGAGGCTTGGGGGAGGGAGGACATGGAATAAACAAAAACCAGAAGCATTATAGGTGTGCCCTGGTGAGTCTTATTGTTAGATAGACCTAGCAATGAGTGCCCACAGCCTCTACTGCCATAGCCCCATCCTGTTCTAGGGACAAGATGTGGGAGCTAGCATGGCAATGTAATTCAGATGGATGATTCTGGACTTATCTTGATATTGTAGGCTCATTATCATTCATACAGTGTGTGCTTTGAGGTGAGGGTGAGGGCAGTATGAACTGGACTGATATTCACATCTGTGGACATGAACATACTTCACAATGGTGACCCCAAATCACAGCTTCTGTTGCTGATACGGCCACCACCCAAAACCTGTTAACCTCTCCATTTCTTCTTTAGTTTTCACTCAGTGCAACTCCTAACAAATAGTCTACTCTCTTCTCATGAGAATTAACATGCTCTCTGCTCACCCCTCTGTACTTCCAATATATTGGCCAAACTCCACAGCTTGCAGGATCTAGGCACCAGCTTCTTTTCACTCTGACATCTCTAAATAATACAGTGGGAAGACCTAGGCTTGCTGCTTCCACTCACCTCAGCTACTTCCAGCCTTGATGGGGATATTCAAAAGCAGCCTGTTGTGTATGGCAGAAGCTATACTCGGTTTTCATCTCCCAGGCCCACAGTGTCCTAATTTCCTGATACTGCAGCATCAGGATAATTATAATTAATTATAGTGACAATTATAGTGATAATTATAGTGACCACTAGATTGTATTGCTACCTAGACACATGGAGCTTCCACAGTGCCTGAGTAGCAATAGTAGAGGTAGTTTATTTGCTTGTAGTCTTCAGACAGCTATACCTCCATATATATAGCTGTAGCTATGGTAGTATCTACATCAGTATCCATATCCATATCCATATTTATATCAGAATTGACATATGTATATATCATACCTGTATCCACATAGATATTGGTACCTATATCTATACCTCTATATAGATCATCTATACCTATATCTATCTATAGATAGACTACATGTGTGTATATATGTATATGCACATCCTTATGTAGTATAACGTACACGTGTAGGCAGGTGGTGGTACAATGGATAGAGTGCTGGATTGGGAGTCAGGGAGTTGTTATTCAGTCATGTCCAACTCTTCATGGCCCCATTTGGGGTTTTCTTGGCAAAGATACTGGAGTGGTTTGCCATTTCCTTCTCCAGCTCATTTTACAGGTGAGTAAACTGAGGCAAATAGCATTGAGTGTATATGTGTATGTATGTATGTTATATGTGCACATATGCACATATGTATGTGTGTTTATATATATATATATATATTGTTGAGTCTATATATGTTGATCTGTATATATGTATACACATGCATTCACATACACATACAGATGTTGTTGTTGCGTCATTTCAGTCTTGTCTGACTCTTTGTGACCCCATTTGGGGTTTTCATGGCAAAGTGGGTAGCATGGTTTGCCATTTCCTTCTCCAGATCATTTTACAGATAAGGAAACTGAGACAAACAGGGTTAAGTGACTTGCCTGGGGTCACATAGCTAGTAAGTGTCTGAGACCAGATTTGAACTCAGGAAAGGGAGTCTTCCTGACTCCAGGCTTGGAACTCTTTCTGCAGTGCCATTGAGCTGCCCTGCCCTCCCCCCCCCAAAAAAAGCAACAAGGATAAAGAGACCAATGGCAACCCAAAAGCACAACAGCTAAGCCAACATTCTGAGAAAGACTGGGATCAGAGTGGGAGAGATGCCTTGGATCACCAGGCAGCTTACAATAGTCCCATGGTATTCTCCACCTTTGTCTCCCATTGCCACCAGTGGCCATGCACAAACACACACACACACACACACACACACACTATTTATTTGCTAACTTATCTATACATACGTATTCTCCTAACGAGAGCAGGACCTTTTTCATTTTTGTATTTGTATTCTCAGGACTTAGAACATGGCTGTCTGTCACATAGTAGATGCTTAATGAATACTTGATTGATGGATCAGTTGGTTGACACTGAAGAAGGTGAGATACCTGGATAGTGGCATTATCTAATGACAAAAATACAAGGAATTTCATCCCTATCAAATCTTTTCCTAGGATAGGCAAATGAAATCTATCCCATTTTTAAAAGTTCTTAGGGAAGGGGGAGTACCCTACTGACCCCTAGCTACCTGTTCCAACTTTGGGTGATTTCCAAACTCAGTGGTATAATTCATATTGGCAATGACTGGTTTTTATATTAGAAATTCATCATCACTTGCTCGTCCATACTGATACATGCTCTATGAGGATTCACATTACACCTTCTGCTTCCATTCCTCTGCAGAGGCTATCCCCACATGCCTAGAATGTCTCGACCTGAGCCAGAAAGAGAGAGGACGTTACCTCATCAGAGGGCCTCAACTGCAAAGGAAACCAAGTAGTATGTATAGCTCATCAAGAGGTATGCAAACCATGTCTCTACTTTACAGCTATATAAACAGAGGCCACCAAAGCAAAAATGACACCTTTCCATTGGGGAAATAGGCTCACGATGCAGGAACCCTGGCTCCCAGCATCCCACTTGCCTTTCTACCCAGTTTTCTCCTGCCTATCTCCTGTAGCACTTGAATAAAGATGGATCCATTTAAGAAGAAATAATTAGAGTCTGGATATCCCCTCCTGACGGAAAGCCCTTTCTGACCCCTTCGCCTTTGTGTTACCACAGATGTTGAGCTTCTGCAGTTTCATCACTCAAGACCTATCTCTGCAATTTGAAATCCATTCACTCTGGTAAATAGGAGAAGGAAGGCTAAAGGGAGTAGTTGGGGTGAGGGAGGAGGGATTAGAGAGGTGGTTATGGGATGAAGACGAAAAACACTTCAATACAGCTGGTTGAGCAGCATTTTTTCAATCTTTATTCAGAGTGCCTAAAAGAGCTTTCTGTTGATGCCCAAGGAAAGGACCATTCTCCCAAATCTTTCCCAGCTTTCCTCAGCAGGAATGTGACTTCTCTTCATATGGAGGAGGAGGGAAGAGGGGGAATGAGAGAATCTGGGAATTTTCTATATCAATGTCTATTGTCTTGGTTTGAGGACTCACTGATCACTTCCTGGATCAGCTTCAGGCCAATATCAAGTGCTTCAAGGAAATCACCTTGATCTTGGAAATGGCACCAGAATAGGATGTGGAGGAAGAAGGGAGTGGCCCAGGCTCTGCAAAACTGGTATAGGGGAAGTAGTTTGTCTGAGCCATCATTCCTTTACCCTGCTTGTGATTGTAAAGTCCAAAATGAGGAGGTGATGCAACTGAGGTAGCAGCAGTTAATGTTCCCCAAAGAATCTGTTCTAAGCTTGGAAGTGACTGCCCTTTACCCTTTCTCCCTATGCCATTCCAAACAAATGCCCTTGAAGGGGGGCAGCCAAGTCTGGTGGAAAAAGCATTGGAACAATAGAACCCAGGTTTAAATCCCACCACTGCTTCCTACTACCCTTGTGAACTTAGGCAACTAAGTTCCTAACTTCCCTGAGCCTCACTTTTCCTATGTGAAAATGATGAGGTTGGGCTAGATAGCCTCTGAGGTCCCTTCCAGCTCTAGATCTATGATCCCACATTCTGAAGATCTAAGCATCCCCCGATTACTGATAGGTGTGTGTGTGTGTGTGTATATGTATATATGTATGTGTATATATATATATGTATATATATATATGTGCGTGTGTATATATAATACATGGAGTGTGTATGTACATATGACTGTGTGTATGTATATAACATATGGAGTGTGTGTGTGTGTGTGTGTGTGTGTGTATGTGTGTGTGGTTTAGGATGGGAAGAAAATGACCCTTCTCTTCATCCAGGCTCTGACATGCTAACCCCAGAGGCTTGCATCCTTGTAGTTAATGAGGAATGTGAAACAGTGTCTCAGAATATCAACCCAGAGATCATAGCTTTAAAAATAGAAGGCCCTTTTGAAATCATCAAGTCCAATTTTCATTTTACAGGTGAGCAAAATGAGGGCCAGAAAGTGAGATCACTTGCCCAAGGTCAAGGAGGTAGCAGAGCGTAGTGCCCAGGTCTTTGGACCTGTGGAGTGTTTTCTATTCACCATGGACAGCTCCCTATGAGTGGTGTAGGGATATTCTTATAGAGTAAGATCAGAAAAGGCAAGAAAAAGGTGGCAAGGGGGGAGGGAGACACTTAGAGACCACTGCACAACTCTGCTAAAGCCATGCTCTAGGGGGAAAAAGGTTTTGAGGGATTATCATTTCTCAGAATAGGAGTGAGGATAATATAGATGTGCTTTGGATCTGTTCATGTATGTGTCTTCTGTCTCCCTTCGCTGAAGTGGAAGCTAAATTAGAGTAGAAGCAATGTTTTTTTTTCCTGTAGATTTCCATTGGTGCCCCCCAAGAAGGTTCTTTAGAGTGAACTGTAGTTAGTGACTGAGTGAATGGATGAATGCAGAGGATGACTGAAGACCTAAGAAAACTAGAGTGAGAAACCTAGTCTCAGCTCCCAGACCTTTAGGCATGAAGCCAAATCACTCAGAGTCATTGTCCAATAGGACTTGAACCACTTCACTTCCACCACATCTCCTCTACATCCCACTCCAGTCTTCAGCTCCCCAGTGAGCAGCAAGTGCCATGAGATACCAAGCCAGAAGACTAGGATGTGAGTGATAATTCATCCTCAACTTCTGTTGAAATTCTAGCAAATTAGCTAATGTTGGGTTCCTATTTCATGGAATTAGATTTAAAACATATACTTGTAGCAGGCAGGAGCAGGCAACACAGGTTTAAGATTAGGGAAGACTTTTCTAATAATGATGGTTGCCATATAATGGTCCTTGTATATATTATCTCACTTGAACCTCACAATTACCCTGTGAAGCAGGTACAGCTGGTATTGTTTCCCTCCATTTTATAGGTGAGACAGCTGAGCCAGACACTAAGTAATTTGTTTTCGGTGTCACAAATAATGTCAAAGGCAAAATCTGAAAAATCTGAACCCAGGTATTCCTGACTTCTTTGAGCGCTTTATCCTATGCTGGGATTAGAACTGTCTGAAAAAAAACTGGAATGAGTTGTCCTTAAAGTGGTGAGCGCTCATCATTAGAAGTGTTCAACCAAAGGCTAAACGACCATTTTTAGGGATATTTCAGAGAGGATTACTGCAAAGGGTAAGGAAAGAAAGAGACTAGATAAGCCTAGAAGTGCCTTACAACTTGAGATTCATATGACTCTGTGATTCTATACCTCTAGATGGGACCTACAAAAGGTCCTAGAATTTTTGTTTTTGCTTTTTTGAAAGGTTCACACCATAAACCCTCTGGTGAGGATCAGAACATGCAGCTGGATGAATTGCCCTCCAAAAAAGTAGCCAACCCATTCTAAGGCACAAGGTTTCAGGACCATTCTCAGGAACAAACTCCAAACCCTGCTTCTCTCCTTTCTGTAGCTAATGGAGACAATTCCCTCCCCCTCCAGAGCTGCAACCGATCTCCTGGCTCAACCGCATTTTCTCTGTAATGAAAATTAACAGTGATGGTCAGAAGCAAGGCAGAGAAGAGAAGTTGGCTTCCTCTGAGAGCATGTGTGTCTGCTCCTCATTCTCCAGCTCTTCCTTTAGGATCATCCAGTCACTACATTTTAATCATACTAGTAATATACTTCCCCATAATATCCCCTCTGAGCCAACACAATAACCATCTAAACACAAGGTCAGTTTGCTCGTGACAATGCAGTCAGAGCTGCTACCCCAGGTTTCTTAGTCTTGCAGTGTGTTCTGTTGCAGATACCCAAGACCCTCCTCCCCTTCCTTTCTTCCTTGTCTCCCCTTTCTCATCCCCCACCCCCACGGCCTGCTTCCCCACAGAGCTTCCAGGAGCACCACAGCAGAAACCAAATCAGCCGCTCTTTCCGCAGGGATAATCAAAGAAAAGCCTCTCCAGAGAGAGCTGGGCTCCGCCGAGCAAGTCTTCAATTTCAAGCTGACAAGGTTGGGAGCCTGTGATGCTGGCTCTCAGTTAGGCAAGATGGATGGATGGCTAGAGAGTCTCCAACCTGAAGAACCTCAGGAGAAGGGCTATGAGAGATAGATAGATAGAGAGAGAGAGAGAGAGAGAGAGAGAGAGAGAGAGAGAGAGAGAGAGAGAGAAACAGAGGGGGGGGAGGGAGAGAGAGAGAGACAGTGGGGGAAGGGGATGGGCATGGGAATAGATGCTCAAAGAATCGCTCCGGAGAACACCCAGCTTGCAATGGTTGCTCTATACCTGCAAAGTACCCCCTGCCTGGAATGTGTTAGCATCTGTTCTCATTTCTCTACCAAGATGACTGCAGCAGCTGCATCATCTCCTCACCCTGAGAAGATGAACTGGAGAAATAGAAAAGTGAAGCGAGTGACTTGCCTCAAATCTCAGAGCACACAGCAGGTGGAAGGAGTCAAAACTACTGTGTGCTGTAATAGAAAGAACTCTGGTTTTAGAGTCCGACAGTCTGGGTTCAAACCCTAGTTCTGATGCTTATGAGCTGAGTGACTGGAGCAAATCTCAAGTTCCCTCAGCCTCAGTATCCTCATCTGTAAAATGAAGACAGTGATAATACCATCTGCCTTGCCTACCGCACGAGGTTGTTGTGAGGAAAGTGCCCTGTAGAAATGTGAGTTGTTATAATCCAGAGCTGGGCAGCATCTTAGCTATTACTCAGTCTTCAGAGGGCTGATGACATGATTAACAGAAGAATAATGCCTTACATTTATATCACATTTGTCACTTTTCCAAATGCTTTCTCATCCTATAAGGAAGGTTGGGTAGGTGTTTTCACCCATATTTTATAGGTAGGGAAACTGAGGCTTTGTGGGTGAAGTATCTTGCTATATACTATATAGGTCACACAGCTGGTGAATGATAAAGCTGGGCACAGAACCCAGACTCCCGAGCTCTACTGTAGTGTTCTTCCCATGGGTGCTTATCATTTTGCCTTTAAGTGGGGCCAGGACTTGAGCATATTTATGGACAGAAGCAGATTCCCCAGGTGTAAAGTCGCAGCTTAGGGTCTGTGGGGTTTGCCATAACCACTATTCTCCTCCTACACCATTTCTCTCCCGCAAACCATTCACTGGAATACATGTACACAGCAGACAAGAACCCTTGCCTAGAGTCATAGAATCTTATAGTTGGAAGTGATCTCAAAGGCCAGCTAGTCTAAGCTGAACAGGATTACCCAACAAACATCCATTCAAGGACTCCAGTGATGAGGATCTCACTACGGAATTTCTTTTCTGCAGCTCCTTCTCGTTGATGCTAGCTCCACCCTCTGGGGTCAAGCAAAACAAGTCTAATATCACCAATAATTACCTTGGATTTATTTTATATGTGTTCTCTATCCCAGTAGAATATAATCTCCTTGAGGCAAAGGCTGTTTCATTTTAGCCTCTGTATGCCTAGCACCAAGCATAATGCCCGACAAATAGAAGGTGGCTAATAAATTTCTGTTGATTTCCATCACCACCCCTCTATCCTACCCTCCCTCAGCTGCCTTCTCTTCTCTAGGTTTACTTTAAGTTAAACACCCCCAGTTCCTTCCTTCCAGTTCTTATATAGTATGCTCCCCAGGCCTCTCACCATCCTGGCCACCCTCTTCTAGGAATGCTCTAGTCTTTTCTAAAATGTTCTACCCAAGATTGACAGTATCCCAGGTGTAAATCAGACCAAGACAGAATGTAGATGAACTCTTTTTTCCCTCATTCATAACACTACATAGATAATATATCCTAAGACATAATCATATGCAGCCTAAATAATGTAGCCTAAAGCAGCATTCACTTTTCGAGTCACCATATCACATCATTGCTTCATTTTGAACTTATGGTTCCCTAAAACACACAACTGTTCCTCCTCACTGGTTAGAATCAAGTCCCAAATAATTATTCCTATGGTTGCCTCCTCTACCTTTCAAAGGATGATATCCTCATAAAGCAAGCCACAAATTTATCAGGTGCTCTGTTTTCGATGCAGAGAGCTCCAGCAGATGTCTAGAGAGTTAGAATTCCCCATCACTACAATGTAATGCTTTCATGCCAGGTTGGCAATCAGCTTCCCAGCTTTCTCATCCAATTCCTTCTTCCATGCAGGTGCTCTGTAGTATAGTCCTATAATAGTATGATTTATCTTTCTTTCTCTGCTAATAAATAAATAAATGTTCTCCATCAAGTCCCGCCACCCCCCACACTTAGATTCCCAGATTTCTTTGCATAAACCTATCTTCACAGGACCATAGTATCATAGACTTAGAGCTAGAATGGAACTCAGAAGTCATCTTAATTGACCCCCTCATTTTACAGAGAAGGAAATGAAGGCCCAGATAGGTTAAGTGATTTGCCCTAATTCATACAAGGCTAGGATTTGAACTCAGATCTCTAATTCCAAATCTAGCAGTCTTTCCATCATACCACAATGTTATTCCACCTCTTTTATTTAAGAAAAATTATTCTTATCTTTTTGAATAGGTATCCACTTACGGGATCCAATTCTATTCAATCCAATCCTGCAAAATCTCGGTGATACCTTCAAGACTTTGATGGCTCTGTTAACTCACCCTCCAGTATGAATAGTTCAGGGCATCCAAACATTCCCCTTCTGTGTGATTCATGTCCACATCCTCCCATATGTGCTACAGGGGCTTAGCATACTCTCCTGGGGGCCTTCCTCTAAATCCCTCAACATTTTGTGGGTACCAATGGAATGCGTGCACTGTGTATCAGCTATCCCTTTCTCTTGCAAAATGACTGATGCGCCTGTTTTTCTGGTCATTTATCCCTCTGATGATGGCCTTCACACCACTTCTCCCTATGGTATGTTGCAGCGTACTCGTGCCCACCATGGGCGTCTGTTGCTTTTTGAGCTATGATGTCAAATGTGCCTAGGTTCCCATCTGTGATCCAGCTATACCACTGGCTCAGTAACTTTTAATGGTTTGCTTAACTTCTGGGCTGCCATTTCCTCATCAGTAAAATGTAGATTGTAATATTTGCCATACATACCTCCCTGGGCCACCAGGAGTTAAGCATTTCATAAAGGTTAAAGTTTTATGTAAATGCCAAATCTTGCTGTTTCTACTTTCACAACATTTCTCATATACGTCCCCTTCATTCCACACATATAACTACAATCCTAATTTAGGTCTTGACTACTGCAAATAGTCTCCCCAAGCCTCTTACTGCAATCTATCCTCTATTCAGCTGCCAAGGTTCTCTTTCTAAAGCATGAGTCTGACCATGTCATCCCCTCCCCCCTTCAAGGAGTTCAGGGAGCTCTCCATCACCTCTAAGATCAGATATAGCTCTTTGAGGCAGGGATTGTTTCATTTTTGCCTTTGTATGCCAGGCACCTAGCACCTTCTCCTTTGTTCTCTATTGGAACCTGACATCTTCCTATCTTTCCATTCTTCTTACACCTTCCATGCACTCTACAATCCACCCACACTGGCCTACTAGGAGTTTCTGGATCACTGCCCTCCATATGCCATTTCCATGCCTTCTCACTCACTAGGCTCACTGCCCTCTCATCCCTACCTCTTATAGTCTCCCTGGCTTCCTTCAATACTCAACTCAAACTTTCTTTCTTTCCCAGTCCCCATAAGAGCTTCCAATTACCTTCATATACACTGCCTATAGCTTGTAGGTACCCAGATATTTATATACTGCTTTTTTCTGTTAGAGTCTGTGCTCCCTGAGAACAAGGAATGTGGGAGTGGGTTTGTTTTGTTTTGTTTTATCTTGTTTTACCTTTCTTTCTATCCGCAGTGCTTAACTCAATGCCTGGTACATAGTAAACACTTAATAAATGTTTTGATTGACTGACTGTGAGATACTATTCTTGTTTGGTTATTAAATGAGGTAATGGATGCAAACAAGCATTGAGAAGTAAAAAGACTATTTAATTTTCACAGAGCACTCTGTTAGAAGCTGGAGGAGGTACAAAGATGAAATGAGACATAGCCCCTTTTCTCATGGAGATTATAGTTAAGCAGGAAGCTGTGACACGTATATAGACAACTATAATGGAAATACAGCAATGTGATGTATAATTGCTATAAATGTTTATTATGGGAAGAGAAGAAATGGGAGAGAGAGGACTCTGGGTCGACAAAGCTGCCATCCAACCTTCTTCATGGCCTTTTCCAAGTGTAACTTCCTTTGGGATGTCTGCCCTAAACTTCCTAGTCCACTGTGGTCTTTCCCTCTTCAGGCATCATTTTGGGTCAATATCATTCACTTAGCATTTAATCCTACCCACTGCTTCCAGTGTCATCTTACTAATGTTCAGTGCTAATAAGAGACACAGAGGAAGTGACAAACTTAAGTCTTGCCCTCAGCAACGTCAAAGCCCTCTCAAATCCCAGGTACCATATTTTAGGAAGGATGTAGATAACCAGAAAATGGCCAGAAAAAGGTGACCATGCTGGTCAAGGGACTCTAGATCATGTCATATGAAGATTAATCAGAGAAAATGGGGAGTTCAGTCTAGAGAAGAGAAGACTGAGTGGAGGAGGAGAGATCATGAAAACTCCTGAAGAACTGGAAAAGCTGTCACACTCCACCTGCCTTTTGTCATTAAGCAAGCTAGCTTTCAAGCAAAATCAGAGATTTGCCATCTAACCTCTCACTCCTTCCATATCACTCACTGGATCAAGACCAGAGACCCCCTCCCACAGAGTGCCTGCCTCCTTATCTTAAGGGGAGTTGAACAATTTAAGCATCTGATCTAAACCTACTCTTCTCTACTCAAATTTCCCCCACCTCTCTCTCCTCTCTCATTGGTGGACCTCACTTCATTCTTTACTTCTAAAAAAATCGAGGCCTTTCCCCTCATATCGTCCTCTTCTACCAAATTCTACAGCTCAAATAACTGCAACATCATCCCCCCTCCTTTCTCCATTGCTCTAGTCCAAGAAGATGAAGGGGCCCTTCTCCTTGCCACCAAAAACCCCTTTATTCATGCTCTTGATTCCATCCCCCATCCTGTCTCTCCCTAGAACTTTCTTTAGTAATAATCCTCCCTCTTTCCCTAATTTTCAATATCTCCTTATCTACTGGTTTCTTCTCTGCTGCTATAAACATGGCTGGATCCCCCAACCCTTAAAAGACACAATGGGGCTCCAGCCTTCATTTGATCCTCTCAAATTATCATTCTATAGCTAACAAGGAGGCAAGAGATTCAAGAGAAGAGGATACTGTAAAGTTGAGCAAATTCAACAAGATTGGGAATGGGGTGATAGCCTGGGAAAGTACTGGATGGTTGAGGTAGTGAAGGCTCTAGAAAGGATTAAGAATAGGGTTAGTATAGGGCATCTAGATGGAGCAGTGAATAGAGCACTATCCCTGGAGTCAGGAGGACCTGAGGAGGACGAGGAGGGGGAGGAGGAGGAGGAGGAGGAGGAGGAGGAAGAAGAAGAAGAAGAAGAAGAAGAAGAAGAAGAAGAAGAAGAAGAAGAAGAGGAGGAGGAGGAAGAGGAGGAGGAGGAGGAGGAGGAGGAGGAGGAGGAGGAGGTTAGTGGTCATAGACGAAGATGGAATGATAAAAGGATAAAGGAAATTTAGAGTTCATGAACATGGGCACAGAATGTTTATGGATGAGGTCAAGATCAAGTCTATGACCACCCCTGTACGTAGCTGAGGCATAGTATAGGAAGTCATAGGAGTTGAGCAGATTGAATAATTATGAAGATACAGTATTGAGGGAACATTTCAAGAGAAAGACTATGAACCAGACACTAAACTTGTGGAAATAACCTGGGCACCACTGGGATCTAGATTAGATGATAAAATTATATAACATAAACCTCAAAGAAGGAAAGGTTACTAGGTAATGGTAGAAGATGGAGATTCTGGAAGTGGTGCTGGGGAGCAAGGAGTGATCTGGTTTCACACAGTATACCACTGAGTAGAAGGTTATGAGAAAAACGTATAGCTAGGGCTGGAAAGGGTGGCCAGGGAAGCAATGCCATCAGGAGGGAAGCAGGTTTCAGCAAGATGCCTTTGCTCACATGGTACCTAGAATGCCCTCTCCCCTTCCCACCCCATCATCTCACTTCCACATCTCATCTCTGCTGAAATTCTCCCTATCTGTCCTTAAAGGTCCAGGTCAGGGATCATCTCCTTTGTCAAAATTTCCTTGATTTCCCTTACTGGGGAATACAAACATCAAGAGTTAACTAACTGGGAGGCAAGGTTATATGATCAAAAGAGCATTGTATGTCAAGTCAAAACACCTAGGCTTTACCCTCATCTCTGCTATTTACCTTGTATGACCCTAGATATGTAATTTCTCCCTCTAGTCTACAGTTTCCTAACCAATCAAATGAAGGTGGGCCTTTACAACTCAAAATACCATTAAATGGGTAGTATTAAATTGAAGTATTAAGATCTTATGAGCTGAAGCATTCAAAACTCATATGAAATAATCCAGAATCAAAGCCTAAAGATTGAAGATCCTTAAGAAGCAGGTGGAAGAATTAGATAAGCCAGAATAGAAGATCCAAAGGAATAATCTGGAATCAAAGCTAATGAAAGTTCTATGTCATCAGTAAGAACATTTCGCAGTGGTTATGCCTGGTCAAGGCTAACAAATGTAGTCATGGACTACAAATTAGTACAACGTTTTCCAGCATTGTGCAAATGCTTTTTAAAATGCAAATAGAAAAGACTGATCAAGCAAGAAGCTGGTTAGGAAACTGACTTTCCTAAAGGTAGCATCATGGAATTGTTAGAATGCTAGCTAAACTTGGAGCCAGGGAGACCTTGGCTTCAAATTCCACCTCTGACACTAGCTGTATGACCCTGAGTAAGTCACTTAATGTCTGTGAGTCTCAGTTTCTGTCTCTGTAGAATGGGCATAATTTTTTTTTTAGTAGCTACATCACAAGGTTGTTTTGAGAGTCCAATGAACTAATGTATGTGAAGCAGTTTGCAATCTTTAAAGTAGTATATGAAATTAGATTAAAGCCACATTTAATGTAAGCCCACAATGTCATAAAGCACAAAGGGCAGTGCCAGGAGCTGATGAGCTTTGGTACAGGTGGTGCTCCCTACTGCCAGCTAGCTATAGAAGCATCTCAGATCTCTATGCCTCTCCCATCAATGTCATAGTCATGCCTCTATCGTCATTATTTGTTTCTCTTCTTTCCTCACTCATATTCTTCTTTGTATCCCCACCCCGGTTCTTAGCACACCCTTGTGTACACAGTAGGGACTTCATCTGTTGTGGTTTCTCTCCAATGAATCCTCGAGGGCAAGGACTATGTCTCAGAGGCAGCTTGGGATAGAGGAAACTACATGAGGACCTTGTCTCAGGAGACCTAGATTTGAATCCATGAGCGGGTCATTTAATGGCTGTAGGCCTCAGTTTCCTCATCTGTAAAATGGGGGTAATAATGGTCTCAATGTTCCCTCGCAAGTTTACTGAAGGGAAAGGCGTTGAGTGCTCTACAGATGTGAGTTGTTATTATTATTCTTTGTAACTCTCACTGTCCTTCATCTATAGGGAGTGCAATGTTGACAGATCATTTCTTTGCTTCTGTATGGAAGGAAGCCATGACCCCTATGAAGACATCACCAGGTGTCAGATTCATGGGGACTGGAAACTTTTTCCTGGAAATTGGCAAGAGGGGCCAACTTTGGAGCATGAAGGAGCTAGGAGTGAAGTCTAGAAGAAGCCTGAGAAAAAATAAAAGAACTTGTACAAATCACTGCTTTGGGGGGATTTGGTTTTCTCTTAGAAAACCAAAGGGCTAAACCAAATGATCTCTGAGGTTAAATACTATGAGGCATTCCATCTTTCTCCTGCTATATCGCTGGCAAAAGACCTGGGTTCAAACCGAAGCTCTGATGCATCATGCATGAGTGTGAACAGGCCACCTACATCCTCTGGACCTGTACCCTCAACTACAAAAGAACAGGGGGAGTGGGGAGAGGAGGTTGTACCAGATGACAAATAAGGTCCTTTCATTTCTGAATCTTATGGTCCTGCACAAGACCGGGCCAGGTCCCCTGGCTAGTTAGGAAGGAATGAGGCTAGGTAGCCTCCTGCTTGACTCACTCTCCGGTCTTCTCCATCTCCTCACCAATCACCTCAACCCTGCCCCAGTAATCTGCTCCCCAGCTATCTGTTATAGGTTGTCTTCTCAAATAGAACATAAACTCCTTGAGGGTAGAACCTGTCTTTTTTGCCTATTCCCATCTCTTCCCTTGAGAGCCTGGCACATAGAAAGCACTTAATAAATGCTTTGTTAGTCTCTTTCTTCCTTCCTTTCTCTTTTTCTTTCTTTCTTTTTCTCTCTCTTTCTTCCTTTCTCTCTTCCTTCCTTTCTTTCTTTCTTTCTTCTTTCTTCTTCATTGCTCTCTTTCTTTCTCTCTCTCTCATTCCTTTCTTTCTCACTCTTCCTTCCTTTCGTCTCTTTCTTTCTTCCTTTCTCTCTTTCTCTTCTTCTTCTTCTTCATTCTTCTTCTTCTTTCTACTTCTCCTTCTCCTTCTCTTCCCGTCTCATTATCCTTCTCCTTCTCTCCTCATCATCTCCCCTCCTCTCATCCCCTCCTCCTCTCCTCCTCCTCCTACTCTTACTCCTCCTCATTCTTCTTCTTATTCTTCTATTCCTTCTTCTTCTTCTTCTTCTTCTTATTTTCCTTCCTTTCTTCTCTCTCTCTCTCTCTCTCTCTCTCTCTCTTCTCTCTCTCTCTCTCTTACTATTCTGTATTCTATGCCTTTGTTTTATTTTACACCTTCTCCCCCAAGTGTTAGTGAAGTCTTTTTGAAAAAAGGCATCTCCCATTTCTATGGAAACAGAGAAAAGAAAGGCAAACTGAGGCAAGAGAATGGTGGGGGGAGGGTTGCAGGGAGAGTAAGTCTTCTGGAAGCCTGAGAAGGACTGGTTCCAGAGATACAAAAGAAACAATTTCCTTGACAGCTTTAGGGGAACCAACTAGTGAAAATAGAATAAGCCAGGGAGTGCCAAAAGAAAAATTTCTCCATGGGACTCAAGTAGTTCTGGTCCCCATTTTGGGCTGAGATCTGCTATGGCAGAAGTGAGATATGCAGGGGGGTGGGGGGCTGCCTGCACTGTTCACTGAAGCCCAGTTCCTCGTACCTGGAGGGAAGGATGCCAAGAAGATGAATCGATCCCTCCACAATGACTATTGGGGAAGTTAAAGGAAGAAGCTTATGACAAGGTTGCCTGGTGCCATTTTCCACAGAGGGAGCGTGCCAGCCTCCCTACCCCATCCCTCCCCAGGAGCCCCCAATGGGCCCATACAGAAGCCCTGAACAGTACAGCCGGCCTCCTGTCAGGGGAGGCAACAGAAATGCTATCTAATGGGGACCCTGGAGCATTTCTCCCAAACCTAGTCACCCTCATATGCAGGCATAGGCCACACAAACCCAGAGATGGAAGGCAAGGGGGTGAGCTCTGGGCCCTGGCTCCCGCTTCTTGCCTTTCTTTCTGGTTTTTAATATTCATAAGCACTCCTAGCAGGGGAGCTAAAAATGTTCCGCTCCTAAATCTAACTGCTTTATGGAAGCCTAATTAAATTCTTTGGTGGAAAGGGGAAAAACGTGACCTTCAAAACTGCTAATGCTGTGTGGAGTGGCGTGTCCCAGAAACCTTTCCCCTTCTCTTGCAGCTCCCCTGTTCGGGGCCCTCGTGGGCTGCTTTCTCTTGTTGGACAGCTTCTCACTGCTGCCTCCTCCAAATGCCCTTGGGAATGGAGCTAACTGCAGGAGGTCCAGGGACAGGGGAGAGAGGGGTGCTTGGGGAAGGCTGCCCACTGGGAGTAACTGTCTCCTATTGGGGAGAATATGGAATGACAGGACTGCAGATTCCTCTTGTCTCACCACCTTGGGCGTTGTTGGAATCCCTAGCTAGAACCAGAGCAATTCTGTAGATGCTGGAGAGGACTGGAGGCTGAGGTGGAGAGCAGAAAGGGACTATCCCCTCGTGGAAGAGTGGTTTGGCGTTGCTTGGTTGGCATTAGGAACTTCAGGTTTTTCTTTCAAGCTTTCCCCATGAGCCACTATCAGAGATGACTCATGAACCAGAGCATACATATGCAGAACCTCTTCATTCTAGGATCCAACCTTAAAGACCAAGAGTTGTTCTATCAATAGAACGTAGCTGTACCTGCCTCCCCACCAACTTCCCTTCTACCAGGCGTTAATGATCCCCACCCCAGTAATTAGGGCTCCCTTCCTTCTCAAATCACCCCCTATTTACTTATCAGGGTACATATCGCATTCCTCACTCCTGACTCTCCCTGTACAATATAACCTCCGTGGGCAGGGACTTCTTGGCATATGGTAAGTGGTGAACAATTGATTACTGAACTGAATTCAACTGAACTGAAGAAAAGTTTTACTTGACTGATTAGGCAGGAAAGAAAGGAAAGCCACCTCCTCCTCCCTACCCCACCACAGGCACACACACACACACACACACACACACACACACACACACACACACACACCCCCTTGGGCTGATTTGCTAAGGAGAGCAGGTCCCTGCAGATCCCTGGGAAGAGCTCAGGTTTTTCCCTAGGAATGTAAGCTCAAAGCAAGAACCCCACAATTGGGATGGGGGAGCCTAAGAACTGGGGCAAGACAGGCACGTTACCAACTAAGCTGTATTTCCCTTGGTGCCCAGTGAGGGTATTTCTAGGGGAGAGGATCCCTTTGCAAAGTTCTGCCTGAGGCTCTAGAATTTAAAATCTCCTCTCCTGGTGCCAAGATGTCCCTCAAAACTGATTCCCAAAGGTGTGATCGCAGTGGTCCTCCAAGCACCCACCTTGCCCCAACTGAGGAAGTAAGGAGACATTTCCCTAGTAGGCTGTTTGCTTGTGGCCAGCAGAGAAGAAGGCATGCATAAATAAGATCACAGGATTTAATAATAGCAATGATAATTAGCATTTACATGTTGCTTTAAGATCTGCAAAGTACCTCATATACATTATTTTATTTGTTTCTCACATCAACCCTGTGAGCTAGAGGCTAATATTCCCGTTTTACAGATGAGGAAACTAAAGGTCATGTAACTTATCTGAAGGACTTTAGAGATCATCTAGCCCAACCCCTGACATTATTCAGAAAAAAAGAAAACTGGAAACTGAGGCCCGTAAGTAGAAGAGCTGGGATTCAAAGCCTCTGACTCCAAATCCCATTTTCTTTCCAACATATTACTCAGCTTCTCAGTTCCTAGTCACTTTGCCTGATGACCTGGCATCTTGAGAACATATCCGATCTACTCCAGCCGAGGCATCTCACTCTAGGGAGGCAGGATATAAGACATGACAGGAAAACAGAGTTGAAGGCGTATCATCGTCAAGCATCCAGAATGCAGATTTGATGATGCTGCAAGGTAGAACAGGGGCATGGGCACTAAATTTGGGTTTCAATTCCCAGCTCTACCACTTACTGCTTATGTGACCTTGAGCAGATCCCCTGACTTCTTTGGGCCTCAGCTTCCTTATCTGTAAAATGAATGGGTTATACTAGATAACTTCTAATGTTCCTTCCAGCTCAAAATCTATAACCCCCTGATCCACACACACCCCCACCCCCCCGCAAAAAAAAGACAAACTTTTTCATGTGCTAAGTCAGGATTGACCTTGGAAGTCAAAGAGAAAAATAGAAACACCTTCCCTGGGATTCTGTAGGATACAGGCTGACCTCAGAGACAACTTGGTAACGGATGAGTTTTAGCAACTGTTGGCCAAAGCTTCTTTCACAGGTTGGCAGCACGGGGCCAGCTGACTCCTGAGAACAGGCTTTTGTGTTTTGGCTCTGGGAAGTTCTTCTGGGCAAGATGCCTTAGTCCAGGATCTGACAACAGGACTATTATTGAAGAAGTAAGGATGCCTCCAGGTGTGGGCAGAGGCAGTGACTGAACACGAGGACCAGGCTCAGTCTTGGCTTCCAGCTTCCAAGGGCAGCTTTCCAGTCTAAAGCCATCTCCTGATTGGCTCTCAGTGAGTCACTCCCGGTCAGTGTCACAGACAAAAGCTTCCTGACCAGCTGCCGATGAGTCAGGCTCACACCCTATCTTATCTCCACTACCTCCAGCTTATAAGCTTATAGAGAGGCCAAGAGAGGCTTGACCAGCCCAGCCGCTCTTCAGCACCAGCCTAGCCTCAGAGATCCAGCTGATGGAGCTGCTGTTATGCAAAGTCCTGTGTCTACTTCCAGACCTAGTCTAAATGTTCCCAAACAAAGTAACTTTAATTTTAAGCCCAGAATAGGTACCCCTCCAAAGCAGGCTGAGAAAATGAAACAGGATCCTTGGAAATGTAGTGAGTGAAACATCAACAGAGGTCTTCAAGAAGCTGGATAACTACTTGTCAGTGATGCTAACAATTTCTCAGGTCTGAGTTGAATTAGGTGACCTCAGAGATTCTCACCAAACTTGAGGCCTTTGTTTCTATAAAAATTCCTAGGCTGCCAGACTGTTCAGCCTCCCAGTCTTCAGAAGATTAGACCACTGCTGCATCTTCCCATTTCCCAGAAAAGTATTCAAGTGCAGCATTGAATCTAGGGGGTCCAAGTCACTCTTGACTTTACTTCCTTTCTCTCTACAACTTCAAGACCTCCCAGCTGGAATGGATGAACTAATCAATAAAGGAATGAGTGAGTAAATTAAGGAATGAAAAAGCTTTAAGAATCACTATATGCTAAGTACTGGGAATGGTTGTTGTTCAGTCATTTAAAATCTTTGTGACTCCATTTTGGGTTTCCTTGGCAAAGATACTGGAGTGGTTTGCCATTTCCTTCTTCTACTCATTTTACCAATGAGGAATCTGAGGCAAATAAGGTTAAATAACTTGCCCGGGGTCACAAAGCTAGTAAGTATTTGAAGTCACATTTGAACTCAGGTCTTCATGACTCCAGGCCTAACCACTAACCACTAAGCCATCTGGCTTACCTGCAAGTTCTGAGGATACAAATGCAAAACAGAAACAGTCCTTACCCTTAAGGAGTTTCTCTTCCAACGGGGGAAACCACCCATATTGGGGGAGGGCAAGGAAGGGGTATTTTGGTTTGGAAAGCTACAGAGATAGTGAGGAGGAGGAGTGGATTGACACATCCTTTCTAGAAGCAATAGCAATATCAATTATGTTTCTAGAACTGGAAAGTTGTAGAGGGAAAGGAAGAAATGTGAAGCATGCCTTGGACCCCATAGGTCCAATGGATCTCTGAGGCATTCACCAATCAGGACATCTGAAGGTGCAGGCCAAGGATGGCTGGATCTCCTCCATTTCCTCAAACGCAAACCTTTCTCCAGGGCCCACATCCAGCCTCTTCTCCTCCATGAAGCCTCCTCTGATCACTCCAGCCCACACTGATCTTCTCTGAGCTTCTATAAATACATGTATTGTTTGTCAGTTTTGAATGCAATCATATCCTACAATGGACTTCTTATCTCTTTGATTGGCATCTATTTCCTTTCCCAACTAGACAGAATCTCAGACTGTCCAAGACAGATGGAACCTGAAAAAATCATTTACTCCAAACCATTCAATTTATAGAGGAAATTAAAGGTCTATGTGACTGACACACAATTGGCATTAAATAAATCCATGTTGAATTGTATTAAACACATTAAAGCTAGATGAATCTAAAACCAAATTAAGCAAAAAACAAGCACATAATTTGTATTCTCATAGAAGCTTAGAGCTGAAAAGAACCCTAAAGATTATCAGTCTGGAACCTAGAACTCACATACATATTGTTATTCTCTAAATAGTCTCTTTCCCCTCCCCTAATCTATATGTTACTATGAATTGATTAGGATAACACTGTATCAGATTCATTGAGTTCTACAACACTGCGAAGACTCTCAGAAAAGATTTATAACCATTCAAAAGGGTTTGACATAACCATCCACATAGGAAACACTAAGTGGACAAAAAATGTCTATTGTCCATATTATGATGTACAGTTACATGGATAACCTAAAAATCATAAACATAAGAAAGCATACATATGTGTGTATGTGTGTATGTATATAGTGTATTATATGTATGTGATGTATATGTGCACATGTGTATATTGTGTGTAAATATATACATATATGTGTATACATATAATTGTGTATTATGTATATATATACACTATCTATAATACATATTTTATATATATACACACACACACATATATATATATATTTACATACACATTATGTTAGATATGGTTATGGACTGAATTGCCTTCAAAAATTGCGAAGTTCTTTTAATGACCCTAAACTTCCCCCAGAGACATAGGTCATTTAAAGCTGTAAGGCACCAAAGAGGCCATCAGATGTTTTCAGGTGAGGAAATGGAACAACAGAGAGGTTAATTGACTATCCCAGAGTCACAGAGCAAATAAGCATCTGAGGTAGAAAATTAATCCAGTTCCTGATGCTAAAGTCAGTGACTACACAATTCTCCCTTGTATTATTAATGACAATATTTCACTCGTGTTGTATGGGCGTGAAGCATAGAACACTCTAGTCTATGAAGAATTTGAAATGAGTATCATTCAGAGGGTAAAGGAGAGTTACTTGGTGGGTGTCAGCTGACTATAATGCATAAAAAATAAGGAACTACAAATAAGAAACAGAATGAAGTATGTCATTGAAGAAATAGATGATCAAACAAGAAGATGGATGTTTGGTCAAGTAGCAAAAGCAAGGGATAACAGATGGATTTCCTGTATACTTTGCTAGTATCCTTGAGATATCAGGAGCAACCAAGGAAAGTCTCCATCCCCCATAGGTTGAGTGAACCCTCTATAGCAAATGTATGGGAAGATAGATGAGCCTCATATCCAATGGGCTGTCCCAAATGGCATGTAATCTGTATCATTAGAGGGAGCGTCTTCATCCATGAGGTCACAAATATATCTGAGTATATAATTAAGTACTGGAGTGTGTGGTTATCAATGCTTTGGGAAGAAAACACAAAATCAAAGCTGGGGACCTGAAAGATCATCTAGTCTAGATTTTTATCCTGGAGTCCATTAATTTTTGTTTTAATATTTTGATAATATAGGTTAAGTTAATTGGTTTTCTTTCTAATCTTATGCATTTTATTGCACACATTGAAAAATGTTATTCTGAGATAGGATCCAGAAACTTTACCAGACTGCTAATGGGGTCTGTGACCCCAAACAGGTGAAGAACCCCTGATCCAGTCTAATCTGCTTGCTTTTTAGGTGCTGTGAATGAGTTGGAGGGTAACCGGGCCACACAACTACTTAGTGACAGAGCCGGACCTAGAACCCAAGTGTTTTAACTCTTAATTTCCTCTTATGATTGCATCATATTCATTGCGCTTGTACCTAAAGCTTCTCCTCTCTCGTCGAGCCACCAACTCTTCAGCTTGCCCTCGGTCTTAGCCCACAGGCTTGTCCTCTATGAAGAAGACTTGAGTCCATCTGGTGTGAATTTTCTCATCTCCTCTCCTCCGTTCAGCTAATTCATCAGTTGAATCTCAATGTTCCCTCCTAGCCTTTCCTTCTACCCCCTATCTCAGAGTGATGAAGTGCCCTTTCTTCTTGATAAGGCTTTTAATATAGTGAGAGGGAAAGGGAGTCTCGGGGAGGATTTTACCGGTTGGCAGAGCTGGGAAAGCAGAAACCCAGGGCAGGGAATGAGTATGGTGTAGGAAAGACTGGGCAGTGAGGAAGTCTGCCTCGCTGGTTATGCAGTAATGAGGCAATGGTGAGGCTAAAGGAGTAGGGTGAATCCAGAGAGTGGCAGGAAATGGGCTGGAAAGCCCATAAGGGTTTAGCGCTCCCCCTTCAACCTTACAGTATAGTACAATTGAAGGAGCCTGGGAGTTTATTCAGAGCCCCTCACTTCAAATCTTGACTCTATTACTTCTAGCTATGTGACCTTAGGTAAGTCACTTCCTTTTTTTTTCTAAATCTCAGTTTATCCATACATAAAATGAGGAGCTGGTCAAGATCAGGGGCATGGAACCTGAGGCCTGGAGGGTGGCCTTGAGGTTCCTCACCCCTGGTCTGGATGATCTCTTAAGCCCCTTCTTCTAGCGCTGTCAATCTATGTTAGGATTGGAACCTTCCAGTATTTACTTTTCTCCATGACTTTCTGCAGGAATAGGTCTAGGAAATGCCTATGCAGAAGTGGTGCCTGGGATCATGAGAGCATAGATTGAGAACTGAGGGGGACCTGGTCAGCAAGTAATGAGCATCTAATGCCTGGCACCGCACTAACCGTCTCATCCAGCCGGCCTGTTACAGGCCAGGAAACAGGTCGAGGGAGGTTCAGTGAATTGTTGAGTGTCACACTGTAGTAATGAGAAGTAGGATTTGAATCTGGGTCCTCTGACTCCCAGGTCAGTTCTTTTTCTATGATGCTCTGGGGACCCAGTAAGAAGATTTTGTTCACACACACACACACACACACACACACACACACCAGTTCCCCTGCAGTGGCCCACATCTCGCCCCCCCCAACTAGATTCCAGCCAGTCTGCCCCCACTTCCCCCCGCCCCGCCCCCGCCAGACTCTTGCTCTGCCTGGGCCATGGAGAGCCAGCTCCCCTAAGACAGGTCACGTCTACCGGCCACCCCTTCCGGGGGAGTCCAACTAATCAATGGCAGAGAAGCAGATTAAGGGGCTCATCCCGAAGCCATCCATCACTGTCGTTTACCCGGGCTTGTCAGCCTGCAAATGGAAAAGGAGATGATGTGAAACAACCCATCTGCAGGTTTTTAACGCTCTTTACAAATTGCCGTGGTGAATAACTTGTTGCCTGTATTTATCCCTTTTCAAATTGTCTCTTAGCTACAGTCATCCGTCTTCATTCAACACCCGATGGCTGGCATGCAGGCTGGCAGTTGGGCTATCCTTTTACTGCAGAAGCTCAGAAAACTGCAAGGAGAGGGAGGGAGAGAGGGGGGAGGGGGAGAGGAGGAGGAAAATGGGGAGGAGGATGGAGGGGGGTGAGAAGGAGAGAGGGAGGGAGGAAGAGGAAGGAGAGGAAGAGGAGGAGGAGAGGAAGAGGAGGGGAGGGATAGGAGAGGAGGAGGGGAAGGGAAAAGGGAGGGGAACAAGGAGGAAGAGAGGAGGAAGGAGGGGGGAGGGGAGGGGAAGGGAAAGAGGAGATAGAAAGAAGAAGGGAGAGGAGAGGAGAGAAGGGAGAATGAGAAACCCTAGGGGTGGAGGGAAGGCCCAGGGAAAGCATGCTCAGAAGATGTGGGTGAAGGTTACTGTAGACTATTATGGAAGAAAGAGAGGAAGATCTGAGAGTCCTAATGGTCACTGTAGGGGCCATCTCAGGAAAAGGCAGTAATGTACAGTAGAAAATGCTGTAGAGTAAGAGGGTCTGGACTGGAATCCTAGTTCTGCTATATGTTCAATATATAACTTTGGGCAACTTCCTTCCACTCACTGGGCCTCTTGTTTAATCTGTGAAATGGGGGGATTGGGTTGAGAGGTGCTTTGCACTTCTAAATTTATTATTCTTGCCACTTCCTTCCCATAGGGGAGTCTTTTGCCTTATCTTGTGGGGGAACTGGACCATCGCACTCCCTGCTGTCTCCTCAGTATGTGCACCCTTATGTGTGGTCTTTCTACATTATAATAGCAGTTCTTTGAAGATAGAAACTGTCTTGTTTGCTTGTATATGCATACCCATTACTTATCACTGTGCCTGACATATACTAAATGATTTATAAGTGTTCTTTCTTTTCTTTCCTTTTTCCTTTCCTTCCTCCCTTTATTTGTTCTTTCTATCATCTATCCATCTATCTATCTTTCAAGATCTCAATGTGTTGTTCCAAATGAGGAACCCCTCTAGAAGCTGAGTAAGTATTGTGGAGAAGAATTCAGAAAGTGCTCCTTTCTAGGCTCTTTTCTCAGACCATTGTTCCTTTTCTCCTGGGCAGCACTAAGCCAATTATCTTGGAGAAAGTCTACCTCCCCACCCACCTGTGAGCTTGTGAACAGAAAGGGCAGTCTCCCCTCCCCATCCCCAGGCAGAATGTGAGGTTTCTGGCAGTTTTCAGAGCTCAAGAGAGTATTTCTCTTGTGCCTTCCTCAGAACTATTTTTAAAAAGCCTAAGTCCCCGCAGAAGTGTAGCACCTGTCCCTGGCAGAGGTTCTTTCCCTCATGGCCGGTGGTGAAGCTCCATCGGGTATCAGGGTGGGGAATAAGGAGAGTAGAAGAGAAGGAAGAACACCAGATTGGAGTCATAAGGCCAAGTACCAATTGTGGTATTGAAACTCTGACCTTGGGCAAATTATTTAATCTCTCTGAGTTCCTTACTCCTTAAATTATGGATTATTATAATATTTCAGCACCTACCTCACAAAATTGTGGTGAAGAATGTGCTTTGTAATCATGTAAGAGCTGAACAAATTGTGAGCTTTAATTTCCTTGTCTGTACAACGAGGGGAACTGGACTGGCTGAATTCTCAGGTCCCAACATCTCTGCTATTCTAAGAGTCTGTGTGCTGGCTAGAATTCAAAGTATCTTAAGTAGGATGTCTTTGTAATTGGCTGCTAAATCGATTATGTGCAATTTGCTATTCCTTTTAAATATATAATACAGTTATTATGTAAATTTCTTTTTTCCCTTTTTTCCTTTCCCTCCCACCAAGATGGCTACCATTAAACACTAGTACATATATATGTAAAATTATTCTGTACCTACTTCTATTTGTCAGATCTTTCTCTGGATGCAGATAGCATCTTTCTTCACATGTCCTTTATAGTTAATTTGGGTATTTATAATAGTCAAAATAACTTATTCATTCAAAGTCATTCTTAAAACAATATTGCTGTTACTGTATACAATGTTCTCTTGGTTCTGCTCGTTTCACCCTTCATTATTTCGCGCAAGTCTTCCCATGTATTTCTAAGATCATGGAGCTCATCATGTCTTATAGTATTCCATCACAATCATATACCACAACTTGTTCAGCCATTCCCCAATTGATGAGCATCCCTGCAATTTCCAGTTCTTTGCCACCACAAACAATTATTCTTGCTACTAGATTCCTTGGGGGTGCTCGCTGGCATAGAGTGCTGCACCTGGAGCCAGGAGGACCTGAGTTTAAATACAGCCTCAGATACTTACTAGCCATGTGACCCTGGGCGAGTCACTTACTCCCTGGTTTCCTCTATTTCCTGACCTGCAAAATAAGCTGGAGAAGGAAATGGCAAACCACTCTAGTATCTTTGCCAAGAAAACCCCAAATGGAGTCACGAACAGGCGCAGCTAGTGACTAAACAAGAAGCTAGATTTATTTGTGTGCCAATAAGGGAACATTGTGGGAGCTGAGATTGCCAGTAATTCCATATATCCTTGGATAAATTTTAGTGACATTTACCAAAAATGAAGGATTTGACAACTACTAAGGAACTTCTTAAGTCTAAGTGAGCTATTTAATGAGGGCTAGGGACTTCACGTACACACCAAGTATGCGGCTATAAAAATAGGGTTAATTTTAGACTGGCACTTCTGCTGTTGTTAGTCCTTTGTTCTTACCGTAATGTCGGGAAGGTGATGTCATGACTTGCGGGTGAATTGGATTTAAGTGAGGGAGGGCTGTGTAAGGTCACCAGACTCACTTTCTCCTCCGGGGCCACCTGGGTCTTCTGCAGGCTTTTGCCAGTTGGCTGCTCTAGGCTATCCACTAAAAGTTTTAATGCCTTCCCTTGCTAGAGAGAGGCTTACTACCTTCTACACCCCCAACAGATGGTAGCAGAAAACAGCAGGTAGCCCTGAGGAGGCTGAATAACTAGAAATCAGCATGTGGTTGCAGAGAGTAGCCCAGCAACCATGAGCTCAGCAAAGGCACCAAGGAGAAACAGACATGGACTCCCAACAGAGATGATGCCATGATAGAAAGCAGAGATGTAAGACCAAACAGAAACAATGTGATTATGTCCATTAGGGACTAGCAGAGAGGGGCATGATACCATCACTGGAGGACATCAGAGCCTAAACCTTTGGAGGTATGGGTTACCCTGCTCTTGCACGTGCGCCAATTATGTATGTCCTCTCTGTATATGTGCCATTCACATATATTCCATAATCACAAATACACTCCGCACTACATGGCACACCTGGACTGGAGTCAGGAAGACTCATCCTCCTGAGTTCAAATCTGGCCTCAGACACTTACTCTGTGACTCTGGGCAAGTCACTTAACCCTGTTTGCCTCAGTTTCCTCATCTGTAAAATGAGATGGAGAAGGAAATGGCAAACCACTACAGCATCTTTGCCAAGAAAACCCCAAATGGGCTCACAAAGTCAGACACAACTGAACGACAACAACAAAATATGAAAATCTTCCACATATGTGTCCTGGCTGCGTGTCTTTGGAATGTGTATCCCTTCCCACATGGTCTCTGGCCATACATGCTCTATTCTTATGTGACTTCCATCCATGTTTTCCAAATAGGGGTAATGCCCCAGGTGGTGTGGTAGCCAGTGGGAGAGAGTACTCCAGGTGCACTTGAGGAGATCTTCTTGGTCATTTCATTTGCTGTGCTGCTTGACTAAATGGTTTTTTACTAATGTGTGCTCTGGCCTTATAAAAGTAAGCATCATGGTGTGGGTTTGCGAGATGTTTTTGAGTAAATCTTGGCCCTCAAAGCACCTCAAACTAAGTATAACTTTCTGAGGATCCATGTGAAGAAGGCCCTAGGTGCTAGATATATGAGTTATTTTTCTTTATCTTTGTACTAAGATAATCTCCAAAGTCCCTTCCAGCTCTTAATCTTCCATGATCCTATACACAGACTCAGCAAAAGGGTTTATAGTTCAATTCCCTAAGGACCAAAAGCAATCCCTAGGAGGTAGTAGTAGACAGCCTCTATTTGGAGTAGAAGAGTCTCTAAGGTGGGAGACTATGAACTTTCAGATTCTATCAGTAGGGCAATTACAGCAGTCAGCTCTTCCCCTTTCCATTCCCTTCCCCTGCCCACCATACCCCGCTCCCTTTAGAGTTTTTCAAGGCCCATCCTTATATTGTAAATTATTGGGAGTAGGGGGAGTTATACAGAGGAAGAAGAAGTGCTCCTACTACCATAGTAGTTTATAATGTAGCAGTGACAAGACACGAGTATCTGAATTTTAAAACAGTTCACCTGAACAAAAAATGAAGCACAAGTCACTGTGCTTAATGCAAAGACAAAATCAGGAAAAAGGCTTGTCCTCAAGGAGCTAACATATATGTATATGTGTACATATGTGTGCATGTGGTATGTACAAATGTGGATGTATACATACATATTATGGTATTTATGCACATATACCTATGTGCCCATGCATATATGTGTACGTCCTACTCGGAGGTAGGCAGGACATATAACATGTAAACAGAGTAGTAAATAGAAAATAGCTAGACCATGCTAGAACGCTAGCAGCTGGAGGGAGAGAGGAGGGAGGCAATCGGCAAACAATTTGCCTCAGATGTGGAGCCTGAGCTATGCTTTGAAAGAAGCCAGGCTCTGTAAAAGGTAGAGGTGAAATGGGCATGTATTCCAAGCATGGGGGAAAGTCTGGAAAAAGGCACTGAAGTAGATGGGATGCCAAGTTCAGAGAATAGTTAATAGACGACTTTGTCTGAATGTAGAGTGTATGAAGGGAAGTAACGTGAAATGTCAGGAAAGGCCCATTGCAGCAAAATCGTGTAAGACTTTCAACGGCATGCTGAGAAGTTTCCAGTTTATCCTGGAGACAGTCAGGAGGCACTGAGGATTTTGAACAAGAGAGTGACACGTTCAGACCCCGGCCTTAGGATTATCCATTTGGTGACTGTTCGGAAAGTGTATCAGATGGGACAAAAGAGAGTCTGAAGGCAGGGAGACAAATAAAGCCACTGTAATGGCCAGTAAGGGACTGTACCAGGGTGGAGGCTGTGTGAATGGAGAGAAAGGGATGAAGGGGAGACATCACAGGGATGGGATCAACAAGACAGCCACTGGGTGAAAGAAAAAATTTAAGCGAGTTTTGAAAATGGCACCAAGGCATTTACAGAGCAACAAGAAATAGATGTCTGTATATCTAGATTTCGACAAATCATCTGACAATGTCTCTCATGCTACTCTTATTAATTATTACAATAATTAAGTATTCAATGATTATTATAATAATCAATTAATTGTTAATTATTACAATGATTAATTAATTGTTAATGGGCCGTCATCAGCTTGGAAGGAGGTCTCTAGTAGAGTGCCATAGGAATCCACTCTTGGCCTTGTGCTGTTTGACATTTTTTATGAGTTACTTGAATAAGGCAATAGATGACATGTTTGTGATTTTCATAAATGTGAGGGAAACAAGTAATATGTTAGATATCAATCAGAACCCACAGGTAGAGGCAGTTGGGTGGTACAGTACCTAAAGTGCTGGGCCTGGAGTCAGGAAGGCCTGAGGTCAAACATAGCCTGACACTGGCTAGCTATGTGACATTAGGCAAGTAACTTAACCTCTGCCTGCCTTGGTTTCCTCATCTGTAAAAGAAGGATCATAATCTGCCGAGGTAGTTGTGAGGCCCAAGTGCTTAGCACAATGTCTAATACATAGTAGGTGCTTCATTAATGTATATTGATTGATAATGCTTAATAAATGCTTATATTATTTCCCTCTTAAACCATTGGGCTAAATCCAATAAGGTGACATTTTGTGACGATTAATGTTAAGTCTTATACTTGACTTAAAAAAAAAATCAGCTGCCTAAGCACAAGACAGGGCTGTGGAATAAGGGCTGCTTCGACTCACCTGAAAAAAAGGTGTAGGGATTTTAGGGAATTGAAAGTTCAAAATGAACCCACTCTGTAATATGGACACCAAAAATCACACGTCCATTTAGGCCACATCAGAAGAGTGGACTTGTGCTCTAGACTAGAAAGGCAATAGCCCGGATGTATTCTAGCCTGGGCCCACATCTAGAAAACTGTTTGGTGTGGGAAAGACATTGATGAGCTGACGAGTGTATAGTGGAAGGCAATCAGGATGATAGAGGGCCTCAGAGTGTTGCCCTATGAGACTGGGCCGAAGGCTCCGGGGATATTTAGCCTGGAGAAAATTTAGGAAGAACATAGTGGCTGACTTTCAGGTATTTGAAGGGCTGGCATGCAGAAGAGGGATTATTAGCCTTAACATCCTCTGTTTCCTACCAGGAGACAGAACATGGATCAGTGGGTGTAAATGACAAAGAGGCAAAATGAAGCTTAATAGAAGCGAAAACTTCCTTAAAATTTGAACTGTGTTAAAGGAGAATGAGGTTTCTCAGGAAAGGGTGGGCTCCCCCTCTCTTGGGGTCTCCAAACAAGGCTGGATGGCCATTTTGGGGGAGTACTGTATGGGCATTGTTTGTTCTAATACTAACTGGCCTCTACTTCTGCTTCTAATACTAACTGGCCTCTGAGATCTCACCCAACTCTGAGAATCTGTGTTTCTGAAGTAAGTACATAAGAATCATCCATGACTCCTCATTGTTCATTAAATAAAATCCAATGAAGGTTTTTCACAACCCTGTTCCATTCGATTTCTTCAGTCTTATCTTACACTACTACCCCCACTCACCCCCTTGTTCCAGTCAAATTAGACTACATGCCATTCCTCAAAAACATTGTATGCTTTTCCATCTTCTGGACTTTGGACTTCTGCACCGCTTCCTATGCCTGTAGGACAGGTAACTGATGCAGTAGATAGAGTACCAGGCCTGGAGTCAGGAAGAGCTGAGTTCAAATCCAGCCTCAGACATTTAGCTGTGTGACCCTGGGCAGGTCACTTTCACTTCTGTCTGCCTCAGTTTTCTCAACTGTAAAATGGGGATAAATAATAGCATTTACTTCCCAGAGTTGTTGCAATCAAATGAGATAATGACCGTAAAGCACGTAGTGCAGTGCCTGGCTCATAGTAAGCTGTATATACATGTCAGTTATTATTAATCTCTCCTTGTCTTCTCTGCCCTTTGGAATGCCACCCATCCTTTCAGGCACATCTGGTACAACTTCTTCAATGAAGCCTATGTTGATATTCTCCTCTCCCACCCCCTCATTCCTCTGCCTTCTTAAAGCAACTCGTTCCTACACCTCTTATTTTTCACTCGTTTTCCTATCTCCCACACCATCTAGTACATTGCTTTGCGTACAGACAGCGCTTGATAAATGTTCATATAATGAATGTATCAATGAATGTTATGTAGATTGAATGAATACCGAGGAAAAGGAATCACGGAGTACTGCAGTTGGGAAGGTTTCTTGGGGATAATGACCTTTGAACTCAGGCAACAGAACTTCCTCTTTTGAACGTCAGCTCCCCATTTTCCTCCGTTGTTTCTTGGGTTCCAGCTGCCCTCCATACCTCCAGGCCAGGGGCTCTCAACCTTGTTTGTGTCATGGACCCCTTTGGCAGTAAGTTAGGTGAAGTCTATGGACCCCTCAAAATAATGCTCTTAGGGGAATAATATAAAATACATAGGATTATAAAGAAAGTCAATTCTACTGAAATAGTTATCCAAAAAAGCTCATAGCCGATTGGTTATGGACCCTTGTGACCTTAGGCCATAAAGTTATTATAGGTATAGAGGTATATATTCCCGCCTTCCAAGTAGTGGGAATGACCATTGCCATTCCGAGCTTATATCCTGTGATGTAGCCAAGGTGAGTGCAAGGCCCTGTGATGAGTACATAATTCTAAATCATTATTTATTTATTCAATATTTTTAGTTTTCAGCATTAATTTTCACAGGAGTTTGAATTACAAATTTTCTCCCCATTTCTACCCTCCCCCCTACTCCAAGATGGCATATATTCTGATTGCCCCATTCCCCAGTCAGCCCTCCCTTCTGTCACCCCACTCCCCCCCCCATCCCCTTTTCCCTTACTTTCTTGTAGGGTAAGATAGATTTCTATGCCCCATTGCCTGTATATCTTATTTCGTAGTTGCATGAAAAAACTTTTTTTTGAATATCTGCTTTTAAAACTTTGAGTTCCAAATTCGCCCCCCTCTTCCCTCCCCACCCACCCTCCCTAAGAAGGCAAGCAATTCAACATAGGCCATATGGAGTACACAACTCTAACACCTGGGAAATGTCACTTAAGTAGAAAGTTTGTACTGGGCACCCTCTTTGTTCAGAGCACTGTGCCTGGCTACACAGGGGATACAGAAGTCTAATGCAATTATCCCTTCCACATCTCAATTTTCTCCATCATAGTTGAGATATATTACAGGTCGGCATAAGAAATTAAATGGGAATGGGGGGCGGGGCATTGCGGAAGAGCTGCAGATGACATACAAAAGCCAATAGACAACACACAAAAAGTTTAGAACTCAGAAATGCATAAAATATATGTATAGTACTGTAATACCAGCATGTTTTTTTTTCTTTTAATACCATAATAATTCAGACTTCTCTGGTATGAAAGGAGGGCCAAAACATTTTACACGGTCATGGGGCAGGGTCGGGGGGGGGGGGGGTGGGGAAAGGAGAGCACTATGCCCCTAATTCCCTCGATGTGGAAGGGATAACCGTATACCATCCCTGACCTTCAAGTATTTACTATCCAGTTGAGAAAAAGAGAAACACACCCAGAAAAAGGGCAGCCTGAGATAAAACAGCACAGGAGTCCTATCCCATCTATCAGCGTGGGCAGTATGGATCTGGGTCTGATTCTTGAGCTTTTAAGGTCAAGGACCCCACAGCAGTGCCAGGAGGGAGGGTTCATATGCAAAGCAGACCATTGGCTTTAGTATCATTCACCACAAAGGATCGGCAGCCCCACAGAAATGGTATGCATCATGCTGATACAGTGTGATGTTCTTTCGATCTGACCAACTTGTCTCCAGCTTAAATGGGTAAATGGACTGGGCTTGGAGGAGAAGCAATCCAAGGCTCACTCAACACAAGGAAGAACTTTCTGCTGACATAAGCAGGTGTTCCTGGAAGAGACTGAACCGAATAAGGGCAGTTCTGCCTCGAGGTAGGGCAGAGATACAGTGTAATGATGTTGAAACTCAGTGGGGTATGGAAACAGAGCACTATGCCTAGGGTCACGGAGACCTAGGTTTGAAGCCCACACCTAAAACCTCCTAGCTGTGTGACCCTGGGCAAACCACTCAACTTTCCTCAAACTCAGTTTCTGCATCAGGAAAATGGAGGAGATAATTATAGCAACTGCCCCTCAGGACAAATTTTACAGCCCTATGTAAACGTGAGGATGATGATGGTGGTGGTAATCAGGATGATAAAACAAAACAATTTGCCTTTCTCTAGCACTTTAAGGTCTACAATGAGAAGTATTTTTCACCTTGCACAAATAAAAAGAACTCTCTTTAGAGATATTAGGTGCCTTGCCCACAGTCCCACAGCTAGTCAGTATTTAGACCCAAGTCCAAGGTGCTCTCTGTTCCACTCTGCTACCCACACAATTTGGTGGGCACCCAGAAAAGGACAAAACAGGCTGAATAAGAGCCTTCTGAGAGATCTGTGAGCCTTCCAAATCTGACTGATGCTCTGGTCCCCTTGCCCCTGAGGCATCTGAGCTGCATCAGCCAGCCAGACCTTTTGATCAGATTCCAAAGCCAAATAGCATGAAGGTGTAGTTGTTAGGGCTGGAGTGAACACCTGGAGGCTCTCTCATCTCTCCCCTGCCTCCAGGCTGAACTGCCCCTGTTCTGTTCAGTCTCTTCTAGGAACAGCGATTCTACCTACCTATGCCAACAGAGAGTTTTCCTAGTAGTAAGCCTCAGATCGTTTCTCCTCTAAATCTAGCCCATTTGCCCATAGAAGTGGGAGGCCAGCTGGTCACATTGAAAGGAATACCTAATTTATTCTAGAGGGGAGAATAGTGGAAAATATAGAAACCATCTTACAGAGGGGAATCAATACCTTATTCCACACAAACCACCAGGCAAGGAAGGGTCACCATTCTGTGAAGGAAAGAGCTAAATTGGTGACATTTATTCCCATTGCCTAGAATGCCCCCCTCCCCTTTCCTCTCTGGCAGACCATGTCCTTTTACAAAGGGAGCTCAAAACTCACTTGCAGGAAGTCTTCCTTAAGAGTTAGCATTTAGACAACTCTTTCAGGTTTGTACACTTTACCCATGCTATTTTGGATAGCGCACTAAGTTTGGAATCAGGAAGATTCATCTTCATAAGTTCAAATCTGGCCTCAGACACTTACTAGTGGTGTGACCCTGGACATGTAACTTAACCCAGTTTGCCTCAGTTTCCTCATCTGTAAAATGAGCTGGAGAAGAAAATGGCAAAGCGCTCCAGTATCTTTGCCAAGAAAACCCCAAATGGGGTCACAAAGACTTGGATGTGAATGAAATGACTCAAAAACAACAATTTCATTAAATACTTCCAACAACCCTCTGAGGTAGTTGCTATTAGTATCCCCATTTTATAGACAAGGAAACTGAGGCCGACATGTTATGAGACTTGTCCGAGGTCAACCAGCTAAGCCAGGATTTGAACTCATGTTTTCATGACTCCAAATTTAGCACTCAGCTGAATCGCCAGTTATGGCTCAGCTCTGCTTCCCTGCCAGCTCGTTAAGTCAATGCTTTATTGAATCTTCCCCCCTCAGAATTTAAAGATTCAGTTCACACCACATTTGTATATTACAGTTTTTGATAAGTGTTATATGGTGATGTGCAACAACACAAACTCCCCAGCTAGATTGTAAGCTTCCTGAAGGAAAAGAATGAAATTCTTCCTTCCTTTAAAATCACGTATCCACAGTCTTAGAATCTCTTAGGAGGGAACTTGGAAGTTGTTTAGCCCACTTTTTATTTAGTAAAAGAGACAAGGGAAGGAAATGAGCATTTATTAAGCACCTACTATGTGCCAGACACTATGCTAAGTGTTTTACAATTATTATCTCATTCTATCCTCAAAACAACCCTGGGAGGTGGGTGTTAATATTTTCCCTATTTTGCAGTTGAGGAAACTGAGGCAGATAAAAATCAAGTGACTTGCCTAGGGTTACACAGCTAGTAAACATAAGGTCATATTTGAATTGGGATTTTCCTGACTCCAGACCCAGTCGATTCCATTTTTGAACAGCCTTAATTTTAAGAATGCCTATTGTCCTGACCATGATGGGCAATTGAGTGGACAATTATTAGAGCCCTGTGTTAGGGAGATAGTGCCAATGGGCAATGGTCTGAGCCCAGAACTGAGCAAGAGGAGAATGGGCTGCATTGATTTTGGAAAATTTCACACTTCTTTTAATGATGTCAGGTTTCTCTCTGAAACAAAGGCCTTTCTTTATTAACAAGAATATTCTTCTGGCATTAGATGGCTGTGAGTCATGGAACAGCAAAGTCTCTGAGAAGTGAACTTGAAAATCACCCACAGGACCACAGAGTGGCACAAGGTAGGTGTGAACAGGTTGAACCAGAACTTAGCAGGGTCCCTGGCACGTAACAAGCATTTGATAAATGCCTGTTGACTGACTGAACCACATTACAAATAAGGAATTACCCAGGAGAAGTCATTTAAAGAAGAGGAATCAAACCGCTGCATGTGTCCACAAGACTCCCAAGTGAAGGCTGGAACCAGATTAAAATAAAATTGGGAAATATCTAACAAAATAAAAATACAATAGATAATGTTAACATGTATTTTTCTAAGTTAATATCCACCCGAAGGGATCCTTACATACTATATAGTGGCCCCTATTTCCATTTGAGTTTGATATCTCTGGTTTAATAGATGTCATCAGGAAATGTATCATCAAAAAAGATGGGCTAGTCACACGGTGAGAGCAAGGAAAAGCTAATTCATGCCCATGTGCTCTACTGGTATCCACAAAATGTCAAGAGAAGACAAGGAAATCCCCTATACACACACGTTGGCTGGAGTCCCTGGGTTGGCTCTACAAAAGGACACAGACAATAGTCACAGAAGGTGAATGGGCATGGATGGGTCACAATCTGGATGCCTGAGGGGAGTACTCACACCGATCAGATCACCAATCCATTGGGGACCAGGAGGGGATTAGAAAATAATTGTTAGAAAATTCTTCTTTGTATTATTAAAATCTGTCTCCCTAAACATTTTACCCATTAGGTCCAGCTCTATCCTTTGGAGCCTTCAAATATTTGGCAGCCCTTCAAATATTTAAAAATAGCAATTATGCTACCACCTCCCAAGTTTTTCTCTCCCTGGGCTAATCTGTGGGACATTCAACCAATACTCATATGACTAATTTTCCAGACCTGTCAGCATCCTGGTTGCCCTCCTCAAGATGTGCTCCAGTCTTCTAACATCCCTCTTAAAATGTGATCCCAAGAAGTAAGTAAGCAAATAAGAAGCACCTCATTCCAGTTACCATCAGACAAATACAGCGAGCAAGGAGACTATTATCAGCTCTTGCTCTGGACACTATAATTCTATTAACATGGTCCAAGGCTGGCTTTTTGGCAGCCATGTTCCCATTATTTGATTTATCTTGAGCTTACAGTTATCTAAAACCCCAAGGCCTTTTTCGCATGAAGTCTTGTTAAGCTTGGTTTCTCCCATCCCATAATTGGTGATGGTTGTTTTAACCTAAAGTCGAGAATTTATTTTTATCTTTGTTCCATTTCGACTTGTTAGTTTTAGCCCATCATTCTAGCCTATTGAAATCCGTTTAATCCTGATTCTATTACACAACATACTAACTAGCCTTTCCACCTTTGTATCATCCTCAGATCTTAGAAGCAGACAATCCATGGCATTAGATAGATGACTGATTGAATGTTGAGTAGGGTCGGTAACCATGTAGGATGACACTAGAGACCTTACAGGCAGAGAGGTGTTGTATCTGATAGAGCACAGGGTTTTGAGGTAGGAAAACTTGAGTTCAAATCTGACCTCAGACATTTTCTAGCTGGGTGACTCTGGGCAAGTTATTTTAGCTCCATTTTCCTCAATTTCCTCAACTGTGAAATGGGGATAATAATACCACCTACTTCCCAGGATTATTGGAAGGATCAAATGAGATAATATTTGTAAAGCACTTCACACAGTGCTTGGCACATAACAGGCACTTAATAAATGTTTATTCCATTCTATTCCTCCAGATTGAAAGCCATCCATTAATCTCTTTGGATATGGTTGTTTAACCAGTTATGAATCCACGTATTTATATTAACATGCAGTCCAGATTTTTTCTATCTTAGCTACAAGGATATAATGAGATCCTTTGTAAAATGCCCTTTTGAAATTAACTTGATCTGTGGCAGGCTCTGGGTCTACCAATCTAATAACTCAACTAAAAATGAAAATGAAGTTAGTTGGCATTCTTAATGAACCTACATTGGTTCCTAGTGGTCTCCCCTTTCTTTTATAAATGTTCACAAACAATCAATTTAATCATCTTCACTCAGGGCTTTCATACACAGGAAAAACAGCTGGTGTTGAAAAATCGACTGGCTTATTACCCCTGGTATGAAGTTTACTGTGATGAATACAGGCTAGAAAGGAAAAAGCCAAAAGGAAAAACAATCCATATGCTGCAAACCAAAAATGCCTACAGAGAATGTAAGCAGCCTGATAGAAGAACAAAAATCTCTCTTGATTGGAGAATTTTCTGATGGTGCTTAATAGAGCACACCCTCCCTGAATGATGTATGACTCAAACAAAATATGAAAACATTGCTGGAATCCCAAATCTGCCAAGCCTCTTCCTTTCTCCTATAATTAGGTGCTCTGGGTTTTCAGTATTATTATTTTTTTTCTTCTGATTTTCATGGGTTATTTTTAAACCAATCATGACTCATTTTTTTAAAAAAGAAGAAAGAAAAAGTCTTTTTATTTTCCTCCAACACTCAAATATTCTCATCCCCTAATGTGACACATGTTAAAGGAGAAGATAACAGGGTGATGGGCAATCTCCAGGAGATGGGAAGCCAATAATATGGCTGCAATCATGAGGAGGGGCATAGTAGGGGTTCCACCTTTGATGCTCAGTAGCCCCTTGGCCATTCCCACGACTTGACCTCTTTCCCCTCAGAGACAGGACACAGATCAGTGTCCTGGATGGCTCATGCCATATAAGGATCAGCTGTAGGAACTGGGGATATTAACCAAGAAAGAGGATACTTAGTCAAAAGACATAACTGCCATCCTCAAATATCTGAAAGACTGTTGTGTGGAAGAGAGATTGGGCTTATTCTATGTGGCTCTAAAGGCCAAAACTAAGATCAATGGGAGGCGGCCACAAAGAAGTATATTTCAGCTATATCTACAGAGGAACCTTTTAACAAATAAAACTGTTCGGTTGTAGAATGAGCCACCTTGGGTGGAAGCGAGTTCTCATCACTGGAAGTATTTAAGCAAAGGCTGTGTAACCACCTTCCAGGGATGCTGTAGAGGGAGTTCATACACGGGGCGAGAGGTTGGACTTTTTAAAGAATTTCCCAATTTCTGGGATTCCATATTCCCAGAGCACGGCTTTGTCTTCACTAGTTCAGCCATAATGATAGCTACTGTTTACATAGTGGTAATTATGTGCCAGGCACTGTGCTAAGCAATTTACAATTATTATCTCAGCTGATCCTTACAACAACCCTGGGAGGTAGATACCATTATTATCCTCATTTTACAGTTGGGGAAACTGGGGCAAACAGAGGATAGCAACTTACCCAGGATATCACAGCTAGTATCTGAGGACAGATCTGAACTCAGATTTTCTTGACTCCGAGTCCAGTGCTCTATCCGCTGCACCAGCTTGTTGTTTCAGTTGTATCCGACTCTCTGTGACCCCATTTGGGGTTTTGTAGGCAAAGATACTGGAGCGGTTTGCCGTTTCTTTCTCCAGCCCATTTGAAAGATGAGGAAGTGAGGCAAACGGGGTTAAGTGACTTGCCCAGGGTCACCCAGTAGGAAGTGTTTGAGGCCACATTTGAACTCAGGAAGGTGAGTCTTCCTGACTCCACATCCAGCATCCTAACTGCTATGCCACCTAGCTGCCTCTAAAAGAGCCTGCCTCCTTCATGAAACCTCCCTGGATTGACCAACCCTATTTTTGTTGCTGTTCTTCAGTAATTCAGTTGTGTCTGACTCTTCATGACCCCATGGACTATAGTATATCAGACCCTTTTGTCCCCACTACCTCTTGAAGTCTGTCCAAGTTCATGTTCATTGTTTCCATGACACTATCTATACATCTTCTCCTCTGCCATCCCTTTTTCCTTTTGCCTTCAATCATTCCCAACTTCAGGGTCTTTTCCAATGAGTCCCATCTTCTCATTATGCAAAGTATTTAAGCTTCGGTTTCAGTATTTGGTCTTCCAGTGAATAGCCTGAATTAACTTCTTCAAGTATTGACTGATTTGATCTCCCTGCTGTCCAGGAGACTCTCAAAAGTTGTCTCCTGCACAATTCAAGAGCACAATTCTGCAGCATTAAGCTTTCCTTATAATCCAACTCTCAAATCTACTAGAAAAACCATAGCTTTGACTATACCAATCTTCATTGGTAAGGTCATATCTCTAATGTCTGATGTCTCTATCTACTACTGACATACTCAAGCTTTGGGAAAATAAACTGCTCAGACCTTATCTTTCACTGGTACTGTGAGCTATGTGGACTGTGCAGATACAGAAGGTAGGGTGGTGATGGTGTTATTGAATTATTCTCTATCAACCCTGAATGCTATAACCTTGGGGTGGGGGTTGAAGAAGGTGTCTATGCCAGATAATTCTCCTTGCTATCCCTTCCCAATCTCTACTACCAGGGTAGTTCTATAAATATAGAGACCTATAGATATATATTCCTGAGAAGCAGGAGCTACTAAAGAGGGAAGGAGAATTGTCTATTACCTTAGATATGAGTACTTTACATTTGCTATTGGTTTAAATAAAACCTGTCCTATAGTTAATACCTTGTTAGCTTGAGTGCTTGCTTAGGAACTGGGTGCTTCCTATTTGTTAAAAACTAGACAGGAGCCTAATCCTAATGTTCTAGGAGAATTTCTAGGTCTAAGCATGAGCCAAAAGTCAGGAGTCCCCGAGATTGAATTCATCCGTTATAAAACCAGAGTTTTCACTGTATGCCACAGACTACATATATAGATCCTTTTCCCTTGAGAAAAAATTTTAGAAAATAGTCATAGGGTCTGGACGTGAAGACGGAGGACAGGGGAGACAGGGTGGTCATGGAAACTGAAGAAAAGATAAGAAATGAAGGATAAGATGTGGAAGATATCTGAACTTAGAGCCCAACTGGATTGGGGACCAAGAGTATATGGAATCCTAGACCTCTGAGGTCCGGCTCCAGTGACTGGGAAAGTTTAGAAAGTCATGAAAGGTGAAAGCCATGGATCCAAAGGCTTGTTCTAATCCAAGCAAAGGACCTGGTTCTTTGGGAAGCTAATTTAAACTCACTGAGACCTAACAGACAACTCATTCATTAATTTGCCAAACATTTACTGAGCCCCTGTTTTGTACAACATACTGTGGTAGCTGCTGTTGGGGGCAGAGGTGAAGCAGAGGGTAGGATTTTAAATATTCACCAGGAGGTCATGAGTTTGCCTGGGCAGGTAGGAGATTCTTTTCATTGGAAGCTTTCCATCACAATTAGATGGCTACTTGTCAGCAATCATCATAGAATAGAATCCAAATCATCTCCAGATTGGACCAGACAGGCTCAGGTGTCCCTTCATGCTATGAGAGTCTATGATGTGGTTCCAGCCTTCAGAGGACTTACACTCTAGTTGGGGGAGGAAGAGAAAAGATAAGACAAATACACAAATAATTACAATTATCCCTTCCACATCAAGGGGGTTAGGGACAACGTGCCCCCAGGATCTGAAAAATCTGCATAAAATGTGTTGGCCCTTCCTTCGTACTGGAGAAGTCTGAATTTTTTTTCTCTCATGGAGTATTTACAATGCCAACATTTATTTTATGCATTTCTTAATTTCTAAACTTTTTTATGTTATCTGTTGGCCTTCACATGTCATCTGTGGCTTCCACAAAATTCCCAAAAAATTGCCATCTAATTTCTTATGCCACCCACAATATATCAAAACCGTGATAGGGAAAATTGTGATGGGGTAGAGAGAACTGTATAATGCCAAGTGAGTGACAGATACAAACAAGCCCCAATGAGAGTTCAAAGAAGGGAGGGGATTTAGAGAAGGCTTGATGGAAGAGGTGGCATTCAAACTGCGCTTTGAAGGCTGGATGAGGAATCAGTGGCTGGAGATAAGATGAGGAAGAGAAAGGAGGAGTCCTGCTTCCTGCCCTTGTGGAGTGCCCAGAGAACAACTTAAGAGAGATTCCCTCTCAACAAGTGGAAATCCATGACTATGCAAATAATTCCAAGGGTGAACAGAAGCACTGAGAGGATCCATTCAGATTCAGGCCTGTTTAGTGCCAGATGAGGTTAGTCAAAGAAGGCCTCCTATAAGAGGTAAATGTTCAGCTGTGTTTCAAGGAAGCTGGTGCATGGGAGCTGTTATCAGAGAGCTAATGCAAGATTGGTCTGGAAGGAACAGGGAAGGATGCTATGTAATCATTTAAAGGGTGGGGAGGTGGGAAGTTTCTGTTGAAGATCAGAGCAGGCTTGTCCTGCTGAGGGCGATTTGCCTGGGGAATCTTATCTTAAGGGACGGAGTTGAAGTCCTATCGTTTTTGCTCATTTAAAACCAGATGGACCAGAGCCCTGGAGCACGAACTGTGGGAAACAACACTGGGGAGAGAAATATATTTAAATGCATCTGGGGTGGGACTGCAGGACTCTGACATGATGTGTAATGAACTCTGCAGGTTTGTAATTTCCTGGAGCCGCCAGACCTCTCATTAGGACCTCTTCCATCAGCTTAATGAGGAGTTGTCCCTTTCAAACCTGGTCTCCCCTGCTCTTTGGCCTATTTTCATGCATTGTCACTCCTCAAAGACTTATCCAGAGCCTCAGCAGGGGGTGGGGTGGGGGGCGGGGGGGGGGGGGGCAGCAGAGCTCCTGGTTTCGAATAACAAAATAAAAATAAATACAGATTCCCCCAGCTAGGCAACTCAGCACCGTTTGGTTCCCCAATTTAAATGTGTCCAGGGCCCAGCACTGAGATATTGATGCACACTTTTACCCCATCTCACTGTACTCTCAGAGTCATTCTCCAGGCCTTGGGGAAGTAAGATTTAGATGCTGGGAGGGTGAAAGTCCCTGTGCTAGAGAGACAGACACTGGTGCTTAGAGGGAACTGAGACAGATAGATGCCTGAGCTCTCTCTGCTCATCAGAGTAAAAGGGAATCTGATTGGGAATAATGCCTGCCCTGCACGTCTCCTGGGGCAGAGGGAGGATGGATGAGCTAATGGAGGAGAATGCTCTTCAGAGCCCTTGCTGAACGGAAGCAGGGCAGTCAGCTCAGCTCTCCTTTCCAGTCCATGAAGTAGGCCTGTTCCCTGTTCATCCACGCCCCCATCTACACATCCTCCTCTGCCCAAATCCACTCTCTGCCACCGAGGTGAGAACCACCACCCCCAGCCAAAGCAGATGGCCTCCCTGGTTATTTCTATTTTGTCTAGCAAAGGCCCTGCATCCAGACACAGAAGGGTGACCCTCTATAGGCTAAGATTTTTTAGAACTACCTAGGACTTCAGAGGGCATCTATTCTAATGCCCTCATTTCATTCTTGAAAAAACTAAAGCCCAGGGAGATGAAGGCACTGACCTAACGTCAGGCAGCTGGTTGGGAATCACATGCAGTTCTTTTGATTCTCAGTTCAGTGCTTTTTTTTCCATTCATTCATTCAGTCATTCATTTATTTATTCTTCCATTTACTTATCCACTCATTCATGCATTTGTTCATTCATTCACTCCATCATTTATTCATTCACTCATTCATGCATTCATTCATTCAATCAATTATTCCTTTATTCATTCACTCATTCATTCATTTGTGCATGCATGCATTTATTCATTCAGTCATTCATTTATTCATTCAGTCATTCATTTATTCAGTCAATCACTCAATCATTCACTCATTCATTATTTCCACTAAACAGATCTTCTCTTCCAGAGCAGTTTGGGCTCATGGGGAAGAGCTTCTTCCCCACTTCCCTGTGGAAACCACAGAAAATCCAGGTTTCCTCTGCAGGATACCACACAGCTGCTCAGGGTGGTCTCCCCAATCCAGGAGAGCAAGAAGCCTTATGTGCTCACAGTACTGCTACCTCCTGCACAAGTCATCAGGGGGATGGCTGCCCACAAAATTCTTCTGTCCTTCTCCCCTAGAGATGACTCCCTGGAAACTCATAGGAACCTCACCTTGAAACCCCCTGATTTTACACACAAGACATCATCTTCCTCCCTCAGCTAAATTCCATTTGCCCTCACTAAGCCCCAATTAGGGAATTAAAAAAAAATGTCCTACCCCATAAGTCCAACCTAAAACAGCTCTCTAGTCTACAAATTAGATCTTCTCTGAGGACAAGTGCCTTCGCTTTTCCATCCTCTGTATCTTTCCTCACTGTACCCAGGACTGGGCCCTGAATGATGACCATAATATGAAATGACTAACTGGAACCATCACTGCCCAATCTTATAGTCCAAGAAGACTTGAGAAAATGCCTGACTTTCCCCTTGGCCTTCCACTCATTCCTCAGCTGCTGAGAACTCTGTTGTTTGCCTCCCATACTACCACTCATGAATGCTTAAAACCTCCCCAATTAGCTTCTGGGATCCTTTCCCCTTAAATACCAAGAGAATCAGTGTGTCAGCAATGAAGTTACCACCTGCTGTCCGGCCTGATTGAAAATCAACTTGTCCCTTCTGGGCATCCCACAGGAGAGGCCAAGCATAGGGGACACCTCCCCCCATAGTTCCCAAATTACTACTCTACCTCCCTTCCTAACATACTCTCCTTCCCAGCTGCTTCAAGCTCCTTGGTCTTTCTAATGATCCTTCTCCCAGGGCACAAAATGGATAACCAAAGTCACTTTCTTCCAGCCGGCTGGCAATTTTATTACCCACACTGCCCTTTGCTCCTGCTTATGCTAATTGAGGCTGGCGCACCATTTTGGGCTGTTAATATGCTCCCTCCACACACGCTCTCTGCTGGCAGATGGAAGTTACATGATTGTTTCCTTTCCCGGCCATGCATTGCCTCCCTGTTTAATTGGGTGGCATATGGAAGGGCAGGAGAATGCTGGGGCTGGTGTCTCCCTCCCTGGTTCCAGCATGCATGAGGATAGGCTACTGGGCAGCTGTGAACCTACCCAAGGCAGCTGGGGGGGTGGGAACCTGGCTGGAGGCCAGGTTGGACAACCTCTCCAAAGTAGGCTCAATAATACTCTCAAGATACCAAGCCACTGGGCAGTGCCCGGTGCTCAGACTACTACTGCTCTCTCCATCTTCCCAGCTCCCAACCGAGAAAAGTATACCATGGACAGCTTTTCCTTTGACAAAATAACCTATTACCTCTGGAAAACTCAAGTCTTGACTGGGAAAGGTATAGAAAGTTTTCAAGCAGGTTGACTCCTTAGGGCATGAGTAACACCCAAAGGCTGAGTGAAGGGCTGAATGAGGGGAGGAGGGGCGTGGCTAACAACTGTCGAACCCTTTTCTTACCCTCCACTCCCACTAGACAACTCCAGTGCTGATAAACTCTGAACTACTGGATACATTGAGAAGAAATTGGTGGGCCTTCTGAGGCAGAAATCTGGCCAAACTTAATGATACATATTTAATAATCAGCCATTGTTGAACAGAAATGAATTGGCTAAAATACCAGAATCCTGTCTTCATGTGCTCTATAGATGATTAGCCTCATTAGGAGTGCCTGGGGAAAGGGGAGGAGAACATGGTTCCATCTCCTATCCTTTTTTTTGGGGGGGGGGGAGTAACGTGGGGGGAGATGAAGATAGCAATTAAAAGCAAAAAAAAACAAAGATATTTTCTTATTTCCTTATTATTCTCACTACCCATGTGCCACCTCCTCTCATCCACCCATCTCCCTACAAATGGAGACCTTCAGGACCTGGAAAAGACCACAGTCCCTTCAAAGCCAGAGCAGAAGAATGTGGGAAAATGGGGTAGAGATCTGTCCACAGCTGACAGATCTGGGCAGTGATATTCCTTTAAGTCAATAGTGGGGCTCTCCCCATGAGACAAGACTTAGGAGCATTTGGGATATACTCTGGATAGAAGGAGTGGCCCAGATTAGGAATCCCATCACTGCTCTGCAGGGTCAGAGCAGAACAGTTGGGTAGGAGTTGGAGTTGGGGCGAGATGAGGAATAAAAGAAAGCTTGCCTCCATAGAGAAGGCAGGGCTTAATGATCCATACTCTCTTTTTCAGGCTCTTTACTTCACCTGGTTTCCCTCCTGAGAGACTATAAGCAAGGTAAGGGCAAGGGCTCTCTATCTGTAGTCTTGATCTCATCTGGAGCTTAATCTACCCCATGACCCTGAAGAGCCATTCATTCATTTATTCAACAAACATTTATTAAATGTCGAATGTCAACAGATCACTGCGCTAGTCATTAGGGGTGAAAGAAGTTTAGCTATGTGGAGAGATTGTGGTTTTTTCTGGGCAGGAGTAAACAAAAGAGAAGTTGATTTTTTTATTATTATTACAATAAATGTTTTTGGCTAGCAGACATACATAATGAGGGAATATGGCCCTGGTACTTGTCCTGACCTTTTGGTTTTGTCCAAATTTCATTTGCTTGAGAATCAAAGAAGATCTTAGAGGTAAGAAGGGCTTCACAGTTACAGACTCCTCTGTGTTTTCTGGAGCAGAATCTCCTAAACAAGTTTTGGGAACATGAGCTCACAATCAAGGCTTTTATCAGGAGGTACAAGAGATTTCCTAATCTTAAATCAGCTAATTGTCTAAGACCACAGATCTCAAATCAGCATCAGACAAAAAGCAATAAAAGAATAAGCCTTTGGAAGGGATCTGGAGCTATAGTTCATCTATGTAGGGGGACTCACTGGTGTGGAAATGCCTTCTAATGCAAACTAGCAGTTTAACTTAGAGCTTTAAAGAAATATATAGGGCACTGAGATTTAATGACTTACCTGAAGTCACATAGCTAGTATGTGTTAGAGGCAGAATTTGAACTCAGGTCTTCCTTTCTTTCGTTATCATGTTTCTTCTTAATCTCAGCCCAGGGATATTCTGCTGGGTTTTATTTGCTGCTATAGCTAAGTGTGGGGCTTAAAGCTTAGCTACTCATTAAAAAGTATCAGTTTGCCTCAATCAAGAAGAGGCTTCCTCACCCCTTCTCAGTAGATGGGAGCCCAACAGATAGCCTTGAATAGCTAAAGCAGAGACCCAACAGAAGGTAGCAGAAGGTAGCAGAGAGCAGCTCAGTGGCCGAGAGATACCCAAGAGGGACAAAGCAACACCCGACAGAGAGGAGCACATTACTTCACCAGAGGGCGTCTGTGATAAACTGTTCTGCTGCTGTATTAGGAGGGCAGAGTTTATAATCTCAAAGAGGATCATAAACATGTCTGAAAGGTTCGGAACCGCCGGATATAAGAAACTCTCAAAGTAGAAGGCAGAAGAATCAAAACATTTATTTAGGCTCCACAGTAACCAACCCATGAACCAGCAACCCCATTTTGATATATTGATCAAAAGCTTCCAGGCCCAATAAGTACGCCTTGAAAGAGTAACCAGGAGGCTACAGAGAAGCATGATTGCGTAAAGCAAAATCATGTTTCCCCCTCTATGGTAATAAGATTACCCACTGGACTGAAGTCTTTGTTCAGCTTCCTCCCGTAGGTCAGCTCTGCTACTGGCAGCTCCTGCTTCAGCTGTGGCTGTGGCTGTAACTGTCGCTGTAACTGTCGCTGTAACTGTCGCTGTAACTGTCTCTGGCTCCAACCGGAAAAGGAAAAGAGGATCTTCAAGCTGTCCTCTCCCCTCTTATAGAGTTTTTGACATCATCAAGCACCGCCTGAACGACCAGGGCCGATTGGTTCTTGATTTGGCCCCTCCCCCTAGCGTAGCCGTTAACACCTCCCCTCAGCCAGCCCCATGACTCATCACACAGGAAGTTGTCTGCTTCCTGGAATGCTCTTTGGGCTTCCTGCCCCGGAAGAGCAAGCCACAGTGTCCAGAGGCTCAATGAGGTAAGCTGAGTCATTCAAAGAAAACAAAGGCCATTCTGGCTACACTCCACCCCTTGTTATAGGATACATAATCTAATCAGCCATGTATCCTAGAACATACATTGTGATCCAATTACAAAGGAAACTAAAACATATCATTCATTATAAAGCAAAACATATCATTTGGTGACATTCCTAAATATTGGTTTACGATTCAAATGTGATCCACCCCTAGGTCCCAGCAAGATAATCTCTTCAATCAATCATCCCCAAAATAATTATTAATAATTCAAATGTCCACCCCTAAATCCTTGTATCCATTACATAGGATCAATAATATCATAACAATAAAACAACACAGCAAGGATAACACAAAATAAGTAAACAGAACACTATCATCATTTCCACCCCCCTTGAACGATTGGGGCTCAAAATCTTGGGGTGAGGGGTGAAGGTCTCATTTTCCATAGCTTCTTCATGCTGAAATTGGATGTAGAGATGGCCCTGCCCCCAAAAAGTCCCATTCCAGAGGTCATTTCTTTAACGAGCTGGCAGGAATTCCAAGAATGCTACATGCTTAGGCAGTCACCGGAAAGTGCAGGGTGCTTAAGCCTGAAGGAAACAAAACTAGCAACAAGGTTAGCCAAAACAAAGGACAAAAAGAATAGACAAGTATGGACTATAATTCTTCAAATAAAATCATCTCAAGTTTGGTTGAGATTTCAGTTATGCAAAGATCCAACATCAGAGCCAAACTCAGGTGGGAAATGTTTCTTTTCAAAAAGAACATAATGAGGAAGCCAAGAGGATCCCACCCTAGATAGAGACTAAGATTGTCCTCCCAGCCTTTCCCCAAATGTACAAGTTTTCATCCGTTAATCACACAAAGTTACCTTTCCTCTGAGTGGCTTATGGCATTTACCAGCATCAGCCATACCTGTGGAGTCTGTGAATCTATTATTATAACCTATTCACGGTAAAATATATGGTTCAGGGGTACGATTTGGTAATTATTTTCCCCTGAATAGACAACTGTTACAGTGTTGTCCTTCCCATGGGCTATAACTTCTGCAGCCTTTGGAATATCATCTGGCTTCCGTTTTACCCATACCTTAGCTCCTGACTTTATTCTATCAATGGAGCAAGACCCTTTTGCCCCTCTAGTAGTTATTTTGGGAGGAGGGTCAGTTTTCACAAAGGGTATTTTTTCACAGGGGATAATAATGACTTGAACCATCCTATCATTTCTACAAAATTGTACAGGTTTTTTACCCATATTCTGGAGTGTCACAACAATTTCTTTTTGATAATTAGAATCTATCACTCCAGCCAATACATGTATTCCTTGAGCCGCTAATCCTGGTTTAGGTAATATCCGTCCAAGATGATTCTTGGGGATTCTCATACATACTCCAGTAGGGGTTTTTCTTATCTCTTTCCTATTTAACCTAAAATTCTCTATACAATGTAAATCATATCCTGCTGAACCAGGTGTTCCTGGACTTGGTAGTGGGACATCTTCCCTCACAGTCCAAAATTCAATGTTTTGGATCTCACATGTTTGCTGTTCTCTGATCTGCAGATTTGGGGTCATCATTCTGGCTAGAGGTGTACTTCCCCCTAAGGGCCTATTATTCAAATTACGTAAGGCAATAGACAAATTATCCTTCCAATGTCGATATGAATTATTTGAGCTTAATTTTCTCAGCTGTTCTTTCAACAATCCATTCATTCTTTCAATTAGCCCAGATGCTTGTGGGTAATATGGAATATGATATATCTATTCTATATTATTCAACACACAATATCTTTTCACTTCTTTGCCCTTGAAATGTGACCCATTGTCACTTTGAATCTGCATTGGGGTTCCATAATATAAACTTACAATATCTAAAGTTTTACAGGTGTTTTTCTGAGTTGCGTCTTTATAAGGACAAGCCACTAGTACACCTGAATAGGTGTCAACACACGTACATACATATTTACATCCTTTATCCTGGGGTAGTGGGCCAATATAATCTATCTGCCAAATTTGGGCTGGAACTTTTCCCCTTGCTATTTCTCCAGTAACTATCCTAGGAAGAGTTCGTTCTTTTTCTAATTGGCATATACAACACTCCTCTGTTATTTGTTTTAACAACGCATGAGAAATACTGATACCTCGATCCTGTGCCCATCGATGGGTGGCCTGGACCCCTAAATGGCCAGCAGTCTGGTGGACCCATCTTGCTAAGGCTGGGTCATCAGTTGGAGTCGGAGTAGGGACAATACATTCAGTAGCAATCTTTGCTAGTCGATCCGCATGTGCATTGTACTCACGTTCTGGTGTGGTCAGGGTTGCATGAGCATCAACATGAAAAACTGACAGATCTGTAACCAAAGACATGTCCCATATATTTTCCCATAACTCTTTACCCCAAACTTGTTTGCCATGAATCTCCCAATTCTGATTCCTCCATATAGGCATCCACGTAGCTAATCCATTAGCTACCGCCCACGAGTCAGTAAATATATGACACTGTCCTCCTTTCTCTGCTCTGATGGCCTGATGCACTGCCATCAGTTCAGCATATTGGCTACTTCCACCTATCCCAGAACTTTCCAGAGTTCTCCTTGTACAAGGGTTATAGGCTACTGCTTTCCAATGTCTCTTCTGTCCTAAATATTTTGCTGTCCCATCAGTAAACCAAGCATGTTTCTTCTGTTCTTCATTTAGTCCGTCATATCCATTATTCCATTTCACTAAGGATGGTACCATCTGTTGCTTAGATTCAAGGGGCTTTTCATTGCTCTCAGTATCAATGTTCGCCACAGATTCATGTAGAGCAGAAAACTCCATTTTTGCCTGCTCTGGACCTATTCTGAATATACCACTTCCATTTGATTATGCTTGCCTCTTGTGCATGTCCAATTCTGTGAGAAGCTGGGGTACTCATTACCCAAGTCATAATTGGAATTCCAGGCCTTAATACCACTTCATGACCCAGAGTTAGTTGCTCAGTTTCTACTAAAGCCCAATATGCAGCTAACAGCTGCTTCTCAAAAGGTGTATATTGCACTCCAGATGAGGGCAGTTTCCTTGACCAAAAGCCTAAAGGTACACTTCGGCTTTGTTGTTTTTGCCACAGACTCCAATTTGCATAGTCATCTTGTACAGTCACTTGTAACTCCACTGGCCCATTTTGCATAGGCCATAAGTCTAGAGCTAATTGAATAGCAGCCTTTGCTTCCTCAAAAGCTCTACTTTGTTCAAGTCCCCAGTCAAATTCATATTTCTTTCTGGTGACTTTATACAAGGGTTTTAAAATCTGTCCCAAATGTGGGATGTGGTGTCTCCAATAACCAAACAGCCCTATGAACTTTTGGGCCTCTTTCTTATTGGTAGGGGTGGGAAAATCCTGGATTTTTTGTCGAGCTTGTGGGAGAATTTCTCGCAGTCCTCTATTCCACTGTATCCCCAAGAATTTTACAGTTTGAGCTGGCCCTTGAACCTTTGCGGGGTTGATTTCCCATCCTTTGCTTTTCATATGGTCAATTAATAATGCTAAACTCTCCTCCACCTCCTTTATATTCTTTCCCTGTATCATGATGTCATCTATGTAATGTGTAAGCTGTACACCAGGTAACTTTAATTCATCCAAATGTTCAGCTACAATCCTGTGGCAAATAGTTGGGCTATGAATATATCCTTGCGGCAGGCGTGTAAATGTATACTGTCGGCCTTGCCAAGTAAAAGCAAACTGATTCCATTGCTTGGGGTCTATTGGGATTGTAAAGAAGGCATTGGCCAAATCAATAACTGCATACCAAGTCCCTTCACGTTTTTGTATTCTCTCTATTAAAGTAACCATGTCTGGGACAGCAGCATACAAGGGAGGAGTCACTTTGTTCAGCTGTCTATAATCTACTGTCATCCTCCATGTTCCATCTGATTTTCGGACTGGCCAGACAGGGTTGTTCCATTGAGTAGTTGTAGGGACTAACACTCCTGCCTCAACACATTCTCTTATAGTGTTGGCAATTTCATCTTGCCCACCTGGCACACGATATTGCCTCAAGTAATTATTTTAGAAGGTTCGGGCAAAGTGATTGGATCCATCTTGATTTTCCCCACTAAGACTGCATTAATGCCCATTTTCCTCACAGCAAATTGGTATTTCCCTTCGGGTAAATTTAAGGTCATACCCTTCAATATGTCTATTCCAATGATGTATTCGGGAATAGGCACAATAACCACACTATATTCTTTCTTGGGCAACTGTCCAATTTTCATCATTAATTTAACTTGCCTGGCTGATATTTCAGTCCCTCCTAGTCCTGTAATGGTAATAGGAGTTCCATGGCTGAACTTGTCTGGATTTCCATAAATAAGGGTGGCCTCGGCCCCAGTATCTATTAATGCCTCAGTTACCGTACTTGACCCATTTTTCCAATATATGGTCAAGTTAATGTGAGGTCTGCAATCCAGCCTGTGTATTTCCTTAATTTGGACTGGGGCTCGGCCTGTTCCCTAGTATTCCCTTTCATGTGATTCACTTGGGTTTGAAGGTTCAACATCTGTAGTATTTGCAGGAGCAGTTCTTATTTCCCTATCTCTCCTGTTATCAAGGCCTTTATCTCTGTACATTCTATATAATTCATTGGTTGGAATTCCATCTATCATTTCAAAACCTACCCCTGCTCTCAATAAAGCAGTAAACATTTCTTTCCTTGTTACTCTCCTTTGGCGCCAAGTTTGCTGGTTATTCACCCTTCTCTCTCGAGGAGATCTATCCCTTCCCCAGTCACCTAAGTCATGTAACTGTAAAATCTTATTTATCACTGTTGTAAGACGGCTCCCTACTTCTCCAAGTAATAAATTCAAAATTAGTTGTTTATAAGCAGGGGGAGCTGTCCTAATTATTAAATTCCTATGAGGCAGTCCCATTGGATCATTGTAATATTTGTCTGCAGTTCCTATCATAATGGCAGTCTTCATTACCTCCTCCTTTAGTCTCATGATACAATCTCTAAGTGAATACCAGGGTCTGTGCTCAGTGGGCCACATAGAATCAGTAGCATATCTCTTATTGCATCCCACAGCGGCTAATGCCAACAGAGTAGTCCTGCTATCACCATCTCCTTGCTGATGATGTTCCCTAAAAGCTTGTTGAACTAGAGGATCATGGCTGATACCTATGAATCTCATGCAGTCTGTCCCATCTACTGATATTCCACTGGCCCCTTGATCACTGAGTCTTACCATCCAAGATATCAATGGTTCTCCTATTCTTTGGCTGAATCTACTCAAAATATCTGTGACCTCTTGCGGTGAGAAATCTTCCTGAATTTCCCTTGTAACTGAATCTTCACCTCGGGTTTCTGTCTTCCTCCTTTGTATGGGTCGAGCCCTTGTCTGATCATTTAACCATCTCCTATTCTCTGTGTGAGGCACATCCTGAACCCCAGTAGTGTTTTGTGCCTCAGCCCCTAACATTGTCTCATTCTCCCCCCACTCACTTCCTCTGCCACCATGGCTAGGACGAAGCAGGCAGTCAGGCTCTTTCTGGGCTGGGTTGAAATGCACTCTGGGCTTTTTTGGTCTCCTGTTGCTCTTAGCCACATTAATAGAAAAGTTCTCATTTGAGTCAGTTTGATCTCCTGCTATCTGAGATTCCCCTTCTTCCTGTGGGGTAGGAGTGCCCCCATGTCTTTCACTTAATCTCAATCTTTCGTATACTAGCTGGTAGGCTGATAACACTATCCAGCTTTGCCTAGATAGTGATGCCCCTGACTGAATCCCAACTTCTCGTAAACACTTTTCCAAATCCCTAGGATCTCCTCTCCGTAGCCTTGGTTCCCAGTTTTCACAGGGTCCAGCTTTTTTAGCCAATTCTTTTGCTAGGGAGGAATAAAATGGATCCTCCCATCCTGGGATATTCATCTCTTCCTCTGGAATTGTTCTGCTTCTAAATAGAGATCTTATACCTAGCGATCCCATCCTCGTCGCCAAATGTATTAGGAGGGCAGAGTTTATAATCTCAAAGAGGATCATAAACATGTCTGAAAGGTTCGGAACCGCCGGATATAAGAAACTCTCAAAGTAGAAGGCAGAAGAATCAAAACATTTATTTAGGCTCCACAGTAACCAACCCATGAACCAGCAACCCCATTTTGATATATTGATCAAAAGCTTCCAGGCCCAATAAGTACGCCTTGAAAGAGTAACCAGGAGGCTACAGAGAAGCATGATTGCGTAAAGCAAAATCATGTTTCCCCCTCTATGGTAATAAGATTACCCACTGGACTGAAGTCTTTGTTCAGCTTCCTCCCGTAGGTCAGCTCTGCTACTGGCAGCTCCTGCTTCAGCTGTGGCTGTGGCTGTAACTGTCGCTGTAACTGTCGCTGTAACTGTCGCTGTAACTGTCTCTGGCTCCAACCGGAAAAGGAAAAGAGGATCTTCAAGCTGTCCTCTCCCCTCTTATAGAGTTTTTGACATCATCAAGCACCGCCTGAACGACCAGGGCCGATTGGTTCTTGATTTGGCCCCTCCCCCTAGCGTAGCCGTTAACACCTCCCCTCAGCCAGCCCCATGACTCATCACACAGGAAGTTGTCTGCTTCCTGGAATGCTCTTTGGGCTTCCTGCCCCGGAAGAGCAAGCCACAGTGTCCAGAGGCTCAATGAGGTAAGCTGAGTCATTCAAAGAAAACAAAGGCCATTATGGCTACAGCTGCATTGGTGATGGGAGTTTTCCTAGACACACATTTACCCTGGCCACATGTATCCCTATAGATTTGCTCTGGCCATATGTGTTCCCTGGACAATTTCCTTCCATACATGTGAACTAACTGAGTATTCCCTAGCCTGGAATGTTTTCTATACGTGTGTCCTTCCTTGTGATGTGTCAGCCTAGGGGAAAATGTGCCCTATGTATGGGTGGGAAGATATTTTCTTGTTACTTGATTTGATATATTATTTGATTGAATGGTTTGTTTCTCTGGATGGCTAGTAGAAGTAACATCAGCAGGGGCTTATGAGCTATGATTTTGAGTAGGTGTTGGCTCATAGAAAGCCTTGCACCTGAGGTCGTTTTTTCTTACAGGTCAAAAGTCCCACCAAAAAAAGCTACAGGGCACCCCAGGTCCTACAGAGAAGATGTGGTCCTTAACTTTATGGAATTTACATTTTAATAGGAAGATGAAACACCATTACTGATAATATATGACATTCAATGGCAGAAGCCACATCTCCCTCTCTCTTCTGCATACTCTTCCAACAGTATCCTTGGCCTCTATAGTTATTCTCAGGGGCAACCTCCACAGAGGAATAAAAGGTATGTGAGGTCTGGATGTTTTAGTGTCAACCATGTGTAAGGTGGGGCGGGGGGGGGGGGTGGTGGGATGGGGAGGGACATCCTACAAACTTACTAAACCTTGGCTCACTTGGCCAAAGGCTCTGAGTAAAGCTGGGGAGCTAGGAAAGGGAAAGGGGATGAAATATAAATAGGTCAGTTGTGCTCTTTGGTGAAAGGGTAGGTGGAAAGAAGAGGAAATGGGAGCTTTCAGCTAAAAAAATGGTCTGCAAGCTATCTGTAGATTTCCCATTTTTGAGGGGGCTCCTCCGATTCCTTTTCCTAGTATAGAGGAGAATACAAAGGGTTCTCTAAGGCTACAACCAACAAAGCTTAAGTTCTGGCAGGTCCTCCAAAGCTGGAAATCGAGTATTTGTAGGGGCAGCTAGGTGGCACAGTGGATAGAGCACCAGCCCTAGCATCAGGAGGACCTACGTTCAAATCAGGTCTCAGACACTTAACATTTATTAGCTGAGTGACCTTGGGCAAGTCAGTTAACCCCGATTGCCTTGCCAATAAAAATTAAAAAGTGAGTGTATGTAAGCAACAAACCATATGTCGGTTGTCAAAAGAGTAACTTAGTTTAGTTCAGAGAAGCTCATCAACAGGTCATCGAGTTTGGGGGCCAAAGCAACTTCTCGAAGCCCCTCAACAAAGCACTAAAGAGATCTCCCTCTGCATCCCAATGGAGAGAACACCCACTCTGATGGTGGTATCACCAGTCCTTGAAGTATTAAAGAAATTATTTTACTCTGTCCTCTGTTATGGAAGAAAAGGGAGTTACCTGCAATTCATTCTTTCAACCTTAGCTCTTCTCTGGCTCCTCCACTCTCCTCTCCTGTCCCCTCCCTCCTCCGTGTCTCCTACATGCTCCCTTGTCCCATGTGTTTCCTCTTTTCCATCCCCACTCTCCATCCCATGCTCCCTCTGTCCCTCCCAGCTCTCCTTTGCTCTTCCCTCATTCCCTCCCCAGCTTTTCTCTCCACCGTCCCCCTTTTCCTCCCTCCCTTCCTCCCTCTCCACCTGCCCACATCTACAGCCACTCTCTCCCCAGCATTTCCAAGTTCAATTTCATTCCATCCAAATTGCTTTATGGGCTCCACAGAAAGACGGGGCTTGCTGGAGCCATTATGGACGCACACAGTGTGCATTAGACACAGAAAATATTTAAGGAAAATACTCCAGCAAATGGAATCAATAAAGTCCAAATCAAACATTCGCCAGGAAGAGGAAGACGTCCAACTTCACTGAAGTATGCGGGGAAACTGCTAAACATTCAGAAGCGATAACATGAAGCCACATAATCAGCAGCCAGGCAGCCATTCCGCTCACTGCTGAGCATCCCGGGAGATGGAGATGCCGAGCCACCCACTGCCAGCCTTCTTCGCTCTCTAGCAGGAGCAGATCGGGGCTGTGGCCTCCCCTCCTCTCCCATCTCACCACAGAGGAAGGGGCAGCCCCACCCAGCCAAGGACCCGACTCTCCTCCCTGGGTTCCCTGCCTTTTGTTGGAACTGCTGGAGATACCAGTGGTTCTCCACCAAGGGAGCACCCAGGCTCCTCCGTGCAATTATTCCAGGCACTGATTAAAATAGGGAGAGATAATAGAAAGAAGGGAGGGGAGAGAAAGGATTTGGGGGAGGGGGAAGTAGAGGCATTTACATTCTGGTATTTTTAGACCTAAAGATTAAATCTTTAATAATCTTTTTTTTTTCTTAAAAGAAAACGAGAGTTTGGCGCCAGGCTCTGCTTTTCTGTGCCTCTCTGAGCTCTCTCTGCAGAGGAACCATAGAAGCTGGAGAAGGAGAAAGGCAGGATTGAGCAAGTCTGAGAGGAGGGGAGAGACCTCTCCATTCCTAGGATCACTGAATTTAAAGCTGGAAGGGATGTTAGGAATCGTCTACTTGGACCACCTGGTTTCACTAATAAGGAAATTGATACCTAGAAACCCCAAAGCATAAGAAACAGAGCTAGGATTTGAATTCCAATTTTCATTCCTCCAAATTCAACTTTCTTTCTTATCCTATATTACCTTGGGCCCCCCACAAACTCTCTTCCCCCTCATTAGCCTCAGATTGAAGGACTCAGGAGAGCTGAGGACCGCTTGAGGTCAAAAAGGTAAGGGGGACAGATGGGTTTGGGATCATTCCAGGATCCCAAAGCCACCTGAGATCCGGTCTAGAGCAGACACAGCTGGGTGAATTACCATTTTTACTAGGCCACTCCCATGCTCAAGGCCCTACCCGATTACCCATTCTCTCAGTTCCCTACCCATGCTCAAGGGGCTCCCAGTTGCTCAGATGGAAAATACAATTAGCTTAACAGGGATTTCAAGCTCCCTCTCGCCCCTGCCCTCTTCTACTAACTGTCTCACCTTCCTCATTCCTTATTGCTTATCACCACAGACTGCTCTTTCCAGGCAAGCTTATTGTCCCAGAATCCCCCATCAAGTCGTCCTGTCTGTGAGTCTTCACACGGGGCATTCTTTCCATCTGTAATATCATCCCTGCACCAAGGAAGTGTATGCCGGCCTAAATCTTTGCCGAGATCGGTGTTCCTGTGTTATGGCATTAAGTGGAGGCTGAGACCTGGTTCCACAATCTGGCTAGCAGCTTCTGTGGGGGTGTAAGATCCACCCACAGCCAGCACCCAGGAAGCTGCCGGCACGCTGGGAAAGCACAGGTTCTTTTGATCTGCTTTAATAAGGAAAGCAAGGTTAAAGGGGTTGACAAGTTTACTTTAATCCAGCATACAGACAGCATTCACTTAGTTCAGGGGAAAAATCCAGCACCCTGAACTTCAGAACAAAATACAAACAAATTACAAATATCAACAGACAGACCCAATACAATTCATAGTTACCAACATCTAGGTTCAGCCCAGGAGCTCAGAACAAGGGCTGGCCCAGAGTCACATGCCACCACTGCTGCAGCAAAGAGCTCCAATGAACAGACAGCCAACCCCTGGTTTTTATATCTTTTTCAGTGTCAGGGGTGAGTCACACATGCGACTCACCCACATGACCTAGAATCGTCACAAAGAGGGGACTTAAACCCACATGGTCTAAGAGCCTCTGCTCTCTCAGACATGTAAACTAGGCCCTCCCTGGAGTTAGCCCCACCTTGGGCCCCACCTTAGTTGCCAATCCACACCCACTAAGGTTTTACATCTAATAGGGGTTTGGGCCTGGGGCTTAGCACCTAGTAAGGCTCAATGAATTACTCAAAGGGAACAAAAGCCAAACTATTCAAGGGCACTTGTTGAACTAAGTGCTAAGGAGCCCATTTTTGGTTACCAACACAGACTTCAAGCAGAAGTTCAATATTCCAGTTCAGAAGTGGTTTCCAGATACCTATATAGGCCTAGCCCCACCTGAGGTAGCTGATGATGGGTTGGGGGCTCCAAACCAAGACATGGCTAGAGGAGGACAGGTTTACAGAAAGGGAGGACATAGGGCATTCCCCAGCAGCCTTACTCCTTGACTCCAGTCCCTCAGCAGTCTTAGACTCTCTAGCCATCCATCTCCCCAGACTTTCCCAGAACTGTCAGAGAGAAAAATACGTCATTCCAGGAGCTGGCATTTCAAATGGATCACTATCACAGAGCAAGAACCAGAGCTCAGTTTGGAGCTACTCAACAGAAGGAGATTTCAAATTGGGGATGCAAGCAGGCCAATTTCTGGTCAATCCTGGAACATTCTGAAATGAATTTCCCGAAGAAGAAAAAAAAAGACTCTCAGAAAGCTTCCCAGCCTCCTTCCCTTCCATCCTTCCCCTCACTGTCAGCCCCAGCCCCAGCCCAGTCACAGTCAAGGACCCAGGTCATGTGGGCATCCAGTCCATTAACACCATGTACCTGACCAAGCACCCACTGCAGAGAGAACCCTCCACTGAGTGCTGGATCCAGGGGGAGTGGAAAGAGGAGAAAAGGAGAGAAAACATTTAGAAGAAGGAGGAGATGTGGACTCAGATCTCCAGGGATTTCCAGTCATGAGTGAGACAGAACCCAAAGGAATGAGTGACAGCATACCCGCAAAGCAACCTATCTGTAAACTCTCTACTTATCAGTAAACTTCACAGTGGTATGAAAGACAGGTCTAGGACGGTGCTCTGCAGGAGGTAGGAATATGAGAAGTATTGCAGAGATCAGGGGACCAAGTGACCTGATCTTAAGCTCTGCCTTTGCCTTCTCCTACTGTGTGACAGTCATAGAATCATAGGACAGAGAGTCAAACCTTAGAGATTGTCTTGTCTGTCTTCCTCGTTTTGTAGACAGAGCAACTGAGGGCTAAAAAGGGAAAGTGACTCAACCACAGTAAATAAGAAAGCCAGGATTTTGAACCCAGATCTTCAGACTCTAAATTCAGCATTCCTGTCACTACATACTTATGCCCAGGGACGTTGTGAGTCTCAGAGGAGATAATGGATATAAACCATTTTGTAAAGCTCAAAACGTTATATAAAGACCAGTTATAATAAGTCTAGAGTCATCAGGTCTCCAGTCTGCTCATGAACTCATACCCTGAGCCTTCTACTGTACTCCTGTTGAGCTCCAGCAATGTTATATAAAGTGACCTGCTGGCAAATATTTAACAACCAGGTTCTTTTGAGGGGGACAGGGAACATAAACAAACACACTAACAAATTGAATCCGCATTATTAACACTTTCTTATGTTTATACAATCCACAAAACAACAAATCAAACCCTGCAACTGATCTCTGAGGCATAAATGCGCACACTGCAAATATTACCTACCGTAGGCTCTTGTGATCCAGTTAGAGCTAGCTCCAGCACAACACTGCTTCCTGACTAGGTTTGACGACGCTAGTTCTACCTGACTCACAGTGTTCTTACTGGGTTGTAAGCTCGTCGAGGGCATGGACGACCTTTGTTCTTGATTATATCCCCAGTGCTAGCTTAGCACAGTGCCTGGCACATTGTTGCTGCTGTTCAGTCATTTCAGTCTGACTCTTCATGACCCCATTTTGGGGGGTTTGTAAAGGCGAAGATACTGAAGTGGTTTGCCATGTCCTTCCCCATCTCATTTTACAGATGAGGAAACTGAGGCAAACAGGGTTAAGTGACTTACCCAGGGTCACACAGCTAGTAAGTGTCTGAGGAAAGATTTGAACTCAGGAAGAAGAGTCTTCCTGACTTTAGCCCCAGCACTCTATCCACTGTGTCACCTAGCCATTGGAGACGCTTAATAAATGTTGATTGGATTGGATTGTGAGCACTGTGGAATTCACTAATTAATGCAAATGACTTTTATATAATAAATTGAATTATGGAGGAGTATCATGCAAAGTGTATATTCAAGCACCAAGAGGATGCTCTGCCAGGATCTACCTGGCGTTTGACTCCATATCTTGACCTGCCCCTCTGTGCTAGAGTAGATGCAAATAGTCTGAGGCCTGGTCTGTATGTCCTACTCCCTGAACCAGTGATGAGCATTTAGAATCACTGAATCATAGACCTTTAAAAAATATAGATATTTTAAAATCTATAGATATTATTATAAAAATATATAGATATTTTAAAATACATAGATATTATTATAAAAATATATATTTTAAAATATATAGATATTTTTATTTATATATTATATATAATTTTTACATATATTTATTATATAGATATTTTATATATATTCTAAAATATAGGTGTTATCTAAAATGTAGAGGTATTATTATAAAAATATAGATATTTAAAATATATGGCTATAGACACAGACATGGATGTAGATGTAGATATTTTTTGCTTTTACATCACATTCATTTCCAAATATATTTCTCCAACTCTCCTACTGAAAGGGGGGGAGGGGAAGCAATTCAGCAAAACTAACCAACATATACAACATTCCACACTCATGTCCCTGGCCTTGGCAAAAAAGGGAAATAAGTACATGTTCTTATTTCTTTCGGGAAAAATCTGGACTCACAACATTTATTTTCTTTCTTCCTTCCTTTCTTTTTTTCTTCCTTCTATTCTTTCTTTCTTTCTTCCTTCTTTTCTTTCTTTCTTCCTTTCTTCCTTCCTTCCTTCCTTCCTTTCTTTTTTCCTTCCTTCCTTTCTTCCTTTCTTCCTTCCTTCCTTCCTTCCTTTCTTTTTTCCTTCCTTCCTTTCTTTCTTTCTCTTTCTTTCTTCCTTCCTTCCTTCCTTTCTTTTTTTCTTCCTTCTATTCTTTCTTTCTTTCTTCCTTCTTTTCTTTCTTTCTCTTCTCCTTTTCTTTCTTCCTTCCTTTCTTCCTTTCTTCCTTTCTTTCTTTCTTCCTTCCTTCCTTCCTTTCTTTTTTCCTTCCTTCCTTTCTTTCTTTCTTTTTTTCTTCCTTCTTTTCTTTCTTTCTTTCTTCCTTCTTTTCTTCCTTTCTTCCTTTCTTCCTTTCTTCCTTCCTTCCTTCCTTTCTTCCTTCCTTCCTTTCTTTCTTCCTTTCTTTCTTCCTTCCTTACTTTCTTCCTTCCTTTCTTTCTTCCTTCCTTGCTTCCTTACTTTCTTCCTTTCTTCCTTCCTTTCTTCTTCTTTCTTCCTTCCTTCCTTTCTTCCTTCCTTTCTTTCTTCCTTCCTTCCTTCCTTCCTTTCTTTCTTTCTTCCTTCCTTTCATTCTTCCTTCCTTCCTTTCTTTTTTTTGTGGAGTAGGGGGAATTTTTTTCCACTTAAATTGTTGTAGTCATTATACTTATTGTTTTCCTAGTTCTGTTTATTTGACTTTGCATCAGTTTATACAAATCTTCTCAAACATCTCCAAATTCTTCACATTCAGCATTTCTTACATCACAGTAATATTCCATTACATTCACATAACACAGTTTGTTTAGCCATTCTCCCAATCAATGAGCAAATAGTTTGTTCCCATTTCTTTGCAGACTCCTAGACTTTTAAGAATTGGAAAAGATGACCTAGTCAAACCCCTCATTCTACAGATGAGGAAGAAAAGAAACAAACATTTATTAAGCACCTACTATGTGCCAGGGACTGTGCTAAGCACTTTATAAATATTATCACATTTAATTCTCAGAACACCTATGGGAAGTAGGTGCTATTATTATCCACATTTTACAGTTGAGGAAACTGAGGCAAACAGGGTTAAGTGACTTGCCTAGGGTCATACAGCTAGTAAGTGTCTGAAGCTGCATTTGGACTCAGGTCTTTCTGACTCCAGGCTGGATCCCCAATCCCCAGTCTCTGTATAAAAGAACTGATACCCAGAGAGGGAAATTTCCAATAGAAACTGAAGCTAGAAGCCTATCTGCCCTCTTGTTCCAAATAAGGAGATGCCTAGCTCACTCTCACACATGGTGTATAGGAGTGATGATGGGAGGAAGTAGGGTATATAATGGAAAGAAGCCTAGTCTCACATCATTATTTAACCATTGGGGAGACTGGAGGTGAAATAAGTTTTCCAATATTGCAGGGCAGGTCAATAATGGGCAAAGACCAGAACTCAGACTGTCTGATTCCTGACCACCAGTGCTGGCTGTTCCACATGGGGCATAGATTGGCAGAAGAGAGGTTGGAAAGGCCCCTGGGCGGTTGTGGGAGGGACCACTCCATTCCTCCTGGTCCCCTCCCAGGCCTCTTTGGATCGCCCTTTCTATGTCTCGTAAACCAGTTATATTAATACTTAAAAAAAAAATTTAGGCTTGTCAAGTTGTAGCCCCAGGAACTTTATTTACCCCTCCAAAAAGAAACTTGGACTCCTACAGGAATCAAAGGCAAAGAGGTTGGACCTGCTCTACCAGCCCAAGGCAAGAATTTAGAACTCCAAAGAAGAAGATTCAGGGGCTTTCGTTTTCCCTTCCCTGTGGGGACAGTTACATTAGCAGCTCATTTTCCCCGACAAGAATCCCCAAATAGATAAATAATCAGGCCTACCTTATCAAAATTAAGTTTCCTCTGAGGAAGTGATCAGTCAAAGTAAGTCCCCCTTACCAGGGAGATTAAGAAGGCCCTGGCAGGAGTTTGCCATCTAGAACCAAGCTCATTAAAGCTCAGACTTTTTAAAATGAGTCTCAAGCTGGGCCTCCTCCCCCTCGGGAGTCGTCTACAAATGGCACAACTATCGGGTAACATAAAGAGTGAAGAAGCAAGAGAGCTGGCTTCCTGTCCCTCCCATCCTGGACACTTATTAGTTATGTGACCTTGGGCAACTGGCTTAATTGCTCCCAGTCTCAGTTTCCCCATTCATAAAATGGGCATGATAATATTGTGTCACACTCCTAGGATGGTTGCGTGGATCAAATAAGATGATGCCTGCAAAGCACTTTGTAAACCTTAAAGTGTTGTGTGAATTGCAGCTAGTTGTATTAATCAGGCAGCTCCTTTCTATCTAGCATAAACTCACCATGCTCACGCCTGTCTCTCAGCCTTCACAAATGTCGTTCCCCTCATCTGAAGGTCTCTGGCACCTGACTGCCTGTCCAAAACATCTCTATCTTTCACACCCAATGTCAAGGCTGTCCTGCCTCTCCATAAAGCTTTCTGTTTCCTTCCCCTCTTGCTGATTGTGAGCTCCATGAGGGTAAGGACTATCTTTTACCTTTCTTAGTATAGTGCCTAGCCTATAGTCGATGTTTAACAAATGTTTACTGACTGACTCACCCATCTCTCCTTTTTATAAGGCACTGTGATATGCTGAATGTAATTAAATCCAACCCTATATAGGTGTCAATTAAGAGTTAGAGTTAAGGCTCAAGTGCAGACCCTACGACTTTGTCATTTCATTTCTTTAAAATGGAGGTAATAATTGCTGTACCTATGTCACCGTTGTTGTTGTGTTTGTCCTTCATTTTTGAAGAGGACCATGACATCAGGGAAATGATGACATGACTTGTAGGTGACTTTGATTCGTGTGAGGGAGGGCTGTGCAAGGTCACCAGCCTCACTTTCTCCTCCAGAGCCATCTGGGTCCAGTGGCCAGATACTCATCAGGATGACTGGAGATGGCCCAGGATGCATTGAGAGACCCTGGCCCTTACAGGCTAAGGTCTTTTCAGGTTCTCACTTTGAGGGAGCTAACACCCATTCGGTGAATAGGCCTTTTAAGAAGCTAATCAAGGGATGGCCCCTTTAATCAAAACTCAAAAAAAAAAATCAAACTGGGAAGGGAAGACCCTCAGGGTTCCTGGACAAAAGAAAAACAGTTACTATTTACTATTTATATTCACTCTTTGCTAGGAAGGCAGGGACCTATTGTCCAAACAGTGAACTCCAGAGTGAACTGGGTTTAAAGTTTGGTTTTTGAGAAAGAAATCTAGTCAGTAAACCGGAAGTTAAGGAGGCAGCCTTCAGCTCTCAAAATGCAGAGCACCCTCAGGTGATGACATAATGGTAGGCAGCATGATAGGATGAAAAGAGTGCTGACTCTGGAGTCCGAGGGTGCGAGATCGAAGTCTATGTCTAATCTATCTACTATTTATGTGAGGTTAGATAAGTCCTTTAATTTCCCTGGGTCTCAGTTTCCTACAAAATTAGGGAGTTTAAACTAGATGTCTAATCAAAGCCAGGCTCTGGATAGAGCTTCTTCCAGCCTTAGATAATGATTCTAATATAAGAAGGATGCTCCACACCTCTCCCTCCCAATTAATATAATTAACGAGATGTTCTATTCCCTTATACCCTCATCAAGGGAGAATGCCTCTTTGAATGAGTTACAGAATCAGTCAATAAATCAAAGGTATAGGTGTGAATAATTCCTAGACACTTCTGTTGAGTCAATCAAAGAAAGGAAGAAACCAGTCCTTAATAAATTTGGTTAAAGTGAAATACTTAGGCCATTAAATAAAAGTAGATGGCAACAACACAGGAAATGACTTGCAGTTGGCTGAAGAGAAACAGTCACAATTTATGGGAGTTTGAATAAAAGAGTAAGCCAGCGCGGAATTCAGCATTCCAATAATAGGCCAGTCTATTGGTAGAGCAGCTTCAGTCAAACCTCTGAGAGGGAGATATGTAAGGAGAGGCTGGAACAAGAGAATCTGTGTCTCCTCATCCTCTCCCCCCTCTATTAAACATAGGATAATGTGGGTTTCAAAAGGTCAGAAGATACAGATTTCCTATTTGAAGTCAATAGCAGTGTCCCTAGGCAGCTAGATGACCCAGTGGATAGGGCATCAGGCCTGGAATCAGGAAGACCTGAGCTCAAATCCAGCCTCAGACACTTCCTAGCTGTGTGACTCTGGGCAAATTACTTAATCCTGTTTGCCTCAGTTTCCTCATCTGTAAAATGAGCTGGGGAAGGAAATGACAAGCTACTTTAGTATTTTTGCCAAGAAAACCCCAAACGGGGTCATGAAGAATCAGATATGACTGAAAAAATGACAGATTGAATGTCAACATATTTTGGGGAGTGGGAGTTGGGAGTTGGGAGAATGAGCCAGGAGGAAGTACTAGACTATATAAACAATGGGAGCTAGTCTAAGATTCTTACAGCAGTTATAGTTATCTGTGTTTCTGTCTTATTCCCCTCCATTAGACTATCAGCTCCATGAGAGCAGGAACCCTGTCTCATCTAAATTTTCCATTGCAATTAGTATGGTTTTGCTGCTCACAGTAAATGTTTAATAAATATTTATTGGATTACTTTCATTGAATTATAATCTGTGCAATGCATGTTAAAACTCTTGCATATTAAAAATATGTTTTGCATGACTTTATATTTATTATGAGTATTGTATTTCTTGCCTTTTCAATGAGTGCTAGAGGGGTGGAGGGAGGGAGAGAATTTGGAACTGAAAATAAAAATAAATTTTTAAAAATATGTTGCATACTATTAAGTTGCCTCTGTCCCTCTGATAGAAGAGCTAAAAAGTGGAGCCAGAAGCTCCTCCCAAAGCCTCCATTGAAAGGGGGCTCAGAAACCCAGGCAGCTTTTCATTCTCTACCAGCTACTTTCCTTGGATTCGAATCCACCATCATCATGCCCCCCCACCCCCCAAGTTAAAGCTCATTACCAGGAAACTCATCATCACAGAGATTTCATCAGCTTTGATACTCACGCCTCATCAGTACCCTCAGCAGCTTCTGCCTCACTGATTGGAGAGTTGCAACGTGGAGCAAAAAACTCCTCCCAAAGCTCCCATTTAAAGAGGACTCAGAAACCCAGCCAGGTCTTCATTTCCCTCCAGCTGTATCCTTTAGATTTACCCTAACATCATCATGCATTGAACTGAGTACCTTCCCCTCTACCCATCTTTTAGCTTCCTTCTGGGTGTTGTCTTCCCCCATTAAATTGTAAGTTTTTTGAGGGGAAGGGCTGTGTTTCTTTTTTCTTATTTGTATTCTCAATATTTAGTGCAGTGCCTGGCACATAGTAGGTCCTAAATAAATTGTGTATTGTATTGTATTGCTTTGCATTGCATTGAGTTGTGTTGTATTGTAATGTATTGCATTGTATTGTGTTGCATTGTGTTGTGTTGTTATGTATTTCATTGTATTGTTTGTGTTGTGTTGTATTGTCTACTTGATTGTAGGCTCCTTGAAGGACAGGAAAACTGTTTGGTACTACTGTTGCCTTCTCCATCCCCTCCCTTCCAGCACTGAGCACAGTCTAGGGTTAGGCACTGAATGAACACTTCACAGATACTGCCAGATACAGAGCCAGCTCCTACCAACTTGCTGGTTTAGATGGCTTGTCATCTAAAGCAAAATGATGGCATGATAAAAGTACCACCCTCAAAGCCAAGAAGACCTGGGTTTAAGGTCTAGCCTTAACACATACTGGCTATGTGATCCCAGGAAGCCACTTAGTCTTTCAGGATTCCAGGCAGAGAAGGTGGTGACCTGTATTAATAGGGACGGTTTTCTCACCTGGGAGTTCCCCAACTGAGCAGCACCAGCAGAGGGAAGATAAAAGTAATTCTGGGACTTCTTGGCTTCCTTTCTATACCAAAAATCCCCTAATTACAGAAGAATGAGGCCTTGATGGAAATATATCAAGGTTTATGATTCCTTAAGAGCACTGTCAAGAGACCTGACTTCTAAACCTGGTTTCACTATTAAACTGTGAAGAAGCAGTGTGGTAGAGTGGAAAAAGGCATGGGAACTGGATTACATCCCAGCTCCACTATTCATTGCCCATGTAACAAATTGCTTAACCTCTCAGGGCCCGTTTCCTTATCTGTAAAATAAGGAAGTTGAACTCAATGACCTCTACGGTCCCTTCCAGCTCTAAATCTATATGCCTAATGAAAATTGGACAAATCTTTGGGCCTATCCTACCCTTCTTAATTCTAGTGCCTTCTTTTAATAATTTTGTTTATTTATTTTAATTATTTCCTATTTATCTTGTACATCACTTGCTTTGCATGTACTTGTTTGCATGTTGTCTCCCCCATCAGATTATGAGCTCCTTGAAGGTGGGGACTGCCTTTTGTCTCTTTTTGTATCCCCAGAACTTAGCACAGTGCCTTGTGCATAGTAGGTACTTCATAAATGTTTATTGACTGACTGACTAAATTGAGGGGTTCAGACTATATGACCTCCAGGATCTTCTCCAGCTCAAAATTTCTATAAACCTATGACCTTCTAAATAACTCTATGGTTCAGTGGATTTTCATACAGAAACAGGGAGCCGCTAACCTCCATCTCCCCTGTGATCATGGCCCTAAATAAGGAATAGGCTACTTCCCTTTTGCTCAGCTCAGCTCCTAGCCACCAAGCAGAGTTGGGTTTCCCCTCCTCAAAGCAGACTTCTCATTTTATTCTTAAAGCTTTCCAGGAAGAAAAAAAGATGGCAAACCCTATGCTTCTTCTGGCCTCAAAGAGCAAACGGTTCTTTCTAAAGTCTAAACTAATTCTGTTCTGCTTCTCCTCTTTAGGGGCAATGGGAAACAATTGTTTGCCAGCTGGTAACCCTTGGAGAACTGAAAGAGAACCTTCAAGTGCCCCCCTCCCCCTCCCCCTTTAAGCTGTCTAGTCTGAGCTCTCTCTCCTCTCCATCTGCCCAAAGTGCCATCGTCCGTGCCTCCCTCCCCACAACCTCCAAGCAGCAGATTAAAACGATTCGAGAAGGAAGGCTGCTCTGGTGAGATGCAATCATCTCTGACTAAAATCTCTTTTTCAGATATATAATGGTCTAATCAATATTAATAGAGAGGCTTATCTGTTTTCCTCATCTCCCGTGTCCTTAAGAGTAGATAAAATGCTTGTAAAATGGAATCCTATTCAGCATATACTGATTGCTTCCAAAACGCGTTTTCTCGAGATCTGTCATCAAGTGTAAGTCATTACTGAGCAGCCAGGCCCAGCACGCCAGCGTTGACAAATTTTGGAAGATTCTTTGATTATTTTGCCCAACATGTGATTTAAGGGCTAAAGCTCTACCTTGCCTCCAAATTTGCTTTTGCGTGTCCCACTAAGGGAAGATGAAGGATATCTAGAAAAAAATGAAAGATGAAAGGAATGGACAAAGAAAAGAAAGCTTCAGAGTAGGTTCTGGGATAGAGGTTCTGGGCTGAGACCCCTTAGCAGGAAGCAGTAGGAACCTTGCCTGTTTCTACTTTTCACAGCAGAGGAAGGAAGGGTCTCAACCTAGGCTCTTGACCAAGGGGTTGGGGATGTGTACTGCCTCCCCAGAGAGGCTACAATCATTAAGTGCCAGCTACATGAAATGTACTATAAAAAAGTGCTGAGAGAGATAAAATTTAATTTACAGGATTATAGATTTAGTGCTTAAAGGTACCTTGGCATCCATTAAATCCAACCTCCTTTTTTCTAAATAAAGAAACTGAGGCACAGGGAGCTTAAGGGACTTGCCCAGGCTCACACAGCTACTCAGTGTCTAAGGTGGGAGTTGAATACATGTATTCCTTTAAGTCCAGGGCTCTATCCTCTGCTCCATACTGCCTCAACAAATCTTTATTAAGCACCCACTAGGAATAACCCAGGGCCCCCAAAGACTTGGGGTTCACAAAATCTAGAGGACTGGACCCACAAAAATTGTCATGATACATCTTTTTGGCTCATTGTCCTTATCTGGATTTACTCCAGGGAATGTCCAAATATAGCTTACATTTGGTTTGCATCCTTAATAGGGGTCCCATCTCCCATACAAATACTCAGGGTAGCAAGTGCAAATTGAGCATAGGACAGCTTTTATTTCTCCCCACAAAAAAGGCGGCAAAGGACTCACGAGAGTACATAGTGTATATACTCATATATGTGTGTGTGTGTATGTATGTATATATGTGTGTGTACATATATATGTATATATCATAAGCATATACAGAAAATACTTAAGGCCCTAAATACTATGTCAGCTTCCTGTCAGTGAAATGATCTTGGGATTACTAGCAGGCCAATCCTTTAACATTATGATTACTTCATCTTTCTCACAGTTCTCTGTACAGTATCCCCAAGAGTCCTGGTGCCACTCTGTGATTCAGACTCTCCCTGGAAGGTGGCATCTGAGAAAGCCATCCCCTTCCTTTTGGTCTTGAACTATCTGAGTAACTCAACTCTCTAAGTGGGACCCTGCTCAGGAACTATGCAAACTGCTCTTTTTTTTCTCCAAGGAGCACCCTAAAACACAAATCCCCTACTCTCTAGAAGGTCCACTTCCTAAACTCTCAAACTTGGGGTATCTCAAACTCAGGGCTACCCACAAGACAACCCCTAAGACTGGCAATACCTAGGAAATCTCTGGCTAGAAAGCTAGATTCTGAGATCACTTTGTAAAGGAAATAACATCCCACCCTTGGCCTCCACAAAGGAGGGTGCCAAGGTCCACAAACTTCTCTCAGGCAGAATGGGCACGTGGTTATTGGTTTCTGCAGGAACTGTGTCACCAAGCAGGTGGCTGCCATCTCTTGAGCTGGGCAAAGTCCACTCTTGAGTCATTCATCTCTCAGGCCTATTGTAAACACATAGACCTCTGCCGTGCCATTTTGAAATATGTCACAGGTCGATATCAACTGCTCCTGGGAGGAGGAAAGGAAGAGCTCTCACTCCCACCCTATAGCACTCTGAAAATAAGGCACAAGTGGATAGATGGAAATGGAATTGAAAAAATCATCTTACTTTTATAGACAATGGAGTGAAGCAGTTCCTTTGACAGGGAGTCTGTCCTCCTGAGTCTCAGCCAAACAATCAGGTAGACCTAGGCTCCGAAACCCAATCAGTAATTCCTCTCAGCAAGGCACCGTGGGCACGGTGTACTCCACGGGGAGGTGGCCCTCAGATCCCTCCAAATAAAGGCTCATGCCCCGTAACTTCATCAAGTCAATTTTGGAGCTCATAAAATTGATCTGGGAGTCCCCTGATGAATGAATGAATAAGTAAATAAATGAAAAAGACTTTATTAAACACTTATGACATGCCAAAAACTGTGCTTAATGCTGGGGATTGCAAAAAAGAAAAAAGATAGTTCCTGCTCTCAAGGAGTTCACAATCTAATTGGGAAAGACAACAAAGAGGCAGAATGCTGCAGCAATAGGACCGTTGGATTTGGAGTCAAAGGATCTGCACTTACTGTGTGGCCCTGGGTAAATCAATTAATCTCTCTGAGCCTCAGTACCCCCATCTGTAAAATGAGTGGTTTGGACTTGATAACCCTTAAGTTCCCTTCCAGCTCTAAACTGTAACACTATGACATAGAAGAGCTCAGTCCCCTCAAAGGTCTTAAAGTTTTAGTGATAAGACAAATCACAAGTCCCAGGAGTTCTTCGGATGCATTGGGGCTTCTGCCCGCCACCATTAGAAAGTAGTAAGTAGACAGATTTACTGCTTTGTAGTAGAGATTCTGGATTTCCTGTTATGGGGGTTAGATGAAAGCATTCAGTGTCTAGCCAATGGTGGGAAAGGGGAAGGGAGCACTGGGAAAGGGGGGAGGGTAAAGGAAAGGGGGGCATCCTGCTTGGCACCAGCTTGGACTGGGGCCCTGATAGGATCAGAGGTTGCCTGTGGAAGGGAACAGGGAATGTGGAGGGGTCAGCTCTCTACCTAGGTAAGATCCTGCCCTAGCTAGGGGCATAAAGAGGAGAAACAAGAAAAATCTCTGCCCATTAGGAGCTAACAATCTAATAGTATAGACATCTGGGTCCTGATGAGTGGGAATAATGAATCCTGTAAAGCAGTCTTTCATGTATTCAAGTTCACACTATTTGAAGTTGTAAGTATATAAAATATGGTTATTAGTTCCAGCCCAATGGAAATATGCAGCTTGAATTCGAATAACGTGACCGTTTCATGGAATTCCTTACTCATACTAATCAGGACCTAGCTGTAGTGAAAATGGAGGATGGAATATGTGTCAGGAGGACACAGGTATGAATCCTGCCTCAGACACTGATTTAAGCTCAGTCTGCCTCAGTTTTCTCAACTGTAAAATAGGGATAACAGTAGCACCCATCTCCTAGGGTTATTGTGAGGGTCAAATGAAATACTTGTAAAGTGCTTAGCACAGTGCTTGGCATATAGTAGGGGTCCCTTCATTCCTAGAATATAATAAATGCTTAGGATACCTGCCGAGTATTATGAGGTATCTAGACAAGAATCACTTCTAACTAGGCAGGTGGGCTGTGATCAGGGAAAGCTTGGCAAGGGAGGTACCTCACCTTGCCTGGGCCACAAAGGGCAGATTATACTCAACATGTAGGGATGGGAAGGGAGAGGGAAGGTGAATGGGCATTCTACATAAAGGCAGGAAAGTACACCAGCAGGTAGTCTGGGTTGGCTGAAGAAAGACTAGACTTTGTAAAAGGCAGGAGGGGAGATAAGCCTGGAACTCCAAATTTTGAAAGTCTTTGAATGTCTGGGTAAGGAGCTGGGACATAGCTGGGTAGGTAATGGAGAGCTACTGAAGGGTTTGGAGCCGAAGCAGTGATAAGGTCAGAGGAGTATAGTTTGCAGAGAGTAGGAGCACCTTTAGAACTTACAGTGACTTGAGCTGTCATAGCTCTGAGAAGGACATCTAAGCATCTGAACCTAATGACATGGACCTATAGAAGGCAGAGTCCTAACGGCCATCGATTCAACATGTATTTATTAAATGTAAGATATTATCCCAAGCACTATACCAGGTGCTTCCATATACCTGAGACGGGTTGGATATTCAGAAGTGGCTCAAGGAACCATGAAGAAGGCTTCAGTACACCCTTCCAAGAGCACCCCAGTAGACAACTAGCCGATGGGTAAATTGGTTTACAGATAAGGAAACTAAGATTCCTAGAGTTGAATCATGGTCACAGACAGAGTCATCACCAGATTATGACCCTGCTCATCTCCAACTCAAGTCTTCTAAGTCCAAGTGCTGCCTAAAGGCCCCTCTAGGAGGTGTCGGGGGTGATAACCGACTCAGTGTCAAGATAAACAGTAAGTAAGGAGGATTGTGGGCTACAGTGCTGAGAAAGGCTTCGCATAAAAGGTGGTACTTGAGGAAGGCCTTGAAAGATGGGTATGAGTTGGATAGAGGGGAATAAAGGAGACACACATTCCAAGATGGGGAGGGGGAAGGGAGGAGAAGAACAGAAACAAGGGCAAGGAGGCAGGAACAGCCTTGTCATGTTTAGGGGATGATGAACTGCCTAATCCCGTGAAAGGTTCGAATTCCATTCTAATCCAAGAAGCTCAGTGATATAGTAGAGTGCTGGGCCTAGAGTCAAGAAATTCAGTCATTTTTCAATCATGTCCAACTCTTTGTGACCCCATTTGGAGTTTTCTTGGCAAAGATGCTGGAGTGGTTTGCCATTTCCTTGTCCAGCTCATTTTATAGATAAGGAAAGTGAAGCAAACAGGGTTAAGTGACTTGCCCAGGGACACACAGCTGGTAAGCATCTGAGGCCAAATTTGAACTCAGGTCTTCCAGACTCCAGGTCCAGAGCTCTATCCACTGAGCCACCTAGCTTCTCTCAAGTAAAAAAGACCTGAGTTCAAATCTTGCCTGGGAAACTTACCAGCTATATGATTCTGGGAAAGTCACTTCACTTCAACCTCAGTTTCCTATCTGTAGAATGGAGATGATAATGCATCTACCTCCCAGGGCTGTTATGAGAATAAATTCAAATAACATTTGTCAAGCAAAGCTTAAAGCGTGTAAATGTGAGCTAAAGTTTTGTTGATGCCTTGTTTTTTATATCACAATCACTTGCTCATAGACATCTATTACCACAAAACCCCAGTTTAAAGAGAGAGAGACCTTTAAGCAAAACAAACTGAAAAATTGGCCAAGACTCCTCATGAATGTAATAGCCCATACCTATAGTACCCCACCTCTCTGTAAAGAGGAAGAAAATGTGCTTCATCACCAGCTCTCCAGGACCAGGATTGGCCATTGAAATTCATCTGAGTTTGGCTGCCTTTTCATGATTCTTTCATTTGCAGAATAATCACCACATCTTATTCTCCTGGTTCTGCTTTTTTCCTTGTGCATCAGTTCATAAAAAATCTTATCACATTTCATAGAGTTCCAGTCTTTTCGCTGGATGCTCTATTTCATCAGCAGTGTCTTTTCTTCTTACCTGGAGACAAGTGTTCTGTAAAGATCACCCTAGAACACTGCTTAATCTAGCTCCTTGTTTCACAGCTAAACTATAGATGGTGGAAGGAACCTTAGAGATCATCCAGTCTAATGCTTTCTCTCTGTCTCTATCTGTCTGCCCCTCTGTGTGTGTGTGTCACTGTCTCTCTCTGTCTCTGTCTCTCTCTTTGTCTCTGTCTCTCTGTCTCTCTGTGTCCATCTCTCTCTGTCTCTCTGTCTTTGTCTCTGTCTCTGTGTGTGTGTCTCTCTCTCTTTGTCTCTCTGTCTGTCTGTCTCTCTGTCTGTCTGTCTGTCTCTCTCTCTCTCTCTCTCTCACACACACACATACACACACACACACACACACACACACACACATGAGACTATGACACTATACACTTCCACAACAAGGGCTGTCAACTCATGCACTCACTTCACAAATCAGAATAACAGGAGACTAGGGAGGGGGATGAAACTGTCTCTTCTCTCTCACATCTTTGGGAATCTCAAGCATGGATAGATTGCATATCAGCAGAATTTTCCATGCTATCCACAGAACACTTTACCATCTTCACAGTCAGGAAGTTCCTTCTTATGCCTATATAACTTGTCCCTTCCTCAGATAGAGTCAACAGCCAAGATCTTCTCTGGTGAAGAGAACCAGACCCTACTCTCCTGGTCTCTGTAGGTCAAGATGAATACACAATATTGCATTTATTAAATGGTAAGATCCTTGAGGATAGCAGCTGGATTATTTTCCATCTTCAGCTCTTCAGGGCATAGCATCATACCTTGCACATTACAAGACATGTTTGATAAATATTTGTTGAATTTAAGAGCCCAGTCTCCTGCCTACCACAGCACTATGGAGAACATCTTTCTTTACAAACCAGAAAAAGAATTGCTGACTTCAGGGAAGATAGCAGTCAAGGGCATCTAAGGTCTCTCTTAGTCTCACTAGAGTCATTAGATGTTGAGTTGTCCCCTAGGGTTTTATCCTCCACCCTCTTCTCTCTGCTCTCCTCTCTCACCGACCCAGTAAACACATTTGGCATCTTTGCTTCCAAAAAAACCACCTCTTGGCTGAGATCTTTATCTCTGACTTCTCCACCTATATACCTCCCTGTCATTTTATATTCAATATATCTGGACCAAATTCTTGATCTGCTTTCCTCAAAAAGCAAACAAAGCATACCAAGTTCCTTCTGCCAACTCTTGCATTTCTGTCCATGGTGCTATCTGTGCTCCGATCAGACTCATAACCTCCAAGTCAATTACATTGTTCTCCTTCGTGCAATTAGACACAACCACCTCTCAGTTCTTCCTGAAATGGTTCTCCTTTCCCTTCCATCTTCCCCAATACAACTCACATGTGGGTAGTTTTAAGGTTTACTATGTGTTTTGCTCGCAATAACCTTCAAAGGTAGGCATTTCAAGTATGATTATCCTCAATTTACAGACGAGGAAACTGAAGCTCAGCAAAGTTAAGTCTATACCACTTGTAAATGGCAGTCAGAACTCAAACCCAGGTTTTCCTATTGCACATTCAGTTCTCTCACACTGACCCTTCAACCACTTCCCTCACCTGCATTACTGCAATAGCCTGCTAACTCTTTTCCCTGCCCTCAGTTTTTCCTCATTCCAATCCATCCTTCCTAAAATGCAGGTTTTCATCTTGTTCAACCCCATGCTTACAAACCTATAACTACCATTCCCCAATTGATGTGGTCAAAGAATGTGAATAAAACTATCAGAAGAAACTCATAAACTTTTAATGATCGTATGAAAGGTTGTTTCAAACCACTAATCATAGGAGGAATGTAAGTCATAACAACTTCAAGGCTTCACCTCACACACAGCAAATTGACCAAGAACAAAAAAGAGCCAATATTGGAGGGAATGCAGAAAGACAGATACCCTAATACACTGTTGGTGGAGTTGTGAATTGAGCCAATCATTCTGGGAAACAATTCAAAATTAAGCAAACATGACCAAAATGTTCTTATTATTTGTTGCAGATATATACCCCAAGGAAGTCAAGGATAGGAAAAAAAAAAAAAGGTCATTTCCTTTCAATAGAAAGAAAAGTCCCTAGCTAGGAAAGGAGTGGGGTGGGATATCAATTGCAGGAGGTGATAGGCAGCAGGGAGTTCTGGACTAGACATCTAAGCCAGTAAATACCAGACTATTTGGTCCTTCTGGGGCTGCATTGAAGTTATTCTTGGTGCCAGCTCCTCAGGCAAATCAAAAGAGAATCTAAAAGTCAAGCCAGAAGTTGCCTTCTGAACCCTGAGTCCCTAGAAATTCAGACTGAAAACCTGGGAATCTGACCTCAGAATCCCTGATGACACTGCTTGTAAACTTGGATGAGTTTGAACATCCTTCTGGGCAGGCCCTGAAAACTCCCTGAAATTCAGAATCATCTTTGTTTCAGAGGCTCTCAGGTTGAAAGTGACATTTCTCAGGATAAGGTCCCCAGAGAGCTTGACCTAACTCACCTCAGCACCCTATCTTTAGCTTCACTCAAGGGTGGGGGAGGAGGAGGCATATTCCACAGGTAGCCTGCAAATGGGCAAAGAATGAAGCTATCCATCTCTGAGTCCATCAATCCCTGACTTTCTGGGATCTGTGGAGTTCTATAGCTTAGGGTCACTGGTAGACTCAGAGCTGGAAGTGACCTCTTGGGTCATCTTCATTTCCCACCTGGCTGCCCTCCTTTGGACTTCCCCATCACACCCCAGAAACCTCTGGTCCCAAATCTCATCAGTGCCTTATTAAAGGATGGAATGGAGAGCATCTTCCAAAACCTCAGCCCTTTTCAGCTTCCTTTTGTGTGTTGTCTTCCTCCACTAGGCTGTAAGCTCCTTAAAGGCAGGGCTTCTCTTTCTTTTCCATATGTGAATTGCCATTACTAGCACAGTGCCTGGTACATAGTAGGTGCTTTATATATGTTTCTTAACTGACCAGCCTAGTCCAACTCTCATTTGACAGATGAGGAACCAGGAAATCTTAGTGACTTGCCCAAGATCACATCTTGGGAAGGATTTGAACCCAGGTCCTCTACCTCCCAAACTGGCATTTTTTCCACTGGATCATGCCAGGATCTCTGATGGACAGGAGTTCCCTTTGATATGCTCCCTCTTCTTCCTCATGCTGAAATCAATCAGTCAATAAGTATTTTTATTGTTATTTATTATTGTTTTTATAAAATATATTTTATAAAATATATCATATTTTAACCTTTATTACATATATGTATGTGTGTGTATATATGTCACCTACTACGTTCCAGGCACTGTGCTAAGCACTAGGTCTGAATCCATTTTTTGTTCTGCCCTTGTTAGACATGAGCACCAATTATTTGAAGCAAAAAGTGTGTGATTTGATGGCCCCAATCTCACTCTAACAGGACTGACCTTGTAAGTAGGTGAAATAGGCAGGTGCCTACTCAGTATAAGTTGAAAGATGCCCTTCCCCAACCCTGCTCCAAAATATCTTCACTCCCCCTCCCCCAGCAGCATAATGGTGCTATGTGACTTTCTCTCATTAAAGAGTCGTTCCTTTAGGGATTTTCATTCTTCATGATTTGTTTTTAAAGTATAAATAACCCTGAAGGGGTAACACCCTATAAGCTGTTATCAGCTTTTAAGAAAGACAAATTGATGACTAGCTGAGAGTTAGATGGGAAGTGGTGGGGCTGTGGGGGAGGAGAGAGGCAAAAGAAGCCAAAGCTGAGTGCTAAGGAGATCTGGGATAGGGGACATCTGAAAGGGCAGGGCACTGAAGACAAACTTTGCCCCCATCTTGCCTGGGACCCACCTCTATCACCTCCCTTCTCTCCCAACTATATGGCCCCCAGAACACAATATTCATCCTCTCAGATTCCACTAGTAGCACCTACTGCCCAGGGGGACAATGCCACCCACAACTTCTTTCCCAGATGTTGCTTCTTATGGTTCCTCACACCTGGGGGGGAGGGTGGGAAGGGGGAGGGGAGAGCTGTTCAAGAGAGATAATTTTAGGCCTCATTATCATCTATTACATTATCAACAACTCACAACTCCATGGAGCTCCCAGCTTTGCCAATTAAGCGTATTCTGAGTCCTCCAAGCCCCCATCCCTCATCCTTTGCCACCAGACTAAAAGTAGGAGAAACAGTCCAATTAACCCTAGAACCACCAATGAATGGCAGACTATTTCGCATACACATCTTCTCTTTGGATGTCCTTGCCAATTGTGGGGGAGGGAAGGAAGGAGAAGAAATAGGCCTATTATAGGGACTGAGGGTGAGGAAAACTCCCACTAGCAATGCAGGTCCATACCTTTTAAAAAAAATTATAATCTTAGACAGTGCCCTAGAACACTGAAAGGTTAAGCAGTTTTCCTAGAGTCACACAGCCAGCATTTGTCGAAGGTGGGATTTGAAGCCAGAACTATTGGTTTCACAGCCAGCACTGTACCAACTACACCATACTGTCCCTTGCTGTGGAGAATAGAAATAATAATAATTCTCCTGTCTATAATTCTTTAAAGTTCGCAGAGCACTTTCTACCCAATGACCCTGTTTGGTAGGTATGATAAGTATTATTCCCCCCATTTTGATGCAGTGGGTACAGCACTAGGTCTCAAGTCAGAAAAGCCTGAGTTCAAATCCTACCTCAGATACCAACTAGAACGTGACCATAAGCAAGTCATTCAACCTAGGTCTGCCTCAGTTTCTTCACCTGGAAAATGGATGTAATAATAACACCTACCTCCCAGAGCTGTTGTAAAGGTCAAATGAGATAACATTTGTAAAGCACTTAGCATGATGTCTGGCATCTAATAGGTGCTTTAAAAATCCTTGCTCCCTTGTTTTCCTTTTCTGTTTTACAGATGAACAACTTCTTAATAAGGCCTTCTTCTGATGTCTTATCACAGCATGAAAGGGTTCTAGAATGTGAGCTTTGGAAGGTCCCACCAAGGTAGAGATGAACTGTAAGTCTATTGTCCAAGGGACAGCCTAGCTGAATTCATGATGATAACAGTTAATAATAATAGTTAGTATTTATATAGCACTTTAAGGTTTGCAAAGCACTTTACAAATATTATCTCATTTGGCCACAGGGTGATGAATTTTTCATCCATAGTTTCTCAACTGAAGTTAAAAATAATCATCTTCACAAGTTGGGGACGTGTGGCTGAATAGCAGTTCATCGGAAAAAGATCTAGTGGTTTTAGTGGTTTTCAAAAAAAGATCTGGGAGTCTTAGTGGTCTGCAAGCTGAGTGTGAGTCAACAGTGACACAACAGCCACAAAATCTAATTCAGTCTTAGACCACATTAAGACAGTGTCTGAAACACAGCAGGGAGGGTAGCACCATGGTACTCTGCCCTGGTCAGGCCAAAACTGGGCGAATATGTGCATGCCATATTACAGGAAGGACATTGATGAGCCGGAGACCATGCCAAAGAAGGCAACCAGGATAATGGAAGGCCTCAAGATTATGCCATTTAAGTATGTGTTGAAGAAACTGGGGGTGTTGAACCCAAGGATAGATGGTAGTTCAGCAATTTAGCCATGATCACACAGCAGAGCCCAGGATCCAACAGAGATCCCTTGATCCAGCGGTGATTCCAAATGAAAACTCTAAGACCATCAGGGAGTGTGAGAGTAATACAAGTGCCCAGTTGCACAGCAAGGTACTGAAACAACAAGAATAAAAATCCAAACACAAGACTGGTAGGTACATAATTATATGTTCCATATTAGATTGCATTCTGGAACCTAAAGGATAATTTCATTTTTTTTTCTTCTGTATCCCCAGAACCTAGTACAGTGCCTTGAATACAGTAGGCATTTAATAAATATTTGTTGAAGCAAATTGAATTGAGTCAATGTTATTTGGAACTCTTCGTAATGTGGGCCCAACCTACCTTTCTAGCCTTGCTGTACAGTATTCCCCTGAATGCACACACTAAGGTAAAGCCAATTGGATTTCTTGTTTCTCCATCTCCCATTTCCTACCTTTGTGCTTTTGCCCTGGCTGGTCCCCATGCCTGGAGTCCATCGCCTCCTTGCCTCCTATAGATTTGCAAGTTTCAATCCAGGCTGTGCTCCTTCCTCGTGAGGCCTTTTTCTGACCTCACCATCTGCTAGTGCCTTCCTCTTCCACCCCCATCACCTTGTACTCTTTTGGTTTATGTTTTATCCATGACTAGAGACAGTGTGGTGTGGTGGATAGACTGCTGGCCTCAAAGCCAAGAAGACCTAGGTTCAAGTCTTCCCTTTGACCCACCATGAACAAGTCATTTAAGTGCTCTAAGCAATTCTGTAAGGCTATAAGTTTCAGGGGAAGTGTGGCCCCACATTGGGAGAGGGAGTTTCCTCCCATGGGAGTTCCTTAAGCCAATGAAATCACAACCCAAATCCTGTCCCTATCCTCACACCTCTATAAGTATGTGTTGTTTCCCCCAGATAGCTTAGAAACTCCCAGACAACAAGGCTTGTTTCACTCTTGCCTGGTGCCTGGCATGCAACAGGTGTTTAATAAATGCTTTTTGATTGGGCCCTACTGTCTGAAGGCTAGTTATGTTCCATTTCATTCCACCCCCAGGGGTCTCCAGGACCTTTAAAAGGATTTGGGGAGTATCTAGTCTCTGCTATTGGCTCCAGCCCCCATCAATTGTTATTCTCCAATTTTAGGGGTTTCCCTATGCCCCAGATCCATTTAACCACCAGCCTGGAGTCAGGAAAACCTGAGTTCGGTATCTTCACCAAGAAAACTCCATGGACATTTGGTCCTCAGGGTCATGAAGATTCAGACTGAACACTACTGAACAACACCACCATTCCAGTCTCTGGGCAGGGGAGGTGGATGAGGTTCAAAGCTTAACTATATAGCATAGCCCCACCAAGTTCCAAGTCCAAAGCTGCCCAGGCATTCAGGCTTCTCAGGGCTTCCCTGCTAGGCTAGCAGTAGCTTCCAGCCTGGAATCCTGCCTCCGAAGTTGCCATGACTTGAGTCTGAATCTATACCATCTGTACCTAGAACTAAAAAGGACAAGACATACACCAAAACCTCATTTCTCAGGACCCTAGGGCTTAAAAAGAGTGGGTGGCAGAAGTAGTCTTGCCCCTCACCCAGATCAATTCATAGTGCACAGAGCCACAGAGAGAAATTCCACTCTGGTAGTTTTAAAAATACAGCCTCTGTTCTAGCTTTGTATCCAATGGAAAGAAGCTGTTCTCACTCATGTGGTAGGGAACAGTGGTCTTTCTCCCAGAAGCTGATCCCTGACATCTCCCACATGGGTGCCTCCATGCTAGGTGATCTAGGCATAAACAAAGCAACATTCCATTAAAATCATGAAGTGAAACAGAAGGATCACTCAAATTTGCATGGCTGTATGAAATGGAGATGGAAAAAGAGGGAAGGGGATCAATGGATATGGTCAAGGAAGACTTCCTTAAGGAGATGGCATTTCTACACAATACAGAACCAGAAAAGGACTGGAGAAGGCATGACAGATATCTTGAAACATAGGGTGGAGACATCTGTTCAGAAGCTACCTAGGACACAAGGGAGGGCAGATTGGGGGTAGGGGTCATCAGAATGCACGCCGTCTTGGGGTGGGGAGAGGGGACAGACAGGGAGAAAATTTGGAACTCAAAATCTTGTGGAAGTGAATGTTGAAAACTAAAAATAAATTAAGTAACAGGAAAACAAAAGAAGCTACCCAGGTAGGATAAAGGGAATAGTCAGAAAAAAAGGACCACAATATCACAGCGGAGGTGGGGACACCAGAGCTTTTCTTCTGACATCTCGTCCAACAGCCTTGGCACACCCTGCAAAGGCTGCCAACCTCACCCTCTCACCCCCACATCCATAGCACGGCTACCTTTAATACCTCCCCTTTCTGCAGACTGACAGCCATACTCTCTCCCAGGCCCACCACGCCATGGACACGTACTTGTCTCATCCCAGAGGTGAGGAAAATGACCACTCCACCTTCCCCACTTGCTGCCTTTTCAGGAAGTCGGAGGATAGAGTGGTTGCTTTGAAGTCTCTGAGATTTGGTCCTCCCACTTCCCTTGCATGACTGCTTGTTGTTCAGTCATTTCAGTCATGTCCAATTCTTTGTGACCCCATTTGGGGTTTTCCTGGCAAAGATACTGGAGTGGTTTGCCATTTCCTTCTCCAGTTCATGTTACAGATGAGGAAACTAAGGCAAATGGTTAAGTGACTTGCCCAGGGTCACACAACTAGTACATGTCTTAGGCCAGATTTGAATTCAGATCCTCCTGACTCCAGGACAGGCATAGTATCCTCTGTACCACCTAGCTGCCCCATTGCATGACTGTATCCTGCCACATTTGACTCACATGAATTCCACCTGCAAATCTTGTAACTGAAAGCCAGCTTTCCCCAAGAGAGGATCCTGAGCCCTTCCTACCTCCAAGGTGAGCTTTCCCTGACCTGGCTCTACCTTGTTCCTTCCCCTTACAGCAGCCTACTTAGTAACAATGTGTCACAGGGTCTCTGTCTCCCCTCCATAGGGTATTTTCCACCATAGTGCCTGGCATCTGAAGTCAAGGTCACTCTTCAAGGTCTCCACTTTCCCTGCCCCAATCCTACACTTGCTTCAGGTGCCAAAATTGTTAACTGCAGCTCTGAAGGGCAATGAAAGAGGGCAATGGAATATTTCCTGGGCAACTGTGTATATGGGGGGGAGGAAAGGCGCAGTTATGCAGGAAGAGGAAGGACCTACACATTTATATATTTAAAGAAGCAGAGAAACAGCAATGGCTCAAGCCTACAGACATTCTGCCCTGGGCTAGGGCCTGCCAGGACTATTCCCAGCCTTGCTGGTGCTTGGTAAGTAGGGCTTATGTCCTGGGCATGAATGGTCACAACACCCAGGCTTCCCCAGGCTCCTTTCCTCTCTGTCCTCCAGCAACTGGGGCTGCAATCCTCACCCTCACCCCCATCAGCAACTGCCCTCTGAAAGCCGAGGCCGATTCCAGATAAGCTGCAGCGTCAGCCGTTTTGACAGTAACACCTCGGTTTCTTATCTCCCCTCCTCGGCCTCTCTCCAGCGGGCAGAGTCAGAGCATCTCAAACTGCTCCCGGTTCTTGGGGAAATTGGATGTTAATGGTGTTCACATCGCCTTTCTTTCCCTCCTTCTTCTCCTCCCTTTTGAGCCTGTCCCCGGAGCTATTAATATCCAACTCAAGCTAAACTGAAACTGTATTTCAACTTTCTCATTTTATTAGCCACAACCTGCAGTTGTTTATCCACAGGACCCGATAGGAACCAGGATCTTTTTTCCATTCTGGCCCCGGCACTTTAATGGCTCATAATACAAAACATAACAGCCATTACTAGGTCCAGGAGGAAAGTGAATATTTCATTTTCTGCATGTTTTATGTTCCAATGGGCTTCAGCTCCCATCAGAAGTAATTCTTACATATTTCACAGGCAGGATTAATGGAACAGAGACGTGTTCTCCGGTGCAGTCTAAGACCCAGCCAAGGGAAGCCCCAACGGAATCTCTCATTCTCCATTTGCTGGGGGGCTGCAGCTGACCACCTGTGACGGGAATTGGAAAACGCTGTCATGGGAATACTATAGCTCCCTTGGTTCTCCTCACCAAGATGGATCACCCAGGCAATATGTTGCAGGCCCTGGGATCAGAAGGACCTGGATTCAAATCCTGCCTGTCAGATGCTTACTGTCTGACCACATGCAACTGACCTAACCTCTCCAAGCTTTGAGTTCTTCATTCATAAAATGGGGAAAATCATAGCTGTAGCATTTAACCCGCACTGATTGTTATGAGGATCACATGGAATAATGACTGTAAGGTCTTTGAAAACATTAAAGCTCTATAGGTGTTATTACTCTCAGGTAGGAAAATTGCATGAATAGCAATAATAAGAATCCCATACATTTTTATTCAAGTATTCACATGCTAATGTAGCAGGCATATGCCAAGAGGTGTCATATAATAGTAATTACACCTAGCATTTACGGTTTGCAAAATACTTTGCAAATATTATCTGATGTGATCCTTACAACAACCCTGGAAGATAGGTGCTATTATTATCCCCATTTTATACTTGTAGAAACTGGAGCACGCAGGGGTGACTCACCCAGGGTCACACAACTAGTAAGTGTTTATGCTGGATTTGACCTCAGGTCTTCCTTACTCTAGGTCCATTCACTCCCATCCACTTTGCTACACTCTCTCTCCTGGACAACGGGTGGCTTTTCCTCCCCTCCCCTCCTCTTTCTTCCCCTCCCCTCCCCTCCACTTCCCTCCTTTCTCCCCATAGTGTTCTATTCTCTCATTTCTCATCACATGGCAGCATTATTCTGAAACTTCTCTTTTTCTTCACAGTGACCAAGGAAGTACCTTCTACCCAAACCCTTTTGGATTTTCCTTCCTTCACTTAATTGTAAGCACCTTGAGGGCAGAGACTTTTTTTTTCTGTATGTGTATGCCTAGTGCTTAACACATGGTTGGTTGGTTGGTTGGTTGGTTGGTTGCTGTCCTTGGTTCTGGAAGAGAACCAAAATGACATCACTATGTTAGAATCAAGTTACATACAGTGTGACTGGCTGATCAGACCAATTCAAGTTCAGAATGCTCTACCACAGATCCAGCACAAATAGTGCATGTGAACATTTGGGGTGGATTCTCTAAATTTGTGCATCTTGCCCTTCTTTAGATTCTGCTTTGCTCAGAGAGCACAGCACCTTCTCTAATGAGGGCACGCCATGCTGAGCTGTCTTGAGCCAGTGTCTCCCATGTCACACAATCAATTCCAGAGTTCTTCAAAGAGACCTTGAGAGTGTCCTTGTATGGCTTCTTCTGACTACCATGTGAGTGCTTGCCCTGTGCACATTCTCCATAAAATAGTCTTTTTTGGCAAGTGTACATTTGGCATTCGAACAACGTGGCCAGCCCATAGGAGTTACGCTCCCTGCAGTGGAGTTTGAATGCTTGGGCAGTTTAGTTCTAGAAAGTATCTCAGTGTCTGGTACCTTATCCTGCCATTTGGTCTTCAGAATCTTCCATAGACAATTCAAATGGAAGCAATCCAGTTTCCTGGCATGGTGCTGGCAAATAATAAATGTTTATTGACTGACTGACTGACGACTCTCCTGACCATTGTTCTGATGCTGACTCATAGCTTCCTCAGAATTGACTTCTCGGGAATGAAAAAGCTCCACAAACCTCAGCTGGACCTTAGGCTTGGACTTGAAAATGAGAAATACTGGCTTTACTCTTCTGTGTCTAGACCCAGAGAGAGACCTGTGTGTGCAGGTAGCTTCTGTGTAAATGTGAGGTCAGCACCTGACAGAGACACAGAAAAAGGCAATGCCTGGAAGAAAGATGATGAGTTTACAGGCAAAAGAGACAGGGCCATGATGAAAAGTGGCAAACACTTTGGAGTCTTGATGAAAGACACGAAGTGTTTTCAAAACCTAAACAAGAGTAGGTAGGGAGTCTGGGACCCCCAGCCTTACTCAGACATGGAAACAGGCTCACAGGCCACACCTTTGATGTAGTCCCAAAGGTGAAGAAGAGACAGCACAGTACAGAACCATGTGTTCTGAAAAACAGTGCTAACTCATCCCTTCCCTGGAAGTCATGAGGAATGTGTTAGTCAAAAGTGGAGGGGCAGCTAAGTGGAACAAGAGAGTAGAGCCCCGGCTCTGGAGTCAGGAGGACCTGAGTTCAAATCTGACCTCAGACACTTGACACACTTACTAGCTCTGCGACCTTGGGCAAGTCATTTAACCCCAATTGCCCTGTCTCCCCCCCTCAAAAAATTTTAAATGAAAAAAGTGGAATTCACCAGCAGGGAGAATGGCTTGACACCCTCTGGGAAAGGGAAGAAGACTTTCCTGACTATGGAGGCACTAAGGTATGAATTCATTCAGCATGTTATATTAGGTTAAATAAAATCCATCCTGTGTGTAATATCTTCATCTTCATCTGAGTGCTTACAGGGAAACTGAGGAACATCCTTTGGGGGGAGAGAAGAAGGGTAGCAAAACAAATCAAGTATTAATATTCCCAATGTTTTCCTAGACAGGGCAGGCCACATAGAGGTTCAGGAGAAACAAATCAGGTATCAACATTGCCTATTTTTTTCTAGAATAAGCTAGAAGGTTTATGGACAGAAGAGCAACCACCTCCCACTCCAAAAAAATACCACAGCCATGGTATCAGGGCTCAAGGCCCAAGTACACATAGATTATATTTCAATGCTTTTACAAAGATTTTATTTCCATAATGTGGGTAGTCTGTCCACCAGTGCAGATCACAATTCAGCCTTTCCTTCTCATCCTCTGTAACTCCTGTCTATGATCTCTGTAATTCCTCCAGTGAGGCCTCCCTTCAACATGCTGGAAAATTTCTTCTGTATTTTTCAATATTTGGGGGCCCCACAGGGACCCACTTTCATAGAGCCCTCATTTAATCTTAACAACAGGCATCTGAGCCTCAAAGTCATGTGGGTGGAAATAGAAATGCTGGAATTTGAGTCCATGTCTTCTTACTCCAAGTTCAATAATCTTTTCCATCATAAGGTCATTTTCAAGGAAGGAGGGAGGGATCACATATTTATTAAGCACCTGCTATGTGTCAGGCATTGTGTTAAACATTTTAAAAATTTTTGATCCTCATATTGATCTTGGGAGGTAGGTGCTATTATGATCCCCATTTTATAATTGAAGAAACTGAGTCATGCAGCAGTTAAATGACTTGTCCAAGGTCATACAGCTACTAAGTGTATGGAACCAGATTTGAGCCCAGGTCTTCCTGGTTTCCCTATCCACTGCTCTTGGGGTGAGGGGTGTTCAGTGAGGATTAGTACCTCTGGCATGAGGGCTTGCTGAACCCTTTTCAGAGATGCTTATCCACCTCTGGTGTTCATCTTTCACCCAACAACTTTCACCAGTGGCTCCAAGAAGCTGTAGCATAAGCTGTGGCCACACCTCAGTAAAACCATCTCTGCAGATGGGCTAAACCAGGTTGAAAGTAACCAACAGGCCTCAAACCCATCAGCGACTTAGGGGAATGTCTACCCCAAACTACCCCAAGCATGTGAAGACTTTCCCCAGCAGAATGGGCAGATGTTGTTCCAACAGCCATGAAGGTGGCTGAAGCAGGCTCTGTGGAGCACTTAGAGCTTGGTCAGACATAGAAGACACCAAGGCCATCCACTGCATCCTGGGCTATCACCAGTCATCCTGACTTTTGTCTTGCCACTGGATTTCGATGACTCTGGAAGAAAGAATGAGCATGATGACTCTGCAGCTCTGCCTCACTTAAATCCAATTCCCACACAAATCAAGACATCACCCCATGATGTCACTGGTCCTCTGAAAATGAAGGACAAACAATAATCCACTGCTCTACCTAGCTCTTTCTATACCCTTCTAGCTGTAACATTCTAAGTTTCCAGGTAAGATAAATAGCTTCCATTTTAAAGATGAGACACCTGGTGTCCAACAGAATGAAATGATCTGTCCAAGGTTACAAAGCTAGGTCATGGGAGAAAAAGAACTGGAATCTAAACCTGTGAGATTCTGGGCCAGTGCTCTTTTCTCTATATGATGCTGTCTCCTATGGAGAAGCCGCCATCACCAAAGAACTGACTATACTGAATATTTGGAGAAATTCAACCCCTACGTGTATTTCTTTTGAACTGATCATCCCATATTCCCTCCAGTCCTTCCTGGCTATAGACAAGGAAAAGTGTGGAGAGAGATAGTGTGACTTAAATTCAATGGCCCACAAGCCAAATTTTACAAACATAATAATTTATATTTATATGGCACTTGACCATTACACAGAATTTCCTTTACATGTTAGTAAGGCTGGGCATAGTGAAGCATGCTTGTGGTCCTTGCCACTGGAGAAGCTGAGTTCTAGCATTCTGAGCTTTCTTAGAGCTAAAGCTAATATAGTGTCCTCACTAAGTCCAGCACTAATATGGTAAGCCTCCAGGAATGGAGGACCATGAGGCTAACAAAGGTGGAACTTTTAGTCCCAGTGAATGTCTCAGGTCAGAAGAACAGAAGAGGTTAAAGCTTCCATGATGATCAATATTGAGACAGGCCCATGAGTGGCCATTGCATTTTTAGCATAAATAAGATAGAGTGATCTGATCTAAAAAAAAAGTTAGTATAATTATCCCCATTTTACAGATGAGACCACTGAGGTTCTGAAAAGTTGTATCCTTCCAAAGGACACATAGCTGTTAAGGGGGTTCAAATCCCAAATCTTCTGACTCTAATTCCAGGATTCTCCACATTATGACACCCTCTATCTAACCTTGCCATATTAACCAGGGGAGAAAGATTTCCTTTATTCCTTGTCCCTCAGTTACTATATAGAGCTGCTTGGGAGGTGACTATAATCTTTACTAGAGCTCCTCTTTGCCCAGGAGAGAAATCAGCTATCCAAATTCAAACAGAAGATGATAGAGTTAGGATAATGGAACATTTGAAAACAAAATACTTGATAAAGTTTCCAAACCTCATTAATGTGCTATAAGCAAGGCTGCCAAAGTAAAAACATATTCTCTTATAATGCCTCATCATAGCATGGAGGCAGCATGGGTTCTTGAAGGTCATGCCAGGGGAACATAGATATTGGCAGCCAACCAAGCCACCAAGTACAGACCAGCTCCAGACAGCCATCTGATGGTCAGTTGAAGTTCAGGGAGACCTACAACTAGAAAGCTGACTAGCATGAATGAATTTCTGAGACCATAGCAACTCCAAACTTCCATAGTTCTGTTGGGAGCATAACCATCTTTTCATTGACTTGGGTTTGTAACATTTATGCCAGGGAAATCAGGGCTTAATTTATTGTGATGTTGATTTCTATATGTAAGAAATGTAGATTAACCTTTAAAGTGTGTCAGGGCAAATTTTTTTTCAGAAAGCCAGTTGTTAAACATTTACCACCAGCACATCCTTGCATTTAGCCCAGGAGGATGTCAGTTTTTTGAGTGTTTGGCTGGTGATGATGATGGTGGTGGTGGTGGTGTTGTTGATGATGATGATGATGATGATGATCGCAATAGTGGTGATGATGATGATGGTAATGATTTGTATTCCCAGCACCCAGCACAGTGCTTTGTATTTAGCAGATACTTAAAAAATGTTAGTCAGGCATAGGGAAATTGAGATTTGTCTCAGTGGAAAAAAAACTCTTTAAGCTACTGAATCGCAACTCTTTTAAGGTATTAAAATATTGGGGAAGGGCTGAGCAGTACTGTCAGCTGGTTGCTCACTCCTTACCTGCCTGTTGGGGAGGGGGATAGAGGTGGGGTAGGAAGTTGGCCACACAAAGAATTGGAAATTGAGGGGATGACCATCAATTTGGGAATGGCTGAACAAGTTATATTATATGATTGTGATTTAAAAATACAATTATGCTGTAAGAAATGACAAGGATGGGGGCAGAAAAACCTGGGAAGACTTATATGAACTGATGCAAAGTGAAGTGATCAGAACCAGGAGAACACTGTACACAGAAACAGCAATGGAATAATGATAATCAACTATGAAAGACTTAGCTACCCTGATCAATACAATGATACATGATAATTCCAAAGGACACATGATGAAAAATTCTATCCATCTCCAGAGAGAGAACTGATGAATTCTGAGTGCAAATTGAAGCATGTTTTTTTCACTTTATTTTTCTTGCCTTTTTTTGCAACACGGTTAGTGTGAAAATGTTTTGTATGACTTCTTATGAACAATGGGTATCACATTTCTTGCCTTATTAATGGATGGGGGAAGGACAAAGGGAGGAAAAGAATTTGGAACTCAAAATAAAAATTTTTAAATTAAAAAAAGTCTAAAGGAAGTTGGTGACATCTTTCAGCATTAGGTCTACACCAGGTGCACAGAAACCAGAGAACATAGTACTCTGAAAAGTGTGCTACTCTGAGCCTGACAGCTACATATATCCTGTGTTTAGATGGCATATATGTTACTTGGATTATTTTTGAAAGAAGTTGGTTGGGAAGCTGGGGGTAGCTTGTGATATGGTGAACAGGCACTAGACTAGGCATGAGAGAACCTGGATTTGAGTTTCACTTCAACCACTTACTAGCTGTGTAATCCTGGGCGAGGCACTAAATCACTTTGGGTTTCAGTTTCCTCATCTATAAAAATAAATGAAGAAGGATTGGCCTAGATGACCCATGTTGTCTCTCCCTGATCTATACTAAATCTTCTCTAATACATTTCTGCATCTCCATAAGAATTAACTCCATAGGCTCAGCAAAAAAAAAAAAATGAATGTAAGTCAACTAAACATCTAACTTGTTCAGTCCAATCCTGCTGACACTTACTGAATAAAAATTCATTTTTGTTGTACAGATGAAACAGCCAAATGAGTAACCCAGTGGCCCAGAAGGGAATTATTGACCTGGTTACTGACCTTGCTCCATTCTCAAATGTCTCACCAGGAGCATCTGTCCTTTAGGACCCAGTCATCCTTATCTCTTACCCCTCACCTTGCTGCATCAACCCTTAGTTCTTCTCCAAGATGCTGTATGTGTGTTTTTCACACATGCACACATGCACACATACCTCTGAGAACTGGGTTAGGCCCTCAAGCCAAAGTGATGAGATGAATCTGAGCAGATGGGAGGGATGATGGGGCTTGGCTACTGATGTCCAGGCAGGAAACAAAAAATGCCCTTAGAGGATAGATTTGACAAAAGGAAAAGAAACAACACCAAGAAATGAACAGGACACAGATGCCTGTGAGGAAGGAGTATAGAACCACAGAATGTCAGTTAGGAAGGACTTGAGACATCCCTTAGCCCTACCCCTTCATTTTGAAGATAAGGAAACTGCGACCTAACGAACAGAATTTACTTGCCTACTATCACACAGCCACCCGGTAGCTGGGCTGGAATCAGAATCCAGGTCTCCTCATTAGCAAAGCAACCCTTTTTCTATTATTCACACTGACCCAAAAGAATACTGAGATAATGCTCTGGTCTATCATCTCTTCTTCTTCTCTTGCTTTCTCAGAGATTCAGAGAGTCAGAAGAAGGTTTAAATCATCTTGTCCAACGATCTACCCAATGTAAGATCTCCCACACTATGTCTGTGGACAGAATTCCTGACCTGGGAGGAAATTGGACTAGGACCATAGGACTGAAAGCTAGGAGGGACGACAACAACAATAGCTTTCATATAATGTTTTCAAATTTACAAAGCATGTTACAAAAATAAACTCATTTTAGCCTCATGACAGCCTTGGGAGGTAGGTGCTATTATTATCCCCAATAGGAAAGAAAGCATATTGGTCAATAGTTATGGATTTTTTTGGTCATTTTTTTCAGTATTAATAATATCCAAAATTTTCCCCACACCTTTGGTATCTATCTCTCCTTTAGTTTCCTTTTGAGTCAGTCCCTCAGTGCCCTTGTAATTACATCACCTCCAGTATGGTTCTCCTCTATGCACACTTGGTCTAATCAAAGTGCTCTTCCAATCTTTATTTTCTGTAATGCCTTTTTTATCCTTTCTATAAGTAGATGTGGAACTGTGATGTTAGAGCACAATTGTGATAGCTTTTGATGGTTAAAAAAATTGTTATAAAAATCTTTTCAGTAGAACTAGAAATAAAGTGGATGCCCATTAATGGGGGGATAGCTAAGAAAAGAGGTATAAGATGTTTTCAGGGAAGACTAGTACCTCTGGTGTGAGAGCTGCTGAGCCCTTTTCAGGGCTGTTTTCTACCTTTGGTGCCAACCTGACTCACCTAATTCTCGTCATCTGTGACTCGATGCTACAGCACATGCAGTACACTGGTAAACTGTTTTGGCAAATGGGCTAAACCAGGTTGAGGGTAAATGAGAAGTTTCAAATCCATTGGTGAGTAAGGGAATGCCTACCCCAAGCATGTGAAGACTTCCTCCAGTAGAATGTGTGGGTGAGAGCAATTTGTTCTAATGGCCATAAAAGCAGCTGTAACAGGCACTGTGGAGCTCTTAGAGCTTGGTTAGACATCAAAGATGCCAAGGTCATCCACTGTATCCTGAGCCATCACCAGTCCTCTTGACTTTGTCTGGCCACTGGACTCCAGTGACTCTGAAAAAGAGAGTGAGGTCAACAACTTTGTGGAACTCTGCCTCACTTAAATCTAATTTATGTGCAAATCAAAAGACATCACCCATACCATTTTCCATTTCAAAAGAAATGTGAGATGCACAAATTTAGAGACATCTCCACTCCAAATGTTCATGTGGGCTATTTGTGCCCGAGCTATGGTAAAGCCTACTCAGTTTATACTGGTCTGATCAGCCACAGACACAGCATACTTGACTCCAACATAAAGGTATCAATTTGGTACTCTCTGAGAAGGAAGGACAACAACTAACCAGCTAAGAAAAAAAGAGTTGCATTGTATAAATAAAAGGGAAGAGTTATGTACTGTAAGAAAAAATAAATATGATGAATATAGAGAAGTATGGGAAGATATCTGAACTAATGCAAAGTAGAGCAGGCAAAATCAGGAAAACAATGTAACAGTGAGTGTAACAATGAGAATGGAAAGATCAACAACAAAATGTTTGAAAATTAATGCTGAGGTCTTACAATGAGCTAGCTTAGCTCCAAAAAGTTGTAAGAGGTTTGGAAAGACAAGAGACTATAGATTTGGAGCCCTATAGATAATGTCAGATTTTCTTGATGTATTGGTTAGCTTTTCCAAAATTTTTCCCTTTTTTATTCTGCACATAAAGGATGGCTCTCTGGGTGTGGGATGAGAAGGGACACATTGGGAAATATAGTGATACAAAGACAAATTATATCAATGAAAGTCTATTTTTAAAAAGAAAAGATTAGAAATATCTTTGAAGATCTTTTTCCATTCCTATTCTGGTTTAAGTCACGATACCATGTTGTAAATAAGTGATGAGACAAATGAGGCATTTAGACAACAAGTGCTTTAGGATTTCAGAGTGAAAAGATGTCACCATGGGCTGGGGCAGGCAAGTACCATTTTGAGGAAGAGACAAGAGATAAGCTGGACTTTCAAGAATGGGTTGGACCCAGAGAGGAAGACGACTAGTACCTCCAGTGTGAGGGAACAGGAAAGACACAAGGCAAAGCATCAGGTAATAAACTCATTTAAATATTAATCTGAACTACATATCAGGAAGATAAACTCATTTCACTCAACATACAAGGTCTCCCAAAGCCAAATAGAAATGATGATTGTATCCCCTGTTGGAAATCATCTATGCCACTGCTGTGCTTCACTAGCATGGAGACTTGCTGGTTCACCTTGCATTTAACATTCTTCTAGTGAACATTTATGAAGAGCCTATTGTATACAGAGTATGATATCAAGCACTAGTGGAAAAATATAAAATTTTAAAATGAAAAAGTCCCTGATGTCGTGCAGTTCATAGCATAAAAGAGGATAAGACACACACTCACAACTATAATATAAAATATCCAATTCAATTCAACAAATATTTATTAATTACGTATTATGTGCAAGGGATAAGGGTATAAAGATAGTTAACACAACAGTCCTTACCCCCTTTTGGGGGGGTGAGGGGGTTAGAGTGGGTAGTGGGGAATAAGGGCAAGTGAATAGTAATCATAATAATTAATAATTAGTTAGCTAGCATTTAATTAGCTAATTAATAATTAGCTAGCATTTATACAGCACTTACCAGTTGCCAGGCACTGTGCTAAGCCCTTTGTAATTATTACATCATTTGATCCTCACAAAAATCCTAAGAGGTAGGTGCTATTATTATCCTCATTTTATAGATGAGAAAACTGAGGCAAACAGAGGTTAAGTGACTTGCCCAGAGTCATACAGCAAGTAAATATCTGAGGCTAGATTTGAACTCAGATTTTCCTGATTCCAGAACCAGAGCTCTACCCAATGTGCCATCTAGCCCTATAATAAAAATATATAAATGCAAAGTAATTTAAAGAGTTAGGGAGTAATAATAACTAGGAGTAGCTAGCAGGCCAACAGGAAGATGAAATGTGACTAAAAAGGCAGGTAGGGACAAGATTGTAGTAGGTTTTAAATCCCAGGATGGGGATTTTCTTTTTTTTAAGATTTATTTATTTTTAGTTTTTAACATTCATTTCCACAAGATTTTGAGTTACAAATTTTCTCCCCATCTCTCCTCCCCCCCACCCCAAGATGGCATGTATTCTGATTGCCCTTTCCCCAGTCTGCCTTCCTTTCTATCACCCCACTCCCCACCTTGTCCCCTTTCCCCTTACTTTCTTGTAGGGCAAGATAGATTTCTATACCCCATTGCCTGTATACTTTATTTCCCAGTTGCATGTGAAAACAGTTTTTAACATTTGTTTTTAGAACTTTGAGTTCTAAATTCTTTCCCTCCTTCTCTCTCTGCCCCCACTCCTTGAGAAGGTGAACAATTCAATATAGGCTATACATATATCGTTATGCAAAACACTTCCATAATAGTTATATTGTGAAAGACTAACTATATTTCCCTCCATCCTATCTCGTCCTACATTTATTCAATTTTCTCCTTTGACTCTATCCCTTTTCAAAAGTGTTTGCTTCTGACTACCCCCTCCCCCAGTCTGTCCTCCCTCTATCATCTCCTCCCTCTTATCCCCTTCCCCCCTAATTTCCTGTAGGGTAAGATACCCAATCTGATGAGAGTAAGGTTCACTCATTCCCTTTCACCTCCCCACTCTTCCCTTCCATTATAACAGCTTTTTCTTGCCTCTTTTATGTGAGATAATTTACTTCATTCTATCTCTCCTTTTCTCCTTCTCCCAATATATTCCTCTCTTACCCCTTAATTTTATTTTTTAGATACTATCCCCTCATATTCAATATATGTACGTATGTATGTACGTATGTATACTCCCTTCAACTACCCTAATACTGAGAAAGGTCTCATGAGTTACAAATATCATTTTTCCATGTAGGAATGTAAACATTTCAACTTTACTAAGTCCCTTATGATTTCTCTTTCATATTTATCTTTTCATGCTTCTCTTGATTCTTGTATTTTAAAGTCAAATTTTCTATTCTGCTCTGGTCTTTTCATAAAGAATGCTTGAGAGTCCTCTATTTCATTGAAAATCCAGTTTTTCCCTGAAGTATTCTACTCAGTTTTGCTGAGTAGATGATCCTTGGTTTTAATCCTAGTACCTTTGACTTCCAGAATATCATATTCCAAGCCCTTCAGTTTATCCTGATTGTGTTTCCACAATACTTGAATTGTTTCTCTCTAGCTACTTGCAATATTTTCTCCTTGACCTGCAAACTCTGGAATTTGGTTACAATATTCCTAGGAGTTCTCCTTTTGGGATCTTTTTAAAAAGGTGATCAGTGGATTCGTACAATTTCTATTTTACCCTCTCACTCTAGAATATCAGGGCAGTTTTCCTTGATAATTTCTTGAAAGATGATGTCTAGGCTCTTTTTTGATCATGGCTTTCAGGTAGTCCAATAATTTTTAAATTATCTCTCCTGGATTTATTTTCCAGATCAGTGGTTTTTCCAATGAGGTATTTCACATTGTCTTCTATTTTTTTCATTCTTTTGGTTCTGTTTTATAATTTCTTGATTTCTCATAAAGCCATTAGCTTTCATTTGCTCTATTCTAATTTTTAAGGAATGATTTTCTTCAGTGATCTTTTGGGCCTCCTTTCCATTTGGCCAGTTCTGTTTTTTAAGGCCTTCTTCTCTTCATTGGCTTTTTGTACCTCTTTTGCCATTTGGATTAGTCTATTTTTAAGGTGTTATTTTCTTATGTATTTTTGGGGTCTCCTTTAGTAAGCTGTCAACTCATTTTTCTTGATTTTCTTCCATCCCTCTCATTACTTTTCCCAATTTTTCCTCTACTTCTCTAATTTGATTTTCCAAATCCTTTTTGAGCTTTTCCATGGCCTGAGAACAATTCATATTTTTCTTGAAGGCTTTTGATGTAGGATCTTTGACTTTGTTGTCTTCTTCTGGCTGTATTTTTTGACCTTCTTTGTCACCAAAGTAAGATTCTATAGTCGGAGGGGTTTTTTTGCTGTCTGCTCATTTTCCCAGCCAATTACTTGACTTTTGAGCTCTTTGTCAAGGTATGACTCTGCTTCCAGAGTGGTGAATGCTCAGTCTGAAGCTGCAGGGGTTTTGTGCTGCTGTTTTCTGAGCACTTCTAGGCACCTGTAAAATTTCAGTTCTTCTGAGCTGGTATGGTCCAAGTAGAGGTGTTTACTCCTCTGCTGGCCTGTGCTCTGGTCTGTGAGTGACCTCAAGCACTTTTTTCAGCCTTGGAACTAGCGGAGGACCTTGGTACCTAGCAACCACAAACTCTGCCACACCAGCACTCCTCCTCGCCCCAGGACCACCAACCAGTACTGCGACCCAGATCCAAGCAGGGCAAAGGAAGAGAATCCTGCCTCAGTGCCAGCAAAGAGATCACTGCACTCCTGCTCTGATCAGCTGCTTGATTGCCCCCACCATCTTTGTGCCTGGAGCTCCAGAAGCAACCACTGCAGCCACCTCCACCCTGGAGCTGGGGCTGGACTGCACCCTTCTCTCATTCCTGGTCCAACAGAGTTTTCTCACTGACCTGCTCAGTTGTCTTTGGCGTTTGTGGCTTGAGAAGTCTGGAAACAGCCAAAGCTTAGTGATTCAGTGGCCTGAGGCCTGCTCCACCCAGTCTGCTCCAGGATGGGTCTGTGCCAGTGCCATTGCGCTCTGCTCCTAGCATGGTGCAAGAGACCCTTTCCAGCAACCATCTAGGCCATTTTGGCCTGGAGACTTGTTTCACTCTGTCATTTTGTGGGTTCTGTAGCTCTAGAATTTGTTTAGAGTTGTTTTTTACATTTTGGAGGGATTTGGGGGAGAGCTCCACCAAGTGCCTGCTTTTACTCTGCCATCTTGGCTCTGCCTTCAGGATGGAGATTTTCTATTTCATCTTAGAGGCAAGAAGATGTCATTAAGGATTTTTATGAAGGGTGAGTGTGTGTGTGTGTGTGTGTGTGTGTGTGTGTTTGTTTGTGTGTGTGTGTGTAATAGTCAAATCTATTCTTCAATTAACATCAATGTAACATCAATTTGGTACCTAGCAAACAAGCATTTGTCGGGGTAGGGGAAGGAATTCTTTTTCTTGGTGGCAATTGGGGGTAAGTGACTTGCCCAGGGTCACATAGCTAGTAAGTGTCTGAGGCTGGATTTAAATTCTGGTCCTCCTGACTCCAGGGCCAATGTTCTATACCACCTAGCTGCCCTTAAACAAGCATTTATTAAGTTAGCCCCTGTGCTGAGTGCTGGGGAAGGAAAGAGAGGAGAAGAGAGGACCAGAGAGAAGGGGAGAGGAGCATTTTATTAAGGCTAGGCACTGAGCTGAGCACTGGAGATAACAAAGAGACTCATTGCCCCCAAGAAGGTCATTCAAAGTGAGAACCTGAAGAGACTTTAGCCTGAAAGGGCCAGGGTCTCCCAATGCATCCTGGGCCATCTCCAGTTGTCCTGATGAATGTCAGACCACTGGACCCAGATAGCCCTGGAGGAGAAAGTGAGGCTGGTGACCTTGTACAGCCTTCCTTCACTCAAATCAAAGTCAACTGCAAGTCATGTCATCATTTCTCTGATGTCATGGTCCTCTTCGAGAACGAAGGACAAGCACAACAACATTCTAATGGGGAAAGACACTACACAAAGGGGAGCAGAAAGGCAAGAGTATGGGATGAAGATGAAGGCACCCAGAAATGGGCACGGTTATGAAGTCTGGGAGGTCCCAGGGCGGGGAGGGGAATGAAGGCTGGCCTGAGCTCCTCCACAAATGCAGAAGGAAGACACTGATGGAAAAGCTTAAAAATCCCGGAGCAAGAAAAAGAGCTGAGAGAGGAATTTGTCATTATCATGACAAAGAAAGACAAAAGACAGCCTCTTCTCTCGAGCATCTCACAGTCTAATGGGAGAGACCGCATGCAAACTGCAATGTACAAACAAGATATATGCAGGCTAAATTGGAGATAATCTACAAAGGAAAGGCACTAGCATTAAGAGGGATTGGAAAATGTTTCTCATAGAAGGTGGGATTTTGTCTGGGACTTGAAGGAAGCCAGGAGGTGGAGATAAGGAGAGAAATGTAAAGCACATCCCTGCCTTCAAGGAGTTATATTAATAGCTATCCTTTATATAGCAATTTATGGTTTGCAAACGACTTTACAAATATTATCTCATTTGATCCTCACAACAACCCTGGGAGGTAGGTTTGGCTATTATAGCCACTTTGCAGATGAGGAAATTGAGGCAGATAATGGTTAAGTGACTTGCCCAGGGTCACACAGCTAGGAAGTGCCTGAGGCTGGATTTGAATTCAGATCTTTCTGACACCAGGTCCAGTGTTTTATCCACTGTATCACCTGGTTGCCTTGGCTGCTTAGGGCAGACAGATTAGAAAGGGGACAAACTGGAGGCATGATAAGGGCACCAGATATTTAGAAAATTAAGTACCATGTGATGTTTGATGGAGGACAGTTCATTAAGTGTAAATGGGGCTTGGGAAGTGGGCAAAGGATATTAGGAAAAGCTTCCTAAAGGAGCTGTTATTTGAATCAGACTCTTAAAAAGCGTGAATTTGATGGTTAAAAAGGAGCAGAGGGAGCATTTCAGGGGAAAGCATGCACTGTCCCACACAGGGGAGGTGACAAAGCACATGGATGGGGCAGAGAGAAGTGGTCCGTTTGTCTAGAGCAGGGTAGTAAGAGAGGGCTGAGAAGACAGGGTGGCTCCAGGGAGGGTGGATGGGTGGAGGACCCCTAATGTCCCACAGAGGAGTTTGGACTTAAATTCACAGGCAACAGAGAACCATTGAAGATATTGGAGCATGTTTTTGTGTGTACACAGCAGTAATAATTGTTATGATTGCAACAATTGTAGTGATAAAGCACCTTTCTCCTCGCAAAGTGTTCCCATGTCCAGGATCTTACCCCAAAGCCACGAGACTGGTTGCCCTGCATCCCCTATCAAATCAGTGGCTACCTAGGAGCTCCCTCCAACCAGAGACTGCCTAAGCCCCACTTAAAGCTTAAAAACCCTTCACCCTCAAAGGCCCTGGCTGAGGCTAGCTGTAAGATTTTCCTTCCACTCCTCCACCTCCTCCTCCTTCTCCTTCTCCCTTCCGTCCCCCTACTGATTCAATTATTCACTGAGTGGAGTCCTAAGCAGTGGGAGTTAATCTCTTGCTCGTTCTTCTCCTCTCTCCACCCCCTGCGTAGGTGAGGGGGGTGCTCCGGGCTCTGTATGGTGTTGATTAGGGTATTGATCGGGTTGCAGCCCTCACTGCTTCCCACCAGAATATCCATCAATGCCATAAAGGGCAGCGTCCCTGAAACTCCACCCAGGGCTCAGGACCCAGACCACAGTGTGCCCAATCTTGGGGGGCCCAGAGTGCAGGGCTGAGATTTCCCTCCCCATGATGGTGGGATAGGGAAGGAATAAGAAAGCACAGAGCTGAGTCCAAAGGCGAAGCAGATACATTCTCTGGTTCAACCTGGATTTCTGTTGGCAAAGGAGGAAGAATTCAATAGGATCCCTGGGATTCCAGGGATCACCTTATTTCTCTCATCTTCATTCCCTTCTCTTCACTCCTAAGGCCATGGTCTGTAGTTCAAGCCCTGGTCACCTTTTGCCTGGATTGCTGCAAAAGCCTCCTACATGGTCTCTCTACCCCCAGCCTCTTTTCTCTCCAATCCCTTCTCCACCCAATGCCAAATTGATGTCCATAAAACACAAATCTTCCCAAGGAATCTCCTGCTCAAGAAACTCCAATGGCTCTCTCTTGCCTCCGGAATAAAATACAAACTCTTCTGTTGGGTATTTAATGCCCTTCACAATCTGGCTGAACCCACCTTTCCAGATTGACCTCTAAATCTGACATTTACACACACACACACACACACACACACACGTTCCAACTAAACTGCCCTACTTTTCCTTCCCTGAATCTAACATTTCACCTCTATGATTTTTCACAGGAATGCCCTCCCTCTTTACCTCCATCTCCTAGCTCCCTTCAAGACTCAGCTCAAGGGTTACCTTTTCTATACTTTTTAGTCTTGAGTCTCTCCAGCAGTCAGTGCTGCCCCTTTCCAGAAATAGCATTATATTTAAGTTACTTTACACATTTCCTGCCCCCCCCCTTCTCCTAGAATATAAGCTTCTTGAAGGCAGGGACTGTCTTTGGTTTTACATGCCTGGCAGCCAAGCTCTATTCATAAGTATCGTTGAATGGAATTGAATTCAATAGGATCTCATTATGGTGCAGCACTGGACTCAGTGAGAAGACCTGGTTTCCAATACTGGAACCATGAGCACGCACTTTAACCCTCTGAGCCTTAGTTTCCCCCTCCTGACCTATCTCACAGAGTCATGAGGTAGGTAGTGTTTGGCTTTACTGTTTACATTTTGTCGATTGTAAAGTACCATAGACTAACAGCTGGGTGATGCAATGGATAGAGTGGCAGCCCTGGAATCAAAAGGACTCATCTTCCTGAGTTCAAATCTGGCCTCAGGCACTCTGGGCAAGTCACTTAGCCTTTTTGCCTCAGTTTCCTCATCTGTAAAATGAACTGGAGAAGGAAATGGCAAACAACTCCAAGAAAATCCCAAATTTCGAAGAGTCAGATGTTACTGAACAACAACTAAAGTACTATAGAGATGTGAGCTATCATTAGTATATATTTATCTTTTCTGCTTCCCCAGGACCCAGGACAGATTCTTGCCAACTGTGCGTGATTAATAAACATTTAGTGGATTTGTTGTTGAATTCAAGTTTGCTTGTTTTTACCTCATGCTTTCCCACAGGCATTCTACCTCATCTTCCCTCCTGGCCATATCTCCTCTCTAACATTCTTCCAAACCTTTCTCAACACTCACTTTCTTCCTAAAACCTCCCCTCAATAGCCTTGCCCTTTCACATTCACAAGCATTATAAGCAATACTGTCATCTGCAATGAGTTTTGCCTCTCTGTAAATGTCTTATTTATGTTTTCTTGGATAGAAGTCTGGTTTTCTCCATTAGACTAGAAGCTCCCTGAGGGTGGAGGACCTTTCCTTGTATTCCACACCCTCACCACCCTCTATCCCAATCAAGTTCGAAGGAACTTGGCTCTGCACCAAAGAGGCACTCAGTATCAATAGGAAAAGGAGCCACTGAATAAGGCCTCCTGAGTGTCACAGGGTTCCTGATCTGGCCTCCTCCACCCTGCATCCCTGTGATGAGAAAGTTGGGGGAGGGGCACAGCACAGCTCAGGCCCAATCTCCTTAGGTTAGTTGTCGATGGCCAGACTGGGTCTGGAGAGGACAGGGAAATAGAACTGCTATGATTGCAAATTGATCTGTTGTGCTCAGAACTGGTTACTGAGAATGAATGAAACGAGTTGTCAATAAAGCATTATCTACTTGGGAACCTGGAACCACTTTATATCCTGTCCCCTCCCAACTTCTATCCCACCCTCACCCACTTCCTGGCTGCAGTTGAGATGCTGCTGTTCCAGTATAGACCAAGGGCATCTGCTCTGGGCCCTAAAGAAGCCCCAGAGCACAGGGGGCATGTGACCTGGGAGAGCCCTATAATGGGTGATAGGGATCCATGGCAGATTCTTGAGCAAAGGAGTCTTTACGTGTCAAATGAAAGCTATAAGGCCTCTTCCAGCTCAATTATCCTTAGAATCTGATTCTAGGATGACTACTTCTATTCAAAGTTTGTTCTCTCCTGCCTGGGTCAGTGCTGAAACTGATAGAGGGGCTCTCCATTGCAGGTTCAGTGGTTTGGTAGTCACATAATCAGCGCTTAGTAACTGGGAATCCCTCTAGATCCCTACAATTAGATTCATTTATAACATGTATTCCCCAGATGAGTTCTTCATTTGAAGATGGTCTGGCTTAGGATACCTAGACTGCCCTCCAGGAAACAAGATGGATCCATGGCCCCAAGGTTAGGGACATCACAGTGACAAGCTGACATTAAACTCTCTCTCTCTGACTCTCTCTGTCTCTCTCTCTCTCTCTCTCTCTCTCACACACACACACACACACACACACACACACACACACACACACACACTAGCTCCTTTCAAGAGTCCTTGCCTTGGTGGGTATGGAGCCAAGACAACATCTCTTTTAATTTATTTTCTTTCCCATTGGAACCACTTATGTTCCTTCTCTGACAAAAGAAAGAGCTGCTCTCTTCCCCTCCCCATCCCCCCATCCCACCTCCTCTCTCTCTCTCTCTTTCTCTCTCTCTCCCTCCCTCACCCTCCCCAGAAAAGAACCTCTCTGTACCAAAAGGATATTATCACAAGGACCTCCCCATGCTGTAGAGGCAAAAGAATTGGGGCCTGGAGAGATGGGTTCAGAAGAGGAAAGGGTATTTTGAAGCTACAGAGATCTTCTTTTCTCCCTCCCTCACCCCTTCCTCCTATTTCCTCCTTTTCCCTGTTTACCTTCTTAGGCCCAATAGAAAGAAGTAAGGTTAGAAGAAAGGAGCAGGGAAGAGGAAGAGGGAAAGAGGAGAAAGGAAAGAGATTGGGCAAGAGAGTGAAAAAGGGAATAAGAGAGAAAAGAATACAAATATAACATAATAAGAAAGAGAAATGGGGTAAAGGAAGGGAGAGAGTGTGAAAAAGAGAAGAAACAGGGAAGGAGGCAGAGGGGAAATGGGAGGGAAGAAAAAGACAGTAAGTCAAAAATTGGAGACAGAAAAAAGAGAATTCCAAAAAGGGAAGCAGAGAAAATGAGAGAGAGTGAAGGAGTGAGAAAGGAAAGGAGAAAGAGAGACAGGAAGAAAGGGGAACAGAAAAAAAAGGGAGAGAAACAGGGAGGGAGAGGAGAAAGGAAGAGAGAGGAGTGAAGGGATAAAGAGAAACAAGGTAAACAAATTAGCAAGGTTAGAAAAACCTACATAAATAAAGACAATGAAGGAAGATGAGAAAATTCAAAGACAGGCAGATATGCAATTAAGGAAGATGTAAAGACGGTCTGAGAGAGGCAAACCCAAGCATGACACACAGAGACAAAAAACAAGAAACCCAGAAAGACAAGGGCCAAGGGGGGTGGGGGTGGGGGGCTGAGGAGGGGGCGGTGACAAAGATGTGAAGAACAGCACAAAGAGAGAACCTTATAGACTGACCTAAAGTCAGCAAGAGAACGATGGATATGGGGCCGGTCAAAGACAGAACCCAAGAGACAAAGACAAAGCGTTCGTTCTCTCTCTCTCTCTCTCTCTCTCTCTCTCTCTCTCTCTCTCTCTCTCTCTCTCTCTCTCTCTCCCTCCCTCTCTCTACCTACCTATCTATCTCCCTCTCTCCCTCTCGCTCTCTCTCTCTCTCTCTCTCTCTCTCTCTCTCTCTCTCACACACACACACACACACACACACACACACACACACACACATCATGTCTGCTGGAGGAAGAAACCTGATCATGTTAACAGGGAAAAGGATACTTGATTCAACAATATTAGCTGCTAGAAGGGGGACCATTCCCCTACCTTTTCCTGCAACTGACTCCTCACAGCTTTCCTCTCACACCCACCCCCCAGCCCAGCCTCCATCAGGGGAAGGCTGCACTCCACAATGCAGAAAGCTTAAATGGACCTGACAGGAACCTTACACCTTGCCCCAGCTCTCTTCAGCTCTGACACACTCTGAGTGCTCCTGTCTTGCCTCGTTGGCTGCCTTTCTCCATCAGCTATCAGAAGCATATACAGCTCACTTTGCAGTCCACTGTCCTCCTCCTTCCCTTCTCACTCTCCTCCCCTTCCCAGTCCTCTCACATACACCCCATCCCCAGCTGCATCAGGAGCCACAACCCTTCTTGCACAAAGAAAGGCCCAGAAATGGACAGATCCTCAATTAAAGTCACACAGCACCAAAGCCAGCACCAAGGCTGGTCTCCCTACACCCTGAAAGCCCTTATTCCCACCTGTCCTGTTCCCACCCCCACTGTCATAGTGAGTCTCACCCAACCAATGCCAGATCAATCAAAACAAAACCAAGAATCTGGTTGCATGAACTTTCTCCCTGGTCCCCTCCCCACAGCTGGCATCTCCCCACCCTGCCATGCCCAGGTGCTCCTCCCTCTTCTGCTGGGGCATGCTGGCAGATTGCTGGGGAAATGGAATATTTCTGCAAATGCTACTTACTCTCAGGTCTCCTCATCCCCTCTGCCTAATGGTCCCCAGGGCTTGAGGGAGGCACAACCAAGCCCCTGGTGAAAGGCCTGAGAGGTGTGTATCATGTCACTAGGGCTTATGTAAGTGCACAGTGGTCGGCACTCAACTGAAATGATGTTTCCCAGCCTCTGAGTGCTGTGCGTCACTGCAATCTGCCACCTCCAACTCCTGAGTGTGAGGGAGGAGGGAGCTGTCCCTAGGGCAGGGTGCCAGGGTCCCTAGCTTCTGATCAGAGAATCACAGACTCTCAGATTGGAAGGGACCTCAGAAGTCATCTATTCCAATTCTGGCTGAATGGGAATCCTGCCTATAACACTCTGGTTAGTGATCAGAATTTTAGAGATGGGAAACTCATTACCTCCTGAAACAGCCTATTGCACTGTTGGATGGATCAAATTATTAGGATTTTTTCCCTTAAAATGAACAGAAATCTGCCTTTCTGCAATTTCCAACATCTGATGGAGCCATAGGAGGCTTGGTTTGGGAGAGGCATTGGAAAAGGAGGCCTTTGTTATTGGAGAGATTCCTTATCCTGCTTAGATTTTATTGTTATTCCTATAAGGGTTCCTCCCTGCCTTTGGGCCTATCTGGCCCAAATCCAGTAACGAAAGCAGGTGCTGGTGGTAGGGATCAGACTAGGTGACCTCGAATGGCCCTTCCCACTATGAGATTCAAGTATTTTATGATGCCTCTGTCTGACGGGGAGGAAGAATCTTGGGTTGCAAGGTTCTGAGATCCTCTGAGGAAGGAAGCCACTGGCAGTCTGGAAGACACAGGAGTGGAGAATGTGGTCCCTGACTGATTACTCTTCGCTAAGGCACTAGCACCATAAAGGAACAAGCTGGCAGAGGGGTTTTACATTCAGTCCAAGTCTTTCCTGTAATTCACCTCTCAAGATGGGACACAATCTCAGTTACCCCAGGAGTCTCTACAGTTTTCCAGAGCCTGATATATGATGAATTTTGCAGCAGGCGTGGAGGCAGGAGACCCAGACTGCTAAGCTGCAAAGCCCCAGCCCCATGTTCCCATACCTTGATTTCACTGTGCCCATGTATATGTACACATACACATGTGCATACATATACAAGACACACGTTAATGCTTATATGCATGTTTGCATCCTAAAACTTACGAATATACACAATGACTCTCATATATCCTGAATATATACACTAATATAGCATCACAAACCCGTACATACTCACAAATGCACTCAGATACGCATTAACATGTACTCACACACTTAGTCTCATGCATCCATTTTCCTGTTGCCAAGAGCCTCCAGTCTGTGGTCCCAAGTGGCTTCTTCTGCCTAGCACAAGCATGTCAGCCCACTCACATACCAGAGCAGCCCTCTTCAGTTTCACATTCCCATCTACCTAAACAAGCCTGCATCTGTTTCTAACTCCCAACTGCAGCCAGTGATAAAAGCAGCTAGGTGCCCTAGGGGACAGGACTTGGAGTTGGGAAGATCAGAGTTCAAATCTTGCTTTGGATACTTTCTAGCTATGTGACCCTGGGCAAGTCACTTAACTTCATATTCCTCCATAAAACTTTAGTTTCATCTGTAAAATGGGGATAATGATAGCATCAATCTCACAGGGTTATTGTGAAGACCAAATGAGATAATGTGTGTAAAGTGCTCTGCAGACCTCGAAGGCGTATGTAAATGTTAGCTATTATCACAAGACATACTTGGTGCTCTCAAGCACACATAGATGTGCTAGTACTCCCTCTCTTCTTTCCTCTCTTTCCACATTTCTTTTACTGCCTGTGCATCCAGGTCCCCCAGACTCCTCCTTGCATAGTCACAGACTGCCAGTATATTCATCCTGAAGGAATCTTGTTCAAAGTCCTCACTTCACAGATGAAGAGATTATGAATTGTCTAACATCACCCAAATCAAGATAATGGCAGAATCAAGACTAGAACCCAGCTCTCTTGACCTCTACTTCAACAATCTCTCCATGGTCCCAAGTTCTTCCCCTTCCTCTTCTTACTCAGGGTTCTCTTCTTAGCATCATAGAACTAGAGCCAGAAAAGACCTCATAGACCAGCTGATCTAATCCATGCATTTTACAGGTAAGGACACTGAGTCCAGCCATGTTGAGTGACTTCTCTCATATCATGCAACCAGTGACAAGATTTGAATTCAGTTCTTCTAACTCTAAAGCCCAAAAGTGATCTTTATACTGTGTCCAACGTCAATGCTCCCCCACTGTTGCCATTTAGAGACTTCCTCGCCCAATTCTGACTGAGGACACTGAGAAGAGGGCTTGAGCCACCTTCCTGTCTAACCTTCCCACTCCCCACACCCCTGGAATAGTGACCATCTCCTAGCCAGTGGAAAAGGAGGAATCCAATGTCTAAGATTCCCAGTCATGTAGGGGAGATGCAAAGTGAACCCTCTTTAGGGAAATTGATGATAGCATCAAGGTCCACCCTTCTTTCCCCTTCTTCACAACAATTTAAAATGTCAATCAAAGGGACACTGGAACCTCTCCCGTTCCAGAGCTCCCCCCACCCCACTCTGGTTTCCCAGATCCTAGTCCTGTTTGGTAAATAAATCGAGGGCAGCAGTAATAATATACCTGTCAGATGGCATCAAGCTTCCAATTTCTGCTGTCAGCTCAGCCTGGCCTGGTCGCTCTGTTCTGAGATGCTGCCATAAGTCATCCACTTCCCCTACATCCCATCAAGGAAGGGGGCTTCCTCATTAGCCAGCACAGATTGAGAACAGACTTAAGGAAGAACTTTCAGACAACAAATGTTAGATATTAGGAAACATGCTTAAGTGATGTTTGTAGAAACTCCTCTACAGATCAGGGTATAATGGGGAGGATCTGGAGCAGGAGAATAGCCATCACAGGATTCCATTCTCCCTACCTGAGAGGTAAGGGTTACTTCCACCTGGAGTAGGGGAGGAGGGACCCCTCATAGCAACAGGGGTGTAGCCTAGCCCAGGATCTCAATGATGGGAGATCAATCGTATTAGAAAGTGAAATCACCAGCTTCTCAGGTTGAATGGCTCAATGGAAGAAGCTTGGTAGGACAGAACCACATTATCTCTGGAGACAGAGGACCTGTGTTCAACTCTTACCACTGGCAATGATTAATAGCATTGACCTTGGATAAGTCATTTGATCTCTGAACCTGGACTAGATGACCTTCGAGGTTCCCTTCAGCTCTAGAACTATGATCCATTCTCCTCCCTCTAGGCAAATCTGCACCTATATCATCATGCATGGATAAGAATCTATCCATTTAAAAAAAAACTCTCTAGAGAGAAATATTTCACCCTTCCCCCTACTCCTCAGCCTGCTGCAAGCCAACTATTCCAGTGTCTGACAAGGCTTACTGTCCAGAAGTTCTTCCTTCTATCTAACATGCCCCCTCCTCCCATCCCCTAAGCTTTAGTTCATTTTTTCTTTCTCTGGACTCACTGGATTGAGAAAGTAGCTGAGTCATACATCTTTACACCCCCTCCCAGACCTATCTCTTCAATGATAAAGAAAAAAATACCAGCTCTTGCCTAATCCATATCCTTGGGGTATATGGGGGTATTCAGGAAGGACTCTGGTGTGAGGGCTTGCCTGACCTTCTCAGGGCTATTCATCCATCCACCTTGGGTGTCACCTCTTGGGACATGTCCTAAAAGACTCTGATGAAAATATCCAACAGCCCCTTTTAGTCCACCTAGGGCTTCTCCAGTTAACCAAGGTGGATGAAAAATTTACTCTCATCCAAATAGAGAACATCCAAGAGATTGGAGCAAGTTTATTTCCATGTTGTTCAAAGAAACCAAAATAAACACAAACAAATTTGGCAACACAAAGCTTGAGGAGGGACAGACCCCCCTCCGTACTCCTGCTGAGTCTCTGTGGTCGATGCCGCCTGCTTGGTGATAGAAGGATGAGTAACTCCCAACCACCCACTGAGCTGGGAAGACATCCCAGAGACTGATGAGCCCAGGGAATCAAACATGGCTTGGGCTAACATGCTGACAGAGGCTCCCTGATTCTCCCTCTGTGGTCTAGGGAAATATAGTGAGGAAGTACCCAAGGCCCACCCTTGGAGAGGCCTCTTTTTACTATGTATGATTTCATGTGGCTATTAATAACAACTCAGAGTTCTATAGCAGTATGAAATTTCTCCATTTTTTTCTTAACATCAACCCTATGGAAAAGGACCCACATGTACAAAAATATTTATAGCAACTCTTTTTGTGGTGGCAAAGAATTGGAAATTGAGGGGATGCCCATGAATCGGGGAATGGCTAAACAAGCTGTGGTATATGAATGTAATGGAATACTATTGTTCTATAAGAAATGATGAGCAGGCAGACTCCAGAAAAACCTAGAAAGACATATATGAACTGATGTCTAATGAAGTGAACAGAACCAGGATAACATTGTATACAATAATAGCAACACGGTTCAACAACCTGCTTTGATAGACTTAGATCTTCTCAGTAACACAATGATCTAAGACAATTCCAAAAGCTTCATGATGGGAAATGCTATCCACATCCAGAGAAAGAACTATGGAGTCTGAATACAGATCGAAGCCTACTGTCTTCTCTTTTTTTGTTTATTTTTTCTTTCTCATGACTTTTCCCCTTTGTTCTGATTCTTCTTTCACAACATGACTAATGTGGAAATATGTTTAATATGATTGTACATGTATAGCCTATATCAGATTCCTTACCATGGGGGGGGGGAGGAGAGAGGGAGAAAAGATTGGAAATCAAAATCTTATAAAAGTGAATTTGAAAACTATCCTTACATGTATTTGGGGAAAATACTATTAAATAGGAAAAAAAAAGAATTTAAAAGAAAAAAACATCAATCCTTTGAGGATAGTGGCGCAAGTATGATGGGTCCCATTTTACAGAGGTGGAAAAGAAGCCCAGAAAGGGCAAATGTCTAGTCTAGCCTATGGAGGCACAGCTAGTAAGTTGCAGAAGCAGGATTCAAACCTTTGTAACCTGAGTCTTCTGATTACAAGTCCAGTGCCTTCTCCATGACACCATGAACTTCTTCAAGACCCTTCAAATTGCATAGATCTAGGCAGCTCCATTGGGGAGAAGGGGAAGGGGAATGGATTCTCATTGGCCTGGACTGTTTAATCACCAGTCTTCCGTGGAAGCTGGTGATGGAAGGCAAAGCCACTCTGTGATCCCATGCTGAACTTAAAAGTGCTAGTCAGTCAGTAAACAAGCATTTATTAAGCACCTACTAGGAACTGCACTGAATGCAAACAAAAACATGCACCCTCCCCTCAAGGAGTTCACAGTCCAATGGGGGAAACAAAATATGAACAACTATGAACATACAAGACATTCCAGGGATGATGGAACATGATCTCAGAGGGAATGAACTCACAAGGGGGTGGGCACTGGGAAAGGTCTCCTATAGAAGGTAGGATTTGAGCTGAGGAATTGAGGCTTAAAGGAAGCCAACAAGTGGGGGTAAGGAGAAGGAGAGCATTCCCCACACAGGGGACAGCCCATGAAAAGGCACAGAGTCAGAAAATGGAGTATTCTGTTTGGGGAACATTGAAAAGCCAGTGTAGTTGGATCATAGGGTACATTCCTAACAGTAAGAAGGTTGAAAAGGTAGGAAGAGGACAGGTTTGAAGGGCTTTAAATGCCAAACAAAAAATAGTATAATTGATGCTGGAGGGAATAGGGAGCCACTGGAGTTTTTGAGTGGAGGTTGTGGGAGGAAGGTAACATGCTGGATTATTGGGCTTTGTTTGCCCAGCTTTCTTGAGTTATCCTGGATATGCATGTTCTATATCCCCTGGAAGGATACAGAAGTCCCAGATTCAACACTTGCCCAGTCTTAATATCAAGGTCTCTACTGGCTCCCACACAGCACCTCAAACCTTACCTCCTTTGTTCTCAAATTTCTACTCAAATAACAGGATAATGCCTCCCCCACCCCCCACCTACCACCCCCTCAACAAGAATGCTTGGCTCTTGCTGTTGTAGATCCCAAATAATGTGTTCGGCCTATGCTGCAACTGCAGATCTATACAGCAAGAGCACCGAAAGCGTAACCTCAAAGAGGCAGTGAAGTGTCATGGTGCACAAAGTACTGAACCTGGAGTCAAGAAAATCTGAGTTCAAATCCTGCCTCAGACACTTACTAGCTGTGTGACTCTAGACAAGTCACTTGCCTCAGTTTCCTCATCTGTAAAATAGGGATAATAATGGCACCTACCTTCCAGGGTTGTTGTGAGGATCAAATATGATAATATACATATAAAATGCCTTACAAACCTTAAAGTGATATATAAATGGTAGCTATCATAATTATTGACACAGAAAGTGACTTCTCAGCCCCAGGTTTGTTATCTATAAAATGAGGAAAATAACACTTTAGCATCTTAGAGTTTGTCAGACTTTATTGAATAGCCTGGAACTTGTGAACAGATCTGTCATACAGGGTTTCCCATTGCACAAAATTTGTTGTATCTGTATCAACAAAGGAACATGAATAAAGGATGTCAACAAAAGCTTGAATATTCATCAGTACTTCAATGGATTCTTAATCTCATTAATGGAACCTTCCTTCTAATTGTGTTTATCACAATCCAACCATGGCATCATTCTGTGAAAGGCTTGTCAATATCCTTCATTAAATATCTATGGAAGTCTACCCAGCTATGTAGCATCACCAGGAGAGTGATGTTGCAAGAGAAAGAAAGAAAGGAAGAGAGAAAGAAAGAAAGAGAGAGAGAAGGAAAAAGAGAAAGAAAGGAAGGAAGCAAGGAAGGAAGGGAGGGAGAGAGGAAGAAAGAAAGGAAGGAAGGAAGGAAGGAAGGAAGGAAGGAAGGAAGAAAGAAAGAAAGAAAGAAAGAAAGAAAGAAAGAAAGAAAGAAAGGAAGGAAGGAAGGAAGGAAGGAAAGAAAGAAGGAAGAAAGAAAGGAAAGAAAGAAGAAAGGAAGGAAGGAAGGAAGGAAGAAAGAGAAAGAAAGAAAGAGAGAGAGAAAGGAAGGAAGGAGGGAGGGAAGGAGGGAGGGAAGGAAGGAAGGAAGGAAGGAAGGAAGGAAGGAAGGAAGGAAGGAAGGAAAGAAGGAAGAAAAGAAGGAAGGAAAAGAGAGAGGGAGGGAGACAGGAAGGATGAATTTTTGTTTCAGAAAGAAATTTTGGGATCACTAAAAGCCGTGTGCCACTTCCCAAAGGCAATCCAAACTGCTTTTCATCTATTCAATTCTATATCTAGTTCATTGGCCTTCTGCAGGTTAGTTCCATGAGAGTATACATTAGACTGCATATGAGAGTCTGAAGCATAAGCATTCTTTATCCACTTAGTTTTTCCTGCGTGGATAGTTATGATAGTCATTTGAGTGTCTTTTTTTCCTTTTATCTCATCCAAGAGGCTCTTCAGTGTTCTGGGGCTTGGTGCAACCAGCACAATGTCAACTACAAACACGAGCATAGGAACTTGAGACTTAGAACTGAATGGACTCTGAAAGATCAGCTAATGCAACCCCTTCATTGTACAGATGAAATCACCTAAAGAGAAAAAAATAACTTGCCACTTGGTTGCCCCAAACAACAAAGAAATAAATTTCCTCTGGTGTTTTGATGTCGGGATGGCACAGTTGGGATTTGAACCTATGTCTTCTTATTCCACACCCTACATTCCTCCTATTATACCATGCTGTCCCCTCAATGTTACATCCGAAGGACCCCACTAGCTTTGTGAATCTCTCGTCCACTGAATATATTTTTATGATTGTAACAGGGCTTTGTCACAAGCCCAGATCCCCTAAGATAGAGACATTGATGTGGGAGACACCAGGGACTTACTTATGAGAGAGGATGGTCTATGTATCCCTATCATATGAGTGACAATAGCCTCTTTCCATTGGCTAACTAACCAGAACAGTCTTTAAAACTACCAGACTAGGGAAGTCTGTCTCTTCCTGGCAGCGTCCAAAGGGTGAAAGTCCTGATCACCCACAGCACAAGTGCCATGAAGTAAACTGGGTGAAGGAAAGGGCTGTCTCCCTCACATTTGGCCCTCTGGCCCCAAGAAGTAGGTTCTGGGGTACGGATAGTTTCATTGTCTTTTTTTAATTCTAGGAGCTTACCAGTCAGTTTGGAGTCAGAATTCTGGGCTGTGTTGTTGCCAACCAAATGGGGAAGTGTTGAGAAGCCAGGGTGCCTGATCAAGACCAAGGTGGGGGACTTGGAATGGGCTATGCTATAAAAGAACTGAGTTAAACTATGAGCCTAATCTTCCCTTCCTCAGAGCACAAGGTTGTGTAGGGGGGGAAGGGGAAATTAAACTCCCAGGTAGGGGAGTGGATATTTGTTTGTTCTTGTTATATTATTATATAGAAGGGAATTGTTATATTGTTATACATAGTTATATATTATATATATGTTGTTATGTTGCTTTATATATAGTTACATATTATATATTGTTATATATAAGCGAATATTCCTTTGTAAAAGTTATTCTAACTGTTAAGTGTTTAAATGGCAGTGGAGTGGAGGGGATCACCTAAAATTAGAGGAATGCCATCAGTGGGGGCTCAAGCCAGTGGCAGAGAAATTAGGCTCTCCTTTGAAAGATACTAGAGAACCCCGGGGACAGGGTGAAATGTAACAGCAGCTGGTGTTCAGGCAAAGGGACCTAGTATTGTCACTATTACTTTATATTAAATTATAGAACATGATATTCATTTAAACAGGTTTCCACTTGTATTTCATTACTTCATAAGGTGAAAATATAAGATAATACACACAGGTCACTTGTAAGCAACAGACCTCTTTGGGCTTCAGTTTTCTCATGGTTAAAGCCAGTGGGTTAGATTAGATGATCTCTGAGAATTCTTAGGTGTCTAAAAAAATCCCACAATTTAATAATTCTAATGACAGACTTACCTTAAGTGTTTTGGCTGTTCATAACAAGCCCACCAAAATGAAGCTTGTTTCCACCATTTACTCGAAAGTCCTTTAATATCTTATCAGCACTAACTATAGAAATGGCATAATTGTAACTACTTAGAGACCCACTTTTTTCCTCTTTGGAAAGAGTAGATTGTGTTCTATCTTAAAATAATTTTGTCAGTTATATCAGAGGTCTGGTGTTGGTTAGTGGAATTGACAAGTCTTAGAGAGTTTCCTAAGGCTCAGAGCAGTTAAGTCCATGGTCATATGGCTACTAAGTGTCAGCAAAATTTGAGGCCAGACATTTCTGACTCTAAGTCCAGAACTCTGTCTACCTAGCGGAAGCCACTCCTCCCCCATTGACTCCATGTGGCACTAAAATGGACACTCCTGGAATGAGAGAAGGTTCGGTTTTAGCCCATCTGAAGAGGTATGGTAAGGACAATTTAATCTCAATTAATTTGTGTTTCTCTGACTCAGAATTCTTTATTTTTAATGTTACCCTTTCTTTACTAGGCAGCAAACTCTCTTGATACCCCATATCTCTTTTGGGCTCTGCTAGTGGAAAGAAGACTATAAGCATTTTTTGAATTACATACTGTTTTCAGCGATCAACAGAGTATGCAACAGTCTTGTCACAGGTGGAAACAGAGAGGCTGGTATTGCCTAACATCAAAATTGCAGAGCAAACCTAGAGGGAGTGGCCTGAGTTCCTGATAGGATAAAGAGATTTTAGCTCAATCTCCTTTCCTTACCAAGATTCATCAGGGCATTTCTTCATATATACATATGCACAAATGTGTCGAAAGTTCATTTTTGTACTGTTACTTAACAAGGGTCCTTCAGCCTCACCTGAAGTTTCCAGAGCATAGCCAGGTTCACATCTTCCATTCTCTCCTCTCCCTCATGCCACATATCCAATCAGTTGCCAAATCTTGTCATAACTTTCTTCTTCTTTTGACTCAAACAGCCGACACCTTATTTCAGACAATATCACTTTCACTTGGACCAGTGTAAAAGGTTTTTCACTTACGGTGAAGGAAATGGCAAACTATTCCAGTTCCTTTACCAAGAAAAACCAAAGAGCCAGACATGACTGAAACAACTGAACAGTAACAAACATTTATGAATGCTCTCTTATTAAAGCTATCTTCCATACTACTGCCAAAATAATCTTCCTAAAGCGTAGGTCTGAGTCACCTCCCTATTTGGGGAATATCAGGGGTTCTTTGTTGACTTTTCGATATAATATATACTTCTCTATTTGCCATTTAAAGAGTATTCTGACTGCTTCTTATTTTCCCTTGTGTGTTGAATATTCTTCCATATTGTGTACTCCATGTTCCAGCTAAATGGGGTCACTTGCTGTTGCCTAGTAAGTAGCATTCCATTTCCCACCCCTATGCCTCTGTCCACCATACCCTTCCTTTTCATTTCTTTCTACTTTTTGGAATCCTTAGCCCCCTTCTTAGTTCACTCTAGGTTCCACTCCCTACATGAGATTATTCCCTATCTCCCACCCTTCCACAATTGTCAGTGGTCTCCCTACCCTATCCCCTAATGAAACTACTTTTTCTATATTAAGTATTTATTTTTCTCTGTATGTATTGCACTTTGCCCAAGCCCTAATGAATGCAAAGTCCATGAGGGCACATATTATTTTGTTTCTGACTTGGTATCCCCAGAGCCTTGCGTATAGGAGCCATTGAAAAAAAATTATTGCTAATTCTGACTTGCTCAGAGTCATATAGCTAGGGCCAGAGACCGAACTCACACCCAGGTCTTCTGAGAGCAGCATGGTACTATCTCTCTCAACAATGTCTCCTCAGACTCTCCAACTAGTCAGTGACAGTCTACCCAAGGGTTAAGAAGAATTTTCTCTACTAGAATCTTTTCTGATGGGCAGGAGGAAAGAATGAACAGTGCCCACCAATAAATCTGGTCACCTCCCCTTCTAGCTTGAGGAAGGCTGTGGCTGGGGTGGGGATCACCAACCCTGTCAATCCCATCCAGAGAGAGTTTAGTGATGGCCAAGGAAAGGGAAATGAATATGTGAGAGCTAGCTTCTCCCCCTCCTTTCCCCTGCTGGCACTGCCCCCATCCAGGGCCTCCCTGCCTGCCTGTGAGTGATGGGTTTATCTTCCTGGGACAGAGAGGAGCTTTTGACGGAAGATATGACTCCCTTGAACTCTTCTGTAAGCAAGCTCCCCAGGAGGAGGGAATGGGGGGGGGGAAGGAGAGGGTGGGAGGAGATGCTATCCAGCTCAGGCTTCTGTTTGTCACTCAATCAGAAATAGAGTTTCTATGTGTGTTTCCCCCACCCCCACACTCCCACTGGGAACTCAAGCCCAGTGGTAACACCTGAGGGATCTGTAAATATCCCACAGGCATCTGGGCCCCTCAAATCCAGCAGAAAAATAAGATTAAAAAAATAACTCTACCAACACTCCCCCCACCACCATCAGCACCACACACACACACACACACACACACACACACACACAAACACACACACGTACCTTAAACACTCATAAGTCTGTTGTCACCCAACCCAGTGCATTTTGAGAGGCTTAAAAAATCATTTCTCTAAAATGTCTGGCCTTTTTTGGAAACCTCAGCAATCTGAGGGCCAGGAACACATCTGGGCAAGGCAAAGACACATCTGGTCCATTCCTGTTATCTCCCCAGAGGTCTTTCCATGCGAGGAGAAGCCTTACCATCTCTCCCCCAGATGTTGGCTCTCACGGCACTGGTCTCCTCTGTTGTCCACAACCCAAACAGCTGGCGGGCAAGAATACTGGGTTTGGATTCGGTATCCAAAATAATCATGGCATATCATAGATCTGGAATCAGGAGACCTGGGTTCCAGTTCTGACTCCACAACTTACTTCCTGTGTGACTATAGGCCAGTTACTTCCTGGTGTGAGGTAGTGGGAAAAGACCAGATTTGGAATCAGAAGACCCAGGTTCAAACTCAGGCTCTGCCACATGTGACTATGTAAGTCCATTATTCTCATTGAGCCTCAGTTACCTCATCTGTAAAGTGGAGATTATAATGCATTATCATTGTGAGAAAGGTATTTTGCAAACTTTAAATCATTGTGTTAATGTGAGCTGTTATTATTATTTTTATTATTATTATTGATCTAACTTGTGATTTCATCAGGCTGCCAGAGAGTACTTCCTTTACCAGTGGAGGCAAGCACCTGTAATCTATAGTCAAAGATTTGCCTAAGGAATTAAGAGGTTAAATGACTTCCTCAGGGTCATATAGCCAATGTGTATCAGAGATGAGACTTGCACATGGGTCTTCCTGATTCCAAGGTTAGCCCTCTATCCACTATCCCAGGCTGCTTATTAATATCAATAGATAGTATTTTATCAATTAAATGAAGGAGTTGGACTAAAGGTACTGCAAAGGACTTTCTAAGTCTAAATCCTCTGACCCTATAAATGTTGTTGTTGTGGTTGTGTTTGTCCTTCGTTCTCCAAGAGGACCATGGCGTCAGGGAAATGATGACGTGACTTGCAGTTGACTTTGATTTGAGGGAGGGAGGGCTGTGCAAGGTCACTAGCTTTACTTTCTCCTCCAGAGCTATCTGGATCCAGTGACCAGATATTCATCAGGATGACTGGAGATGGCCCAGGATGCATTGGGAGACCCTGGCCCATTCAGGCTAAGGCCTTTTCAGGTTCTCACTTAGAGTGAGGTAAGGCCCATTCAGTGAGCAGGACTCTTTAAGAAGGGAGTCAAGGGATGGCCCCTTTAATTACAAAAAGAGTCAAGCTGGGAGGGGAAGACCCTCCTATTCCAAAGAGAAAAAGTTATCATTGACATTCACTCTAAGCCAGGAGGGCCAAGAATAGATGAATGAATGCCAAAACATTTATTAAGTACTTACCACGTGCCAGACACTATGCTAATATGTCATATACTATGATCTATTCTCTGCCAGGCTGTGAATGAAGGGCAAGGTGGGATAGATTAAGGTGCCAGGGAATATTGCTGCAAGTGTTAGGAAGGAGTGAGGAGCCACTGAGCTCCACTGCTATATGTGTATGTTTTAATATCAATAATAATATTTATTATTGTTATAGTATTTATATAGCACTTCAAGGTTTGCAAAGAACTTTACATATTTTAACTCATTCGATCTGTTTACGTCAGTCAGTTAAATACTGAGTGTCTAAAATGTGCTCTCACTGCTGAGAAGGCACCAAAAAACCCATTTGGTCCCTGTTCTTAAAGAATTTACAATCTAGTTTAGAATCACAGGATGTTAGGTCCTCAGAAGGTGCCTTCGTCATCCTCGGTTCAGAGGTTTGGCGCTACAGCAGTCCTTAGAGGCTGTCTACTCTAACCCCCACCTTTTAGATATGAGGAGCCTGAGGCCCAGAGATCCAAGGATCTAAGCGGCTTGCCACAGCCCACAACAAAACAAAACAACGACGGGAGGAGGACAAGCACCCAGGTGTCCTCACTCCCAGACCAGTGTTCTTTCCACTGGAAAGACTAGATCTACACACACACCTGTGACCCAGTTAAGGGCTGAAGTGTGTGTTACCGCCTCTAAGCGATATCATGAGAAAATGATGCTTCCTGTGTCCTTGGAGGGGATGGAGGAGGAGAGGGGGTGGTGTATGACTGAGATTATAGTCATAATGCAGTGCGTCTATAACTCTGCAGATTATCCCTGGCGCAGGGATGAGGAATTAACCACTTGGGAGGAGTGGGAGGGACCATGCTAATGGAGCTGAGTCAGAGTGGCTGAGGGCCTTCTCCAGAAGTGGAGAGCTGTCTGAGGACCGCTAGGGAGAGGAAGCAATTTGAAGCAATAGAAGGAGCAGACTACACGCCTGCAGGTGTGTGTGCTCCAGATAGAAAGATGGCTGGGATCCTGTGTGGCCAGAGTGGGAGGGGAGCTGATCAGCTATCCATGCCTGACCAGATCAAAGGGCCGAGCCAGAAGGGAATCCTGCCAGAAGTCTCCTGCACCTGCTGGATAATTTCAGCATGGTCTCATTTCTTTTCAATTCTGCACACTTAAATGTCACCTCCTCCATGAATTTTTTCCTGATTTTCCCCCTGTAAGCAATGCCCTTCCCCACCACAAGATCACACAAAGATTTTTGCACCCCTCCCATATGCTTCAAATCATGTAAAACTACATTTTAAAGCTACCTGTTTATTGTGTATCTTATTCCTCTACTGAACTGCAGGGTCCATGAGGGCAAGGAGCATATCTTATCTACATTTTCTATCTTTCCTAGAGCCTAACAATATACTCTGCACGCTTCAATACTTTCTTCCATAGTTCTGGGAATGTATGGTCTCATCAATGTGGGTGTTCCCTCCAATCATGCAAATCAAAACTTACCAATGTTATCAACTTATACAACTCTCATCCATGTGCTCACATAAATCCTCCACAGGGAGTCCACTGGCAACCTTCCTCTAGCTATCTGGACAATGAGTGTATACCACTGGCTACATAACCAGACGATGACTGACTGCTACACACAGTTGGTGCTTGTTAAGTGTTAGTTGTAGAGCTAGTATGATAAATGGAAAAGAGCATTTGGAATCACATGACTCATATTTGAATTTCAGCTCTGCTACTTATTAATTGTGTGACCTGACCATGGTGAAATCATTTCTATTCTTTAAGCTTCTGTTTCCTCATTTCTAGTGCCTAGAGATTAGTGTGGTCTGGAGTAATCAGGAAGCTCTATCATGGATGACTTGAACTGGGCCTTGAAGGAGAGAGAGAGAGAGAGAGAGAGAGAGAGAGAGAGAGGAGAGATAGATAGATAGATAGATAGATAGATAGATAGATAGATGGATGGATAGATGGATGAATGGAAGGATAGATAGATAGATAGATAGATAGATGGATGGATGGGCAGACAAACAGACAGACAGGTACACAGGTAGATAGATAGATAGATAGATAGATAGATAGATAGATAGATAGATAGATGATGGATAGATAGATAGATAGATGGATAGATGGATGAATGCAAGGATAGATAGATAGATAGATAGATAGATAGATAGATAGATAGATAGATAGGCAGACAAACAGACAGATACACAGGTAGGTAGATAGATAGATAGATAGATATGTGATGGACAGATAGATAGACAGATAGATGGATGGATGGATGGATTGATAAATGGATGAATGGAAGGGCAGATGGAGAGAGAGAGAGAGAGAGAGAGAGAGAGAGAGAGAAAGAAGAGAGAGAGAAAGAGAGAGAGAGATGATGGATAGATGGATGGATGGATGGATGGATGGGCAGACAGACAGATAGATAGATAGATGATGGATAGATGGATGGATGGATGGATGGGCAGACAAACAGACAGACATAGATAGATGATAGGTAGATAGATAGATAGATAGATAGATAGATAGATAGATAGATAGATAGATAGATGTATTGTGTACATGTATATATATATGTATATATATGTAGATATGCCTATTAAGAGATGGCAAACAATGGAAATAGGTGTCAGAGGCTAGTGGAACAAAGGGGCACTAATACACTGTTGGTGGTGCTATAAACTGACCTGACCATTGTGGAAAAACACTTGGAATTCTATAAGAAAAGACAGTAAACTATTTCTATCCTTTGACCTGGAAGTCTTACTTATGTGTGTATATGTATATATACGTATATATACATACATTTATATATGTGTGTGTGTATATATGTATATATATATATATATATACATTCTCTAAGGAAATTAAAGTCAAAAAATAATAGCTAGTATTTATATACTGCTTTATGGTTTGCAAAATGCTTTACAAATATTATCTCATTAGATCCTCATCACAACTCTGGGAGTCAGGGGCTATTATTAGCCCCATTTTACAAATGAGGAAATTGAAGCAGACACAGGTTAACTGACTTGCCCAAGATCATACAGCCAGTGAGTATCTGAGGATAAATTTGAACTCAGGTCCTCATGACCCCAGTTCGAGCACTTTACCCACAGCACCACCTGGCTGCCTAGGCCCCCTGTATTCCAAAATATTCATAACGCCACCTTTATGGTAGCAAAAATATCTGCAAACAAAGAGGGAGAGAGGCACCAACTGGAAAATGGTTGAACAGTGTGATATATGAAAATAGCAGAACATTACTATACCATAAGGAACTATGAGTATGAGAAATTCAGAAAAGCACAGCAAGTTTTTAATGAACTGATGCAAAGTAAGTAGAATTGTATACACAACAAATGCAACAATCTACGTGAAAAGAACATGAAAAGGAAGGTGAGCACTATAATTATAATGACAAATCTTGGCATCTCCCTTCTTTTCTTTGGAGAGGATGGAGATGATAGGTAAGGAATGTTGTATATACTGTCAGAAGTAGGTGCTATGTCATTGGTTTTATCAATTTTCTATTGCATGGAAAAGCCCACTATATAGAGATGTGTGTGTATGTGTGTGCATGTGTGCAGCATAAGCACGCATGACATAGGGGCATATCCAGAAATAACTCATTTATGAGGCTACCAGGACCTTATTCCTGTATTTATTTACTGTTCAAGTTTCCTATAGAAGCCATTTCCTCAAACAGATGTTTTGAACCCATGGATTTCAGAGTGGAAAAAAAATCTTGATTTCTTGTTTAATTGGGGGTAGGGAGTTGTTGAGGGAGAAAAGACAGAGCAATGTAAAACAGAAGACATTAATAAAACTCTGTGTCTTTGTCAAATCTTATGTCTCTTCCAGAGCAGATGCCATAACTCCAGTGGTAATCTGGGAGTTCCTATCAGCAGGGACCATGTGCCCTGTACTCTTTGCATTTTTGTGATCCAGTGGGAATTATAGAAAACTTGGAGTCAGAGGACTTCGGTTCTAGTACTGGTTTTCCCATCATACTAGCTGTGTGCCCTTGGGTAAATCACTTAACATTGCTGAGCCTCAGATTCTTCATCTATAAAATAGAGCACATCATGCTTACACTCCCTCTCTCACAGGGCTATTGTAAGCAACATTCATTTCTAAACCCTAAAGCCCTATCGCATCAGTCCTCAAAATGGGGTCCCCAAAATCCTTTCAGGGAGACTGTGAAGTCAAAACTGTTTACATATAAGACTGAGACATTGTAATTTCTAATGTGGTAAATATTGTTAGATGTAACCCACATAAGCAAAAGCTCTTTTCAGGGTCCTCAATAATTCTTAAGGGTATAAAGGGGTCCTAGGACCATAAAGTTTGAGAATTGAGGTACTGTGGAAATGGGGACTATTATTATTCCTTCCAGCACCTAGGACAGGGCCCTACATGTAGAGAATAAGTGCCGAGACCTCACAGACTAGAGATTCTGTCTAGTGACTCAAGACAGTACAATCACAGACAGAAGGGGTCTTGACCCATTTGCCTCCAGGCCATTTGGGCATATATTATGTAGATAGAGAGCAGGAGTTCACTTCTAGCCAGCCAGTCCTGATAACAGCAGAGTCTAATAGAATGATAAACCCACCTTAGATTGGACAAGTAACATCACCACACCAGACAGGGCTCATTTAATACCGGGAGATGGAGACAACTCCTCTTTCTTCTTTATGACTCTCCCTGGAAAACTCTGACTTCTCTGATAGGAGAGATAGCAGGAAGAGGTAGCCCATGGGATTGTCTCAATCTGTCAGCAGCCCTGCAGCCCAGGCTCCAGGTTGGGTGTGAGTTCTGGGGGAGAGCGCTGGAGTTGTTGAGTGATTTCCTTAGCCAACTTTATAAAATCCCCATCATTGCCCACTGATAGACGCTCTCTGGCCCTAACAGCTAGGTGGCGAAGTGGATAGAGTACTGGGCCTGGATTCAGGAAGACCCAAGTTCAAATCCAGCCTCAGATGCTTACTAGCTATGTGACTCTGGGCAAATTACTTAATCCTGTTTGCCTCAGTTTCTTCATCTGTAAAATGAGCTGGCGAAGGAAATGGCAAACCACTCCAGTATCTTTGCCAAGAAAACCTCAAATGGGTTCACAAAGAGTCAGACATAACTAAACAATAACAAATAAAATTCCCATCCCCTTCATAGACCCTCCCCAGCTCCAATTTGAGCAGGAAACTCTTGGGTTTTCTGAGCTATCCACCACTGCACCCTTCCCCTTCCTCTACCACCACTCTGAGTTAAGGAAGAAACCTTGGGATTTTTCTGTTCCTGAAATACATGGGTGAAAGATGCCTATTTGCAAAAATGGCCTCTGTGGGGAGTTTGATAAGAGAGTAAATACAGTAATGAGGTCCCCTCAGCCTTATAAGTGAGTAGATATGGTGATGAGGCTATCCTCATTCAGGTGTGCCCCCACCAGTCAGTAACAATCAGTAGTCTGAAGTCAAGCCCTCTAATTCCATCCATGCCGCCCGTCACTGAAACCATTACTATTCATGGCAAGGAAAGCAGCAGCCCTGGTAACTAACTGAGTGTTACAGTGAGTCATGCTGGCTGCTAGATGATCTATGGTATTTGCTCTAGGTAGAGAGAAGAGAGATTGATGGGCAGCCACAAGAAACACAAACTCTATGACAAGTGTTAAGGAAAGATGCTTAGAAACTGGAGAAGAGACATAAGGGTATCTTCCTAGATGCCTTCCCTGGGGTCATTCTTTCCTTCTTGAGATCAATGCATCTCTTTGTCCAAGGCCAGACAATTCAACACAGAACCATGTATTAAGTGCCTACTGTGGGCCAGGAACTGGACTAGCCATTGGAGACTCAAAGACAAAATGAAAAAACAATTTCTACTCGTAAGGGGCACAGGCACTTAATAAATTGGTTAATTGATGGAGTATATTTTAATTGTGGAGATGTAATATATAACTCAGTAAGCAGATACATGATCATTTGGGGAGGAGAAAAGAGAGAAACAACAATGAGAAGGATCAGAAAAGTCTTCCCCATGTGAATTGGACAAAGCATATGAATTTAAGTCTGGAATGAATCTAGGAATTCCAAGAGGAAGAATGGAGTTAAGGAGTGCATTACAAGCATCAGAAAACAGCTTGTGCAAAAGCATGGAGGTGGGAGATAGAATGTCAAGTTTGGGGTACAACAAGAAAGCCAGTTCAGCAGGAGTATAGTATACATGGAGGAAAGGAAAATCATGAGAAAGAAACCTAGCAAGGTAGTCAGGATCCATTCTATGAAGAGCTTTAAATGCCCAATGAAGGAGTGTATAGTTTGTCTAGAGGCAACAGAGAGCCACCAATGTTCCTGGAGCAAGGGAGTAAAATGTTTATTTTTATGCTATAGGAAGATCATTTTAGCCAGTATATGGAAGTTGGATTGGAAAGCATAGAGGGCTTGAAGCCAGGAGTCCAATTAGGAAGTTGGTTCAATAGTCCAGTCATGAGGAGATGATCTACAGTGGTGACTGTGTGGGGGGAGAGGAGACAGATGTGAGAAATGTTGTGAGGATAGAATTGACAAGACTTGGCAACTGATTGGATGTGGGGGCAAAGTAGGAGAAGGTAAGGGAAAGAATAGCATTAACTCCAAGGTAGCAAACCTGTATGGCCAGAAGAATATAGAGGGAATTATTTAGGAGAAAAGAAATTTCTTTTTGAATTTGATGTTCAGTTGGTGATGAGAGTCTCCGGATTGAGGCTGGATATCTAAGTGTAGGAATCATCTGCATAAAATGATAATAGAACCAATTGGACCTAATAAGGTCACCTATGTTTGCCTCAGTTTCCTCATTTGTAAAATGAGCTGGAGAAGGAAATGGCAAACCACTGCAGTATTTTGCCAAGAAACCCTAAATGGGGTCACCAAGAGCCAGACAACTGAAAAATGACTCAAAAACAAAAGAGTGTAGAGAAAGAAGAGAAGGGAGTCCAGGACAGAATACTGAGGGATTCTCATTGTTAGGGGATGGGAATAGGATGTCATTTTAAAAAACTGTCTAAGACTGGGAAAGGATAGGTTTCAAGTACTCAAGACCTGGAAGCACCCAGAGGTTATGCCCTTATTTGCTCTAGAATGGGCTAACACCTGAGAGCTGCAGATGTAGCATTCCTTTCTATATCTCTACCACTGTTACCCAGAGTAATGTATAAGCTAGGGCTACATTGAATTTAGAGGGCATCAGGGCATGGACTTCAGAGGACACTAACAGCCCTTGCTCTCCTTCCTCAAATTAGAAATGACAAAATTGGTAATTAGCACAGCACATGTTAAACCACATATTTCTCCCCTGATCTCAAGGCTACACCCCAGGACAATCTTCCTTCCCAATCCTCAACATAGGCTCTGACTCACCCACTGCCCCCTGGAAGGGGAAGGACTCTTTCTGCTTGCCTAAGATGCAGTTTCTGCTCCTTGCCCCACTGTAAAAATTGCTCATTACAACTCTTCTAATGCTAGCTCCTACCTAGCCTCCAAGGATCCAAATCATGCCTAGGTCCACAGTTTACATGCTCCTTTATTCTCCTTAGTTCACATGGGTGTTTAGTGCTCACGCTGAAATGAGGAGGATTTAGTTAAAACCCTCAGCAGGACTTTCTGGATCTGAGACCTTATTAGAGGGAAAGCTATTCCCCCCATAGTGAAGAGTCAGGGTTCTACAAAGTCCAAATCAAGAAATAAAGGCCTTGGATATGAGGGCAGCCCACACCCATACCTAGGACCATGTCCCTACATGCTCTAGGGGCCTTGGTCTCAATAAGCTTCACAACAAATCAATCTTACCTCCCCCAAACAGCACCTCCTTCCAACCTCCCTATTTCTGTCACTAAGACCACCATCTTCCAAGACCTTCAAGACAACCTAGACTGAAAACCTTGAAGTCACCTTTGACTCTTTTTTTTCTTTCATCCCCCTGGCTCTCATTGCCTGGGTTGCCCCAGTTGCTTTAGTCCTATGGATTCCTTTTACTCCACTAACTCTTCTTTCCATCTCTTCATCTCCCTTCTCACTGCCCAGTTTAGGCTTTTGTAATACCTCTCACCTAAACAATTGATCGTAACCATCTTCTGACGGGTCTTACTGCCACCAGTATCTCCCCTGTCCAGTTCATCCTTCATACAAGTGGCGAAATAATCTTCCTAAGGAACAAATCCAATCAGGTCACTTTCCTGTTCAAATTCTGAGTGGCTCACCATTGCATGACAAATAAAATACCAACTCCTTAGGGTGACATTTAAGGCTCTCTATTCACAATCCGTCTCCAACCTGTTCTCCCAGATGTATTTCACTCATTCTACTTTTTCATCGAACCAAATTTCTCTTTGTTTTCACTTATCTCATCCTATCTCCTTTTATCTCTATCACGTAGGCCATTCTTCATGCCTGGAAAATATAGTGTCCCTATCTCTACCTACTGAAATTCTTCTTTTCCTTCAAAGCCAAGTTCCACTGCTTCTTTGTCCATGAAGTTTTCCCTGATTCCTCCAACTGCCAAATGAAAGGGAGCTCTCCTTCCTCAAAATTTTGTAAAATTTGATCCACTTTTCCTGGCTCTCTCCTTTGCCCCCATTACATTTTGCCTTATAGCACACTTATTTATGCATATACCTTATTCCTCCCTTTAGATTATAAGCTGCTTGAGGGCAGACACTGTGTCATTTTGAAACTTTATGTCCCTAGTAATTAACACAATGTATATGTGATGCCTTATATTAATTAAAAATAATCAACTTCCCAAGGACGAGATGAAGAAGGCTATATTAAAGCCGGTTTTTTTTAAGATGTGGGGCTTTTAGTAAATTACAAGCTCAATATTTTGTAGTTTAATAATCAGCCAATAAAGCTAATGTGAATCTAGGGCTGCAAAGAGTGAAACTTAGCTGCCAGTGAGCAAGCCTCTCAAATCTGCCCTGCTCAGACACACCAGGATTTTATTCAGCTGGAGGATCATGGTTTAGGAAGGACATTGATACACTGAGGTGTGACCCGAGGTGGGCAAAAGGCCTTGTCTATGAGACAGAATGAATGAATGGATAAAGTATTTATTAAATACTTACTATATGCAAAGCACTGTGCTAAGGACTGGGAAAACAAGTAGAAAAATAAGACGGTCACAGCTCTCATGGAACTCACATTCTAATGGGGAGACAACACATATGGAAGGCTTCAGATGTAAGTCAGACAGAAAGGTCCCATGATCCTTAGGGTGCAGCTGCAAAGCAAATGTTAATTCTTCCTCTTTAATGTCATTTCCACTGACAAATTCATGTCAACTTCTGATGTGGAACCATTTGACAATGCCAAGGACTTTGATGGCAAGAACTTGCTTTTCTGGGTTTTTAATAGCTTTGGAGCACCAGCAGGAGCAGTGGCCAGGCTGCATCTCCCCTGGGGTTGCTTCACACAGTGGTGGCTGTGGGCACTGGCTGGAAGCATTGTTGTCCTCAAGGCTCTTGAGTTCAGGGTCCTGAGCTGTCTTTAGGGGGTCTGGCTGGAAATGGTGGTAGTTGGTAGGGACTGCTAGCCCTTCGCCATAGGAGTTGCTTCCCCAGAGGATGTCTATGACAGCTGGGTTGGAAGCCCATGAGGACATGTTCAAGGAACTGGATATTTAGCCAGAAAAAGGGTGGGAGCTGAGGATGCTAGTTGTCTTCACATAACTGAATGGCCATCTTGTGGAAGAGGAATTGTCCTTGTTTTGTTTCGTCTCAGAGGGCAGAATGTGGAGCAATGGGCAAACGTTGCAAAAAGGAGAATTTAGGCATGATGTCTGGAAAAACTTCCTAACAATAAGCTCTATCCATAAATAGAATGGATTGGACTGAGAGGTAATGGATTGTCCTTTATTGAAAGTCTTCATACAGAACTGTTAAATACGTTTGAGCATGGGTATGTTTGGGAGTTTGGGGGGGTTGTGGGTAGGACTAGATGCTAAGTGAGGTCCCTTTCAATTCTAAAATTATGTGACTCTGTAAAAAATGTTTGTTGAATTAATTCATGAATGAAAGAGTATGTGGATGAATGGATGAATAAATAGGACAGTTAGATGGATTTGGAAATGGTTTAATGGCTGGACCCAAAAAGTAGTCATTAACTGGTCGATGTCAACTTGGAGAGAGATCTCTAATGGAGTGCCCCCAGGATCTCTGCTTGGCCCTGTGCCTTCCGTATTTTTAACTATGACTTGTAAGAAGACATAGATGACATGTTTATCAAACTTTCAGACTGCACAAAACTAGGAAGAAGTGTTAGCACTTTGGATGACAAAGGCTGAATCCCAAAAGAGCTCAGACTAAAAAAATGGGCAAAATCTAAGATGGATAAAAACATAATAAGAATGAAAAAAAATCTTCTTTACTTAGGCTAAAATATATTATTCCTAAATAGAAGATGGGAGAAACATGAGTAGATAGCAGTATATTGAAAAAAAGATCTAGGGGTCTGAGAGGATGAATCAAAAGTGTGACATGACACATAGTAGATGATTAATAAATGCTTATTAAATCAATCAATGAGCATTTATTAAGCATTTACTATGTTCCAGGCACTATGCTAAGTACTTGGAATATATACTTACATATATAAATATATATACATACATATATATATACACATATATATACCCTCAAGGAGCTTACACTCTAATGTGAGACAACATGCATATAAATAAGATACATACAGAGTAGATATAAGGTAACCTTGTGGGGGAAGGCACAAGCAGCTGAGGGGAAATGTGAAAGACTTCCTACAGAAGATGAACTTTGAGTTGTCTTGAAGGATGCCAGGGAGATCAAAAAAGGCAGCAAGGAAGAAGAGGAGTATTCCCTCTCTGGGAGACAGGCAGTGCAAAGACAGGGAAATGAGAAATGCCGCATCAGGAACAGCAAATAGTCCAGTACTGAATCCAAGGAGTGTGGAGAGAGGAAGAAATGCGTTAGAAGACTGGAAATGCAGGAAGTAGCCAGGTTATGAGGAGCTTCAAACAACAAACAGAAGACTTTCTCTTTGATCCTAGAGGTAACAGGGGACCACTGGAGTTTCTTAGGTGTGTGCTAGCAGTGTGAAGCATGACATCACCAGACCTACCCTTTAGAAAAGTTTCTTTGGCAGCTCCATGGAACGTAGTTTGGAATGGAGAGGAGGATTGAGGCAGGGAGACCAAATAAGAGGCTATTGCTATAGCCTGGAGAAGAGATGATACAGGCCTAAACTAGGTGGTAAATGTGTGAGTGAAAATAAGGGTTGTATACAGAGATGTTGTAGAAATAGAAATGACAAGACTTGGCTCCTGACAAAATATGTGGAGTGAAAGAGAGTTATAAGTCAAGGATGGCATCAAAGTTGAGTGGAACTCTGGACATTAATAGGGAATTTTGGTAAAAGGGGTGTGTTTGGTGGGAGGGAAGATAGTGCTTTTTTCCACTGTACTTTGGGCATGTTGAGTTTTAGATGACTACCCTATAGGCACCCAGTTTGAAATATCCAATACTAGACTAAAGCTAACGAAAAAGACTGGGCTTGGATATTTAGATCTGGAGCCATTTACATAGAAATGATCATTGAACTTGACGGTGCTGATGAGCCCACCAAGTGGACTAGCGTAGAGAGAAAAGAGATGACAACTCAGGACAAAACCTTGGGGGATACCTACAGTTGTAGGTGTGACATAGATGAAGATCTAGCAAAGAAGTCTGAGAAGCAACAATAAGGTAGGAGGAGAGCCCAGAGAGAGCAATATCACCACAACCCAGAGAAGAGAGTATCCAGGAGAAGGTGATCCATTGCATCCCAAAGAACTTAAGAACAATGAGGTCTGAGAACAGGTCATTATTAGATTTGCCAATTAAGAAATCGTTGGTAACTCTGGAGAGAGTAGTTTTCTGTTGAATGATGAGGTCAGAAGCCAGATTATGGAGGGTTTAGAAGAGAGTGAGAGGAAAAGTGGAATCAAAGAGTGGTATTTTCCAGTTTTGCTGAGAAGATAGGAGATAATAGCTGGCAGGAATGATAACGTCTAGAGGGTTTTGTTTGTTTGTTTTAAGGATGGTGAAGATTTGGGAATACTTGTAGGAAACAGAGAAGGAATCAGTAGGAGGAAGAGACTGAAAATTAAAGAGGATAATGAGGACAAACAGCTGATAGAAACAGGAGAGTATGGGGTCAAGGGTATGTATTGAAAGATTGTTGACCTTGGCAAGGAGAAGGGTCACCTCTTCATCAGAGATTGGACTGAAGTAGGAGAAAGTGGTAGATGATGTGGAGGGGAAAAGGTGTGAGATGAGGAGAAGAGAAGAAAAGCGAGTTCTTGGTGAATTGCTTTGACTTTTTCAGTAAAATATGAGGCAAGATCTTCAGTGCAGAGTAGAGGAGGGGAGTTGGGGGAAGCTTGAGGAGAGAAGACAAGATTCGGAACAGTTCCTGGAGAGTGGGATCTAGGTCCAATTAGTGAGGAGTGGAATGATTGCCTTGCTAAAATGAGGGCTCAGTTGAAAATAGATGGTACAAATTTGCAGTGAACCCATTCTATACAGCTTTATGACTGTCCCCAGCTCTACTCAGCAGCTCATGAGCAGGAGGCAGATAATGGAAATATTCTAAACCTGGGGGCTGGCAATCAGTAACCCAAAGCTAAGGGTAGCTAGGTGACATAGTGTTTAAAGTGCTGGGCCTGCAGTCAAGAAGACTCATCTTCCTGAGTTCAAATCCAGCCTCAGACACTTACTAGCTGTGTGACCCTGAGGAAGTCACTTAATCCCATTTGCCTCAGTTTCCTCATTTGTAAAATGAGCTAGAGAAGGAAATGGCAAACTACTCCAGTATCTTTGCCAAGAAAAACCTACATAGGGTCACAAAGAGTTGGACACAACTGAAACGACTGAACAACAACCCAAAACTAACACTGCCCTAGGCTACATTGGGGAGCCTAGCATCCACAGATATAATAGCTCCATTCATCTCTGTCCCAATCAGGCAATATCTGGACCACTGTGCTTGGCTCTGAGCACCACATTCTAGGAAAGACACAGACAAAGGCAGGTGAGCAAGTAGTAAGTGGCCAAACAAGGATGGATAGAAGGAACTGGAGGTATTTAGCCTAGAGAAGACAAAGTGGAAAATGGGGAAAGGGGAAAAACACAATAGAAATCTTCAAATATTTGAAGGTCTGGCACAGGAAAGAAAGAGTAGACTTGAACTAGGAACCGCTAGAAACCATGCCCAGGAGTTCAGCTTATGCCAGGGACTAGCAGCTAGGTGGCACAATAGATAGACCATTGGGTCTTGAGTCGGGAAGAACTGAGCTCAAATTCAGCTTCAGGCATTTCCTAGCTAAGCGACCCTGGGCAAGTCACTTAACCTCTGCCTGCCTCAGTTTCTTCAACTATGAAATAGGGATCATAATAGCATCTCCTTCCTAGAGTTGCTGTGAGGATCAAATAATATTTGTAAAGTGCTTACCATAGTGCCTAGAATATAGTAGGCACTATCTGCAGGCCTGTTTCCTTCCTTCTTATGTGCCAATTGTAGCCAAGGAACTAGCCCCATCCACAGTCTACCATATGATTTTGGGGAACATGGACACTTCATGGAGAATAACTGTGAAACAATGACTGGTAACCCCACAGCAGTCATCAGACCTTCATTTACTTATTCAACAAGCATTAATTAAGTGCCTACCATGTGAGAGAATATTAGATAGTGGCATCTTCCAGACTGGTTCCCCAATGCAGATTCTAAGCCAGTCTAAGGGATTCCAGGCAATACTACCCTTTTCAATGATAGCTCCCAGAAAATGAGAGGTTCTGTAGGGCAGGTGTATGGTAGCATTGTAAGAGTTCACACTTATGTCACCCCTTGAGGTTTACAAAGCACTTTTCTCACACCAACTCTGTGAGGTAGGTAGTGTACATTTATTTCTTCTCATTTCATAGATAAGAACACTGAGACTAAGGCTTATAGGTATTTTGGCTCTGGACAGGGGAGACATTTTAAAGTAGGGGCTTTCCCAATGTTTCTCATACATCGAGAGGTCAAAAGGCTCCAACGTGTAAAAAATCAATCTTATATGTGTCAAATCTCTAGTTTCTTTGAAGATGTAGCCTAGGTGTACCCACACTGTGTGTCTAGAGAGAATTTCTCTAAAGGCACTTACATGTTTTCTCAGTTGCCTCCATCTTCCCTTCGACATACACACAGAGACACAGATGCAGATATAGATACACACACACCGAGAGACACTCCGTTAAACTCTAAGCTCCAGGAGAAAAGGGGACTATCTTTTGCCTTTCTTTGTCTCTCCAGCACTTAGCACAAGGCCTGGACTATGGTAGGTACTTAATAAAAGTTTACACTCTCTCTCTCTCTCTCTCTCTCTCTCTCTCTCTCTCTCTCTCTCTCTCTCTCTCTCTCTGTGTGTGTGTGTGTGTGTGTGTGTGTGTGTGTGTGTGTCTGTCTCTGTCTCTATCTCTGTCTCTGTCTGTCTGTCTGTCTCTCTCTCTCTCTCTCTCTCTCACACACACACACACACACACACACACACACACACACACACACACACCTCCCACCACTTCAGAGGTGGAATTTACCTCTCCTTTCATCCCAGATCCCTTCAGAAGGCTTGTGACTGTCGACCTCGTCCCCATGGCCATAAGGAGCGCATAATGAAGAACAATGCATGAAAACTTCGGAGGCAGAGTCCAGGCTCGATGTCAGGAAAAACTTCCCAACAATTAGGGAGGCAGCATAATGTAAGAGATGGTGAACCTGACTTGGAATCCAGAAAATGTGAAGTCCTGACTCGACCATTTAGCAGTTCTTTTTACCCTGGACAAGTCACTTAACCTTTCTCAATTTTAGTTTCCTCATCTGTAAAATGGCAGTAAGTAAGTTCCTCCTCAGGGCTGATGTGAAGATCGGATGAGATGGTCTGTGTAAAGCACTTTCCAAACCTTAAAGTGCTATGTAAGTATCAGTTATTTTATTAATGTTGTTGTCATCCAAAAGTGTGATGGGCTGCTTCGAGAGGTAGTGACCTCCCTCTGACTGCAAGTATTCAAGCAGAAGCTGGATGAAGGATTTCATGGTCAGGTATATGTTGGATTAGAAGGCCACTGAGGTCCCTTCCAATTCTGGGATCCTAGAACTCTAGGAAAAGAGATAAAATGACTGTCTGAGATCGCACCACATATAAGTAGTAATGTCTGGACTTGAACCCAAGTCTCTGGATTCAGAGTCTAATGCTATTTCTACTAAACAATGCACTACAGACACTGCTGGCTGAGGAAAATAGTGGCTGGTAGAAGAACACTACAGTATCCGGCATTCATTCATTCATCACTCAACAAATATTCATTGGGTGCCCATCCTCTTCCAAAGTTCCTGGCACTGTCCTCCTGACCTCTCTTCCTCTTTTGGAAGGCAGTATCACTGCTACCAGCCCCTTTGCCAGCTCTTAAACACAGTAAGTGCAGACCTTGATCTGGCCTTAACAAAGCTGCCTGAGAAGAGAATGAGACAGGCATTCTTGGACATGGCCAGTTTGAGCATTGGTTTTGCTTGCTCGTGTATATGTGTTACAAAAGCTTTGTTTTGTTTTCCATGGGGAAGCGAAGGGAGCGAGAAAATAAATGCTTAGAAATTAAAATAAAACAATACTTTTTAAAAAAAAAGAAAAAACAGAACAGTGAGATATACTTGTGGTAACTCACAGTACTAACCCACCTAGGTGGCTTGGGACAAAAGCCTAAGAAGGGATTGTCATGTGATGGGAAGAGCAGGGGAGCTCTTGGAGCAGAGCCCAGGGTTCAAGCCCTCACTATGCCACTGACTCACTGTGTGACACTGGGCAAATCAATTCACCTCTTTGGGCCTCAGTTTCCCCATCTATAAAATAACAGGGTTGCAGTAAGTGATGTCTATGATCCATTGCAGCTCCATCACTCTGCAATGTTAGTAGGGGCTAATATTAGGGACTGGCAATGTAGATAAGTACCTAGACTACAATGTATGTCAGCGGCAGCACAAGGAGGAATATTTTTTAAAATATTACTTTTTCTGCAAAAATATAGCAGCTCTTTTTGTAGTGGCAAAAAATTGGAAATTGAGGGGATGCCCATTGATTGGAGAATGGCTGAACAAGCTGTGGGTACGATTGTAATGGAATATTATTGTCCTATAAAAAATGAGGAGCAGGATGATTTCAGGAAACCTTGGAAAGACTTACATGAACTGATACAAAGTGAAATGAACAGAACTGGGAGAACATTGTACATAGTAACAGCGATATTTCACAATCATCAACTGTCAAATGACTTAGCTCTTCTCAGCAATACACAGATCCAAGACAATTCTGAAGGACCTTTGATAAAAAATGCTATTTACCTCCAGAGAAAGAACTAATGAAGTCTGAATACAGATTGAAGCATAATATTTTTTCAAACTTTATTTTTCTTGGGTTTTTTGTCTGTGTTTTCTTTCACAAGATGACTAATATGGAAATGTGTTTTGCATGACTGCACATGTATAACCTTTATCAAATTGCTTGCCTTCTCAATGAGGGGCGTGGGGACAGAGTGTAGGAGAGAATTTGGAACTCAAAATTGTAAAAAAAAAAAACAAAGGTTAAAAATTGTTTTTAACATGTAATTGAAAAAAAACAAAATATTAAAACATTACTTTCTTATAGGTACATTTATTTTTAATGCCAGAAAATTCAGTTCTCTAAAATACAAATCAGTAGTCACAGGTGTTAAATATGGTAAAAACTCAAGTCCTCTAGTGGGATACACAGTAGGCCATAGGGTGTAGTTTTCAGAACTTGCCTAGGCCACCCAAATGCCTTGTCCAGGCTCTGATTACAATAACACCAGACAAGCATTTCTTAGTGATTCTCTGATCAACAAAGTTGAGAATTCATGGATGAGAGCGCCAAACCCAGCAGGATTTTCAAAGGAGGTTGGCCAGCTGTTGGACATTTGCTAGCTCTGCCATTATGGACATGTCTAACCTCTCTGAGCTTCCTTTTTCTCATCTTCAAAATGGAAACAATGACATGTGTAACACCTACCCTCCCCCTTCCCAAGCCTGGGAGGAAAAAGTCTTAAAGCATTATGGAAGTGAGTTGTCATTATTCTATTTGGGGCATATCCAGGGGTGTGCTGGAGCCAGCTCAAACCCCCTTAAGGAGTTGATTGTTAAATTGTCAGGGTGATGGAAATTAATAAATCCTACAAATCAGAGTTTAATTTATTTTTTTGTTAATCACTTAAAGTGATGAGGAAAATATTGATGATGCAGATTAAGCTTAAAAGTGTGTCCATTGTACATTTTTTTAAGAGGACTGATTATAAAACATTTACCAGTACCCTCCTGGGTATATCCTACCTTTTGAGGACACCAGAGTTTTTAGGTATGCTCCCCTACAATAAACTCTCTTTCAAAACCTCATCTCCCTATCAGAGACAGAGCCCTGGGCTATATAAGCAGTGGGAGTACCAAGGGTGACTGCTCTTGAATCCCCTGGTCCTGGCAGGCAGGACACAAACGTTGTTAGTCACCAGGGTAGGCAGGGAATCAACCAGGACAGACAGCAAAGCTGCTGTCTCAGCCTCTGAGCCTGGGTAAAGCGGAAGGCCTGCCTGGTAGGAATGAATTCATATGCATTTGCAGGGCTGTGGGGTGAGCTCATGGCTCTTTCTGAGGCACTTATCTTGCGGTCTGATCTGGCCCTCTCCGCTCAGCGCCCAGCTGCTAGCAGGGAGGGGGAGGATTTGCTGGGTGGAAATGAGGGTGAAAGGGAAGGGGGGGAGGGCACAAGCTGGTATGGCTTACACCAAGGGCCACTCCAGGTTGCATCACAGAGGTGCTGCAGAGGCCCCGAGCGAGGAAGTGTCTGTGACTCCCACCCAGAATTAGCAGGGAGTGTCACCGATGCTGCTGAATATATTCAAAGAGAAATCTTTACCAGGCATAAAGGTTACTGGGCACTGGGGAGTGTGCTGGACTGAGAGTTGGAGGGCTCATGATGAAATCCCAGCTCTGTAACTTATCACCTGCAAGGCCTTGAGCTAATGTTGCTCTTGTTTGCTCTCTGGTCCTCAGCTTCCTCAGAAAGGAAAATGCTGGACTAGATGATCTTTTCCCTTTCATTTCCAAAGCTTGTGGACCTTTTCAGGCAGCCCCAGAATGCCGTGGGAAAACAATGCTTCCTAAGAGGGGCCAAGCCCAAGAGTAGGAGCTGGGGGTGAAAGGAAGGGGGAAGGGGACAGGAGTCAAAGGGAAGGTGGAACAATAATCCTACTGGTATTATGTCACATTTCTAGTGCGCTTGCTGGTTTACAAAGCCATCCCTCCTCTCACATTGGAGGTAGTGTGGCTGGCTGGTAGGGTCTTCCGGTAGAGACCAAGCTACCAAGCCAGTGAGCACTCTGTCTCAGCAGACTGAAGAACTGCAGCAGTTTCATGAAACTCAGACTTTGGGCCCAGATACATCAGTGATGAGGCAGGTGATACCCCCCCTCACTCCACATCTATCATTCACATCTCCCAGAGTTCCCTGTCACCAAGAGCACCCTAGCAAGAACATAGGGAATGGGGGCAAGGCCAAGCTGAACTGAACAGAGCAAGGTTTATAGGAAGCCCTCCTGACAGGTCTTGGGCCTTTTCCCTGTTTTAAAATTTTTAATGCATCACCACTGGCCACAGGATAGACTACTAAGTTCGTAAGATCCAAAAATAAATAAATAAGATAAATCTTCATAAAATCATAAGGTTAAAAGGGGCTATCTAATTCAACCCCTTTATTTTATAGATGAAGAAACTGAGACTTAGAGAGGTTAACTGATTTGCCCAACAGGCTGTGCAGTGGATAGAGCACCAGGTCTGGAGTCAGGAAGACTTATTCCTGAGTTCAAATCCAGCTTCAGACACTTACTAGCTGGGTGACCCTAGGCAAGTTGCTTAACCCTGTTGGCCTCAGTTTTCTCATCTGTAAAATGAGCTGGAGAAGGAAATGGCAAAACACTCCAGCATCTTTTCCAAGAAAACTCCAAATGGGGTCATGAAGGATCAGACATGACTGATGGACCAAACAAGTCTTTGTATTCCCAGATCCCAACACAATACCTCAAAGTAACTAATATTTGTTCACTTGTTGAACAGAGGAAAGAGTCCTGAATCTGAAGGTGGAGGATCTGGATTCAGATCCACTTAAGCAGGCAAGAGATGTAGTGCTTACCATATGCCAGGCACTGGGCCAATTGCTGGGGATAAAAATACAAGCAAAGAGAAAGACAATCCTTGCCCTCCGAGAAGCTTACATTCTAATGGGGGAAGACAATAGCTCAAAGGGAACTGAAAAGACAGGAAGTCCCCAAAGGGGATGTTGGTGATGTGGGGAAAGTCAGAAGCACAGCTGGAAAAGAGCCACCTTGTACAATTTACTTATTTTTTCTGGGCCTTCTTCCTCTGTATGAGTAAGTGAGATTGAGTGGTCTCTAAGGTCTCTTTATTCTGAATGCCCTCCCCACCTGGACATTTCATAACCATTCTGTGACTCTATCTATGCTATCGGCACTGGTTGTCAGTGTCAGGTAGTGCTCATCTATGTATAGGTTGTATTCACACACTGACCGGGGCAAGGACAGGCCCAGTTCATGTGCAGATGCCCAGTACTTAACGGCAGAGGCTCAGAGCGTGTTTGTGAACTGACTGACTGACTGACTGACTGGCTTAGGCCTGTGTCAGCAGCAGCGTGTACACTTTGATCTGATCAGCTCACCCGGAAGGCGCTAATTGAGTTGATTAATTGTGCCAATTACCCTGGACTCCCAGGAGTGCTGTTAGCTCCTCCTGGCTCCAGGGGGCCGGGTGTGGAAGCTGCTCTCCCATCTGGCAAAGGCCCCTGTGTTCAGGCTCTTGTGGGACAACCTGGGGCTGAAAGTCTCTCAGAGCCTTGGAGATCAACATTCGCTGATGATGGTGGCCAAGGGGGAAGTGGGAAGGAGATGATATTGTATAGGGGCTTCTGTTGGACTTGGGCAGCCAAGTGGCCCCACTGAGAAGCTTTGGGGATGAGAAGGGAATGAATTGTGTCTTCAAAAGACATTGGGAGAGTTTTGAGTCTGATGAGGTCTTGAATGTCACTACACAACTGTTCCTCTCAGGGGGTACCCAACTGATCAGGGGGTACCCTTTGTTAATTTTGCAGACTATGTCTGAATGTGTGTGTATGTATATGTAAGCAAATATGCTTGAGTGAGCCTGAGAATGAATGTGCCTAGGAATGTGTGTTTATGAGTGTAAAGGAATTCAAGTGAGCGTTCAAGTGAGTACTATATCTGAATCTGAATCTGAACATGCAGCTCCCCATACTCAATATTCCATCTCCTGCCTCTATAACTTTGCAAAGGCTGTTCCCCCACCCTCCCTGCCAGAATGCCCTCCTTACTGACCTCCATGTTCTGGAATCTCTAGCTCTCTTCAAATCTCGGCTCAATAGTCACTTACTACATACAAAATTTCCCATGTGTTCGTAGCCCACACTTCAAAATGGCTTTGCATTTTGTAGATATCTTGTATTATCTATGTTTGTATCTTATCCTTCCTTCAGCAGAAGTGACTGTTTTCGTCTTTGTGTCCATAGCACCTAACAGAGTGCCTAGCACACAGTAGGTGCTTAATAATTGCTTGTTGAATTGGATTAAATGTGAGTGAGCTCAAATCTGAGTATATGAGCCTTAGTATATATTCTCTTCTTATACATCCCCTCCCTTAAACTGTCCTTCTGCTCTGGTCCAGGTTCCTGGGAGCCCGATACTGTCTACAACACTCTATCCAGCTAGATACCGACTGAGCTCCTTATGAGTTCTACGGCCCCAGGCAGGCTGCTTCGTATCTCTGAGCTTCCATTTCGTCATCTGTAAAACGAGTGTTGCACTAGATGAGGTCTACAGCCTCTTCCAACTCTGAAATTCTGTGATGCTACACTTGACACCGAAATGCAGGCTGCTGGGAAATGAAGAAGCAGAGCCCATGTGTGCTGGGGGTGGGATAGGAGGTGGCAGAAAGAGGCTGAACCCCAGTGCTCGGGGTGCTCCTCTTGCCCCATGCTAAGGACAAGCGAGCCTCCAGACTACAGAGTGTAAAGCAGAGTTTCTGAGTAGCCTGCCTGCCCAGAGCAATGACTCAGCCTCCAGGATCCTCTGCCACAGAGGGAGGAAAGGGAATGACTCATCAGCAAAGACACATGGAAAGCGGAAAGAAAAATGCAAGACCAGCAGATTCTCAACCTTTTGTTGGCATTTGGGACAAATGTTCTGACCCCTAATGAGCAGGAGGTAGCACTTAGAGGCTTGCAGTGCCTGGAAAAGTACTCTGGTCTGGGGCCTGGCATACATCAAAGCTGAGCATCTTCATCCTCAAAAAGGGGTCATCTTGTCTATCCCCCTGCCTCTGTCATTGTCATCATCAGAACAAAAGGTCAGGATGGGCATTGGAAGGGGTGGCAGGAAAAAAAAAAGCAGCCTTGGATCATCCATGATCAGAAAGTCTGCTCACTCTCTGCATGCTCCAAACTTTGCCCTGATTGACAAGAGCACAATATAATTAACAGGACCAGCTCAGTATCCCTGCTTCCCTCAGGCCATTTAAATCTATACTATGATTTTCTGGCTATGTCCCTAGTGCATCCCTTGCCCATTCTTCTCACTTGTTATCTTTTGTCCTGAAGACAGTAATCCAATCAATGTCACCATTGCTTCATCAAAGAGCCTAAGACCAACTAGCATTTATTAAGCACCACTGTGCTGAGTGCTAGGGACACAAAGAAAGGCAAAAGACAGTCCTTGCCCTGGAGGAGCTTATTGTCTAATAGAAGGGACATATAAACAACTATGTTGTTTGCAAATATGATATACACAGCATGAGTTTGGATAGAAGAAGAGAAAGCACTAACATAAGGTGGGATCAGGAAAGGAAGGACTTTAGATGAGACTTGAAGGAAGCCAGGGAAGCCAGGAGGCAAAGATGAAGAGGGAGAGTGATCACAAAGTACTGCCCAATGGCCACCCACCACCCCAGTGACTTCTCAGGCCCTTCTCTAGCTACCACTTCTCTAATTGTGCTGTCTGTCTTTTTTAGAACTTAAACCCCTTGAGGACAGGGAATATCTTTTGGTTTTGAGTCTCCAAGACTTGGGGGTGGGGTCATCTCCAGTCTTTTTGATCTGTATCTGGCCACTGGACCCAGATGGCTCCAGAGGAGAATGTGAGGCTGGTGACTTTGCACAGCCCTCCCTCACTTAAGGCCAATTCAATTGCATGTCATGGCATCACTTCCCTGATGTCCTGGTCCTCTTTGAGAATGAAGGACAAACAATAACTACCCCAGGACTTTGTTAGTTGATCTGTTGGTTAGCTTTGTGCCCGATGCATTGTGTTTAATACACACATTTTCATTCATTAATTTCTATTCTAGCAAATTAGAGAAGGAAAGAATAGAGAATAAATGAAAACTGGAAAGGACCTTCAAGTCAGTCAGTCTACAAGCATTTATTAATTGCTTCCTATGACATACATTATTCTAAATAGTGGAGACACAAAGAAAGGCACAAATAGTCCCTGCCTTCAGGGAGCTCACATTTTAATTAGGGAGACAGTATGTAAATAACCATGTGCATATATGACCTGTACAGTGCAAATGTCATCTCACAGGGAAGGCACCAGCATCTGGAGGGACCAGAAAAGACCTTCTCTTGAAGATGAAATCTGAGTTGAGTCTTGAAGGAAGCCAGAGAGAAGCCAGAACACAGTGGTGAGAATGGAGTGCTTTCCAGGCATGAGAGACAGGGCATGAAAAGGCCTAGAACTGAGAGATGGAGTTTCTTGTTTGAAGAACAGCAAGTGAGTTATGCAGCCTATGATGCAGTGTATCTAGATCCTAGAGTGTGAAGAAAAGAGCCAAATGTAAGAAAACATGACAGGTTTTTAGGGAGCCGAGTTGCAAAAGATTCTCAAAGTCAAACAGGATTTTCTATTTGATTATGGAGGGGGAGGGGGTGCCGCTGTTAGGGATCCACTAGAGATCATTGAGCAGTGGGGGCAGGGGGATGACATGGTCAGACTTACATTTTAGGAGCATCATTTTGGCAGCTGAGTAGAGAGGATGGATTGAGTAGAAAGACAAGGCAAACCAGACGCCTAACCTCTATTTTACGGATTTTATTATATATTAATTTATCATTTATTTATTTTTTATGGAAAAAACAAGGGAACTTCTATGGTATTATTGAACCCTGACTTCAATCCTCCTCTCCTTACTCTAAGCCTAGTCCCATGACACCTTTTTCAGTATGTTAGATCCGATTCCAGAGTCTGACTCTCCTCTAATGTAGGAAACTTTTTCCTAGTTCCTGAATTCAGTTGAATTAACTCCAGTCAACAAGTTTTGATCAAGCACCAGCTATGTGCCCAGCACCATCCTAGGCACAGATACAGACCCCGCCCTAGCTCAAGGTCATGTCCAAGAGCCATTTCTAACTCAGTCTGTGAATCAACCAAAATTTACATACCTGATGCAATTAAATAGTATTTCGCCAAGTACAAGATAGAGGAGATATGACCAAACAATAGCCGTGTGAAAATGACCCTATGACTCAGGGGATTTAATGAACAGTAGACCTTCTGGGAGAAAACTGTACAGGATGACAGTATCTGGGAAAGGCTTGCGCGGCCTTAGGAGACACTGTGGTGCAATAGACAAAGGGCTCATCTGGGAGTCAGAAGACCTGAGGGTCAATCATGCCTCTGCAACTCACTGATTAGGAGTGACCTCCTCTCTGAGCCTCAGTACCTTCACCTGCAAAACGGGAATGATAATGCACATCTGACCTATCTCACTGGGATGGCTGTGAGCATTGAATGAGTTAAAGAGCTATATCGCTATCTCTATAGGGTTTGGAGTCAAATCCTGACTGCTACTTAATACCTGTGTGACCTTGGGTAAGTCACTTAACTTCTCTGGGCCTCAGTGGCCTCATCTGTAAAATGAGGGGGATGGACTAGATAATTGCTAAAGCTTCTCAGTCTAAATCTATGATATTGTGACATGATCCCAATCGCCTGTGCATTCTGAACTCCCTCTTTTCTCTAAGCAACTCCTGTATTTCTTTATGTTGCTCCTAACACTCCAAAATCCAGTCATTTGTTGGTATTTGTCATTTTTTAAAAGTTGCATCGATGTCTGTTGCTTTTCATCTCACAGTTTTTGCCTAAGTACCTTTCTAAAGAAGCCTCATTTGTAACAAAATGAGTTTTGTGTAAAAAAAAAAAACCCTCGATGACTACAACTGTTAAGTCCCTTTGCCACCACACCCTACACACCCAATAGGAGAGAGGGATGTTTCATCATCTCCTCTCTGGAACCAGAATTAGTCATGGCATTTCATCTGAGTTCTAGTGGCCAGCACTTAATGAATCATGGCTCCCTTGTAGGTAACATTCGATCAATCCTAGATCTGCCCCAGACAAAACAGGGCTTTCTCAAGTCCGTGAGTTTTCTTTCTTTCGGGGGGGACAAGGCAATCAGAGTTAAGTGACTTGCCCAGGGTCACACAGCTAGTAAGTGTCAAGTTTCTGAGGCTGGATTTGAACTCAGGTCCCCCTGACTCCAGGGCCAGTGCTCTATAGACTACACCACCTAGCTGCCTCAAGTCCACACATTTTCAAATGCAGCCTCAACAAATGTTTATTTAGCCAGCCTCAAAAGTACAGCATGTGGCAAGAGAGGACAAGGGAAGGCCCATATTTCCATGGCCATCCTTAAGATGCCCAGAGAAATCAAGGAAGGTCCCATGTTGGGACGTGATGTTGGGCAGAACCCCTTTGGCCTGCCATAGGAGGACAAGGACTCACCTTGGATGGGCAGGCATGGACAGACTGCAATCTGCATTGCTGGAGGGAATACCTACCTGAGGATTTCACAGATCGATTTGTGTAATTAAGCATGTGCAAAGAACCATGCGAGGCAGTGGAGGAGAATAAAACAAATTAATTTATGGAAGACGAGTCCTTGAGAGAGTAGAGAACTGGGAGCTGGCAGGAACTAAGGAGAATGGTTTGGACCACAGGGCCTGTTATGGGAACATCGGGTGAGAAGCCACGGGGAGCCCCGAGGGCTGTGTTCCCAGGGAAGTCCTCAGCTTGGGACTCTCTTCTGAGCATTGCGTAGGTTTGGGGGCTCCAGTAAGCCACCATCTGGTCTCTTCTGAGTCTAAGGAGCAGGAGGAGATATTCCTAGTGCTTCTGTTATTGATCGTACTACACAGCCTCATCTTAGGAGCATGAAGGAAGCTGAGGAAAAGTTATTCCCTTTGATTCACTCAGACATTCAACCAAACTCAACTACTCTTTCTCTGGTCCCATTCTCCCACCACCGTCCCTTTACCTAGGTCATGGCCTCATGCCTGGGATTCTTTCCGTGTTAGGGTTATCAACTAGACTAGTGTTTTATCACAAAAGTGGGACACACTTTCACTCATGTATTACAGCTATTTTGTGGGATTTTAGGTTTTGTTTTTGGTAAGCCTATTCCCTACTCATTGCCACCCATTGAAATCCTTTATCTTATCCCAGGTCCAGACCAGGCACTTCTTCCCATAAAGACTGTCTGTATCCCTGCCCTTCTCTCACAGCCTCCCCCCCCCCCAGCCACTCCCCACTCTAACTGTTCTTTCCCTCTTTACCCTTTCCTAGACACCTTTCTCTCCTTTGCCCTCATCATACTCTACTTTATACAATGTTCCAGGCTTGCTATCGAATCTCTTCTTTGTTGGAGTTGTTGTTCACTTGTTTTTCAGTCATGTCCAGCTCTCCCTGATCCCATCTGGGATTTTCTTGGCAAAAATAATGGGGTGGTTTGCCATTTCCTTCTCCAGTTTATTTGACAGATGAGGAAACTGAGGCAAACAGGTTAAGTGACTTGCCCAAGGTCACACAGCTAGGAAGTGTCTGAGTCCAAATTTGAACTCAGATCTTCGTGACTCCGGACCTAGCCCTCTATCCACTGCCATGTAGCTGCCCAAATTTCCCCTACTAGACTGTAAATTTCTTAAGGACAGAAGTTGCATTGTTTTTCTACATTGGGGGCAGCTAGGTGACATGGTGGTTATAGTACCTGGCCAGGACTGAGGAAGACCTAAGTTCAAATCCTGCCTCTGACACTTACTAACTTTGTGACCCTGCAAAAGTCACTTAACCTGTTTGCCTCAGTTTCCTCATTTGAAAATGGGGATAATACCATCACCTACCTCCCAGGGCTGTTGTGAGGAACAAGGAGATAATAATTGTAAAGCACTTAGCATGGGGCCTCACACATAGTAAGTACCATACAAATGTGAGTTATCATCGTCATCACCATCATCATCATCATCATCATTATATCCCTAGAGCAGAAGACCTTAAGCTTTTTGTGTGTCCTGGACCCGTTTGGCAGTCTGGCAAAGCCTATGGATGAACCCCTTCTCAGAATTATGCCTTTAAATGCATGAAATAAAAATATATAGGATTAGAAAGGAAATTAATAATATTAAAATATGTTATGCATTAATTACATAAATATATTTAAAAACCACTATCACAAATCCCCCTTGCCCTAGAGTCTAGTTTAGCACTTTACACAGCATCTATTGGTCCCGGCCACTGATTTTGTTTGTAAAAGGAAATTCTTGGTGACAAAATTGCCTTTCCTGATGCACCTTAGAGGCTTGGAGGTTTTCCGAGGCACTGAGAGGTTAAGTGATTTGCCCAGACTCACACAATGTCGGTGGAAAGACTTGAACCCGGGACTTCTTACTTAGATGCCAGCTTTCTATGCTCTGTTACAGTCTGAAGAACAAAAAAAAGTCATTGAATTGAATAAAACATGGTCTGTGACTTCATGGAATTTGAAATTGCATAGGGCGGAACAACACATATACAAATGACTATAATACAAAATAATATAGGTGTGCTTAAAGGAGGTATAAACAACATGCTCTGGGGAATAGGAGGTAGAGAGGATTGGTATGGTCACATCAAAATCCAGGAAGCTACAATGATGATGGGGAGGTCCAGCAAAGGCTTGGTGCAGAAGGCGCATTTTGGCTGAGCTTCAAGGAGGATGCTTTAGCCATGGGGAATGATGTGAGCGAAGACAGAGGCAGAGAAGAGAAAGGCAACAGCAAAGCATCTAATTCAGCTGGGACGTAGCGAAGGTAAAGGGGACTAGTGTATGACAAGACTAGAAAGGTTGGGTAGTTTTAGACTGGGAAGGCCTTGAACGCCAGGTTAAGGGGTCTGAACTGCTCTGAGCAGAAGGGGTGCTCACAACTGCGCACTAGGGAGATTAATCTGGCAGTGGCGACATAGGATGGATTGATTGGAGGAGGGAGGGAAGACCGGAGGCAAGGAGACTGGCTTCAGAAAGAAGGATCTTAGCCAGAAACACATACGTATAAACAATACAAACACTCTCTGGAGAGAAAGCTATATGAATTGGGCAAGCTAAAAACACATGGATCAGAGAAGGAATGTGGGGAGTTTGAATGCTTGGCAAGAAGAAGAGTTGGCTGCCTCTGCCAATTAATCAAGGAGGACTCCCTGGAGAAGGTGGGACCTTACCAGAAAGACCTTTGCAGAAAGAAACGCAAAGGTTTGGGGAAGATGAATGGGATGTTGAGTCCCCAAACCAAAAGCCCTGAGGTCACCACAAAACCCCAACCAGTCTTTCTAGACTACCTTCCCATTAATTATTCCCCTATACGTATGCCATATTCTAACCCCGCTGGTCTACTTGCTGTTTTCTGCACACAACATTCCGTCTCTAGCCTTGGTAGCTTTGTATAGGCTATTCCCCCAACCCTGGAAGGCACTCCCTCCTCATCTTGCTTCTTGGAACTCCTCGTTCTCCTCAAGGCACATGTTTAGTGCTTCGCAGGCTTTTCCTAATTCCCAGTTCTACCCTGTCTACGGTTAGAAGCCTACCTGGCCCAGCCCTGAGTTTACATTGTACACATATTGTATTTGTTTCCCTCTAGATATGTTTTCTCTCTCTAGTAAAATGTTCTTTACAGACAGGGATTGTTTCATGTTTCTTTGTATGCCTAGCACCTGGCACAGTGCCTGGCATACAGTAGGAACTTAATAAATGCTTGTTGAATTGAATAGAATTCCAAGAGTCTGTCATGGAGTTTCTGATCTGGTCAGGGCCTTGGTCCAATTCTTACATTTTACAAAGGAGGAGAGTGCAGCCGTAGGAAAGAAAAGTGGAGGTCATTTGATTACTTCATCGAAGAGCTAGGATTAGAACCCAGATGCCTTGATTCCAAATTTAGTCCTCTTCACATCTATCCCCCTTCCTTCTTCTCTGTTTCCTTCCCCACCCCCACCAAACAAACACCAATCTCCCCTATGCTGTAGCTGCAGACTCTTCCCAAGAAATCCTAGAGAGGCCCAGGGTGAAGGTTCTTTTATGCCGGGCACAGGAGCCAGCCTTCACATCCTCTTGCTGTGGGAGCCAGCAGAGAGTCGGACCTCAAGGGCATGACTAAACTCAGATTTGAAGAATCCACGGACTTGAAGGGGGATATTGGAGGGCTTTACTACAAGGAACCTTTTATTGCTTTCAGCTGCTTCTGAGCTAATCACGGGCGTGATGGTATCTGCAAAGGGCAATTCAGATCCAATTTCATGCCATGAGAGTCCCCACCAGCTCCCAAAGAGAATAACCAAATCACTATGTGTCCAGAGAGGAAAGCAGAGTTGCCAGGTTTCAGATGGCCTCCATGAGAGCAGGTTTGGAAACTAACTGCTGAGAAACTGGGGCCAGATAGGAATTCTCCCCCTCAACTTCTTATAGGCATAAGGATGTAGGATGAGAGAGGTAAAGAGGATACTGTAGAAGGTTTAGAGTTTGAAGACTTTGAGGCTTAGAGGTCATTTAGCCCAGAGCTTTATTTTACAGATGAGGAAACTAAGGCCCAGAGATATGAATTGGTTTTCCCAAGAACACACAGGTAATCAATCAATCAATACACCATACCATGCTCCCTCTCTCTATACTGACAATAAGGAGGCATTAGGATTTGAGATCAGTCAGAGAATCATATATCTGTATGACTTTGAGCAAGGTGCTTAACCACTCCATGCCTCAGTTTCCCCCTTTGTAAAATGAGATGGTTGGACCAGATGGCCTGAGAGGTCCCTTCCTACTCCAGAGCTCTGACCCTATGGAGCATACCCAAAGGAAAGCAACCAAGATCATCAGGGGCTTTGAAGCCATGCCTCATATGCTGCTCTGGTTCTGAAAACAGAAAGCACTGACTTAGAAGGGGGTGAAGCTGGGCCCTCCTTACTCTGGGATCACTTGGGTAGAAGAAATAATGAAGCTCTAGAAAAAGAAGAAAACACCTTTCAATGGAGAAGTTAAATAGTCGTCAGTGTAGGTTGAGGACTGATTGGGTGGGGAAGCATAAAGAAAGAGGAATTTTGAACGGATAAATTTCCACATATCCATGGCAAAACTAGTATACTCAACTTGCTTAACCTTTCTAAAAAGCTTTTTAACAAGGGCCCAGCAAAAAAAAAAAAGAGTGCTATTTTAAAAATTGACTCACCATAGCATTAAGTTTGTTATTTGTTATTGGATCAGAATTACAGAGTAGAAACAAAATGTAAGGATAAATGAACACTTCTCTAGCTAGCAAAGTTTTAAAAAGTCCTTCAGGGATCAGTGGTAGGAGCAGTCATTTAAAATCTTTATAAATTAGCTGAAGGAGGGAGTGCTCAGTGAAATCTGCATCTACACATGAGAATAAACTCTTCTAGGTAATGAAAAGCTAAGCCAATGGGGAAAGATTGACAGAGAATCTTATGAGTCCATGTGAGTGGGAAGAAAAGTGGCAGATGTTTTAACGTGGGCAAGTGTAAGAGAATGTATTTAGGGATTTTGAAAAATATAAACCACCTGCATAAAATCTAAAACTCTGATCCGGGAGAGGGGCTTGATGTCTGGGCCCACACAGGTGAAAGAGTAGAAGGCATAACTAACATACCACTCCCTTTTGTTCCCAGTTCTTTGCCACCACACACACACACACACACAAAGTTGATATAAATATTTGTGTATGTTTGGGTCCTTTTCCTCCTTCTTTGACTTTGGGGGTGTAGTGCTATTAGTAATAACGCTGGGTTAGAGAATATGCACAGTTTTCTAACTTTGGCAGTATGATCAAACAAAGTACAGTATACGGATGCAATGAAACACTACTGTGTCATAAGAACTGTTGAAATAGTTTCAGAGACACCTAGGAAGACTTATGTAAACTGATGCAGGATGAATTTATGGGAACCAGGAGAACAATTTATACTGTAACAACATTGTGAAAACAAATGACTTTGAAAGACTTAGGAGCTCTGATTAATACAGTGCTTAGCCATAATTTAAGAGACTAGTGATGAAGAATGCTACCCACCTACTGTCAGAGAGGTGGTGGACTAATAGGCAAAATGTGATACACATTTTTGGACGTGGGATAATTTGGGAATTTGTTTTCCTTGACTATATTTATTTGTTCCAAGGTTTCTGTTTCTTTTGGGACAGGGGAGGGGGATAGAGAGAGATAAAGAGGTAGGAGGGAGAGAAAATAAATGCCTGTTGATTAAAATAAAATAACTAGCCCATCAACACTGTGAAAGGATGTTGTCTCAAACAGAGAACAATATTTATTCACTGACGATTTGTGGTGTTCCTATCATACAGAGTTTCTAATCTTTCCCATGCTGACCTCTCTTTGGCATTGCTCTAGCCTCCGTTATGTTAAATCTCCTCTTGAGCCCTCCGGATTTGTTTGTCAGTAAATTCTTTGACTTGACCATTTGCGCTAGTTAACCTTTCAGATCATGGCTTAGACTATCCTTATGCCCTTACCCATTCTTCCCATGGACCCTGGGATCTTCTCTTGTTCATCTTCCCTTGTCATCCACACAGCTCAGTCCAGTCCCTTGTGAAAAGGGGGTCTGAAAACTGGGAGTTAATAAGTCATGGGAGTAGGGGATAGAAGAGAACTTAGCCCATCTAGCCCAAGTCCCTCATTTGACCAATAAGGAAAATAAGACTCAAGAGGTTCAGCGAATGTAGTCTTTTCTCAGGATGTTCATCCTTGGGCTGCCATGTCCAACAAGGTCAGAAGAATACTGAGCTTTCTGGGAAAAGGCCATTGGAAACCTAATATAAAATACAATCCTTTCCTGATACATCGCTGATGTGTGTGTGTGAAGAAGAAAAGCATTAGCCAAAGATTAGTTGATTAGTTATTATGACAATGCTCAAGATGACAACTTCTTAATCAAAAAAAACAAAAACAAAAGATGTACATTTTCAAATACTCCTTAATGGTCCTAATGAGATTTTCTAAGTTTATCTGCTACTTCTTCCTGGTTATGTATCTAAATAAATGGTAATTAACACCTGAAGCTATTTTCTTCTCCATCTGGTCCTCTTCCAAATCTCTCAGGTCTTTGTTTCTAAGATTGGTATAAACAAGTAGTCACCACAACTACTGCAAGATACGATAGTGCTAAAGAAGGGTAAGAAGGAAAGGTAAAATAGCTAGTCATAGAGAGAAGGGGCTGACATATAAGAATAAACAAAAATCAGGACTCTTCATTATGAAAAAGAGAGGTTTGAGAGAGAATATGATCAAAACCAATTCTCTCATGGATAAGGGCTCATGGACTTGTTCACTAAATCTTGTATTACCAAGGTGGGAGTAGGGAGCAAATGGATTTTAAACTCCAGGAGGGTATGCTTAGGGAAATTAAGGGAAGTATCAATTTACACAGAGAGTAATGAATTCAAGGTCTCATTTCCCCAGGAGGTAGTACTTGCAAGAGAAAAAAAAAAGAAATGGATTCAAAAAAGGTTTAAACCAATTTGTGAATGACAAGAGCACACATGGCTACCGAAAAGAGCTGGCGTCTACTCACCTTTCCACATGAGCTAAGATAGGACTACTGTCCGTGTACATTTATGGCGCCTTTCTTGGGGACTCAGGATCCTAGTCTAAGTGAACCATAGTCTGGTCCAATATGGCAATTCCTACATTCCTAGACTGCTCTCAAGTAGACCCAAGAGCTGTTGATCTGGTGAGAAAACACTCAGAAACCATCACCAAACCACAAAGTTTAATCACTAAAGTCCTCTTCCAGGGGGGAACAAACTGTACCATGTTTTTCTACCATAAATCAAGCTCTTGCCTTCTTACCGGAATTACCATCTTATCTGTTTAGTCCTCATTCAACATAAATATACTAATCAATTACTATTCAATTCAACAGTTATTAAGCTCTTACAGTAGGCAGAGCTCTACGCTAGACCCTCGGGAAAAGGAAAAGCTTAGATAAAATATATTCCTTCCCTTATAGTCTGTTAGAGGACTAACACACAAGACCAATTATATACTGGCTCCCCAACACAGCTAACAATACTACAAAGTAATATATGAAAAAGTACTCACGGGAGGAGCAAACTAAGTGCTTTGTGAAATCCCTAGGGGGAAAAGATTGGTTTTGACTGTGGAGATCGGAAAAACACTTTTTGGAGGAAGAAGCATAATATCCAGGAATAAGGAAATGGTGGTTCCCACTCTGGTCAAACCACATTTGAAATACTGGGTAGAGCTCTGCATGCTGAAGTGGAAGAAGAACATTGATTCGTCGGAGTGCATCCCAAAGAGAGTGACTAAGATTGAAGGCCCTGATGTTTGTGCCATATGAAGATTTATTCAAAGAAGGGAGGTATTTAAGCCTAGAGAAGACCTAGGGGAGACCTCCTAGCTGCCTTTCAGCGACCTGTGAGAGAGCGTTTGACCTAGAGCAGAACTAGAAGCAATAGAGAAAAAGTTACAAGAAGGCAAATTTCTGCTTGATGTAAGAAAACACTTCCTAGAAATTAGAAATGTCTCAAAGTAAAAATAGACTCGCATAGGAAGTAATGGGTTACCCTTCGCTGGAGGTCCTAAAGTAGTGTTGGATGTTCTCTCCTTAAGTATGTGAAAGGTATTTCTCTTCAGGTATGAATTGGTCTAGAAGGGCACTAACTTCCAACTCTGAGATTTCTGAGATTCCATAGGGAAGTGATATTTGAGACGGACTTTCAGGGAAAGCTAACAATTCAACACATGAAATGAGGAAAGAAGGAAGGAAGGAAGGAAGGAAGGAAGGAAGGAAGGAAGGAAGGGCGGGAGGGAGGGGGGAGGAAGAAAGGAAGGAAGGGAGGGAGGAAGGAAGGGAGGGAGGAAGGAAGGGATGGAGGGAGGAAGGAAGGAAGGGAGGGAGGGAGGGAGGGAGGGAGGGAGGAAGGAAGGAAGGAAGGAAGGAAGGAAGGGAAGGAGGACGGGAGGAAGGAAGCAGGAAGGGAGGGAGGAAGGAAGGAAGGAAGGAAGGAAGGAAGGGAGGGAGGGAGGGGAGGGAGGGAGGGAGGGAGGGAGGAAGGAAGGAAGGGAGGAGGGAAGGAAGGGAGGAGGGAAGGAAGGGAGGAGGGAAGGAAGGAGGCAAAGCATAGAATTTGTATAGTGGGAGGAGAAGATTTTAATGGGAAATAACACACATGGAGAGAAATAGAGTGAGATGAATCTAGAAAAGTGATGTTATGCCAAATTGTAGAGCATTTCAATGCCAAGAAAAGAAATTTGAACTTGCCTTGTAGATAATAAGGAACAAAGATTAGTCAGCTAGGTGGTGTCATAGATAGAAGAACTGGACTTAGAGCCAGAAACAGAAAATTCTACTTCAAATTTGGCCTCAGAGATTTACTAGCAATGTGACTCAGGGAAAATCACAACCTCTCTAAGTCTAAATTTTCTAATCTGTAAAACATGGATAATAACTCCTAGTTCAAAGGTCTGCTGCAAGGATCAAATGAGCTAGCACATATAAAGCACTTTGCAAACCAAAAGCCCTATGTAGATGTTAGCTATTATTGTTATTAGTCTTGCAAGGTATGATGGATGGTTTGGAAAGTGGTACCGGGAAGATTTGTTGAAAGGCTATTACAATAATATAGTCAGATGATAAAGCATGACCTTCTACTAAGCTGGTGGCAACAAGAATAGAGAGGAAAGGACAGATGCTAAAGATTCTGCAGAGGTAGAATAGTACAAAATCCCACTGTAATGCCTTATCATGGTATGTAAGTGACAATGGGTTGGTTCTCAAAGGCTGTGCCAATGGGTCATAGATTGGGAGCTGGAAGAGATTTTAGATGTCATCTGATCTAACCTCTCATTTCACAGGTGAATAAATTGAGGGCCTTAGAAGATAAATGATGTATGCGCAATATTACATAGTAGTGTCAGAAATGGGGTTTGAACCCAGATCCTCTGATATTCCACTCAACCATGGGACACAAATAGAAAAGTACATAGATAGATAGATATACATAGATAGATAGATAGATAGATAGATAGATAGATTTAGACATACACATATATACATATGTATTTATACATAGTTATACTTTTATAGATACTTACAGTTTATATACATATAGTATATATTGACATGCATTTGTGTGTATGTGTGTGTATGTACATATATACACACATACAAATACGCATACCTCGTTGTTGAGTTTTGTTTCAGTTGTGTCTGACTCTTCATGACCTCGTTTTAGAGTTTTCTTGGCAAAGACACTGGAGTGATTTGCCATTTCCGTCTCCATCTCATTTTACAGATGAGGAACTGAGGCAAACAGAGTTAAGTGACTTGTCCAGGGACACACAGTAAGTGTCTGAAGCCAGATTTGAACTCAGAAAGATGAGTCTTCCTGACTCCAGGTCCAGCATTCCATCCACTGTGCCACCTAGCTGCCTTTCACATATACATATATTTATACATATAATATATATGTGTATATATATATGTATGTATTCACAGATATAGTATATACACGCATGTATAGCGTATATACATATATTTATGATAATGCATATATACTATATATCTATAAATATACACATATACATACATGTGTGTGTATTTGCAGCTAGGTGGTACAGTGGATAGAATGCCAGGCTTGGAATTAGGAAGACACAGCTAGTAAGTGTCTGAGGCCAAATCACTTACCAGCTGTGTGACCCTGGGCAAGTCACTTAACCCTGTTTTCCTTAGTTTTCTCATCTGTAAAATGAGCTGGAGAAGGAAATGGCAAATCATCCCAGTATCTCTGCCAAGAAAACCCTAAATGGGGTCACAGAGAATTGGACATGACTGAAATGTGTATATAGATATATATGTATGTATGTATATGTATGTATGTATATATGTATATGTTATATATGCATGTACACACACACACACTCCCTCAATAGAATTAAACTCCATTAAAGTGTGAATTCCTTGAGAGTAGAGACAGTTTTGCATATTTGTATCCCCAGTACTTAGCACAATGCTCTGAACACAGTAAGTGCTTAATAAATTCTCCCACCATTCACTTACTGCTTTGGAGCCAGAGGGCCTAGATTTGAATCTCTATTCTCCTGCTCGCAGCGTCATCTCAGTCATTTTACTGTTCTGTGCTTCCATTTCCTCATCTGTAAAATGAGGCGGTTGGGTCAAACGGCCTCTGAAGTCCTTTCCAGCTCTAAATCCATGACCCTGTGATCCTCCTTGCTCAGTCTTTCTGACCTCTTGCTTTTTCCAATCAGGCCCTTTATTTCTACCCATGCCAGAAAACTGTTGTGAATAACAAAGGAGAGAAGAGTTGCAATAAACCACATAAATGTCAGCTTTTATCATTGTTGTAAGAGGAATATAAAGTGCTATGAGATCAGATGAGAGCAGCCCAAGCTCATCCAATAGGCTGACTAGGCCTGAGCCTCTGGCCTCCAAGGCTACGTTTCTCTATCTCTGACTGAAGAGAAGCCGTTTGCTTACATCCCTCCTAACCTTGTCCTATAGTTGCCATACAAGGAAGGGAAAATATACTTGTTCTTTTTGTCCATCAACCAATCCTTGCGTGGCGTGATTTCAGGGCTTTATACCACCCTGGTTGCCCTCATCTGGACTATAAAACTAAGATTCCTAAGCACCAATCGGGTCCATCCTCTCATTGATAATCTTCAGGGGTTCTTTATTAGCCATCAAGGTAAGCACAAACTCCTTTGCCTGGCATTGAAACAGCCACCATATGGCATCACCCTGCTTTTCTAGTCTCATTGCTCTCTCTGAGAGACAGTTGTCCATTCATTGGCCCAGGAGAAGCCAGAATGGGAGCACAGCATTAACCCGAACATCAATTTCCTCCCCTGCTCCTATCCCTGAACCCTGACTAACCCACCAAGGAAGGGATGGCTGACCCCTGATGATCTGTGGGTACGTGGCTAAGAAAGAGATATATACATGTTTCATGATCAGATTCTGTCATCGAGTCTAAAGCATCATGAATTCTCAGACCTTCAACCACACCCATGTGCAAATGTAAGTGAACTAGAAATAGCTTTGGAATAGACCGCTTGGGATGATCTGCATATACGGCTTCTCCTCCATTAGCGTGGGTAATTGAGAATTGCCAACAATACTGTACAAACTATACAGCTCCATCCTGAGAGCACCAAGAAGCTATGTCTACACCACACAAAATATCTAAAGTTTCAGAAAAACCCACATGCCATCATCTACACAAAACATCTGGACAGATGGATGGCTGTATTGTTCCACATCCATCCCAGATGTTCCCCTGTTTCAGAGCCAGAGCACAAGAGTGATGGAGACAGAATGAGTCAGTAACTGAGGGTGGTGGCTGGTGATGGAACAGTAGGACCCATCCTCTCCACCCTCCCAGGCTCCCCCAAACCATTGTGCAGGAATGAGAGAAAGTAACATGAGCTGCCGGAGGAGGGGGAGCCAAGCCCCAGCTCTCATCAGAAGCAGCATTGTTATTTTTAGTGCCGTAATCAAGAGTGGGGCCCGCCTCTGGATCGGCTCAGGCTGTCTGGGCCGCGTGGGGCTGTTATAAATGGAACAGCTCATACAGCAATCAGTAGCAGCGGGCGAGGGGGCGCAAGGCAGGGCAAGCAGCTGCAGCATCTGGAGGATTGAAGGGAGACGGAGCGGAGAAGGAAGAGAAGGCCAGGAGGGGGCAGCCTCTCCAGCTCAGGCTAGGCAGTGCTCCCAGAGTTCAGGTACACTGTTCAGGCATTTAGGAAAGGACAGGTCCCCCAGCCAGCTGCCAATCAGTCTCACTATGACTAGAGAAGGTGAATGGCCACAATCTGCAATATCAGGGCTGCCAGGAAGGGCCACTTGACCCCAAAGTACTTCCTCTCTGTACCTATCACATTGCCTGGCATTCCACCATTAGAGATTCATTGAAAGGACCAGAGGCAGTTTGATGTATTGAATAGAGAGTTGAATGTAAAGTCAACAAGGCTTGGGTTCAAATCCCACCCAGGATATTAACTGAGCGATCTTAGAAAAGTCATATAAGCTCTCTCAGCCTAAGTTTTCTCAATGGAAATAACTTACCTCACAGGGTTATTGCAGCAATCAAATGAGGTAATATATGTTGGGTGCTTTGTACAAATTAAGTTGCTATATAAACATCAAGGGTGATTATTGGCAACTATTAGCTTTGTGGAATAGTGCTAAGGAGATGGCCTCAAAGTCAGGAAGATCTAGGTTCAGGTCTCTGGCCTTCACATACTGGTTGTGACACCCTGGACAAGTCATTCCACTTTATACTGTTTTATAAATTAGAAATTTTTATAAATTAAAAATTATAAATCAAAAATTTTATAAATTAAAATTGTTTTAAAAAATTAAAATTGGTAAAAGGAGTTCCTCACTGGGAATTCTCTAAATTGTTAAAATCACAGGTTTGGTTAAAAACAGTTATTATCAACTAACAACAATAGCTGGCATTTATAGAGCATGTTAAGGTTTACAAAGTGCCTTACAAATATTACCTAATTTTATCCTCACACAAGAACCCTGGGAGGTAGGTGCTTCTGTGATCTCCATTTTACAGATGAGGAAACTGAGACAGACACAAGCTAAATGACTTGTCCAGGGTCACACAGTTAGTGTCTATGAATTCAGGTCTTCCTGACCCCAGGTCTAATGCTCTATCTCCTATAGCACCTAACCGTCTAACTGTTGATCATTATTCTAGCAGACAGAGGTTTGTCAAGCATAAGGCCAGCTAGTTAGGCCACTGTTCAGGCATGGATTGGTTTAAATGACTTCTGAGATCCTTACCAACACCGAGTCTGTGATTCTGTCATTTACCTCTTTACTACCACAATCAAAAGGCAGTGCAATTGAGCTATGCGAACAAGAAGGCAGCAGCTGCTCCCGATAAACCAAATAAAGGCTTTGGCCTGGTGTCCATTCTGAGATTCCCTGTTAGCAGGGACAGCTTAGGCCAACAGGCTGCTGGTCTTAACCTGGTCTTGTACCTTAAGGGTGTGGAAAATAGGGAAAATAAGAAAATCAGATAAGACCTGGAAGCTGTTTTACCTGAATACACACACACACACACACACATACACACACACACACACACACACACACATATATATGTATATATATATATATATATATATATATATATATATATATATATATATATACACACACATGTGTATATACTCAATTATGTTTTTCAAGCCCTTTATTCTCTGGGACATGGCTGTGTGAGAAGTCCTAGGACCCTTGCAATCAGGTCAGGCATCAGTGAACCCTGACCATCTCTAGATAAATGCACCTCCCTCCCTTCTTTGTAAAGATGGAGGACTCTTCGTGGAATGGTGTATATACAGTCAGACTCAGTTGATACAGAATCTTCTGTCTGGCATTCAAAGCTCCTCCTAATCTGGCTGCCTCCTACCTTTTCAATCTTCTAATACCTCACTCCCTGCCCCATACTATTCAATCCAGTGACAGTGGCCTCTTTGCTGTTACACAAACAAGACACTCATTTCTTGGCTCTGAGCATATTCTCTGGCTGTCCCCCACTTCTGGAATGTTCTCCATCATCTCCACCAACTAAGCACCCTGGCTTACTTTAAGTCCTAACTCAAATCCCACCTTCTACAGGAAGCCTTTCCTAATCCCTCTTAATTCTAGTGCATTCCCTCAATTAATTATTTCCTATTTATCATGTACGTAATTCAGTACATATTTGCTTGTTTGTCTCCCCCATTAGACGGCCCGCTCCTTGAGGGCAAAAACTGTCTTTTGCCTCTTTTTGTAACCCTAGTAATTAGCATAGTGCTGGGCACGTATTAAACGCTTAACAAGTGTTGGTTGGTTGATGTATTAGTTATTTTTATCTGAACTACTTTGCTTTTCTCTTTCTTTTTTTAATCTCTTTAATATCTTTTTTAATCAAGGGGAAGCAAGACTGCATTTTTTAAAATTTTAAGCCAGACATATTCTCTGCACAGCATGGTGGAAAGAGCCCTGAACTCCAAATCAGATCTGGAGTCAAGCACTACTCCCAACCTTTCCTAGGGGCCAAGTTACTTAATCTCCTTGGGACTCCTCTTCCTCATCGGTAAAACGGGGATTGTAGTATTTGTACTACACATTTCACAAAGTTGTTGGAAGACCAGCACTTTGTAAACCTTAAAGCAATACCTAAGTGTACATTGTTACTGGTATTTCCCAAGACACTAGTGAATAGCAGTACCCAGAATCCCTGGACATTCTTAAGGGTCTGACTTTGAAACAATGCCCCGGCTTGTCTTGGAACGGTCAGTACCATCATCGACAAACAGCAGGCACTGACCAGGAACAGGGCACTGTTCTAGACACTGGGTACCCAGAAGAAAGATACAAGCCATGGTCCCTGCCTTCAATAAGTGACTGACACTAAAGTTTAGGAGACAAGATATATGCATCAAAAGATTAAGCCCTTAAAATCTGGTTTCCAGCCTTATATTCTGCTGAAACTGCTCTCTCCAAAGTTATTAATCATCTCTTAGATGCCAAATCTAATGGTTTTATTTTTCTCAATCCTCATTCTTCTTGAATTCTCTGCAACCTTTGACACCACTGATCGCTCTCTGCTCCTTGCAATCTCTTCTCTCTGGGTTTTTGGGATACCACTTTTTCCTGGTTCTCCTACCTATCAGACCATTCCTATTCTGTCTCCTTTGCTGGATCCTCCTCCAGATCATCCCCTCTAAGCCTATATGTCCCTCAGGGTTCTCTCCTGGGCTCTTTTCTCTTCTCCCTCTTTGCTGCTTCACTTGGTAAACCCATGAGCTCCCATGGATTTAATTACCATCTCCATGATGATGTAATTACCATCTCTATGCCGATGATTCTCTGCTGACCTCCAATCTCACATCTCCACCTGCCCTTCACATATCTGGAACTGCATGTCCAATAGACACGTCCAAAACAGAATTCATTACCTTTCCCACTAAACTCATCCCCACTCCAACCTTCCTTATTACTGTAAAAGGCAGCACCATCTTCCCAGTCCCTCAGGCTCATAACCTAGAAGTCATCCTGGATTCCTCACTATCTCCCACCCCCCATAAACGAATCTGTTGTCAAGACCTGTCGATTTCGCCTTTACATCTCTCAAATACACCCCCTTCTTCCCTCGGATGCTGCCACCGTTCTACTTCAGGCCCTCATCACCTCACACCTAGATTTTTGCAATAACCTGCAGGCAGGTCAGCCTGCCTCAAGTCTCTCCTCAATCCAAAACATTCTCTCTTCAGTCACTAGAGTGATTTTCCTAAAGCCACAGGTCTGATCATGTCACACCCCTCCTCAATAAATTACAGTGGCTCCCTCTCACCTCTGTTTGGCATTCAAAGCCATTCATAACCTAGCCCCCTCCTACTTTTCCAGTCTTCTTCTACCTTACTCCCAATATATACTCTTCCATCCAGTAACACTGGCCTCCTGACTGATCCACAAACAAGATGCTCCATCTCTCTTGGGCATTCCCTCTGGCTGGCCCCCATGTATGGTACACTCTCCCTGTTCTGCTCAGAATACTGACATCCCAGGCTTCCCACCTTCTACTGAAGCCTTCCCCAGTCGCTCTTAATTCTAGTGCTTTCCCTCTGTTAATAATTTCCTACATATCCTATATATAGCTTGAGATAGATAGATAGATACATACATACATACATGCATACATAGGTGTGTTTGTCTATGTATATGTGTGTATATATGCATGTATGTGTATGTGTGTATACACACACACATATATTTGTTTACATACTGTGTCCTCCGTTAGACTATAAGCTCCTGGAGGGCAAGGACTGTCTTTTGCCTCTTTCTGTATCCCCAGTGCTTAGCACAGCACCTGGCACATAGTGGGCACTTAATAAATATTTTTCAGTTGATTAATTGATATATTCCTTGGCCAAATTGTGTCAGAGAATCCTAGAATGTTCGAACTGGAAGGGGCATAAGAGGACATCTAATCAGACACCCTCATTTAACAGATAAGAAACCAAGGCCTAGAGTGGGAAGTAACTCACCAAAGGTCAGATTGAGCTCATGCCGAGGCCAGGTGTAGAACCCAGGTTCCCTGGGTGAGATGGCAGGCTTTCAAATGGGCTTTTTTACTGTACCACACTGCTACCTTACCCTTGTTGCCATAGGATGCCTCTTCAGTCAGTAAAGCAGCTCCCAAAAGACCTTGCCTAGGTTCAAAGCCACTGCTTTGCAGCCCCTCTCGGAGCCCAGCTCTGGCTGTCCGCTAGTTGGGAGGGTGGAAGCTGGGAATGTTTATTGAATTCGTGTACAAGCATAAATCTATGTCGACCTGCTTCAGAGCAGCGTTCAGCTGCCAGACATGCTGTCTTGAGAAGCATGCTTGACTGCCTGTCCCAGAACCTTTCTAACGCACCAGAATGACAGACGCAGTCCTGACAAGCCTGACACCTCGTATGATGAGGGATCTTAAGAAGTCATCCCATCCAGTCCCCTGTCTCCCTTCCACCAAACCAGCATCCACATCAAGTCCAGGTCTTGAGGCTGGCATAAAGACAATGAAACAACGACCATAATGATAAAGCTAGCATTTATGGAGACCTTTAGTGTTTGCAAAGCATTTTACAAATATTATCTCATTTATTCTTATGACAACTCTGGGAGGTAGGTACTATTATTGTCTCTGTTTTGCACATGAGGAAACTGAGACAGTCAACAAGCATCTATTAAGTGCTTACTATATGCCAGGCACTGTGCTAAGTGTTAGGTGTGCAAACAAAAGGAAAAAGAGAAACAATCTCTACTCTCAAGGAGTTCACATTCTAATGGTGAAAGGGAGCTGAACACAGGGATGAGAGGATGAAGAAGGTAGCTGGCTTGGGGGGAGGGGGTGTGTGGTCATAGCAGAGGAAGTCTAGAATTGCAGCCTGGAGAAGAATGAGACATGGCTGACCTTGCTATCTTCCTTAAATGGAGGCTCTTGGAGGGGCCATCCAATCAGAGAAAGCGTACATCCCAGGTGAGTATTCTAGGGCTGAAGTGATCTTCCAGGATGAAGAGTTTTCTGGGGCATGAGTCTGGATTGCACCCTGGTGAGAAAACGATAGGCTAAATGACTTACCCAGGGTCACATAGCTAGTACGTGTCTGAGACCAGATCTGATTCCAGGTCCCATGCTCTACCCCACCACCACCTAGCTGCATCAACTAGACAGCCATGTTCCTAAGACCAGAAGCTGAAGGAGGCAGAAATGTTGTCTCCCCCTCCATAGCACAGATGTGCCTCAGCCACATGAGTACAACAAGGCACTGGAGACCTCAACATCCTCACGCTGGTCAAATGTCCCTGCTCCCAGAATCGAGGGACTGGAAAACATACATATTGACCTTTCTCTCCCCTAAGCAGATTGACCAGACAGATGTATAACAGGTGGCAGGTAAGGAAAACACCACACTGGCATCCACCTCCAGGGCATCCAGGGCTTCCAGCCTTCATGCTCACTGAGGGCTGTCATATGGAGGAGCCATGTCATGTTGGTGTGGGCTGGTGGCACAACTCATGTTTCCCCAACACCTCAAAATGCAGGATGCTCATCTGCTGTCTGACAGCCTCAGTGTTCATCTGCCTGCCAAGCAGAGAGCAGTGTACCTAGCACGCTGCAGATGGGTCTGGGGGAAAGCACTGAATCACTGCTACAAATGCTGTGCAGTCTGCAGCTGCCGAACCTACACATTCTGGCACCAACCATAACTAGATCTCCAGTGGTAAGGTCACCCTCAGCTCTCAGCTAGAGACCTAAGGCGAGGCAGGTGTGCCCCATCACATTCAGAAGGATAGCAGGATTGTGATGTCATTGATCCCCTTCAAGAAAGAAGTACTGAACAAAAGGTAAAACAGAATGAGAAGCCAGGCCTTGTGGCTTCATGACTTTATCACCAACACCAATGGGCTGTGTGACCTTGAACATGGTTCATGCCCTCTCTGAGTTAGTAAAAGGAAATAGGATGAAGGGAGAATGCTCACACCTCCTAGGCCCAGTCTTCAGAGTCACGATGATCACGATGGGAAGGAGAGTTCAAGAGAGGGTTTCCTACCCATGGGGCTAAAAGGAACCTATGGGGAGATGGAAACAGAATGTGAAAGTAAGAAGAAACAACGTTGAGAGAGTAGAGGGTCTGAGACAGCTTGCAGGGGGTGGGGGGTGGCATGCAGAGAGATGGATGATGATCTAGCAAAGGAGACTAAGAGGGAGCAGCCATGTAAGTAGGAGAACCAAGAGAGAATAGTGTCATAAGAATACAGAGTGGAAAGAGTGTCCAGGAGGAAAAGATGGTCAACAGGGAGCAGCTAGGTGGCACAGTGGATAGAGTACCAGCCCTAGAGTCAGGAGGACCTGAGTTCAAATCTGGCTTCACACACTTACTAGCTTGTGACCCTGGGCAAATCATTTAACCCCTATTGTTGCCAAAACAAAACTGAAGAAAGAAAGAAAGAAAGAAAGAAAGAAAGAAAGAAAGAAAGAAAGAAAGAAAGAAAGAAAGAAAGAAAGAAAGAAAGAAAGAGAGAAGGAAAGAAAGAAGGAAAGAAAGAAAGAAAGAAAGAAAGAAAGAAAGAAAGAAAGAAAGAAAGAAAGAAAGAAAGAAAGAAAGAAAGGAAGGAAGGAAGGAAGGAATAAAGAAAGAAGGAAAGAAAGGAAGGAAAGGAAGGAAGAAAGAAAGAAAGAAAGAAAGAAAGAAAGAAAGAAAGAAAGAAAGAAAGAAAGAAAGAAAGAAGGAAAGAAAGAAGGAAGGAAGGAAAGAAGGAAAGGAAGAAAGAAAGAAGGAAAGGAAGGAAGGAGGGAAGGTCAACAGCATCAAAGGCTGCAGAGAAATCAAGAAAGATGAGGATTGAGAAAAGTAAGGTGGTGAATTGGATACAGCACTAGCTCTGGAATCAGGAGGACCTGAATTCAAATCTGGCCTCAGACACACTAACTGCATGACTCTGGGCAAGTCACTTAACCTCCATTGAGAGAGAGGGAGAGAGAGAGAGAGAGAGAGAGAGAGAGAGAGAGAGAGAGAGAGAGAAGGCCCCTGGATTTTGCAATTGTGAGATCATTGGTAACTTTGGGGAGAATAGTTTCAGTTGTGATGGGGTCAGATGTCAGATGGAAAGGGATTCAGAAGCAAGTGAATGGAGGGGAAGCAGAGTTAACAGATACAGAAAAGCTTTTACTAAGAGTTTAGCTTCGAACTGGAGGAGAAATATAGGACAACAGCTTGAGGGGATAGTACAATCAAGTGTGTGTCTGGTTTTGTTTTGTTTTGTTTTATTATTAAAGTAAGGGGAAAACCTGTGCATGTTCATAGGCAGCAGGGAAGAAGACAGTATATTGGGAGAAAGTGAAGATAAGAAAGGGGGTTGCGGGAGCAATATGCTAGAGAATATTTTTTTGCTGTTAGTAGCCCTTTACCCCTTTAAAAATTATTGAGAAACCTCACAAAGAATGTTAGTTCATGTGAGTTATATCTGTCAGTATTTATCAAGTTAGAAATTAAAATTTTAGTATTATTATTGAAAATAATTTTAACACTGAAGACCACTGAAAGAGTCTCAGGGATCCCCAGGGGTTCTCAGACTACGCTTGAAGAACTGCTTCTAGAGAAGATGGGATCAAAGACGCAAGCAGAGGGGTTGGCCTGGGTGGGAAGGAGGACTATGTCATCACCAGAGACTAGAGTTAAGGACACCCTAATCTCCAAAGAATACTAATAACAAATGGCTGAACAAGTTGTGGTACATGACTGTGATAGAATACTATTGTGCTATAAGAAATGACAAGCGGGGGGGGGGGGGGCAGCTAGATGGTGCAGTGAATAGAGCAACAGCCTTGAAGTCAGGAGGACCTGAGTTCAAATTCAGCCTCAGACACTTGACACACTTACTAGCTGTGTGATCTTGGGCAAGTCACTTAACCCCAATTGCCTTGCCTTCCCTCCTCCTAAAAACAACTTAAAAAAAAAGAAATGACAAGCAAGATGATTTCAGAAAAACCTGAAAAGACTTACATGAACTGATGCAAAGCCAAGTGAGGAAAACATTATACATAGTAACAGCAACACTGTGCAATGATTAACTATGAATGACTTAGAGCATCCCAAAGGACTCAGGATGAAAAATGCCATCCACCTCCAGAGAAAGAACTGATGAAGTCTGAATGCAGATCAAAGCATGCTTTTTTTATTTTATTTATTTCATGTCTTTAATCTGTGTTTTCTTTTACAACATAACTAATATGGGAATATGTCTTAAATGATTGCATATGTATAACCTATTTACTGTCTCAGAAAGGAGGGAGGTATAGAGGGAGAGAATTTGGAACAAAAAAAATTTTAATCAATGCTAAAAATTTTACATGAAATTGGGAAAAATAAAATAATATTTTAAAGCATATTAATAATTGGGGCCCCAGTGGAAAGACAATGGTGGGGATAAATTGGCTATAGCCTATTACCAATGATCAAACACATATGACAAGTGACTTTTTAAAAACTCATCCTTTATTTATATGCCTGGAAAAGAAGATGGGTGGGTTATGTAGCAAGAATAAGGGATAAGAGATGGGCATCTAGTTTCTATGACATGTTAAAAGACACACCAAAGGTCTCCAGAGTGAGTTGTAGATGCTGTATGGCATATTTGTAAAATGACAGAGACAAGAATGGCACAGAATGAGAACATATCCATGGGTCATGATCTGCACCAGTGAAGGGAGTGTCTACACGCATACATCACTTTGAAGTATCCAAGTGTCAAAGTCTCTGTTTAGTGTCCACATCTGAAGTCTACTTCTTTCTCATTTATCTCTACCTTTTGGAATCCTTCTTGAGTACTGTAGTTTAAAGAAGAAAAAAAAAAATCCCTAGTTCATTAGTTTGTACTCAAAGGACCTGGTTTCAAGCCCCATCTCTGATATTTGTACAAGATCTGGGTGACCTTGGCCAAATCTGGGCCTCTGCTTCTTCATCTGCAAAATGTGGGTGATGGACGAGCTGGCCTCTGAGATCCCTTCCAGCTCTGGTTTCTATGCTGGGGATCCTGTAAGGCCCACATCAGTTGGAACCACTTTCCTGAAGTCTTCCTGGATTATCTCCACATAAAAATGATTTTTTTTCTTCCCCAAAGTTTTCTGGAGCACATGGTCATGATCTCTCCTTTGTCCTTATTTTATTCTACTCTGTGTAGCATAATTCTTCATGTACATGGCCCCACTAAATCATTAAACCCTTTGAGGGTAGAGACTGTGCTGTTTCTTATCTCTGTATCCCCTAAAGCAGGCATTTAACTTGGCTTTGGGTGGCTCCCATTTTAATTACAGAAAGCCGACCTTAAGAGGAAACCAACCTGAAGCACATAGGGAGATAAGGAGAAAAGAAGGGAAGACCAATAGCAGTTGGGGGTGTGGCAAAGGCAGACCAGCTGGGAGAGTTAGGCACAGCCCAGAGGCCTTGAGAGGAAAACGAAAGATCCTAAACAAGCAGGATTTATTATCAGGACAAGATCTAAGAATGATATGAGACTTCCTGCCACTGAAGGACAAAAGTATACAAGCTAAGACTTGAAGAAATGGAAATGGAAAGGATGGGAGCTGATTTCTCAGTAACACACCTTCCCAGGACATCATTCCTTGCTCAAAAACCTCCAGGCTCCCCATTATTAATAGGATCAAGCCCAAATTCCTCAGCATAGCATGCAATCTGGCCCCACTGGGGTGTGTGGGGTGTTCAGGGAGGAATAGCACCTCTGGTGGGAGGGCTTGCCAAGCCCTTCTCAGAGCACCTTTGGTGTTCGCCTTTCACCCAACTCTCACCCATAGCTCCAAGAAGCTCTACCATGCACAGTGGCCACAGCCTGGTAAAACCTTCTCCCCAAATGGGCTAAACCAGGTTGAGAGTAACTGAAAGGCCTGAAATCAGTCAGTGAGTTAGGGGGATGTCTCCCCCAAGCATGTGAAGACTTCCCTGGCAGAACAGGAAGATGAAGGAGGCTGATGCAGGTACTGTGGAGCACCTAAAGTTTGATCAGCCATCAAAGATGCCAAGGTCATCCACTGCATCCTGAACCATCACCAGTCATCTTGACTTCTGTCCTACCACTGGACTCCAATGACTCTAGAAGAGAAAGTGAAGCTGCCAACTTTGAGCAACTCTGTCTCACTTAAATCCAATTCAAGGGGAAGTCAAAACAACACCCCATGTTGTCATTGGTCCTCTGCCATGACATCATTGATCTCCTTTGAAAATAAAGACCAGGGGCAGCTAGGTGGCACAGTGAATAGAACACCAATCTTGGAGTCAGGAGGACCTGAGTTCAAAAATCTGCCCTCAGACCCTTGATACTTACTAGCTGTGTGACTTTGGGCAAGTCATTTAACCCAAATTGCCTTGCCTTCCCCCCTCCAAAAAAAAAAAGAAAGAAAAAAGGATCAAACAACAACAATCTGGCCCCACCCTGCTGCAATGCAACCTTATCTCTCACAAATACCTCTCCACCCCAACACTGATCTAACCTAGGAAAACACTTCTACAGTCTGATCTGGGGAGTCCAAAAAGACAACTTTCCTACTTAACCATTCTGAGATTTTCTGATGTTGCCTGAAATTCCACCATTAGTGTTCTTTTTCTGTATATGTGCTCTCTTTTAAGTGAAATTTTCCTGGGGACAGGCATCACATTAATCTATTAGATTTCAAGGGGAAGGAACTTACTTAATGTTTTCCAATTTCTTCCTGTGTGATATTAAGCAAGTTACTCCCTGGCCTCAGTTTCCTCAATTGGAAAATGAAAAAGTTGGTTCAGAAGGCCTCTGAGTTCCTTGCAGCTCTAGCTCTATCCTGAACCTGAAAAATTAGAGCAGCAGGAGGAAGCTGCCTCAGACTCCCTGCCCATCAGCGATCCAAGGAGACCGCAGCAGATGAAGAGTTGACTGTGTTAGTGAGTATGGATAGATAGATGTGTGTGTGCATATGTATGTATGTGCAAATATACATATATGTGTAAATCACAGGCACACAAACTCCACATGCCTATCTACTTCCATGGAACAGAGGATTCAAAGTCCTCACTGTGAGACCTCCATGAACCCTCATCGTCTCATTCAACTGCAGAGTACATGTCCACAAAAGTCTCTCCATCTTAAAAACACTGATGCCTTTTCTGTTCATCACAGTTCACCTTCCCCTAAATCCAAATGTTGAGGGTGCATCGAGTACGTAGCAATGTAGGCCAGGCTCCAAAACCAGGGCCCACCCGGGCTTTCTTCTCAATTGTCCTCCAAACACACTCTGTTATTAAGTTCTTGCCTCTGGAACTTAATTCAGTGTTGCCTGACCCCTTCCCCTCCCCACTATAGGCATGCTTCCTCTGATCTCCCAACCTGTCCAAAGCCCATCCTTCCTTAGAGGCCCAGGTTTCCTTCGAGGGCTTCTCAGACCATCCCCAGCAGGACCGATCCCCCTCTGAGTTCCTAATGCACCTAAACTCCAATTACACCACACAATTTAATTATGGATTTTCCAGGCATTTCCAAAACATGCCACCTGTACTCTGACCATCCTCTTTATCCGCCTCCCACTGGGTCTTGAACCTGTCCCCTGGGACCCTGGACTCCAAAGGATGAACTTTCACCTTCTCTTACCCAGAACCATACCACGTCACACCATTTCCAAACCATGCTTCTGACTGTACACCTCCCCCCACACCCTTTATAGCTCCCATTATGTATTGTCTTTCCCCATTAGAACGTGTCTTTTGTTTTGTTTTGTTTTGTTTTTTTTGAAGCAATTGTGGGTAAATGACTTGCTCAGAATCCCACAGCTAATGACTGTCTGAGGCCAGATTTGAACTCAGGTTCTCCTGACTCCAGACCTGGTGCTGTATCCACTGTGCCACCTAGCTGCCTGGGTCTAACTTGAATATATTTTATATTCCCAGCACCACGCACATAGTAAAATTTAATAAATGCTTTTTCATTGGCTCATTCATACCCTTTATGTTGTTCCACAGCTCTTTCAGGCAAGGTTAGCCTTTTCTTCTCCAATAAAACAGGAAGGATTGAATTCAACTAAATTAAACTGGGAGGCAGCCTGGTATGACAGGAAGAAGCCTAGATTAAGAGTCAGAAGTCCTGGGTTGGGATCCAGGTTCTGTCATTTATTTACTATCTAACTGTGAGCAAGTCCTCTCCCTCCCCTGGGCCTCGGCTTCCTTATCCGCAAAATGAGGGGAGTGGACTGCAAGGTTCTTATAGTCCTTCCAAATCCCACAATCCTCTGACTTGAACTTGTGTAGTGAAGAAGCAAAGGGATAGATATAGATGAAAGCAACCTTCTGGAGGAGAGTGCAGGGGGAGGATGATGTCAGGAAGAATATAGGGCCATATAGGCTGAAATCTTTTATGCAGAAAAAAAGAAATATAGCACCTTCTATTTGTAGGAAACCTGAGATAGCAGCTCAGAGCCTTCTGGTGCTATAGAAAAGAGATGGAAATGGTCCTCCCCCCACAGCTATTTAAGGGGAAGAGGGGGAACTGAAGCCCAGATAGATTATGGCCCAGCCTACAGCCACACAATAAAGAAGTGGCTGAGGTCAGACAAGGGCCCAGTCAATCCAGCTGCCATGGATTCTTGCCATCTACCTACACCGTCTGTCAGCCTAGAGTGTCTAGCTGGTGTTTCATTCCACAAATATTTATTGAATACTCTATGTTCTGCACCCTGGGCACAAGAAAAAGGTAAAACAAGGTTCCTGCTGTCCAGAACTTTGCAGTCTAGCTAGAGAACATTGGCATTGTCCTGAATACATGGCAGTACCCAATAAGGGACAGGTGAGTTGTCCTCATTTGACACTGTTCCAAAGTAAGGAGAATCTTCCTGAAAATTAAAACCATCCAAAGGGCATGAGCTCACACTATATTCTCTATTACTGTAGAAAGGTTGGATGGCTAAATTGCTACACCATTTGTGAAGGATACTGATGTGGGAATCTCTATTCAGGCATGGATTAGACTAGAACTTTGAAAGGGTCTTTTACATTTCTGAGATTTCATACTTCTGAGTAGTACAGAGAGTTAAGTGTTGGAGGAGTTCAGAAGGAGTTTATTGTGACCTAGGGGGATCAAAGAAGGAGGAGAAAGCACATGAACTGAGCCCTGAAGGACATATGAGCTTTGGATATGTGTAGAGGAAGTTCCAGGAGGAAGGAGCAGAGGAGCAGAGATGAGAATGGAAATAGCATGGAAAGGGGAGAAAGAAGAAACTGAACTTGCTGGCAAAGGGTGATTAGGAGGGCAGCTAGGTGGTACAACGGTTAGAGTGCTGGGCCTGGAATCAGGAACACTCATCTTCCTGAGTTCAAATCTCAGACACTTACAAGCTGTGTGACCCTGGACGAGTCACTTACCCCTGCTTGCCCAACTTTCCTCAACTTTAAAATGAGCTGGAGAAGGAGATGGCAAACCACTCCAGTATCTTTGCCAAGAAATCCCCAAGTTTTTAGAGAGTCAGACATGACTGAAAAACTACTTAATACCAACAAGAGACAAGATTATTTGGGTAGTATGGAGGCCTAGTTTTCACTGCTGGAGCCTGCCTGAGATCTTGTTTCATTTTGCTCCTTCCCTCTAGATCCAGAATTCCTCCCTCTGGGGCTTGTCTCCTTCCTCATTCAGTATCTATGCATAGATACTCCACAGCCCAGTGTTCTGAGGAACCCTGACCCAGTGGTTAGATTTGTGGATCCTTCTAGAAGGAATGCTTTAGCCTTCTGTTCCTTTCCTGCTTTCTATTGGGCTGTGGAAGAAGACTATAGCAACTCCTAAGTTCCTGTAAGTTCTGACTGTGTCTGGGAGCTTCGAGACACCAGCTGTAACAAAACACAGACCAAAATTTCAAGGAAATGGACTCCAAAGATGCGATTGAAGGAGCCTGTATGTTAATGCATTTGCCCTGAAAGCGTGAGACCAGCTATACAGATTTGGAGAGCCCAGGATCATAGCATTTAGAGCTAGAAAAAGACCTTAGAGATAACCTAGTCCAACCCTTCATTTTACAGATGAGAAAACACAGGAGACTGTGCTAGATCTGGTATCTGCAAATCCATGTTTAAATCCTAGCTCTCCTACTCACTACCTATGTTACCCCAGGCAAGTCCTTAGGCTCTTGGGTCTCAGCTTCTTCATCTATAAAGTGAAGAGGTTGGATTAGATGGTCTCCAAGCTCCTTGCTAGTTTCAAAATCCCATGATTCTAATGACCCCCTTCCTCCAACCAACTCAGCAGTCAAACCTGTCCAAGGTGCTGAATTGGAGAACTCGGGCTTCTTGGTAAACATTTTGAAGGGGTGAGCTATTCTCAGAAAAAGAGAATCTGCCAGAGTGCTGTTTGTATCCTCTTGGACCTGAGCTCCCTACGTCTGTCTCCACTGCCCTAGTTTCTCCCTCTCTGGCTAGCCACTCTCTCACCCAAAAGGCCATAATAAGCTCAGCTGTGATTCACTCTCCATGAAGGCAGCAGGGTCAAGCTGTGGTTGGGGAGCAAAGGGCGTGTGGGAGGAGACCGACAGTCCATCCACCCTCCATCTTAACTGGCTTCTCATTTCTGACACAACAACTGCAAATAAAGGACATTAGGAAAGAGTAATAACATGACAGGGTTGTAGAGGGGACGATAGGCACTACTGGATCCTTACCTGACCTGCAGGATCCTCTTAAGCTCCCTCAACACACTCAGAGGAGAGGAGGAAATATCCAGAAAATTAGAAACAATGAGAATAATAGGAATGATGCTCCATATCTATCTAGTACTCAAAGGTTTACAAAGCACTTTGTATATATTCTCATTTGATCCTAATGACAATTCTGTGAGGTTGGTAGCGCAAGTATAACCCTTGCTTCACAAATGAGGAAAGTTCAGTTTCCTTAAATTACTTAAGTTCCTTGTATCTCTCAACACCATAGGGTGTTATTCTATACTCTCAGAAACAGTTCCATTTCATTTGGGACTGTCTTACTCATGAAAGTATTGCCAAATTTAGCTAAGAGGCCTGTAGCCCATCCTGGTTAGGATTGAAATATGCATATCATCCTGGTTAATGATACCAGAATTACCAGACTGGCATGACCCACAGGAGTTGGGTGATACTGCCTGGAGTTGGATGTCAAGTTGTTGTTCTGTTGTTCAGTTGTATCTGACTCTTTGTGACCCTGCGGACCATAGCACACCAGTATTTTCTAGGCAAAGATTCTGGAACAATTTGCCCTTTCCTTCTTCACTGTATTAAGACCAACAGAGGTTAAGGCACTTGTCCAGGGCCACACAGCTAGTATCTGAGGCCAGATTTGAACTCAGGTCTTCCTGACTTCTGGCCCAGAACTTTATCCACTGAGCCATCTAGCTGCTTCAGGGTATCAAATAAAGCCTGCTATACCTCATATATCCCGCACCCATGTTCTCCCACCAAGATCTTTTCCTCACCTCTCAGGCCCCAATATGAAGGAATTAAAACACATATTATTGTGTGTCAAACACTGTACTGAATGCAGAGAACAGGAAATACAAAGAGCAAAAGATTCCTTGCCCTCAAAGAGCTCATATTCTAGTAGGGAAAGATATGCAATATAAGGGAGTATGACCAGGAAGAAGTGTTTTCATTTATGAAGTCATAGAACTGATAAGTAGAATTATAGGGCATTTGATTGACACTTCCTCTCTAGGAAGGCAGTGTTGGTGTGATTACTGCTGCCAGAGCAAGAGGTGGAAGGCAAGGAGAAAAGAAGTATTAATCACAGAGGAAAATTGATGGATTTGCACCATGATAGGTCTGGGGTCACCTAGATTTTGTGTACTCTCACCAGAGCAGGAAATAAATTGTCTGGTAAGAGTTTGGAGGAAGGTTGGAATGCCATCATTATCCCCTGAAAGAAAGACTGAGGCATCACATCCCCAACTCACCAAAGGAGGAAATTTCATCAGGAAAAGTAGAAATGTGGCCAGTGGGCTGAGAGACTCAGATTCTAGACCTGGCTCTGCCACAAACTTCCTGTATGATTTTAGTAAGATAGCCTCTCTGGGCTTCAGTGTCCTTCAGTGAAGGGGAGAGTCTCAAAGGTGCTTTATAGATGTAAATTTGGGTAAATCTAAGCTTCTAAGAACTTCCTGACTTTGGGGTGAGGGTCAATTAAAGAACCTACCATCAGGCATAGAGAAATGAAGGGAATGGGAAAGGAGAGATTAGTCAGGATTCTAAGAACTTCCTGACTTTGAGGTGAGAGTCAATTGAAGAACCTACCATCAATGGCTTAGAGAAATTAAAGGAATGGGAAAGGGGAGATTATTCAACATCAGCACATTACGGCAAGTGAGCTGAAAGATGCCCTGAGAAACTACTGAGCACACTGCTCAAGTCAATTCATCCCAGGTCAACAGGTCCAGATTTACCAAGGCCTACTGTGTGCCGGCACTGTGTTAGGGACTCCAACTCCCTCTTCCTTAGGGGTAAAAAATGCTTTAGCAGAGAATGTCCTTACAGGAACTCATCGAGAAGGGAGAAAAAAAGAATCAAATCACACAAATTCAGAGGTAGAAGAAACCATAAGGATTTTCCAGTCAATAGGGGGACTTCGAAGCAGTTAGTCCAAAAGGACTTCTTATGCCAGACACTGTGCCAAGGTCTGGAAATACAAAGAAAGGCAACAATCAAGCCCTGCTCTCAAAAGTTCACAGTCTAATGGGAAAACAACATGCCAAAATCTGTACAAACAACATATACAGGATAAGTTGGAGACAATCAACAAAGGGAAGACCCTAGCTTTAAAATGGATTGGGAAAGGCTTCTTGCAGAAGGGAAGATTTTTAGCTGAGGAAGGAAGCTAAAGGAAGTAGGGGATGCCAGGAACCAGAGATCAGAAAGGAACTTCAGGAATGAGGAATGGGCCAGTGAAATGCCTGGAGTCTGAAGATAGAGGAACAACAAGGAGGCCAGTGCCACTGGATTGCAGAATACATGGGGGGAGAACAAGGTATTAGCCTGGGAAGATAGACAGAGGCAGTTATGAAGGGCTTTGAATGCCAAAAAGAAAATTTTATATTTGCTCCCAAAGTGCCAGGAAGCTACTGGGGTTGATTAACTAAGGGAGTGATATGGTGAGACCTGCACATAAGTAAGATTAGTTTAACAGCTGACTGGAGAATGGATTTGAGACAGGGTGACTAACCAGTAGTCCATTGCAATAGTCCAAGGGTGAGGTGATGAGGACCTGTACCAGGGTGGTTGCCATGTCAGAGAAGAAAGGAAGGCTTCTTAATTTGGATCAAAGAGAGAATCCAGACTCCAACACTTCTAGTTGTGTGACACTAAGTAAATTACTTAACCTCTTGTATTGGTAATTAAGGAGGGCTTTTAGCACTTATTCAATCAAGAACCCTTGAAGAGTTCGGCCTTTGTTTCCTTGATTAAATTATGAGTCCTTGATGACCTCCTTGCCTCAAGGGAAAGCCTAGTTTACATGGGTTTGAGTGACATGTTTGTGACATCAGAGGCTTTTAGACCACATGGGTTCAAGCTGCATTTTTGTGACGCTTTTAGGTCAAGATATATAAACCCAGAGGTTGGTGTTCTCCCTTGAGGCTTTCAGTCCTGGAGGAGTGTTGGTGTGGGACTCTGGGAAGCTGCTCTAACAGCCTCCCGGCTGTCAACCCAAATGTTAATGATTTCTTGGTAACTATGAATTGTATTTGGCCTGCTTATAATGTATGTTTGTAATTTGTTTGTATTTGCTCTGAAGTTCAGGGTGCTGGCTTTTTTCCTTGAACTAAGTGAATAATATTTGTACATTGGATGAAATACGATTGTTAATCCTTAACGTTGCTTTCCTTAGTAAAGCAGATCAAAAGAACCTGTGCTGGTGGCGTTCTTGTTGTTGGGCTTGTTTTGGTCTTTCACCCCCACAGCAGCTGCTAGCCAAATTGTTGCAACACCTCTACAATCCTATTTCCCTACTTGAAAAATTGGGATAATATTGCCTATAGTACCCTATAGTACCCACCTCCCAGGGTGGTCATGAAGAATATACTTTACAAACCTTAAAATGCTATATAAATGTGAGTTTGGAGGTTGTTAGTTCACCCTCCCACCCAAGGAGCTCACTATCTAATGAGGCAGTCTAGTCCACTGACATAGTCTTGGATAGTGAGGACTACAGACTTCAGAGCTCAACTCCATGTCTAGGCTTCCATTTCTTTCTGGGGAGAGGGAGAAGCTGGGGGCCTGGCTCCATCAGAGGATCCTTCAAAGTATGACTAGAAAGGTGGATCATGGTGAATCTAGTATCAGGTTTCTGACTCTATTGGCCAGTGATAAGAGCTAGGCAACAGGAGATCTAGATTCAAGAATCAGCTCAGCTACAAGGGTCAGTATAATCATGAGTAATTCACTTTACCTCTCCAAGCCTCGATTTCCCCAGATAAAAAGTGTGGGTAATTATCTTTGCCCTTATGAGGCTGCCACGACTTTCAAGTTAAGATAACAGGAAATAATTTAGAATTATAAGCATTGCTCCTATCTGTATTTGATCTTATAGTTTATAATTTAGGTTGTTCTTTGGTCGTTTTTCAGTCGTATCCAACTTTTCGTGACCCCATTTGGGGTTTTCTTGGCAGAGATACTGGACTGATCTGCCACTTCCTTCTCCAGTTCATTTTACAGGTGAGGAAACTGAGGCAAACAGGGTTAAGTGACTTGCCCAGAGCCACACAGCTAGGAAGTGTCTAGGGCCAGAATTAAACACAGAAAGATGAATCTTACTGACTCCAGGCTCTGCTGGTAGATAAGCTTTAATAACCCCATTTTACACATCAACAAACTGAAGCTTTGAAAGTTTAAATAACTGAGTCACAGCACTAGTAAATGGTGGAGCCAGGACTTGAATTGCTTTAGGCAGCCAAAGAATGAGTGTTATTATTGCTGTCAGTAGAATCTAACCTTCAGGTTGTCGTACTTCTGAATTTGTGTCTCCAGTGCCTATCACAGTACCTGGCACAGAGAAAGTGATTAATGACTGTTGGTTGGTTGATTAATTGTCCCAGAGTCCTGGAACTTTTCAGCATTTCATGATCCCAAGGCCCTTCGTAAGCACCATTTTTGCACTGAGCCATACAGAGGAGAGAGGTTTATACAGCTATGCTTCCTGTCTTCTAGGAGTTTGCAGTCTGAAGCTGACACTGTCCCATGGACAGTCATGTAGGGACCTAGGCTGCAGAATGAGTGAATACACATACCAGAGAGAGCACAGGCATCTCCATGAGGTCTCTGAAGACTTGGACATTCAGAGCTCGTACTATCCAACCCCCTTATTTTAAGGAGGAGAAAACCAAGGCTCAGAGATGGCAAGGGACTAATACAAGGTCACACAGCAGCAGAGCTAGATGTTGAACCCAGGTCTTATGACTAGCTATAAGGCTTTCTTTCCTTTACTATCTAGCACTCTGAGGTTTATAAAGCCCTTTACATCTATCTCATTATATATGCTGACTCATCTCTCTATGCTGCCTTTCCTAGTCAGTCATAGGCTCATAGAGTTATAGACCCGTAACTGAGAGGGACCTCATAGATCATTGAGGCCAGGCTCTCATTTTACAGATGAAGAAACAGACCCAGAGAGATTAAGAGTCATGGGGTCACAAATTTAGTAAGTGTCTGAGGCAGTATTTGAACCCAGATTTTTCCTAACTCCAAGTCCCACATTCTAGCCTACTACACCATGCAATCTCAATTGGGGCAAGAAAGTATGAGGGTGGAAGGGAGGTGAGAAGAGGGTATTCCCCCTACCACCTGGCTAGTGGAGGACATGGAAGGGGGATAGGGAGGCCACAGAAAAACTGGGGTGACAGGAAGAGTCACAAGTCTTAGAGAAATCACGTTCCTCAGCAACTTGCATGGTGTGAATCAGTATCTGTGACCCGGATAAAGGCAGGTGGGGGATGGGGGTGACAGAATCTCTGCCAGGGATGTGAAGACAGAGCAATAGGGGAGGAAGTGAGAAGGAGGCTGGAGAGAGAGTATTGAATCCCACTTTCCAGTATTTAACCCCAGGCTGCCTTTCCTCTTCCCACTCAGCCCACTGCGTGGTCACCTGCTCCTACTCTCAACCCATCTGTGCTCAGGAACCACAGTCTTGTTTAACTATTCATGAATCAACCAGGATAAGGTAGGGAATTCGGCTATCCAAAGACATTCTATACAGATAAAATCCTCTTACAGCTAATCCCATTAGAAAGAGGCAAATCATGTAGAATGAAGTGGCTCACTGTGGTGGAGAGCTAGATTGTAAGCATCTGTCCTGTGCCTCTCTATCTCCATAGCACCTGACAGGCGGCTACCTAAATGTGACCCCCATACTCCACAAATTCCTCCTTAAGTATCTTATCAGCCCCCCTCCAGGAAAAGTCACCTCACCTCCCTTCCTCCCAACAACCCACTCAAATCCAATATGACCTGTCAGGTAACAACTGTCTTATACATAAGATAGACAGATGGACAGATGGATGGATGGATGGATGGATGGATGGATGGATGGATGAATGGGGAGATAGGTAGGCATATAGATAGATAGGAAAATAGATACATAGATAGATACATAGATACATAGATGGATAGATGGATGGATGGATAGATACATAGATGGATAGATGGATGGATGGATGGATGGATGGATGGATGGATGGATGGATGGGTAGATAGGTAGGCATATAGATAGATAGATAGATAGATAGATAGATAGATAGATAGATGGATGGATGGATAGATGGATAGATGAATAGATGGATAGATGGATAGGTGGATGATGGAAGGGAGCAAGCATTATTAAGCACCTACTATGTGCCATACACTGTACTAAGCACTTTATGAATATCTCATTTGATCTTCACAACAACCCTGTGAGGTAGGTCTTATTATTCCCCCATTTTACAATTGAGGAAACTGAGGCAGACAAAGGTTAAGTGACTTCTCTAGGATCACACAGCTAGAAAGTGCCTGAGGCAGGATTTAAATTCAGGTTTTCCTGACTGGGCCCTCTAGGTGGTAAAGTGGAGAGAGCACTGGACCCAGAGTCAGAGGATTTGAATTCAAATTCAGCCTCAGGCATTTACTAGCTGTGTGACCCTGAGCAAGTCACTTAACCTTGTTTGCCTCAGTTTCCTCATTTGTAAAATAAACTGGAGAAGAAAATGGCAAACCACTCCAACATCTTTGCCTAGAAAACCCCAAATGGGGTCCCAAAGAGTCAGATGCAACTAATTGAACACCCCTCTATCTACTGGGCCACCTAGCTAGATAGAGCATTTATTAAGTGTTTAGTATGTACCAGGCCCTGTGCTATGTTCTGGGGATACAAATATAAGAAAACAAAACACCCTCTACTCACTTACATTCCAATAGGGGAAACCAAAACTTAGAGGGGAGCTGCAAAGTGTGTGTGAAGTGGGAGGGGGGTGAATGGGATGTAGATGATAAGGAAGGAGAGCAGCACAGAGAGTAAGCTAGGCTGGGAGGGAAGTGAGCATAGCTGGGGCCAGCCCCTCACAAAATGGCAAGCCACACTGAGGACACAATAGGAACAGCAGGACCCCACTGAACAAAGGTAGGGATGAGCACTGGACTAGGAATTAGGAGACCTTGGTTCTGGTCCTGGTTCTGCCGCTCATTTCATAGATTCACAAAATGTCAAAGCTGGAAGCTTAGAGGTCATCTAATCCAATACCTTTATCTTTGGGAAAAGGAAACTGAGGCATAGTGGAGAGGTCCCATGACCCCCTCATGCCCGTGGTCACACAATCAATAAAGGGCAGAGCTGAGACCAGGACCCTGGTGTCACCAGATCCTTAGTATAGGGCCCTCTTCACCAGTTCACCGAGTGCTTTGGACAAATCTCTTCCTCTCTCAGCTGCAGTTTCCCTGTCTATAAACTAAGGCAAGTGTAAGAGTAGTGTCCCTTCCACCTCTGATATTTCTTATTGTTGGTCTCCTGTGACTTAGAACAGATGGGCCACAGCAACAGGGCTCAGTTGTTTGGGTTATCACATATTCCCTCTGGGGAACAATCTTACAGAGCAAGCCTTCACTGATTCCTATCCAAATAACAGTCACTGTTTTGTTTTCAATAGAAAATGAAAGAGCCTGATTGTCTATTATTTGTATTTTGAGCAGAGAGAGCTATAGGGAAGTTCTCTTCATAGTTCTTGGGTTTTGCTCCGTAGATTGCTCCCTAAACACCAACCCCATTCACCACCTAATTCTCTTTAAACATCCCATCAGCCTCCACCAGGACAAGTCATCTCACCTCCTTCCCATCACCAACCCACTCAAACCAAACAACACCTGTCAGTTAACAAATCCTGCTGACCTGTCAATTTTACCTTTCCAACCTCTTCAAATCTGTCATCTCCTCTATTCTCACTGCGCCAATCCAAGAAAAGGCCCTTCTTTTATTTTTGCTTATTATTATTATTATCCTATCATTTCTGTTTTCGGGTACGGGTCTACCTTAACACCTATTCTAACAGTCTCCTGGCTCTGTCTCCATTCTCTAGTTCATCCTTCAAAGACTGCCAGCTCAACCTTTCTCATAAATAGATCTGGTCATGTTACTCCTCTCTTTAAGAATCTTCAGCAGCTCCCCTATGGCTTCCTGAGCTGGGTTCAAATTCTTCATTCTGGAATTCAAGGCCCTCCACAGTCTGCTAGGACTGTACCTTTCTAGCCTTGCCTGATCCTATTGTCCAAATGGTCCATATCCCATCCAGATTGAATTATTCTATTCCAACCACATGCCCCATGCTTTCCCTTTTTCACTGCATAGATCCCTGGACTTGGGGTACAAAAAGACCCTGATTTTGAATCCTGGCTTGGACCCTAGAAAAATCACTTAACTTCTCTCAACCTCAGCTTCCTTATCTGTAAAATGAGAGAGACTGAACTTGATGACATGGTCCCTTCTAGCTTCAAATCTACAATCCTCTATGTATTTGCTCACAATACCTGGAATTCCCTCTTCATATATGTCTGTTAAACTCCTATCCATTCTCTAAAGCCTTTCTCAAATGCATTCCTCTTCAGGAAGTCTTCTCTGATTTCCCCTATTGGTGACTATAATCCTCCCTGGTTCTCCCATAGAACTTGGTTTTGCATCTCTCTAAGTCACTGGTCATGTAATATTGTGTATCATGGTTATCTGTGTGGTGTCTTATATCCCTGTTAGACTATAACCTCCATGAAAGCAGGGATATTATCTTACATAAGCTTTGTAATACTCCTAGCCCCAGCAAAAGTAGGCTATTAATAAAAGTGCCTTGAAATCAATTGTTGAACATAACAAACAACAGAGTGAGAATAATTTCTGAAAGAATGCTTGCTACACCAAAATTCCACAACTATTAAACAATGTAGAAAGATGTTCCATGAACTAGTTTAATGGAATATTACTGGTAATGAGTTCAAATGTTCAATTAAAATGGTTTTAGGATTATCTTCTGTTTTTACAAATAGCCCATATAAGAAATAGCCATAGCTCTGCCCAGAGTCATAACTAAGGCAAGGCCGGCAAAATGTTGTCCTAAGTCCCCAACATCTGAGGAAATGCTGGAAAAATATGCTTCCCCCCAAGATGGTGACACAGGTGTTTCTTCCTCTCTGAAGTCCAGAAAGAGATCACAGTCATTGTTTTCACCTTTACCAGCCCATCACCCCTTGAGGCTTGGAGTGTATGTGGAGGGTGGGGAAGATTGGTCTCAGGAGAGGAAGACAGAAATCATGGTAGCTGAGGAAGAGGAAATCTGGGAAAGACCAGAGAGTAGGGTTACTAGTGGTGGAAATAGGAGGAGGAAAGGGAGGGAATGAGTTGTCCCATCTACTCCCATAACTACATCAACATATAACCATCTTAAACGGCTTATAATTTTATCCCCATTGCTTGGCAAAAAGACTGGCATATAGTAAATGTTTAATAAACATTTTTCTATTTTATTTATTCATTCATTTCCCCAATAAGTCCAGTACCCTACCCACAGTCTTCTCTTTCACCCCAAACTCATCACACTTTGGTTGCCCTCAACTCCTCCCACCTTCCCCAAACTCCTCAACTACCATGATCTCTGTCTCTAACCAGCCTCCACCACGCTACCATGCCTGAGTTTTCCACTCTACCATGCCTGAGTTTTCCCCAAGTGAATTCCACCTACACCTCTGAATTTACCTTCTCTCCATATATCCAATAAAAGATTGGGGAAGGAAGGAAGAAGGCAAAGAACATGAATTTGCTTCCTTAAATTGTGGACCTGGAACTAGAATAACATCTTATAGCTAGACATCGAGGACACGCAAATGACTCAATTGTCCACTGGTCTAATCTGGTTACTGCCTGTGTATGTCAATCTGGCATACACACAATCCCTGTGGGGAAGCCCTATGCTCACCCCCACAACATTCTTCTTATGCTTTAAGTGATTATAGGGCAATGTGGTACAGTGGCAAAAGCAGTAGCTCTTAAGTCAAAGGACCTGAGTGTAAATCCTACCTTTGATATTTTCTATCTCTATGACCTTGGACAAATCACTTAATCTCCATGGATCTCCATTGTTTTTTATCTGTAAAAATAAAAGGGTTAGACTAGATGCCCAGACCTAGGTCTATGAATCCAGAAGGGGATCTTTCCCCAACCTTCCTCCTGTGGTTCTCTCCTGCCTTCCACAAAACTTCTCTCTGCACTACAGCCCTTGTCTTGACCTGGGGTGGGGGTGGGGAGAAAATGCCCTCCAAGCCACCACCTGCTGTTTCTGCCTCACTAAAGAGAAGGGCTCATTCAACGTGACAACTCCCTCTGTGACATGGGCTAGAGGGGAACAGAGCCAGCTGTGGCCCTAAACACTTTTTACTGAGAAATGGGCATGGGAAGGGGTAGAGAATAGGAGAGGCATGGAGAACGGGGGAAGGGTGAACACTAAGTGTGAGGTGGGGGCAGAATGTGGTAGAGAGGAGAGGAAGGGGGACTGTATCTCAAGTCTAGCTCTTTGTCACCCAGTGCCCTGTTACCTTCCCTTCTCAATAGCTACCAAATTTAACCCAGTCTACCTGAGAGGGCTGACAAGTAATCAAATGATATGAACATTTATTAAGCACCTTCTGCATTCGTGGCACTGAGCCTGGTGCAGAGGGAACTAAAGATCAACACCCCTGATGAAGGTCCCCACCTTTGAATAGTTTACAATCTAGGAAGAGGTCATAAAACACGGATACAAATAACCGAAGTGTAGGATAAACTGGAATCATTTCAGAGTAGGGATTATAATGTAATATAAGAAAAACATGAGAAATCAGAGGATTAGTTTGGCCCAAGACAACACAACTAAGAACCAGGGATAGAAAGTGCAGAAAGGCAGATTGTGGCTTAACATGAGGAATGACTTCCTAATAACAAAAGCTACCCATCAGTGGAGAGGGCTGCATCAGGAGGTAGTGGGTCCCATTCACTCGGGGTCTTCCTGATGAAGCTAGATGACCACTTACTCATCAGGGATGTTTTAAGGGGAATGCCTACTCAGATATAGGTTAGACTATAGAAAGCCCCTCAGGACTCTCCAAACCTTGAGATGCTGTATTACTCTGATCTACAGATTGGGGGGAAGGATAGGGATAAACCTATCCCCAGAGTTTGTTGGTTTCATTCTTAGTATCAGCCTTGAAGGACTCCACCTTTCCCCATCGGCTCATTCCTGTCTATAATCATTCCTCACCCCATCAGAAAAACTGGCCCCACAAACTTCAGGGAGTACAGAATGCTCGTTTGGTGCTCCAAGGCCCCAGCAGGGATGCCAGGTTCCTCCCCACCAAAAAAAAGGTTATATCCCCTCTTGTGGGTCACTGAGAAGATAGTCAGGGTTTCAGGCCACTGCTCTTTTCACCCCCTCCCTCACTTTCATTACAAGAGTACAGAATGTGGTTTCCCCCAGGCCAGTGGGAAAATACCCCAGTGCCCCGTGGGGGAATAGAATCCCTCCACCTGTTGGCGGCTAATTTAGTGGCTGGAGTCCACTTTTTGGTTTGTCTTTGTCTGTTCTGACACTGCTCCGGGAAGCCCCTACCTCAGACAGAATAAGCTTCAGGAAGGAGATGACAATGGAGGGAGACAGGAAAGTTAAGGGGAGTCACCTCTGGGGTATCAACCTTGCTACTTGTTTGGGAAAAACCCCAATTGAATGCATTTTTCTTAAAAGTAAAGGAGAGGAAGAAGAGATCCGCTAAGACCTAGGCCCCTGGATACTCCATTTTCTTGAGATGCTTGGAGAGAGTTGGCCTCCACATTACCAGGTTTATTAAAATGGTAAATAGGTTGGCTTGGAATCTCCATAGCTTCTATGGAAGCATTTTCAAATGCCACCTCACACCTCGAGACCTTGGGGGTATAGGGAGGGAGGTGGAGGAAGAGCTACCTGCTAATACATTGATCCCACAAAGAATCCAGCCTCAACACCATCACTGGGACAGGAGGGGGCGGTCCTTTGTGTGTGTGTGTGTGTGTGTGTGTGTGTGTGTGTGTGTGTGTGTGTGTGTGTCCCCTGCCTTTTTCCCTCCCACTGCCCAAAAGCCTCAATCACAACAGCTCGATTTCTTGGAGTGACTGACCGACCACTCAGGGCTCATCAGCACGGCCTGACCTAGTTTGGAGCTGCTGAGGTCTAGGAGAATGTGGCCAGCAGAGCTCATCAGAGATAGGCGCAGTCTCACTCACTCTCTTTCAGCTCTCAATGAAGCAAGGGGCTCCCTGGGTAGGAGTTAGAGATGCAAAGGAATACAGAATGGTGCAGGAAGGGAGGCAACCTTTGAGAAAGATCTGAGTCTCCACCTTGGGGCTGGGAGCCCTGGCCAAGCATTCTGCTCCCTCTCCAGATTGGGGATGAGGGGTGAAGGGCAGATTCTGTGCTGAGGTGAGGAATGATCATAGAGAGGGATGAGCAGATAGGAAAAGGCCCAGTTTCTCAAGGCTCAAAAGCTTCGGAAGTGGAACTGATTTTAGAAAGCAACTAATTCGATGTTTTCTAATGAGGGTAATTCTCCCTGATCTGGTAGACTGGGGCCTGAGAGGGGAAATCCCATGTGCAGGCAGGAGCTTAGGTCTGCCCTCTGGCCCCCTCAGATAAGCCCCTTGCCAGCAACGTACATTTAGTGCCAAAGGTCCCTGGCTGGAGCCCCTGGTCCCCCCAGCCTGACAGTTTGGGATTCTCAGCTCTCCTTTCCCCCTCGGCCTAGCAAGAGCCATGACAGCTACAGGCAAGTCATGTTGTTTCTCTTTCTAAGCCTGCTCAGTGGGCAGCTCTTCCTGCTCAATGGCCTGTCTCTTCGAGATAGCCCCCTTTGGAGGCCCATAGGCACTAATCTTGAGCCTCTGGTCAAGCAAGATATGTTAGAAAGGAACCCACCAGGAGGAGCCATGGTCCTTGGGAAAGAACTCCTCAGACACAGGGGTGGCGGGGGTAGCTCCCCATTATCCTCATGACACAGAGATGAAGAAACTGAGGCCCTTTTAGGTACAATGGCTTGCCCAGGGTCACATAGGCAATAGGAGGCTCAGGAGGATTTGAACCAAAGTCCTCTAACTTCAGAGGACTTATACTTTTCTTTTCTTCCCTGCTTGAAAGGAGTTTACATTCTTTTTTTTCTTTTAGTTTATTTATTTTTAGTTTACAATATTCAGTTTCACAAGCTTTTGAGTTCCAAATTTTCTCTCCCTCCCCCTCTCCCCAAGACAGCATGCAATCTGATATAGGCTCCACATGTACATTCACATTAAACATTTTCACATTAGTCATGTTGCAAAGAAGAATTATAACTAATGGAATGAACCATGAGAAAGAAGAAACAAAACAAAAAAGAGAGAGCAAATAGTTTGCTTCAATCTGCATTCAGACTCCGTAATTCTTTCTCTGGCTAGGGATAGCATTTTCCATTATGAGTCTTTTGGAGTTGTCTTAGAACCTTGCATTGCTGAGAAGAGCCAAGTCTATCAAAATTAGTCATCACAGATACAATGTGTCTGTAACTGTGCACAATGTTCCCCTAGTTCTGCTCACCTCACTCAGCATCAGTTCACATAAGTCTTTCCAGGTTTTTCTGAGAAGACTTATACTTTTCACTTGACCTGACTCCCTTCTGAGATAAAGAAGGGAAGTGGTGGGGTCATCTCCTCGACATCAAGAGATAGTTAGGGTTCAAGAATCGTGGGGGTAGTAGAAACATGTACAGCAACCTCTGACCCATTAGTTTAAATCTGGCAACCACTTACAGCCCATTATGACATTCCTTCCCCCAGCCTATCCCAAAGACAAATACAAGCATGCTAACATGATGTAGTTACACCTATCCTGCAGAACCTTAGCATGACTGGTTCATGTTTGTACCGTTCCATGCCTGTCCTTAACTATCCTTCACACATATTCCTTAGCTCCCCCGAGTGTGACCTCCTCTGCATATTACATATATGACCCATACTAACCAAGCCCCCGTGTGATAGACAGAAACAAACATGTTTCTCACAGTAGCCTTGGGTATTATGCTGGCAGCACCCCCATGCCCTCCCCTTGCAGAGCTGGCCCGAATCTGTTGCCAGAGATTTTCTGCCTCCCTGCTCGCCTGTCTCCTGCTCTCTGGGCCTGGGGCAATTCGGAAGCATTGACCTCTAAGTGTTTCAGAGATGAGCTAGCCTCAGCCTCCACCTGTCCTCTCAACCCCTCAGTACCCTTCCTGTCCCATTCCCCCTTCCCCACCATTCCTCCCCCCACTCCTAGCCACTGATTAGAAGAGCAAAAGATAATAAAAGACTATTTGCGATGTTTAACAAGGGCATTTCACAGCTTGGTTGCTAATAAGAGGGCAGAGACACTGATAAAAAAAGGGGGGAGGGTGAACTTTGTAGGTGAAAACATTGGGAAACAGGATAAGCAATTGGCCCCTCCCTGCCTCAGACTCAAAGGTGGCATATGATATGCTCAGAAATTACCTCCTCCAGGAAGCTTGCCCTGATTAACCCTGCTTTGATCTGCACTGGGACTCATCAGATCTGAGGTTAGGCCAACCAAGGGATTACAGGAAATGAAAAGGACACTTTTAATTGTCTAAAATAGAAAATTTTCTTTGCAGACAAAATCAGTGCAGTTAGAACTAGAAGAGAAATAGTTAACTGGGGGAAATCTTTTGCAGCAAATTTCTCCAATGATGATCTGACCTTTAAAATACATAAAGAAACTATATAACAAGTATGAACAAGAGCCATTCCCCAATAGATAACCAACTGATCAAAGGATGCAGGGAGATTTCTGGAAAGAAGAAAGGCAAAGTATCAAGAGCCATATGGAAAAAATGTTAGAGAAGTCCGAGATTCCAACTCACAGCCACCAGAATGGAACGATGACCAGGAATAAATAAAATTACAATCATTTTTTTTCCAAAACTATGAGGTCAGGCCTTGCCTCTACCATTCATTAATGATCTTACCCAGAATCAGGCATCTCTGGGTCTCAGTTTCCTCAGCTGTAAGATGGAGGTGATAGTTCCCATCTTGGCTATGTTACAAGATTACAAGACTCAAAAAAGACCACGTATGTGAAGGTGCTTTGTAACCTATGGAAGCTGCTTTCAGTATTGCTGCCTATTGAAGCCCCTGCTGCTTCATCGATGTTCATCAAGGCTAGACCAGCATAGTTCAGATTCTAAGTTAACTGGAAAGGCTTCTCACTCCTTCACTAGCTTGGGTTCAGTCCCTTCCTCCCCTCCCTGCACTGGATTTGGCTGATGCAGCCACTCAAATCCACTCCATTGACTGTCACAGATTCATTCCCCTCCCACTCCCCCAACTTGCAACACAAACACATAGAACCGGAGGGTAAATGAAGGAGAAACGAGGGTACCCAGACTGGTGACTGTGACAGACTGCATGTTTGTGGTCTGAAGACTAGCATGGGCCAGTTCAGAAAGCTCTATCTCCTCCCTGGCTACATGGCCATGGATTATGTGACAGGCACTGTGCTAAGCACTAGGGAGATAGACAAAGGCAAAACCAATCCCTGCCCTCAAGGAGCTCCTAGTCTGATGGAGGCGACAACACGGAACAGCTATGAACAAACAAGATCCACACAGGATAAAGTTGGGGCAAAGGCAGATTCATGGCACCAGCATTAAAGAGAACCCAGAAGGGCCTCCTGTAGAAGGTGGGATTTAAGCTGAATCATGAAGAAATCTGGGTAAGCCAGAAGACAGAAATGAGAAGGGAGAGCCTTCTGGGAGGGGGAGAGAGCCAAGGAAAAGATTTGGAAATGTCTCACAAAAACAGTTTACTAAGGAGAATAATAAAAGCACCAAGAAAATGGTAACAGAAACAGCTCGCAATCATATAAGGCTTAAGGGTTTGCCAAACATTTCTCATACACTATTTCATTTGATCTTCCCAACAATCTTGTTAAGTAAGTACTGTTAGTAATAGGGCAATTAGGCAGCAAAGTGGAGAGCCCACGGACTTTGGAGTCCGAAGGACTTGAGTTCAAATCCAGCCTCTGACACTTACTAGCTTTGTGACCCTGGCAAGTCACATACTCAAATTGCCTCAAAAAAAATATTGTTAATATCTCAATTTTAAATATAAGGAAGTTGAGGCTCAGAAAAGTCAGTGAATTTTCTAGGGTCATACAGCTAATATGTTTCTGAGACAGGATTCAAATTCAGATGTTCCTAACTCCCAATCCAGAACTATCGACTGTGCCACACACAAAAAAGGGCTACAAGCTACATTGGTGGAGGGGCTAGCTATACCAATGAGTGCCTGAATCCCTAAAGAACAGAAGCATTTTTTGGAATTATTTCTTCATGTCCCCCTCTTACATTCTTTCTTGTCCCCCTATTTTACATACATATTTTGCCCTTGAGGAATTTTTATTTTTCTGTTGCGCATCTGTCTGTTCCATGTGGAGAGACAAAGTAGATGAGGAGTGCAAAAAAAAAGAAGAGAGAAAAACAAAATAGTAGGGTGGCTCTACCACTTACCAGTAAATGCCTTAACGTTTCTGGGCCTTAATTTACCCCACTCTAATAAGAAGCTATGGCTCCCTTCCCAACCCTCCAGGAGGAGTGCTCTGTGAATACAAAGTCCTGCACTGTTGGCATTCCCTTGGCTCTAAACAAAAAAAAAAAAGGACTAGAGACAATTAGAAAAAGATCTAATATGCCCGAGCAATAGGCTCTCCAGGGGTGGGACTTGACAGAGTGCTGATTGTCCCAAAGCAGCCTCTTTACTAAAAGGGAATCTTCAGGACCCTGGGAAAAGGGCCAAGGCCAGAAAGAAGCCTCTGGTTAGTTTGGCCAACACCACTGTGCCAACAACCTCTATGCCAAATTGATCCCGGGAGATACCAGAGATTGCTGGCCAAAGAGGAAAGAACCAGGACCAATAGGCAGAATCTGCAGAAAGCCAGATCTAGGCTTAATGAAAGGGAAAACTTCCTAAAAATTAGCTGTCCAACAGTGGGGCCCCCTTGGCTGGAGGTACGGGATTCACTTGGCTGAGAGGTCCTCAATTCAAGGCTGCATGACCTCGTCAGGAATATCCTTGGGGGAGGTTCCTATGCAAGTGCTAGATGAACTCTGAGAATCCTGAGGACTCTGAGATTCTGGGGTGCTTTCTCCCTGGATCCACCCAGACAGATTTCCCAAAATTGCCCACTAGGACCTCTCTACAGAAGGGAGTCATATCCTGAGTGCTAGGGGCTATTTGAAAGGAAGTGTGATATTTTGAAATCAAAGGCCCTCAGCTGTCATTCTGGCTCTGCTGCTTACTACCTCTGTGATCTTGACCAACTTACCTAACATCTGTGTGTCTCGGTTTCTTCATCTGTTAAATCCAGGTGTTTGCCTCTATGACTCATGATCTCTAAGGACCCCTTCAGTTCTAAATGCCGGCCTCCTATGGAAATAGCTGCCTGGGGAGCTCTCTCTCTCTCTCTCTCTCTCTCTCACACACACACACACACACACACACACACACACACAGAGGGATATAGACAGAAAAAGAAAAGGTAATCATTCTCTTGATGGAGAATGAGTGGGCAGAAGCAGCTTCAAACCAACCTCCTAGTCAAGATTAGAGGGTCATTCTCATCCATTTGGCAAAGTCCTAATGTCCTTCACTAGCTTGGGTTCCATCCCACCCTGCACTGGGTTTGGTTGATGCAGCCACTCAAATCTGTTCTATTGCCTGTGATTCCTTCCCCTCCCACTCCCCCACGCACAACACAAGCACACAGAACCAGAAGGGTAAATGAAGGAGAAATAAGGGTATCCAAGAAAAATCTGTTTGGTGATTTCCCAGTGAAACTAAAGGACCTAGACCTTTTGCCTCCCAACTGGACCCACTCATCCCTGAGTGGTGCTTCCCCCCATGGGAGGACAAACAAAGGCTCTATGCCACATACCCTGGTTATAATAAGGTAGGGCAGAGTTGGGATGAGACAGGGCAGCTGGGACCTTTTGCCAGACCCATTGAGCTGGGGGGTGACCCTGAGCATTCAGAGCATCTGCCTAATAGAATGTGGCACTTCGGCCTCCATGGTGTTATAAATATCCTGTGTCACAGTAACTGGGTCTGACACCCGCTCCCAGACACATGTGCATGCTTCCTGGTGCCCACCACAACCCCAACCCCCTCACGCAGCATTTTAGACCCCTGCCAGCTCCACTCCCAGATACAAGAGGCAAGGGCATAAGAGGCACCCTCACACTGCTGATACCATGATAGAAGTCTTCTCCCTGATACCTAACTGGTACCAGAGAATGGCAGTAGAGTAGAAGTGAGCTCTCCCAGACAACTGGGATAGTTTGATCAGCTATGATTTAGGAAGAACTAAGTTTGAAGGGGGCAGGGAGGGAGGAAGGCAATTAATGAGACAACAGTTTAGCTTGTACCTGGAAAAAAGAGAGTTCTATGACTAAGCAGAAAGGGCAGGGCTGGTCAACAAAACACTCTGGGAAACAGCTCTCCCCACTCTGCCGGGTCCTCCTGATCTTGGCTGGGGAACACATAGCTAGTGACAGGGGAGATGGGGATCACCCACAACAGATGATATAACCCCAAACACCTGCTTTGCTCCTCTTTCTACCTGGCTAAAAGTCATTGATACAGGTCTCCCTCCTCCTGGCTTTGCCAAGTTGTTCCAGCTTAGAGGTTTCTTTGGCTCATCATGATGAAAGTAACAGTTGGAAACTCTAGAGCAAGGAATAGAGACATACCAAGGTCTGCACAGTGTTAGCTGGTAAACCTTCCTCTCCCCTTCTCAAGGCCACATCCAGGATCCCTGATGTCATCTTAGCAGGGAAATTGCTGAAAAGCTCACTTTGGACTTGAAGGGCAAAATGCCACCATCATCCTCATGACCATTCCATATTACTAAGTAACTAAGTAACAAAGCTATGTACAACTCAATTTCTATCTCTACTGTATGTAGTTTAAACCCTGAGATTTCCTCGCCCTGTACTAAAGCAGCTTTGCATTCTGAGCATGTGGAGTGCCTATTACAGAGGAAGGAGATTGGGATTAGTCACAGAATCAGAATCATAGAATCTTAGCATTGGAGGAAACCTCAGGGGCCAACATGAGGGGGCTGGACAACCTCCCACACAACTGAACATGAATCTCCTCTATTACCTCCCCCAACGTGGGGCCATCTAGTCCCTGCCTGAAGTCCTCCAGTGAAAAAGAACCCACTCCTTCAAGTCTATTCCATTGTGGGAGAGCTCTCACCATTAGAAAAATTTTCCTTATATTATTGAGCTCATAGTTCTGTGTCTCTCTATGTCTTACTGTGTGTGTGTGTCTCTCTCTCTGTCTCTGTCTGTCTATCTGTCTCTCCCTCTCCTTTCCCCTATCCCCTCTCTTCTTTCTCTCTCTCCTCTCTTCTCTCTCCCCTGTCCTCTCTTCTCTGCTCTACTTCTCTCTCTGTGCTCCCTCTTTCTCTCTGTGTGTTCTCTCTCTGTGTGTTCTCTCTCTCTCTCTCTCTCTCTCTCTCTCTCTCTCTCTCTCACACACACACACACACACACACACACACACACACACACACACACACACACACACACACACACACACACACAACACACCTTCCACCCATTGTTCCTGCCTGTCTTCTGAGACCAAGCAGAAAAAAACTAAGCCTTCTTCCATATGACAGTCATGTATGCCCCGAGTCTTCCCTCCTCTCTCTTCCAGGCTAAACAACCCCAGTTCCTTCAAACCTTCCTCACTCATATGGCATGAACTTGAGGCCATTACCATCCTGGTGGACAGTGTAAAAAGGAAGCTGTTCCCTTCACTACAAGGTTCAAGTGATAATAATGGAAATGACTAGAGGTGAAATTCAGGCTGCCTCTATTTGGAAAAGCTCTTGAGACTTTTGTCAAGCTCATTGCAGAGAGAGCCAAAGGAACAAGAAAGCACAATATCTTACCTTAGTGAAGCTTAAAGCCTAATGCGAGAAGCAGTATGGACACTCAAGAAACGTAACAAAGCATCATGGAGGCATTAAGAATCTCAAAAACATAATCCCCCTTAGTTAAGATATGGATCCTGAGCTCCAGGGAGTCAGTTAGTGACAATCAATTAAGGACCTACTATGTACCAGAAACTATTCTAGTCACTGAGGATGCAAGACAAAGAAGAAACAATGCCTGTCCTAAAAGAGCTTACAATTGGTGGGGGAGAGAAAAATTACATGACTGGTACCAGAACCTAGGACTCCTGCTGCCTAGTCGCGAGCTCTTCCCACAGCTGCAGGCTCTCCTTCTAAGATATCTAAGCATATAATGGTATGGCTGGACCAAGTTAACTGTCATTCATTTCTTTGCTCATCCATTCAGTATTTAGTAAGCACACATTTAAGGCACTGTCCTAGGTGCTAGAGATGCAAAGACAAAACCAAACCAGCCTCCACCCTCTGAGTGTTGTTGAATACTGCTGGAATCATTGAAAGGACCAGAGCTAGTCAGGTTTAGGGGCTTAGATCTGCCCAAGGAAGTGCCTCCCTGCACCCCACTGAAACAGTCTAGTGGAGCAGGCTATTTATACACCTGGAAAACTCGGCTCCAGAGTCCTATCAGCTTTTAGTTCCATTCTCTCTCCACCTCCTTCAATCCTCTCAACTCATCTTCTCCCTCCCCCTTTCTGCTGATTCACACTGGGAACCAATAATCACACCCCAGTGAGACACATATAATTAAGCCCACATCACCCATAGTGTCTCCGTGAGAATAGATGGTACTCCAAGAAGCTTCAGAGATGGTCTAAGTTGTTCCATGGGAGAGATGTGGGGAGAAAGGGTGAGGAGGCCAGTGGAACATTTTACTCACTGATGAGAAGTTGAGACTGCACTTTGCCCACTTTTCTGGGGGTGTGCATCAAGACAGAGACTAAGTGGCTTCATTCCCTTATGCTGCCCAATGGCATCATTAGGGTGTGTCCTGGCTGCTCTAATGAGGGTGTAAAGAAGGCCTTTGCAGCTGTGGCTAATTATTTTATGTGTATAAATTTTTACCCTAGAGAGTGTGGACTTCTGCCATCCCTTCTGAATTGTACAATAATCTTTGGGGCACAAGAAATAAACTTCTCAGCCCTTAATGATCCCAATATAGATAGAGACTTAGATTTAGACTTAGATGTTATTTTTTTAGTCCCACCCTGTCATTTTATAGATGAGGAAAACTCAAGGCCCCAAGTGGTTAAGTGACTTGCCTAGGGTCAAACAGGTTCTAAATATTGGAGCAGAAATTTGAACCCAGATCTCCTGGTTCCAAATCCAGCTGGCTTTCTGTTACACCTGTTTTCCAATTATTCATAGGGGAGGAGGTAGATGCAACCTGTCCTGATGTATTGCCCCTTCTTATCCCTAATAAAGAGAAGTAATATAAGATTGAAACTAAATGGGGGGGGGCCACAGGAGAAAAGGAGGGGGTAAATCCCAATGAGTAGACAAGATGAGAACAAGATAGAAAGATCACTAGATATAAAGTCTGAAATTTTTTAACCCTATTTTGTTTCCATTACATGAGAACTAGAAGGAGATTACTCCTCACCTGGACAGAAAGACTAGAGAAAATCCTTATAAGACAAGGGAGGAGTTGACGGAAGCTACCAGACCACCCTCCATCCTTCAACCCAATCAGAAACAGTGGTGGAGCAAGGCTTAAGGTAGCATGCTATAAGTGGAAAAGGCACTAGATTTGGAATTAGAAGATCTGGGTTCAAATCATGGCTCTGCCATTTATTTATAATTATATTATATATCACATATATATAATATAATTATAACTGCCATTTACTTAGCACTTCAAAGTTTACCAAGAATTTTACACATATAAATTTGTAGTCTCTGGGCTCCCCCTCCTAATCCACATTCCAAGTAGCAGGTAGAGTTCCCAGAGCAAGGCTACCACTTTCCTTAAAATTCCAGAGGTCAAAAAAAAAAACAAAAAAAAATTCCAGAGGTCACCTAGAGAGAATGGAAGTACCTTTCTGATACTATAGAACATGAGCCTCTATCCAGTATGTTCCCCCAATCCAATTAACCAGTTAGCATATCCTTAGTATCACCTGCCAAGCACTCTAATTCCTGAACCTCTGTAGTAGCAATTTAGATTTGAAGATCTTTCCTACCCATTAATAGGCTATGTGACCTACTTACATCACAGGAAGCCTACATTACATGTGGTGGGAGGAGCTTCCTGACAGGAAAAGGAAGTTACATCACAGAAAATGCTGAGAGAGAGAGAGAGAGCAGTTATGGCTGCTAATGACTGCTAATGGCCACCCTCGTGATTGTTAGAACTGAACAGGCTGACTTAGCTGTACTGTAAGTTTGTTTTGGGAAAGACCCCAGCAGGGGGTCAGAGAGGTTTTGGGATGGAGATGCTCCATGTTGTGATATTGTGTGTTGAATGTTTTGGGTTCCTTGCTGTTATGATGAAGTGGACTGACTGGATAAATGGCTTGTGGGATATGGTTCTCTGGTGTCTGAATGAATGGTTTGCTTCTTCTACCTTCTATGTGGAGAGTCTCGTATACTCTGCGATGCAGAACTACATAGAAATTTTGACAATTATCATCTACATTGTTATTATTGCCTTACTGATACAACCTCTGATCCAGACTTCCAATCTTCCAAAGCTCACAAGGGCATAATCTGTTCCATTCACTATAGAATATCCATTCACCTAAGGTCAGGAAAGAATGAATGCAACAGAGAGAGAAAACTAATGCACTGTGTATTCACAACCACATGGTGATCAGGTGAGAGAGGAACTCCCCTCCCCATCAGGCTATAGCATTTCTTCCTCCCAACTTAAAAGCTGTTGAGGAGAGAAAGCACTTTCTTGTTGATTTTAGACTTTTGTATGCAAACCCAGCTCCACAGCTCAGCAGCCAATTAAAAGATTTTTAGTCACTACACAATAAGAGGATGAGAAATAAACATCAAACACCTGAGCATGCTCTGACTCTGAGAAAGGACCCCTCCATCATGCATTGCTGCAAGCAGGCTCACCAAACTTCCACGTGGATGCAGTAGCCCAGGGAATCTGTCATTGGCCCTGTGCTCCTCCATTTCTTTTGGTCCAGAAATAGGATTTCATTGGTATTTGTTGTTGTTCCGTTGTTTTGCAGTCATGTCTGACTTTTTGTGATCCCATTTTGGGGTTTTCTTGGTAAAGACACTGGAGTGCTTTGTCATTTCCTTCTCCAGCTCATTTTATAGATGAGAAAACTGAGGCACACAGGGTAAAGTGACTTGTCCAGGGCTGCATGGCTAGTAAGTATCTACGACCAGATTTGAACTCAGGAAAATGAGTCTTCCTGACTCCAAGCCCTATCCACTGCACCACCTAGCTGCCTCTTCACTGGTATAGAAAACTAGATAAGGAAATTGGCAACTCCTCATGCAACTTAAAGTCCTCAAGAGCTGCCCAGGATACTGAGAAGTCAAGCTGCCAAGTATCACACAGCTAGCATGTGTTGGAGTCAAGACTGAACCCAGGTCATCCTGATTCCATGCCTGACTCTAACCAATAAACTACTTTGCCTCTTGCTCCTTAATATTTTTGTGCTCCTTAACATTGCTTGTATAACCCTCCCATCACAGGCTTCCTCTTAACATGAAATGCCCAGGTATGCTTTCTGTGTCTCTTATTTCCCCAAGTCACTACCCCCACTCTGGTAGAACCTCAAAACTTGAGTGTTGGCCAGTTCCCACTTAAGGTAACCAGTTATACTTTCAAGCAAGGCACAAAACAGAAAATATTTTTGTTTACACATTAAAGGATGCAGAAAGTACTTGTACCAAAGCCCATAAAAAGTCGAGACTTCCCATAAGGAAAGGGAAGGAAATAAGCATTTATTAGGTGCCCACTATGTGCCTGGCGTTGTGCTAAGCACTTTAAAAATATTATCTCATTTGGTCCTGACAAAAGCCCAGGGAAGTAGGTGCTGTTATTATCCCTATTTTACAGTTGAGGAAACTGAGGCAGACAATGGTTGAGTGACTTGCTCAGTGTCACATAGCTAGTATCTGAGGAAGGAAGGAAGGAAGGAAGGAAGGAAGGAAGGAAGGAAGGAAGGGAGGAAGGGAGGGAGGGAGGAAGGAAGGGAGGGAAGGAAGGAGGGAGGGGGAAGAGAGGGAAGGGGGGAAGGGGGGAAGGAAGGAACCAAATTAGCATTATTAAGTACCTCCTACTATGTGCCAGGCACTGTGCTAAGCACTTTACAAATATTATCTCATTTGATCTTTACAATAACCCTGGAAGGTAGGTGCTATTATGATCGCCATTTTACAGATGAGAAAACTGAGGCAAATACAGGTCAAGTGACTTGCCTATGGCCAATCAGCTAGTAAGTATCTGAAGCTGGATTTGAAATCAGGTCTTCCTTATTTCCTTATTTCAGGCCCATCCACTACACCAAGTAGCTGCCTTATGATGGACCACCCTCCCCCCAGAGGCTTGTACAATCTCTATGACTTATAGTACCATGCAGCAAGAGAGAAGTCCATAGATCATTCCTCCATGTCAGTGTTTGCCTCCAAGGACCCTTTGTCTATGCCGAATTGCTCTTTTTCTGGCAGCTCTCCTCTAGTTCCTGCTCCCCAGTGACACCTCATTGCTCCATTAAAGCACTCTTTCTTCCTATCAGGTCTCAGGGGTCCTCCCACCCCCTGCCTTTTCTTGCTGCTGATGCTGTCCTGTATCACACCCTGGCCAGGTCTGACCAGTGTTGTTCCTCAATCCTGCTTCGCCTACACCCTCTAGTCCAGCTGAGGAGACTCGAGCAGATAGAAGTTGTTATCCTGTAGCCAAGAGAGCAGCTCTAGACAAGTGGGCAGATGCAGAAAGGCCAACAGTGATACAGCTCATTCACACCCATAGCCATTGGGCCTTGGGCCTTTCTGAAGCTTGAGGAAGTGCTGGTGCAGGGAAAAGAATGGACAGTTTGTGATAAGAGGAACTAGGTTTGATGACTGGTCTGTCACTGGATTAGAGTGGGTCACCTGGTCTCTCTCCACCTTAGTTTTCTGACATATAAAATGAAAGGTTTAGAAAGAAGTGACACTTGACTGTACCTCTAACCCCTCCCCCTGTTTTTTACAAAGATGGGTGAACACTATCTATAAAGCCATGCCTGATTCACATTTTGGCTAGATTTGTTGAACCAGGTATTTCTTCCTCGTTTGTTTTCTTTGCTTCACTATAAGAGATAAATGCCTGAGAGGAAAAGAGAGAAGGGATGTATATTAGAAAATGTAGGTGAAATGAAAATAAAAGATGCCAATAAATGGTTTTGTTTTTTAAAGGATTGTACTCAGTGGCCTCTAAGTTTCCTTCTAGAGAAGGAGAAGGGAAAGAAATAAACATTTATATAACACCTACTATGATCCAGGCACTGTGTTAAGTACATTACAAATATTATGTCATCTGATCCTGACAACAGCCCTGGGAGGTAGGTGCTATTGTTATCCCCCATTTTACAGATGAGGAAACTGAGGCAGAGGTTAAGTGACTGGACCAACATCAAACAGCTAGGAAAGAAGGAAGGAAGGGAGGGAGGGAGGAAGGAAGGAAAGGAAGGAAGGAAGGAAGGAAAGAAGGAAGGAAGGAAGGAGGGAAGGAGGGAGGGAGGGAGGAAATAAGCATTTATTAAATGCTTACTATGTGCCAGGCACTGTGCTAAGTGCTTAACAAATATTATGTCATTTGAGCCTCACAACAACCCTGGGACGTAAGTGCTATTATGACCTCCATTTCACAGATGAGAAAACTGAAGCAAAAGCTAAGGGAGTGGCCCAGGATCATAGAACTGAGGTTGAATCTGAACTCAGGTCTTCCTGACTCCAGGCCCAGCTGTCTATCCACTGTGCCTAGATAGCTGCCTCCTTCTGGGCTCATGATCCTCAGATTTCAGGTTTATTTAAAGTCTATGGAGCTTATCTGTCTCTATGCGCTTCTAGTTTCTAAAACTTGGTTTCTTTTAACAAAGATTAGCTGGTTTAATTACACGCACATCAGATACACCTGAACAAAGTGTGAATCAACATCTGAAAGCCCCGCTGGTTTGGAGATCCCTGACACTAGTGCACACCACTGTCTCCATACAGGGCTGCCCCCACTGACCACCAGAATAGGGCGACCAAAAAGCAGGACAGCTTAAAAATAGCATAGGAGAACTGTTTGGTTGAATAAACTGGAGATATTTAGTTTGGAGAAGCAAAGATTCCAGGGAACCAGAATCATAGTCTTTATTTAAGTAGGTGAAGGGCCATAATAGGGGAAAAGGAGAATTAGATTTGTGTCCCTTGACCCCAGTGGGCACACCTAGGTAGATGGAGAGTACAAAGAAGCAAATTCTAGCTGGGATGTAAGTGAGGGGGAAACTTCCCCATTAGAACTACCTGGAAGTGGTAGGGTCTAACATTGATTTGGTGCTCTAAGGTTTGCAAAGTACTTTACGTGTACTAGCCCATTTGAGTTAATCCTCAGAACAATCCTGAGAGGTGGATGATATCCATTTTACAGATAAGGAAACTGAGATTAGGAGTAGTTAAGTGACTTGCCCAGGGTCACACAGCTAATCTGAGGCAAGATTTGAACTCAGCTACAGTTCTCTAGCTCTAGCATTCCATCCATTGGGCCACCTAGTTGCCACACACACACACACACACACACACACACACACACATTGCAATGGGATGCCTGAGGAGGTAGTGACTCTCCTGCCAGCGGAGGTCTTCAAGTGGAAGCATCTTAATCATTTGTCAAGAATGTTGTGGAATGGGTTCCTATTCAGGGACCTGAGGTCCCTTAGATTCTGTAATCCCATGATTCCACAAATATCGAGCCTAGGCTTAAGGATGCCCCAGGTTCAAATATTACATAATCCAATTCAATCCAGTAAACATTTATTAAGTGTCTACTGTGTCAGACACTGTGCTAAGTGCTAGGGATACAATGAATTAAAAAAAAAACAGTCCTTGCCTTCTAGTGCTTACAATCTGAAAGGAGAGATAACACACAAAAGGAGACAGGAAAGGGAAGGGAGAGAAGAAGGGGGACAGGACAGGACATCAGGAGGTACCCTACAGTGCAGAGGCATCTTATTCCACTGGGATGAAACCAGGCAGGGCAGCAGATGCAAAGTAAGTTGCAAACACAAGCACATCTATGTCTCTGTTCCAGTTTTTTTGCTTGGTTACCAAGTTCTTCCACGTGCCCAACATGGACCTTTTTCTGCATGGGACCCTAAGTAAGTGTCAGCCTCTCAGAGCCTTGGTTTCCTTATCTGTAAACTGGGGGACAAAAATACTTTGACTCCTGACCTAATAAAACTGTTGTGCAATTTGGATCTATGCCCAAAGAGCTGTAAAATGTGCTTACCCTTTGACCCAACATATCACCACGAGGTCTATACCCCAAAGGAAAAGGGAAAAAAGGATCCATATACACAAAAATATTTATAGCAGCTTTTTTGTGGTTTCAAAGAACTGAAATTGAGGGAATACCCATCAATTGGGGAATGGTTGAACAAGTTGTGCTATATGCTTGCGATGGAATGCTATTGTGCTGTAAGAAATGATGAAGGGGGTAGTTTCAGAAAAACCTGGGAAGGCTTATATGAACTGATGCAAAGGGAAATGAGCAGAACTGGGAGAACATTGTACACAGTACAGCAACCGTACGATGATCAACGGCAAATGGCTCGGCTACTCTGGTCAATGAAGTGACCCACAATTCCAAAGGACTAATGATGAAAAATTCACCTCTAGAGAGAGAACTGATGAACTCTGAGTGCAGATGGAAGCATATTTTTTCACTTTACTTTTCTTGCTTTTGCAACATGGCTAAAATAGAAATAAGTTTTGCATGACTTCACACGTAAAATGGATATCATATTGCTTGCCTTCTCAGTAGGTGGGAGGGGGGAGCTGAAGGAAGGGAAAGAATTTGGAACTCAAAATTTTTAAAATGAACTTAAAAAACAATTGGTCTGTTGTGAGGAGAGTACTTTCCAAATGGTAAGGCACCAGATCAGTGGGAGTTGTTGTTATCATTATCATTATTATTATTTGTTGTTGTCGTCACTGCTTCCAAACTGGTTTCTGTTAGCAGAGGTGGAGTTTCATCCAGGTAAACAGTCTTCTACAGGTTAGCATCTTCTAAAGGGTCACTGATACTAGCCTCTTCGGTCTTAATCAGAGCCACGACTTGGTCCCATTTACTAGAGATGAAGAGGGCTTTGGGACGTGGGCTCCTGCTAAACTTTATTTTGCATACCCCTTTAAGTCCAGGCAGTAGAGAGACCCAAGCCTGAGGAAGGGAGAAGTGGGAATATTTACAAAGCCTAGGAGGCAATTCTAAAACACCATTCATCCTTCATCTTCCTGAGCCCGAAAGATGGCACCTGTCATGGACTGGATCTAACAGCTCCCATGGTACACTCTGAGGCTTTGGGAGCCAGGGGAATCAAGGAAGCCTGTGGCCAGAAAGTTCACAATCTGAAAGGGATCTGAATGGAATGTTTGAGCTGGAGGTGACCCAACAGATAATTTAGACCAACCCTTTCATTTTATAGATGACAGAACTGAGGCCCAGAGCTGGGCAATGACTTGACCAAGGTCACGCAGGTAGCAAGGAACAAGAGTATCTGGTTATTTATAAAAGTGGGATGCTAAAGCAAAGGGCCAGAAGCAGCCTCCAGATCAGAAGTCAGGAGTCATTAGCAGGATCAATAACATTGGAAAAAAGACTAAAATATACAATTAAGCAAAATGATCTAGGACTGGCAGAAGAGATTGGAGACCAAAATAATTTACCCCACTCAGCTTCCTGAAGGAGGAAGTTTATTTTATTTACTTCCAGTTGCCTGAGGCTGCCCCAGAGTCCTGCTTGTGCAAAATTAAGCTCCAACTGCATTCTCTGATCCCACCAGTAGCTTTATGATTGGAGAAACAGCCATCTCTAAGTGCCAGAAATCATCAATCAAGGCCCAGGTCAATGTTCCCATCCTCAGAGAACCATCCCTCCCTAACTGATTCCAACTTCAACAAACATTTATGATGTTTGCATGTAAAGAATTAGGTAAGGGTGTGGGATACAGAGATTAAATAACACAAGGTCCTTGCCCTCATTGATCTTCTGGTCTCTACTAGGGACCTTTCTTTCTCTCCCTGGCCACTAGGTGGCTCAGTAGATAGAACACTGGCCCTGGAGTCGAGAAGACTTGAGTTCAAATCCATCCTTAGATATTTACTAGCTGTATGTCCTTGAGTAAGTCACTTAACCTCTCTCTGTCTCAGCTTCCTCATCTGCAGAATGAGATAGTAACAGCACCTACATCCTAGGGTTATTTCGGGGATCAAATGAGATGTTTGAAAATACTTAGTACAGTGCCAGGCACATAAGAGGTGCTTAATAAATGCCTATTCCTTCCTTCCTCTCCATCAATATAGCTTCTAGTGTCTGTCTGTCCTGATCATGCTGAAACTGGCCATACACTGCTTTGTAACATTTTGAGAAATTATCACGAAAAAGGCAATTAATTTCTCCTGCCCTGACTACTGAAAAAGATTCAGAAAAGTATAGGTAATTTCATTCTGCTTTGGGAGAGCGGGTATTCACACTAATTAACTCATAGATAATCAATGGATAGCTTTTGGGCAGCTAAGTTTCATTTCCCTACTATAATGTAAACTCCTGGAAGGCAGGTATATTATGTATTTTCTAAATGTCAGCTCTCTGCCAGGGTTTAGCACAGTGCTCTGAACACAGTAGGTGTTTAATAAATGTTTTTTGAATCGTATTGTGATCTTATTCTTAATTTAGCTTACTACCGGTAACATCTCACCTCCTCAGTTAGACTGACTTTAAGCTCTGTGAGGGCAGGGTTGAAATTTTAGACGTATTGGTAGACCCATAGCAACCAAGACCTTCTATACCACCACCACCGCCACCCCTCCTCCACTGACTAGAAAAAAAAAAAAAAGGTTGGAGTAAGGAGAGATCTGAGTTCTAATCCCAACTCTGGCATTTCCCAGCTTTGTGAATGAGTAAGGTCCCACCTCTCAACCTCAGGCCTCTCCCAGTAAAATGAAGATACTTGCCTTACCACATAGGTCTTAGTGAAGCTAAAATGAGATGGTATCTGTACTGACAACCAGTTGTTGCTTGTCCTTTTCTTGAAGAGGACCATGACATCAGGAAGATGATGCCATGACCTGCAGATGAATTGGATGTGAGGGAGGGCTGGACAAGGTCACCAGCCTCACTTTCTCCTCTGGAGCCATCTGGGCCAGTGGCAAGATATAGATCAGAACAACTAGAGATGGCATTGTGGTGGAATGGCTTCCTAGTGGGCAGCAGCTCAGAGTCCAATGGGCCAACACCACGCAAACTGAGACCTTGACAGAATAGCCTCAAGATATCAAGTTCTGGACCATGTGGGAGTATTTTTTTTCCTAGACCTTTGATTTCACCAATGAAGAACATTCCCGATATGGAGTTCACCAATGCAGACCAGCACCTCACCTATAATTTATTTATTATCTTGGAGTTTCCCAGAGCACAATGGGGTAAGTAATTTGTCCATGATTATATAACTAGTAGAGTTATCCCTTCCACACCACAAGTCTCCCCACTATGGTTTCGATATATCCATAAGAAATTAAATAGGAATTCAGGGGGAGTTTTGCAGAAGCTACAGATACAGAAAAAGTTTAGAAATTCAGAAATGCATCAAATATATGTATAGTATTGTGTAATATCAAACATATTTTTATCTTTTAATGCCATAATAATTCAGACTTCTCTGATACACAGGGAGGGCCAAAAAATTTTACATGTATTTTCCAGATTGAGGGGGCCCCACACTCCTAACCCCCGCAACGTAGAAGGGATAATTGTATATGTCAGAGGTAAGATTTGAACCGAGAGGTTTCTAATGGCAAGATGGGCTTTCTAGCCACTAGATAAAAAAAACACACATATATATGTACATACACAAATCCATAGAAAAATCAACCACACATACGCATCTTCCAGCTCCTCCCCTCCCAACCAAAAAGGGCAGACATTGCATGTTTCCTGATAGGCCACTGGACACAGGAAAGCCTGACCTGGCACTGCCCCCCTGCTCCCACAGAGCTGAAAAGGCCCAGCCTTCACTGCCCTGCATGGCAGGGAATGCCCTGTCCAGGCTTTCAGACCAGAGGAGAAAAGCCACTCAGCGAGGTTCCTTTCCCTTTTTCCCAGCTAAATGAAACGCGTTCAGCAACGTCTCCCAAAAACCCACTTAAATGCTCACTGTTTGTCTTTGGTGCCTGGGAAACAGGGATCTAATGGACATGAAAAGTCCAGGGTGCTCAGAAGTTGTCTTTGAAAGCTCCCCGGGCTTCCTTTGTCAGAGAGCTCCCATTGCCTTTCAAAGGGCCCCCTCACCGCCTTGCTCCCCCTTTGTAACAAGCAAGCACTAGGCTAATTATCAAGAAATGTTCACGGATCTTCCACGCCACTGGAGAAGTCTCAGGGTTTCTCGATAGGAGGTGGATTGGGGAATCAAGTGCTTCTGTCTATTTCCCTCTTCCCCGATCCAGCCCCCAGACCAGGACTCTCATCCTTTCCACTTTGTTCCTTATTAGGCTATGCCTGGAACGCAGCTTAACCCTTATTCAACAGTTTCCTTCCTGTGGTTCTGACTGCGCCTGGAATCCGACCTCCTCCAGGAAGCCTTCCCAGATTGCGCAGGTGAAAAGAGCCAATGTTAGGGATAGCCCTAGGCAAAAATCAGGAAGGAGACTAGTTGTAAAAGAATTTGAAGTCCAGAAACATGATTTCATATCCTGGCTGCACTACTTACTAGTATAATCTCTATAAAATCTGTAGGTCCTTATCCCAAACTCCCACAGATGAGTGGGGTCTGCCAAAACATAGCTAGATAAATCTTCCCCTCAGGATCTAGGGGTAAAGTAGAAAACCAGTAGGTTCTTCTCTAATGCTGTCCTCTTGAGCCCCTATTCCTGTGTTTCCCCCCAATATAATTGCCAGTTATTAGCACCCCAATATCGTTGAACCAATTAGCATCAATTAGCCGTTACAAAGGAAAAGCTACTGATGATATATAATGAGAACAGAAGTATAAACATTTTCTCCAACAACAGGGGCATATTCCCCCTCCCCACTCCTTGACCACCTCAGTCTTTGGGGACAGTGAGCTCACACTTAAAAGTGGCCACCTTCACCACACTTAGGCCTTCTTGAATTCAGTATAGCTGCTAGATGAGCTGATCCTTTCTAGGGAAACAGGATTGCAAGGTCACTCCACTGATGGGCCAGGCCCTTCAAGTAGGTTTAGGGCCTCTTGAGCATCTCACCAGGCTTGGCTGTCCACACAATCAGGCACTGACTCCAGCTTCTAGACTACTAGCAGATCATTCTCCCACCCTTTTGTAGTTCACAAGGTCACAGCCTGATCTAATAATATTCCTTCATCTAAGAACAAGAAAGAATAAAGGCAACGAACAGAGACCCATATTCATGCGCTCCATGTGGACCTGGGAGGAGAGATTAAAGTCTGAAGCATCTCTTCCTACCTAGAGGCTTACAGCATGTCTTCCTCACCCAAACCCACAGGTTTCTGAGTCAGGAGACAATGCTGAGTTGCCCTGTGAGATTTTTCTTTTTTTTCAGTATGGCGGCTAGATAGAGTGCCAGGCCTGGGGTCAAGAAGACCTGCGTTCAGATCTGGCCTTGGATACTTACTAGCTGTGTGACCCTAGGCAAGTCACTTTTTGGCTCGGTTTCCTCATCTGTAAAATGAGCTGGTGAAGGAAATGGCAAATCACTCCAGTATCTTTACCAAGAAAACTCCAAGGACTAGACCACAACAAATTCTCCCTGAGTCTTTGTGAGGATCTACTGAGACGACGATTGTAGAGTGCTCACCATATAGTAAGTAGGTGCTGTATATATGTTGGCTATGATTGTTGCTGTTTAGTGGTTTTTAGGAGTGTCCAACTCTTCATGACCCCTTTGGAGGTTTTCTTGGCAAGGATACCAGAGTCGGCTTCCATTTCCTTCATTAGCTCATTTTACAAATGAGGAAACTGAGGCAAATAGGATTAAGCGGCTTGCCCAGGGTCATATAGCTAGTAAGCGTGTCTGAGACTACATTTGAACTCTCGTCTTCCTGACTCCAAGACTGGCACTCTACCCACAGTACCACCTCGCTACCTATTATTATCATCATCATCATTATTATTATTATTAAGCAAATCCGATTCCAGCTCACCAGTCAATCAAAAAACCACAGAGTAAGTAGACCAGAAACATTCACAGAAATCCTTCTCCTGCTCTGAAAAGCCCGATCCTTTAACGTCATCAACACTTCTAAAAGCAGGCTCCCCAAACACCAGCTGGACAGGCGCCCATCCGACACCCTGCACGAGCTTGGATAAGACACCTGATTTCTCTGAGTCTCTGCTTCCTCATCTATAAAATGAAGGGGTTAAACCAGATGCTCTCTGTTGTTCCTTTTAGCTTTAGAGCTAAGGATCTGCAGAACTCCTGAGTTTGCCTTGGAGCAGAACCTTTAGTTCTCTTTCCTCTCAGGAAATTCCTTTTCCCCATTCCCCATCAGGTTCTCAGTTCATCCTTTAGTGCCCTAATAGTAATACTGATGATGATGATGATGATGATGATGATGGTGGTGATGGTGATAATGATGATGATGATGATGATGATGATGGTGATGATGATGGTGATGATGATGATGATGATGGTGGTGGTGATGGTGATGGTGATGATGATGATGATGATGGTGGTGGTGATGATGATGATGATGATGATGATGATGATGGTGATGATGATGATGGTGATGGTGATGATGATGATGATGATGGTGATGGTGATGATGATGATGGTGATGGTGATGATGATGATGATGGTGGTGGTGGTGATGGTGATGATGATGATGATGGTGATGGTGATGATGATGATGATGGTGACAACGATGATGATGATAAAAGCTAACATTTACCCAGCATTTGCTCCGTGCTAGGCATTGTACCAAGTGCTTTTCAATTATCTCATTTGAAACTCATAACAACCCTGGGAGGTAGTGCTATTATTATCATCCCTGTTTTAAAGATGAAGAAACTGAGGCAATAAAGGGTTAAGTCACTTGCCCAGTGACACCCAGATAGTAAGTGTCTGTGGCTGGATTTGAACTTGGGTCTCTGTTACTCCAGGTCCAGTGTTCTATCCAATGTGCCACCTAGCTGCCCTAGATAGAACACTAGACCTAGAATCAGGAAGATCTAGGTTCCAATCCTGCCTTCCGTATTTACTGATTATGTGACCATAGACAAGTATGTCCTCAGCTAGGTGGCCCAGTGCTGGGCCTAGTCAGAAAGAATCTCCCTGAGTTCAAATCCTGCCTTAGATGCTTGCTAGTTGGGTGACCTTGGGCAAGTCATTTAACCTTGTGTGCTTCAGTTTCCTCATCTGTAAAACAAGCTGGAGAAGGGAATGGCAAACCACTCAAGTATCTTTGCCAAGAAAAACCCCAAATGGGGTCACAAAGAGTCAGACAGGACTGAACACCACATGCCAGACACGTTTGTTCTTGATCTCTTAAGCCTCAGTTTTCTCATTTGTAAAGTGAAGGTAATAACACCAATACGAATCCCCTCACAGGGCTGTTGTGAGTGTTATTAAAAAGTCACCAAAATGATAGTGATGATGGTGCCAAAAGACTGGTCAGTGCACTACTCTGGCCAGAATCTGTAAAAGAAAACACACAGAAAGGCTATCCACACTTAATCAACTCTCCAATACCAATCCATCAATCAATTAAGTATTGAAGTTGTACACTGAGTTATCCTCTCCCCTCCCCCATCCCCAACCCCCACCCCAGGGGGGCTACGAAGACAAAAATGCCCTCAAGGAGCTATTCAGGGAAACAGCATGCATACAGATAATTAAATTCAAAATACAAAACATAAGCAAATAAATGCAATGGAATGAAAGGAATTGTGGGGGGAGGGGTGGCCCCAGCAACCCGAGGAATCAAGCAAGGACTCCTAGGAGGCGGTGCTGGAGTCAAGCTTTATATCCACATTAAAGGAGATCAAAGACACATATAATTCAAAAGGAGGGATAATCAGAAAGCGTCTACCTTTCCCTTTGGAGTGCACTTAGATTCACAGAAACGATCCTTTATTGTTTACAAAAGGCTTTTCTTCCAACAATCCTGGAATGTAGGCAAGGCAAATATCATGATTCTAATTGTCTGTATGAAGATGGCCATTTAGTCCAAGGAACTGAGGCATGGGGAGATAGGCAATTTGCTCTTGGCCATAGGGGTAGTTAAATGTAGATAGATAGAGAGACAGACAGAGACAGAGACAGATATACTGGAGAAAAAAAGAAAGAGAGAGACAGAGAGAGAGAGAGAGAGAGAGAGAGAGAGAAGGAAGAAGAAGAGAGAGAAGAAGAAGAAAGAAAGAAGAAAGAAAGAAAGAAAGAAAGAAAGGAAGAAGGAAGAAGAAAGAAAGGAAGAAAGGAAGGAAGGAAGGAAGGAAGGAAGGAAGGAAGAAAGGAAGACAGGCAAAGGCAGGAAGGAAAGGAGGAAGGGAGGCAGGAAGGAAAGAAGGAAGGAAAGAAGGAAGGAAGGAAGGAAGGAAGGAAGGAAGGAAGGAAGGAAGGAAGGAAGGAAGGAAGGAAAGAAGAGAGACAGACAAAGATAGACAGATAGATTAAACAGACAGATGGATAGACAGACAGACAGACAGACGGACAGACAGACAGATAGAAAGACAGACAGACTGGTACATAGAGGAGAGAGAGACAGAAAGAGACACACAGATACATAGATGAAAGAAAGAAAAAGACAGATAGATGGGAAGAGAGGCAGAGATACAGAGAGAAAGAGACAGAGACAGAGAGAAAGAGAGAAAGCATTGGTTAAGTGTCAGACATTGTGCTAAGTTGTGGGGATACAAATAGAAGCAAGTAGGACAGTTCCTACCCTCAACGAGCCTACATTCTAAATGGAGGAAGACAACACATAAAGGGATGCTGGAAAGCTGGAAGTAAAGGAGCAGACACCTCCATGGGAGCATGGCCAGGACAATGGGGGAAGTTCTGATGGAGTTCTGAGCCCCGGAAAGGCGAGGCCAAAAGCTGCTCCCTCAGAGTCTGAGGGTGAAAGGGTTGAGTACAGATTTACAGTGATTTAGAGATAAAAAATAGGACCATATCTAGGAGACAGTGGAAAGGGTTAGAGCCAGGACTTTAACCCAGGTCTCCTGATATGAAGCTCAGCACTTTTTACTATACCATTTATACATATATGCCTGAAAATACTCAAAGATCTCTTTTGCAACCAGCCTTTACCTTGCTAGTAGTGACTTGGGACCTGGCTGAGCTGCAGAGATGAGAAGACTTTTGATGATTCATAGGATGGCAGTTCCCATCTGGACAAACCAGAGATGATGATGATGGTGGTAGTGGTGATGGTGGTGGTGATGATGGTGGTGGTGGTGATGATGGTGGTGGTGATGATGGTGGTGATGATGGTGATGATGGTGGTGGTGATGATGATGGTGGTGGTGATGATGGTAGTGATGATGGTGGTGATGATGGTAGTAGTGATGGTGGTGATAATGGTGGTGGTGATGGTGGTGGTGGTGATGGTGGTGGTGGTGATGGTGATTGTGGTGATGGTGATGATGAGGTGTGTGTGTGTGTGTCAGAGAGACTGTGTGTCTGTGTGCAAATAAGGAGTGGAAAACTTCAATTCAAGGTCTACTTCTGACCCAATTAACTTTGGAAACTTGCAACACTTTTCTGAACCAAACAATTCTATTGATATAAAGATGTCTCGGGTGAGAAAACTCTCTCTGCCAATACAGATCAACACCTTTTGTGTTAGAGCTCTAGAGACATTACTATTATTACTATCATCATTATTATTATTAGCACATATAAAGGAAGACAGTGTGGAATAGTGAAAATTAATAGGAAAAAGCCTGATTTAGACTCCAAGAACCTGAGTTCAAGCCCTCTTGCTTATTGCCTTGTGACCAGGGGCAAGTCACTTCCCCTTTGTGGGCCTCGGTTTCCTCATCTGTAAAATGAGAAGATTGAGCTAAATGCTGCATGGGAGTCCCATCCAGCAAGTGGCACATCCTGTGATTTTATAGACAAACATTTTTTCCCTGGAGATACTACGGTGAAGGCAAAGTCTTAATGAAGCAAGGCCCTCACTGCCCTCACTCTCAGACCCTCTCCCATTCACTACTACTTACGCCAGCAGGAGTCAAAGGAACCTTATGGAAAATGAACAATATTTTTGCAGAAAGGAATCCAAGGCAGACGAACCCCATCCTTCCTCAGCCCTGCCCCCACAAATCAGATGTGCCCAGATGGGGCCACTATGAGAAGCAGACTCTGCAAGAGTTAAACGGCTATGTGACTGAGCTCTGAGAGCTTACACAGAGGCCGGGGAAGGGACAACCGTCATGACAGACCGGGACCTCTAGACAGACACAGGGAGGGACAGAAAGACCTGAAAGAGTAGAAAACCAACAGAGGAAATACTCCCAGTGCTCTGGCATCAGACTGACAACAGAATGACTGTGGGTGGGTAGGTATATGAATGAGGGGACAGAGTGAGAATGATAAGTAAAAGGCATAGAGGGGGTGGACCAGAGTATGTGAGGATTTTTGTGACCCAAAGTGACAGCCTGAACATATGAGAAAAAAGAAAGGGCGTGGGAATAAGCCAGCCACCAAGAATGAGAGGATGTGGACAGACATACTCTCTCTGTCAGAGAGTGAGTGTATGCTTTTTCCAAGGGTCTTTGTCATTTGTGTGTGTGTGTGTGTGTGTGTGTGTGTGTGTGCGCGCGCGCGCGCCAAGGTGTGGGTGTGAGGGAGTCAGATTCAAAGATATAGAAAAATAGAAAAAGACACCAGCAAGAAGGAGGCCAGGGGAAGGTGAAAAGAGGAAAGAGAAAGAAAGATGGAAGGAGAGGAGAAAAGCTCTCAAAGGCATGTGAAGCCAGGCAGTTGCTGCCTGGCAGAAATAGCTGCAGACATTTCTGCCCAGCAGGAGTGGATTTTCTCCCCACCCACCGTGAGAGCCTCCAGCTCTCAACTACCTGACATCTTCTTGTTCCCCTCTTTGCCACAAGCACAAGGATGATAATTAATGAGCCAGGCCCCTGCTGCCTGCCTGTCTCACTACCTACCTCAAAGACTCCCTTCCTGGGCCCAACTGCCCTATGCTCTCCTAAGGCCAGCTCCCCCCGGCTTCTCTCTCCTTCATATTGCCCCTTTATCTTCTCTCCCACCTTCCTCTGCCCACAATCTCCTTTCCTCCTGTCCACACAATCCTTCCCCAACTCACCCCAACTCAGCTCCCCTTTCCTTGCTACCTTCCTCATACATATCTTTTCACTGGCAAAACCAGGATGGCAGCTGATAATACTAGGCCTTCAGCCTCAGTATCCTTTTCTATCCTCCCCTCTTTCTCCTCTTATCTCAGATCCCTCCTTCTCAGGGGCCTTTGTTGGTTCTTCCTCTAGGCCATACACAGTGTCCCTGGATGTCACCTTTTACTCTGTCCTAAGACCCCTTCTCTTTTCTTTTTTCCCACACTTATTTATTTTATTTTTAATTTATGGAATAAAACAAGCATTTTTGTAACATAGCATAGTAAAAAAGAGGATTGCACATGAAACTGCAAATCTATTATGTATGATTTGCTATTACTTTTAAATATATAATAAGGTTATCATGTAAATTTCTTTTTTTCTTACCTCCCCCACCCTAGAAATGACTACCATTAGACACAAATAGGTATGTGTGCATGTGTGTGTGTGTGTGTGTATATATATATATGTATATGTATATGTATACATATATCTATCTATATATATGCATATGTAAAATTATTCCATACATGCTTCTGTTTATCAATTCTTTCTCTGGATGCACGTAGCATCTTTCCTCATACATCCCTTATAGTTAATTCGGATATTTATAATAGTCAAAATGACTTATTCGCTCAAGGTTGTTCTTAAAACAACATTGCTGTTACTACATACAATGTTCTCTTGGTTCTGCTCATTTCACTCTTCATTATTTCATGCAAGTCTTTCCCCCTTCTCTTTTCACTCTATACTACCTGGCATGTTGATCTTATGTATGTATATATTTATATTTTTATACATCTTTTATCATCTTTATACAGATGTTTCCCAGATCTGTGTATCCAGAGCTAAACTCACACATCTCCAACTGCCTCTTAGACATCTTGATCTGGATGTCCCTTGAGCATCTCAAACTCAAAATGTCCAAAAGAGAACTCATTATTTTCCCTTTCAAAGTTGAGGGCACCACCTTCCTCCCAGTCACCCAGGCTTGCCACCTCAGTGTCATTCTTGACTTCTCAATCTCATTCACCAGATCCACTGGTAAATGTTTAACAACCAGCTTTCTGAAAAGGCATGACACACTTAATTTTAATCACATTTTTAATATTTCTCCATCACTTTCTACAGTTGTCTAAGAGGTTGTCTAAGTTTAGACAACCAACAAAACAATAAATCAGAACCTGATTTTTAGCCTTTGCCTGTTTCCAAGATGTAAATGCTCACACTGCAAATTTTAAAATTGGCTCTTTTTTTATTTTTAATTTATGGAATAAAACAAGCATTTCCATAACACAGTTAATAAAAAAAGATGATTTCACATGAAACTGCAAATCTATTATGTACAGCTTGCTATTCCTTTTAAATATATAATAAAGTTATCATGTACATTTTTTTCTTTTTTTCTTCCCTCCCCCACCTTAGAGATAGCTATCATTACACACACACACACACACACACACACACATGTGTATAAATATATATGTAAAATTATTCTATATATACATATATCTGTATATATATTTATATTTATCTGGCTCCTGCATACCCTTGAGGATTTGAACATTTATCTCACGTAGACCATCCGTTGCCAAATCTTGTCGTTTCTATCTTTACAGCACCTCTCATTTATGTCCCCTTCTCTCTCCTCATACAGCCACAGCCCTAGTCCAAGACCTCATCACCTCTCTACACTACAGTATTACAACAGTCTTCTACCTGGTCTCTCTATCTCCCCCTACTCCAATCATCCTCCACTCAGGTGCCCAGGTGACTTTTTTTGTAAAGCATGGGTCTGACTCATGTGACCCCTCTGCTCCATAGGCTCCAGTGGGCCATTTTATCCCCAGGATCACATAGAAAGGCCTCTGTTTAGCATGGAAAGCTCACCACAACCTGGCCCCTTTCTACCTTTCCAGCCTCCTCACTCTTTACTTTCCTCCACCCGCTGTGGCATCCAGCTACAGTGGCCTACTTACAGTTCCTTGAATACTACACTCATTTCCCACCACCATGTCTTTGCACTAGCTGTTCCCATTTCTTAATATGCTCTGTTTTCTCATCTCAACCTCTGACCTTGCCTGACTTCATTCAAAACTCAGCTCAAATCCCACTTTCTACAGAAGGCTTTTTCCAGGCTCCCCAGTTGCTAATGTATCCCCCCTTTAGACTATCTATTTACACTATTACCATCTACTTGGTATGTATCTTGTACATACCTAGTAATTTACATGCTGTTGCCCCTTTTGGAACATACAGTCCTTGAGGGCAGGAACCATTTTTTGCTTTTCTTTGTATTTTCACAGTTCCTGCAGCATCATACCTGTTTAATAAATGCTTGCTGTCTGACTGACTGATCTAAGGAGTTAAGTAGCAGAAGTAATGCTGCCAAAGCCAAGGGCCCATCTCTAGCAACAGCCCGCTTCCTTCTTCCTGTAGTGTCACTGTGATGCCTTGTCTACCCTTCTATCCCATGGCATAGAACAAGAGCCCTCAGTTTACACAGAGAAGATTACATCATGGAGACCACCTTACAAATTGCTCTTTTTGACTCATGCTCCAGCCAGGGTTCCCTTGGATAAGTCAGAATCTATTCTAGCTCATCTCGAGGTTTCTATAGAAAAGTAAAAATAGCCTTTGGCTTCCATGCAATCACTGAAGCTAACAATATACATCAAATATAGGGCACAATCTATAAAACCCAACAAATAACTGAAATAGAAAGGTCTGCACCTGTGCCCATAAATAGTTGACAACTCTCCTTCAGTCTCTGGTGATCCCTACCTTCCCTGGGGAGCACAGATACTGCTCCAGACCAATATGATTACCTTAGGGTTGGGTCCTCCTGCCCCAAAAATGGGAGAGACTTAAAGGTTGCTAAAGGACCCCCCCCCCACCATGGTGAGGCCCACTTTCCCCAGGGACCTACACAACCATCCACACTTACAGTACTGCCCTAGAGTTGAAGTTTTCCTGTAAAATGAAAGTATTTCAGGGTGCTAAAATGTCAAGAAACTCACTTTCGTATTAAGCCCCATCTGCCATGGGGGCCTCTACGGTACTCCATATTTACAGTATTACCCTGGGGTTGAAGATTTCCTGCTTGGAAAATGAATTGGGGGCTGCTGGAGAGTTGACTCCCTTTTGCTGGACTGACAAATCCACAAAACTCCTCATACTAGTGGAGAAAGGTTAACATCATGGCTCTGTCTCTTATTCTTTGAATCTAGCTCCTGTGCAATCCTCAAACTCCTCTGCTTGGTCCACAAATTCCTCTTCTTCTCTCCAAGAATTCTGGATCAATGCCACCTAAGGACAAATCCCTGTGAACAATGGCAACCTACCAGAATTTATTCTTCAATGATTAACATACTTCCACACCATCATATCTGCCCAATTCCAGTGATTCTGAATCCCTGGGTGCCATTGTTCAAAAACCATTCTCCACCATTAAGTGACTGCTCCTTATTCCCATCTCTCCTTAACCCAACCACCTCTAACCTCTCACTCTGAAGCTACCCAACTCTTCCACTGTGCTCTGGGGAATTCCTGCTCCAGAATTAACAAACTAGATCTTAAACTTAAACCTTTTCCATTCTCTCTCCATCTTCTTGCATTCACTGAGAACCAGCATCCTACTGATGACATAACTTTCCTGGTTACCTCTGCAGCATTGGTTCCTTGACTCTATTAATGGTGGGGGAGTTGTAATACTCCATGTACCCTGCTACCACTTGCAGGCTCTCCCTCTACCACTATTACTCAGTAACTTGTCCTCCTTCAAGGTTCGTTCAATCTATTTCTACCACTCAATCAAGATTCTGGTGGCCATTGTCTTACTGACCTCCAGGACACCTTCTGTCCTCAGTGAGTTCAGTCCCTTGTCCAATTTTTCTCTCCTCTCTAATTCCTGCCCTCAAACTAGGGGACTGCAATACACACATTGATAGTCATTCAAATATTCTAACTTCCCAGTTCCTCAACTTACTCATTTTTCGTGAACTACGCCTACATACCACCACAGCCACACACAGAGATGACCATACTCTTGACCTTTCCATTGCCCACAAGTGTTCCACATCCATGTTCATGAATTCAGAAATTCCTTTATCTAATCATAATTTAATCATAATTCCTGTCCGGCAAGTCCAAATTCTGTTCTTTGTCCTCACTGCAATCCCTCCTTCCCTCACTTCTTTCCAAAACCATCACCCCTATACTAGCTACGTTCTTATCCCTTCCCCAACTTGACCCCTTGGTGAAGCAGTACAATTCTACACCATCATCTTCTCTCAAATCCCTTGCCTCTTTCTCCTATAGAAGATATTCCCCTTCCAAATCCCAGACTAGCATTACTCCCACAATCTGCTGCCTCCATGCACTTTTAAATGATGTTGGAGAAAATTATGAAACCATACAGATTAGGGCCACTACAGATTTATGTTACATAATCTCAACCAGGCCCTCAGTACAGCAAGACAATCCTCAAACACTTCCCTAATCACTTCATTATCTCATTCACCACAACAGCTTTTCCAAACCTTTTTATCCCTCCTTGAACCTCCCACAGCTCCCCTTCCCTCTGCCCTCTCAGTTGACAACCTTGCCTTATATTTCACTGAAAAAAAATTTAATCCATTCACAGAAAACTCTGCCATCTCCTTTGTTCATTTCACATCTCTTATATACCTTCTTCCACTATCTCCTCCTTTGCACTTGCTTTACATGAAAAGGTGGCCCTACTCCTTGCCAAGGCTAACTCCTCTATATGCACAAGTGATCCCATTCCAGCCCATCTTCTCCAGCAGATTGCCCCCTCTTTAATCCCTACTCTTGGTGCTTCCCTGCTACCTATGAACATGCCCATGTCTCCTCCACCCTCTAAAAACCTGCACTTGATCTGTCCATCACTGCTAGCTCTCATCCTTTTTATGGCCAAACCCCTGGAGAAAGCCATCTACACGCGGTTCCTCCATTTCCTTTCTTCTTACTCTCTTCTGAACTCTTTGTAATCTGGCTTCTGATCCTATCATTCAACTGATACAGCTCTCTCCAAAATTATTAATGATCTCTTAATTGCCAAATCTAATAGCTTTTTCTCAATCCCCATTTTTCTAAATTTCTCTCAGCCTTTGATGCTGTTGATCACCCTTTTCTCCTTGATTCTCTCTTCTTGCTGGGTTTTCATGATGCTATTGTCTCTGCATTCTCCAATTACCTGTCTGACAATTTCTTCTCTGCCTTTTTGCTGGATCTTCATCCACATCAGGCCCAGTGACAATGGGGATCCCCTTGGGCTCTGTCCTCAATACTATTTCACTTGGTGATCTCATCAGCTGCCATAGTTTCAATTATTATTGAATTATTATTATTATTCAATTTTTTCAAGTATTATCTCTATGCTGATGACTCTCAGACCTACTGGTTCAGCCCCTAACCTCTCTCCCAACTTCCAGTATCATGTCTCCAGTGGCTGATTAGACATTTCAAACTGAATGTCCCATAAACATCTTAAACTCAACATGTCCAAAATTGAACTCTTTTTTTCTCCCTCATTGGACTATATTCCTTGTGAGCAGTGATTGTTTTATTTGTTTTTTTTTTTACTTGGGGTTTTTTTTTACTTTCTTTGTATGCCCAGTGCTTAACACAGTGACTGGCACATAGTAGGAAATTAATAAATGCTAGCTGACTGATAGTTGATTGAAATTAGACTGTCATCTGGGCCACTCTTTCCAATCAACCACCTTTGAAGTTCAAGAAATTCTGGTAATAGTCATACTCTTGGTTCCAGAGCTTTCTCCTTTCCTAGTTTCTAAACCTTCCTGATCTCTGACCCTTGCGCCAAGACACCAAACCCCGTGACCTTTTTTGGTCCCTGAGCCTATTTCGCTCCCTGGACCCAGAAATCTGTTGTACTCAGTACCTAATGACTTTTCCCTTTTTTTCTGCCACTGACACCACATGTGGGTGCTTCATTCTAGCATCTCTTTCTCTGCTACCCTATCTTCCAGATTACAAGAATGAAATGTCTTTGGTTTATTCATAAGGGGAAAAGAATAGGATAATTGAGAGTGAATCTAAAATATTTCTATGGAGCCAAACTGGGTAGTACTTAACTTCTAAGTTATTCTATCTAGGTACAATTCCCTGGGTCTATCGTAGTCCTTATCATCCTCTCAGCCTCAAGTCTCATTTCATTTGGCTTCCTTACGGTCCCCAAAAGAGAACATTGGGTCACAGCAAGTCCAAAAACTACATTTACTGATTTTAGATTCAACCTCCAGGGTGCTCGGCACTATTTAATTTGATTCTTCAATACCAAATCCAGTCAGTTCCCAAATCCTTTTCATCTACCTTCGCAACATCTCTTGAATCCACTCATTCCTCCCCATTCACACAGCTACCTGCCCAGTCCAGGCCCCCATTACCTCTAACCTGGACTATTTCAATAAACTCTTTATTGATCTTCCTGATTACTATCTCTCCCAATATTTTCCTAAAGCATAGTTCTGATCATGTCATTACCTTACTCAAAAATCTTCCATGGCTCCCTACAGCCTCTGGTATTAAATATAAGCTTCTGAACTTGGCATTTAAAGTTCCATAATCTGGCTCCCATCTAATTTTCCAGATTTCTTTCACATTGTTGTTGTTTTTCAGTTGTGTCCTACTCTCCATGACCCCATTTGGGGTTTTCTTGGCGAAGACACTGGAATGGTTTTCCATTTCCTTCTCCATTCTTTTACATTACTCTGCTTTGTACCCTCTATGTTTCAACCTAACTAATCAGTCATTCCTCCTACTTAGTATTGCATTTCCTGTCTCTTTCTCTTTGTATAGGCAACCTTCTGTGCCCATAACTCACTCACTACCACCTCTGCCACTTAAAATCTCCAACTTCCTTCAAGGCTCAGCTGATATGCTAGTTTCTTTCTTTTTTAAAAAAAAATATTTATTTTATTTTTAATATATGGGATAAAACAAGTACTAAGATGAGTCTTTCCAGATTTTCCTTCTCCCTCCCAACCCCCCACACACAGTGATTATCTCCTCCTCAAGCTATCTTGTATTTATGTGTCTGTTTGCATACATATCCCTTGCCCTTTCTCAGTAGACTATGAGCCTCTAGAAGGCAGGAGCAGTTCCATTTCCATTTTGTATCTCTGGTGTCCATCTTGATGCCTGTCACTTAGCAGATGCTTGATAAATATTTGTTGAATTGAATTGTACAATTGAATTAAGATCCCCAGCTCACTCTTAGTCAATCAGCAAGTCTTGTATCAGATAAATCTGTCTCCTTTATCTACACAAAGACCAATCATATGCATTCATCCAGCTCCAGAAAGCAATTGTAACTCTCTGAGCTTTCTCTGCTATGCCTCAGAAACCTCTTCACCCCGGAAGTTCACAATATCCCTCAACTTCTCACACTAGAAGAACCTTCTCCCCCTCTAATTGACTGGTTTCAACCAGACCCTCCATTTTAAGAATACTCAGGTCAATCATCTCTTCACTCCTCTCCAGGCTGCACTCCAGACTCCTAGACTTTCTCTGCCCCAACTGCAGCCCCCCGATGAGGACCTTTGCACCCTCTCCTTTTCGTCCCCCACTTTTCAAATTCCTTCATGTTCTCTTCCACCATTAGTGTGTAAGCACGTAAGGGACCTTCTTTCTCTCTGCTTACATTCCCAGCACAATGCTTGGCACTTAATAAGCGCTTAATGTATGCTTGTTGATTTCACATACCACTAACATTTTACCAGCCACTTAGAAACAGGATCATTTGATCCAACACCACCTTCACCCTCAAAGTTCATAAAAGGCCATCTTTTTCATCACACCCCTAGAAAAACTCCAGAGATCGTAACCTATATTTTCAAAACATAAGAAAAAAGATAGTTACTAAAACATCATCATCAAAGGAAAGAGATTGAGGGCATTTTAGGGATTGTGTTGTTCAGCTCCCTAATTTGACAGATAAGGAAACTGAGTCTTAGCAAAGTGAAGGAATTTGCTCAAGGTCACACACCTAATTTATGGCGGAAGATGGACTCTAGCCTTCTTCTGACTCCCAGTCCAGGACTTTCCCCACTATATCTTAGGGCCATCTCAGTATCAAAGGGTATTCATTGAGTTCCCAATTAAATGCTATACCACGCCACACCAAGACATAGTACTCAACCTTGAAAATATGACATTTCAGGAGGTAGAGAGAGTGAGGATGAAACCAATGGAGAGGAGGTCCTGGGTCAATTTGATGAGGTTTCTTGGTGACAAGCCTTGGTTTGGAACTTTTAATACATCTCATTGAGTCACTGTGGAATGTTTGACTTGGGCTCATGTAAATCAACATGGATGAATGGTCTGCCTCAGAGTGGAGCAGATCAGAACCACCACTTGTGTGCTAAGGGGTCATTTACAAGGAGAAGTTCCCCCTCCCATTACTGTTTGTTGTTGCCTTTTTCTCCTTTTTTGGAGGACAGTCTACACTCCAGGTAACTAAGACTGTAAGTTTTGGAGAAGGTGTCGATCTGCACCAAAGGAGAGAGTTTCCACATCTTGGTGATCCCTGCACCCCTGAAATCACAGGCCAGGCCCTATATTCTGCATGTACTTTTATATATATATATACTTATGGTCCCTCTGATAGAACAGAAAGTCCTTGAGAACAGAGACTATTTCATGTTTGCCTTTGGGTCTCCACAGCCTAGCACACAGCAGGTGCTTAATAATTGCTTGTTGGTTGCTCATCTGCTGCTCTTTAGTTTGTTTTCCCAAAAAAGAGGAGGAAGGCAAAATAGCAATAATAACGGCCATAATAATAGCTTTCCTGGCAAATGACACTTCAGTACAGAAGAAGTAGTTCTGACTCGACCCCCTCTCAGGCAAATGATTTATCCTACGTTGATTTACATGTGCCCAGGCCAAACATTCCCCACCCACTCAGTGAGATCTATTATAGGACAGCTAAGTGGTGCAATGGATAGAGCACTGGGTCTGGAGTCAGGAGGACCTGAGTTCAAATCTGGTCTTAGTGACCGTGTGACCCTGTCACTTAACCCTGTTTGCCTCAATTTCCTCATCTGTAAAATGAGCTGGAGAAGGAAATGACCAACCACTCCAGTATCCTTGCCAGGAAAACTCCAAAGGGGGTCACAGAATCAGAGGAGGCCAAAACGACCAAACGACCACAGAGCTTAAGTGACTTGGTCAGGGTCACACAGACTGTATGAATCAGAGACGAGGCCTTTCCAGATCCAGACTCCTTCTCTATTGTCATGCTGACTTTCAGTATAAATATATACATAATGAATGCTAGGTCCTTTTGAGCAGCTAGAGAGATTAAGAAAGGCTTCATGTAGAAGTGCTTTTTGATCTGAATCTTGAAGGAAACAAGGGATTCCAAAAGACAGAGGTGAAGAAGGAGTACGTTCAAGGCATGGGAGAAATCCAGATCAAAGGCGCAGAGAAAGATAGAGAATAATAGGTGAGAAGCAGCAAGAAGTCCAGATAGACTGGATCGTGAAATGAGGAAAGGGACCTAATGGAGTATGAGGTTGGCAAGTCAAGCCTGGATTCCAATGGGAAGAAAGCCTACACATCCACACGGCATCCCCAGCCCACCTCCTTGGGAGCCACAAATGGCGGCTTTGGGGCAGAGACGTGCGGTGGTTGCATGTTTCCTCCCACCCATGTGGCCTGAAGGGAGAGCCCTAGACCCAGATTTGGAGAGTCTGTGGCATAACTACTCAGGCTGAGAGTTAGCAGTTCTAGATAAGGGAGCCGCATGAACCAGTTGTATATGTTTTTTAAGCTTGAGATTCCTGAAACCATCCTTCTAGGGAGAAAAGGGGAGTTCCTGGGCAGTGCCAGGCTCTTGTAGAAAAAGAGAATCAAAATAGGGCCCACCAAAGATGGAATAACAGCTAGGGAGAAGTCACAACATGGGGAAGGAAATGACCTGGATTGTGCTAGGGAAGATACTAAGTTTAGATGAGACCTGATCCCTGCTACCATCTGGTAGGGAGATAAAATGCCAACACAGATAATGATAGTACACAACGTTAAATGACAAGTATGTTAGAAAGGGAGATTAAAAGAAAGTACAGTTATCCCTTTCACATCATGACTTTCCCCATTCCAGTTTCAGTTACCACAGGACAGCACAAGAAATTAAATGGGAATTTGGGGGGAGTGTTGCAGAAAATGCAGACAACACAGGAAGGCCAGCAGATGACACAGAAAAAGTTTAGAAACTCAGAAATGCCTAAAAATATGTATAGTGTTGTATAATACCAACACCCCATAAAAGAAAAAGAAAAAATTCAGACTTCTTCTCTGATAAGAAGGTAGGGCCAAAAAATTTTATATGGATTTTCCAGATCAAGGGAGCCGGCATCCCTAACCCTGTATTTACAAGAGGTCCGAGGGAGAATGTCATGGTGAGCAGGAAAACCAGAGAAGAATCTGATTTGAGCTTTGAAGGATGAGTAAGAATTCAACAAGCAAAGAGAAGAGAGGACATCCTGGTATGGAATATCATGAGGAAATAAGAGGCAGGAGATGCATGGTGCTTTTGGTTGTTCAATTGTTTCTGACTCTTCGGGACCCCATTTGGGTCTTCTTGGTAAAAGTACTAGGGTGGTTTGCCATTTCCTTCTCCAGCTCATTTTACAATTGAGGAAACTGAGGCAAACAGATAGTTTAGTGCCTTGCCCGGTGTCACACAGCTAATAAGTATCTGAGGCCAGATTTCAACTCAGAAAGATTATTCTTCCTGACTCCAAGCCTGGTACTCTATCCATTGTGCCAGCTAGCTGCCCCATAAGATACCAGTTTGACTACAGTATAGAATTTCTGCAAAATAGTGATGAGGCTGAAAAGGGAAGATGGTGGCAAACTTTGGCAAGCCTTGAATGCCAGGCCAAAAACAAAGTTTATATTTTACTTTTTAAGCAATAGGGAGCCACTGAAGATTTTTGACCAAGAGGTATACTATGCCCTGATATATGCATAAGTTCATTCTGGCAGCAGAATAAAGGTTGGATTGGGAAAAGGAGAGAGCAGAGCAGGGAAAATGAAGAAGCTATTGTAATAGTGCAAGCAGGTGATAATGAGGGCCCTTTTAGGGTGGTGGCAGTGGCAGCCCTGAGGAGGGACAGATACCATATGGGGTGTGGAGGTATAACTGATAGCGTTTTTATAACACTTTAAGGCTGGCAAAGCCCTTTACAAATATCAGCTCATTTGATCCTCACAACAGCCATGAGAGGGAGGTGCTATTATTAGGCCCATTTGACATATGAAGAAACTGAGGCGGACAGAGGCTAAGGGATTTGCTTAGGGTCTCACAGCTAGTGTCTAAGGCAGAATTTGAACTTGGATCTTCCTGCCTCTGGGTCTAGTCTTCTGCCCACTGCATCACTTAGCTGCAGTTGAGGGTTTCTTAACTCATGGTGGTGGCTCATGGTGTTGAGCTCTATGTAAGCCAGGTCACTCACACATAGGCCTTGCTCTCCCTAAGCTTATAGTTAAAGAGATCTAAGTTGATCCCCAAAGAATCTAGTATCCTGTTATTATAGTGTAAGCCCTGGATCACTGCATATTAATGATTCCGAGGCTGTTTCAGTCATTCAAACACAGACATGAGAGTGTAAGACATTCCAAAGGAGAGAGCAAGAAATATGCATGAGTTACCAGACCCTAAATGTGACCTTTGCAAAGGTCACATTCCTTATGGTGTAAGCCCACTGGGCTGAGGATCCAGGGGCCCAGGTCACTGCTGTTCACACTCCAACTGGAAAGAATACCCTGGGCTATACTCCTCATTGGTCGCTCAGCCTACAGAACATCCCAGTGGAAAGACTCTCCCAATTAATTCTACCTCTGCTGAGGCACAGCAAAGGAGGGAGGACATTTCATCCTTGGAACAGGACATTCCCTCTTACTTGCATGTACTTTTGAGGAAAGGTTCTCCATTCCCTCTCTGGATGTCCCAGGAATATGCCAGAGCAATCAAAGCACCGAAGACCCAGGGCCTGGGCTGGTATTGCCCTAAATCTTGCCCTCTGTCCCTCGGCTCTACCTTGGGCCTCCCTGTCCCTAAGCCTCTCCCCTGCCTCCCCAGAGGCCCAGGCTGCTGTGATGGCTGTACCTTAAAGTCACAGCTGCTGTCAGTAAGAGGATGTTGATGACTTTGGGTCTGGGAATGTTTCTGGCCATCTGGTTCATCGTTCACGCCACATCAGTCTTCTAGCTGGGCCACCCCTTTCCCCATTTTTCACAGCCTCCAGAAACCTGCCCTTTGTCTCCTTCTAAGTCTTCTATGAGTCAGCCTTCTCCCTTACTCCAACCAAATGGGAAAATACTGTTCAGTTTCACCCTCATCCTGAAGTTTTCTCTTTCTACTCTTGAATCCACTTCTCAAAAGATCATACATAGGGTCTTAGTGGACTAGAAATTCAACATGGATTGACAATATAGTGTAGGAGCATATATAAATATATATATGTATGTACACATATGTGTAATATATGTGTGTAGATTTGTATATATTATGTGTGTTAAATATGTACATTATATGCATATATGTATATCCTGTGTATTTATATGTTACATATGTCTATATTGTATGAATATGTCTGTATTATGTGCATATATTATATACTTATATGGATATGTGTCTATTTTGTATATGTGCATGTGTGCATCTTAGGCTATTTTAATAGTAGAGCTATAGTGTTGCTAATGAAGGAGATTTCATGGCTTTGCCCTCTGTCTGCCCTGGCTAACCCGTATCTGGAATGTCATGTTTACCTGGGTACCATATTTTCTAAGTCACATTGACAAGCCAGACAGCATCCACCTGGGCAGAACCATGCCATATGCAGACTGATTTGCTAAGCCTGAAGAAGAGAAGACTTCTCATGCTGAGTAATGATAGATGCTTTCAAATATTTCAATTGAATTCAACAAACATTTATTAAGCACTTAATGTGGGCAGAACCCTGCCTGGTTGGGGGAGGGTGGTGCAACGTGTACGAGAAACGTGGTTACTGCTCTCATGGAGTTTTCAGTCTGATATGGGAGATTGTTTTGGGGTGGGGGTGGCAGGGAAGAATGTAAAGGTAGTGGGGGAGGGGGACCTAGGAGAGGCAGAGCCAGGAATGGAAGGCTTAGCTAGAGCAGAAAGAAATAAAAGGTGAAAAGGGAAGCTGATGATCTTGGATCTGGGAGATCATACAGATTCAGAAACCTGCAAATGGTTGAATAAGAGAAATTATCTTGTTTTACACTCTATCAGCAACTGACTTGGGAACCCAGCGAGGAGAGGGAAGAAGCCAGCAGAGGGAAGGAAGGAAAATGAAGAAGCAAGAGGCAACTGGGTGCAGTCCTGAGGCCCAGGAGGACTGATGCCTGTCACAGTACCCCTTACCCCGTCCATCATGGTGGTTAATGGGCCCTCTGTGAGGGCCTAGATCTGCACATCATTAAAATTAAAACCAATTAGAAGGGTTTCAAGAAAATCTTAGCACCACTCTGGGGCAACACAGGGAAATTTTATGGATGTTTCCTCCGTGTTTTGTGGTCCAGCTGGGATTCTGGGAAGGTGCCAGGCTCAGCAGAAGGCTCTGGCAAGCCCCCTCCTGGGGACTCTGATAAAGGATGGAGCATCATCATCATCACATTCCTTCCCTTTCTGCCTTTCCCTGCACTGCCCTCATTCACCAGTGTAGGGGGCTAACCAAGGAGGGACCAGGGGACCATAGTATGTACTTCAGAAACCATAGCCAGTTCCTTCCCCTTCAAGCTCTGGCTATCCCCTTAAGTCAAGACACCTGAATGGCCTAGCCTAGAGACTAAGATGCCACTTTGACAAACAGCCAGGATCCTCTCTCCCTCTTGGCTCCTTTGCTTAGCAATCCTCCCTCTACCCTTCTTTGGCTTTAAGCAGGGATTTCCCAAGCTACCCCAACCCCCACTCCCCACTATGCTCTAGGTGAGCCCTGATCCAAATCTTCTCAACTTAGAACGTCCAGCTCTGTAAGGTCTGCCCCCTTCTCCCACTGGAGTTCCCCCTGGGGCTTCCATTTCGTGGGGGGCCCCAAACTGGCCTCCATTCCTCCCAACACCTGCTCGGAGCTTCCAGACTTCAAAAACATGCACCTATGCCAGTACCTTCATCTCTGCCCCACACCCACACCCCTTGTTTTTCAGTTTCCTTGTGAGTCTTATTGTCTCCCTTTAGAACATAAGCTCTCTGAGGGCAGGAACTGTCTTTCTTTTTTTGTTGCATTTGTGTCCCTGATCCATAGCAAGCCCTTAATAAAGCCCTTAATAATTATTCATCAAAGGGTATGGCGACTACTGTTGCAGAGCTCCCAGTACCATTTCTCTGACCCTTTAAGGCATACCAGATGCTTTTATAACAACTACTGAATGAGGTAGGAAGTATGCCTTACTATTGCCATTTTACAGATGGGGAAACTGAGACTCAGTTGTCCAAAATCACAGAGCTTGAATGCGAACCTTGGATGCAAATTTTGATGCCTCCAGTCCAGCATCTTTTGCAGTACTCAGCTAAACCTAGCTGTTTAAGGGTGGTAGGTGACTCCATCATGCTGCATGATGTTTGTTATAGGGCAGCGGAAAGACCACTGGATTTGGAGCGAGAAGGCCCAGGTTCACATTCTTGTTCCACCATCTTACTAGTGATTTGATCTTGAACAAAAAAGCCATTTACCATCTCTGGGCCTTAGTTTCTTCATCTGCGAAATGAGGGAGATGAGGGGGCTTCAATAGATAATCACTAAGACCTCTAAATCCTAAGAGCCTATGAAATGATCCTTCTTATCCAATTTGCCAACAACCCCAGATTAAAATGTATTGTTCATTCATTTATTCATCAAGCATTTAATATAAGGTATCTACTTTATGCCAGACCTTATGCTAGGTACTACAGATACAGAGATAAAAACAAAACAAACACATTTACTGCCCAAAGGTAGTAGTACAGTGGACAGAGTGCTGGCCTAAGAATCAGGAAGACCTGAGTTCAAATCTAGCCACAGACATTTAGAATCTGTGGGATCCTAGGTAAATCACTTAATCTCTACCTTGCCTCAGTTTCCTTAATTGTAAAATGGGGATTATAATAGCATCTAACACACAGAGTTGTTGTAAGGATGAAATGAGATAATATTTGTAAAGCACTTATCATAGTGCCTGGCACATAGCAGGTACTTAATGAATACTTGTTTCCTTTCTTCCTGGAGGAAATTAGTGCAAAAAGTTTTTTCTAAGAATTTGACAGTCAAAGTGAAGAGAGATATGGGATGACAGCTTGAGAAGACAGTGGCAATGTCCAAGGTTTTTGAGTTGTTGTTTTTTTTAAAGAATAGGGAAAGCTGGGTAGGTTAGTCAGTGATAGAAAAGAGCCAGTAGAGAGGAAGAGATTACAGAGTATTAGCAAGACAGAGAAGATGATTTGGGGGGCAAGATACCAAAAGAATTGAGAGAAACTGGGACCAAAAGTGCAAGCGAACATGCTGCCTGGGTGTGGAAAAAGGCCACCTCTTGACCATAGACTATAGTAAAGGAAAGGAATAAGGGGATGGTGTTGTACAGTCCCCTCACTCTCGCTCGGTCTGTTCTTTCCCCACCCTGCACAAGGAGCAGCAGGAAGATGACAGCTGGGTTACTGACTAGTGAGGAGGAGAGAGGTAAGGAGTTCATGGCTGAGAGTGATAGTCAAAGGCAAAGTGAAAGAGACAAAAAGACAGCGACAGGGCAGGGGGAAGTGGGACAGCCTCTTCCTTGTGTCCTCCAATGACCCGGATGCAGTCTGGGCTGACTAATCATTCTATTAACCCTGCTCTGTGATGGGGTAGCTATGGCCAAACAAAGCCAGAAATTCCCCCCCAGGAACTAAACAAACCACCAACCCCTCCTGAGTTCCATTTTGCCCCAGCCCAATTCCATCTCCCATGGATGGGTAAGCTTTGGCCCTGAATCTAGAACTGTTGCATCTTATGACAAGCTCTGATAGAAATACGAGGCAAACATCTCAGGGAATGGCATTATTACATTCCTTTGATGGTTCAAAGGAAGACTCCAACTGTATAAATCCTAGAACTCCTGGGTCCAATTAAAACCCCATGAATGGAAGGGCTTAGCATCTAGGAAAATAGCAGGCTTGCAGCTGCTCAGTAAATATTTATTGTTTATTTTTATGCATTGTCTCCTTCTTATTAAGTACTGTTTACTTACTTATCGATTCTATGCTGAGCAAAAAACAATATACGCAGCATTTCAGCATATGTATTTGCTTCCATGGAGAACCAACTCCACATTGCCAAGGATACCTGACCAGCCCCCGATAAAATACAACATACAAAAGGTGGGGTTAGCCAGTAGATGGGAGCTCAGAACTAAGTCATGATCAGTAGAGACACAGATGGATACAACCCTAAGCAATAGTGGTGTCATTTGATAGAATCAGAGCTATGGGACAGACACCCTGAGGCTATCTGATAACCAGGGAAAGAAGAGCACTTCAGTGGGGCATTTGCACACTGCCAGGATAAGTAGAGGATGCAATCCACCCCCAGTAGCTGTGTCACCTGGTGTTAAAATGTCAAGGGCTTTTGAGATGTAAACAAGGGGGAAAGAGGGAGTCCCCAGTGAAGGGCTTCTGTTTTCTAGTCCTAACAAGGACATCCCATGCAGCATGCTCAGAGTTTCCGTTACTGGTTCCAGTAGACCCCGTGAGACTTTGGGGACTGGCTTCTGGACATGAAGAGCTGAATGCTGAGAGATTTGCACCGTGAGGATTCCTGCACAGACATCCAGGACTCAAGCTCACCTGTCTGTGGAGAAATTAGGTTTAGATTTCTTGGATTAGTTCAAAGGCAGATGTCGCTCAGGCCAGTGACTGCAGACTGAGGCAGCTGTGGAGTTAAGTTCTCATTGTACTCCTGGTGACTGTAAACACCCAAATGATCCTTTCTACCATTTTGTCTCTACCCTTGGTTAATATGCTTATTAGGGTAATGGTGGTGAGTCATTGAAGTGAACTCCAAGGGAGAGAAACTGCCCAATTAAGTGGGTTGGGTGTAGAGGATATTGGGTTGGGATTCCCCCATTGACTAAATTCCCTAGTCTACCACAATGTTTTGCATACCAACAGTACTTAGTAGATGGCTATTAGGTGAATAAATGAAGTCATAGGATCATAATGTCTTAGATTTCAAGCCAAAAGGGACATTTGAGATCGTTTTAACTAATCCTTTCATTTTACATATAAGGGAGACAGTGACCTGAGTGGAGCTAGGGAGATGCAGAATAATTTGGAGACTTACCTCTTTGAGGTGAGTCAAAGCTCCAAGGGAGCTCCCATGGCCACTAAAAGAACAGCCCAATGAGTAATGGGAGTTGAAAGGAATGAACTCGGCCCAACCTAAATATAAGTTGGAATTACAGTAATTCCTGCTGAGGGGGTGCGGAATGTTTGGAAAAGAAAGATCTGAAGGGTTGTTTTTGTGTTGCTTGTGTATAGCTATGCACCTGGCTTTAAAAAAGAGAGAAAATAGTCCAGGGCATGGTCAGTCTCACAGAAGACGCCAGTGATATGGAAAGAGCAGGTAGACACTCCCAGGGCTGCACTGGCCCCTGCAGAATATTAACAGACCTAGTAGAAGGCCTCTAGCACGTTGGCCAGGCTACCTCTGGAGTCTTTATGAAAAGATATGGTAAATGGCTTCTAAGATAAGAAGGCCCAGATAGGCTGTAATCAGCAACACTGGAGGGAGTCCCCACACTGGTGAGATCATAGTTCTCCCGAAGCATTAAGGACATGACCTTGAAGATCATCTTGTCCAGCCTCCTCATTTCACAGGTCATAGGCTCATAGATTTAGAGCTATGTGGGGACCTTAAAGGCCATGTACTCCCACTCCTCCATTTTATACAAGAGGAAATGCGTGAGGCCAAAAGAGGGGGAGAGACTCACCCCAAATCCCCTAGGTAGTAATTATTGGCACAGCCCGTATTCAAACCCAAGTCCTATGACACCAACTCCAGTGATCTTTCCACTACAAAAGGAATATCCTGATGTGGAATTGTTCTATTTCCCTGGCCTGCCTGCCCTCCTCTCCAGCCCTCTGAGCTGGTACTCTCCCTCTGTAATTGGGCAGTTCATTCACTCCCCACCTCTTCATCTCACACAATTGATTTCCTATATTGACTGGACAGCCCTGGTCCTAATGACTTCATCCCTGCCATTAGGCTATAGATAGGGTCTCAGGGAAATAGTGATGAACCACTGGAGTACCATTACTGTTTCTTGAATGAACAGCCCTGAGATGTGTCCTCTTTTTTCCAGGAAGGACCAAACCAACAGGCAGAAGAGTCAGGGAGGTCATCAGCAAGGCCCTCAGAGGAATCCTGCCAGGAGAAAGTCAAGCCAGGTAACTTTGGGTGAGGATGGCAAGGTGATCTCTGACATTGGAAGGATCCCTAGGTCTCTTATGCTACAGGGACACTCCAAGCAATATTGGAAGACTTTGTCTGGCTGCCCCATAGTCATCATGGAATTTAAATAGGGAAGGTCTCTTAGCTATCTACTCCGAACCCTCATTTCACACATGACTTGTGGGCCAAATCACCAGGAAAAAAGAAGCTCTGGACCCCCATGGTTGTGATTTCCAAGTCGGGAGCTTCTCAATAATCATATTCTTTATGGCTGATACCCCACCCAGAAAGCTGCTCCTTTAGAACAACACAACCTGATTTGTCTGGCACTCTCATCAAGGATCTCTCATTCCCCTAGCAAACTCCAAGCTCACAAGGCATGGAACAAAGAACAAGTTTATTATACACAACAAAGAAGTCCCACCAGAGCCCATAGACAGTTAAGAAAAGGTTCTTCTCTTTTGGGTCCAATCTTGCCCGAGTACCTCACCACCTAGCATCCTGAATGCCATACCCCTGTATGATCTCCTCCTTTGCCCCAAGCAGGGAAAACTGAGGGGTGTTCAAGAGTCAAGCAAACACTGATTCTAATAAGTTCAGCTTTGCCTCCATATAGTCGTACAGGTTTCCACCAACCCTAGTGTTAAGAGTCTCTCAAGAAAGTAAAGAACTCAGCATAGCTAAATATTGATCCCACTCCCCAAATCTGCACAGTCCACGTGGCTCCCAGAACCTGGGAAGGTTTTACTGGTTTAGTCTTCCTCCTAACACTTCCTCTCACTGTTCTTTGGTTCTAACAGCCTCCCCACCTCCCAACCCCACCCAATCATGACCAAAAAAAAAAAATCACAGAAAGTTTATGTGGACAGGCATATAATGCACAGCCTTCTAGGGGAAGTCCCACCCTGAATTATATCTTTCTATACCCCCCTCAGAGCCTAGCACAGCGCTTTGCTCAACAAGGGCTAATTAAGAAATACTACAAAGGGAATGGGCTGGATGCCACCTGGTCCTTGGAAACCCCTCCTTTAGGATTCTCTGGTTCTGCTCTTATGTAAACTAGAAGAGTCATCATTATGTTCTGCCCTAAAAGTAGCCGCCTCCCCCACATCACGATGCAAAGAAGAGAGCACCAGGCCTACAGTCAGGGTTCGAGTCCTAATTCTGATATTTAATGAGCCAGGTGTCTAAGCACCCTTTGAGCTTCAGTCTCCCCATCTGTAAAATGGGAATGATAATACCAAAACTACTCACCTCACACGGTTGTTGTGAGGAAAAAGCACCCTGTAAAAGCAAGCCATTATTATCTTGATTGCGTGGTTTTGGAGCCCGGCATCCCACTCCATGAGTTCCCAGTAATTGTGAACAGGGAGCAGACGAGTGGGAGGAGAGGGACCTCAGAAGCAGTTACCTCACCATCTAGGCCACTTCACAGAAAAGGAAAAGCTCATGACAGATTTATAACCCAAACTCTCTCACTTTCCCACTGAGAACATGAGGAGACCTGCTTTCCCCACCCTCCAACCCTTCCCTTCCACCCACCTGTACCTATGAGGACTGGGACTCCCAGGCCTGGTGAGAGCTGGAGTTGCCTCGGGGGATCTGCACTGTCCTCTATGTGAGGCATGGGAACGGCATAGCCCAACATTCTGCTTACAGGCTTACAGTAGAGCTGAAGGGACATTTCAGATCACCTAGGCTTATTCCCTCATTTTACAGATGACAAAAGCGAGGCCCAGGGAAGAGGAGTCATTTGCCCCAAACCACACAGGTTGTAAATGTTACAGGCAGGTGGCAAGCCCCGGTGTTCGGACGTAGGAGAAGAAACATGAGGGTATAATGAGTAGAAGGCTAAACACAAAGTTGGGAAGACCTAGGTTCAAATCCGGATTCAGCTACTTCACTGTGCAACCCTGAGTTAGTCGCTATCAACCCCTGTGTGCCTCAGTTCTTGATTGGTAAAAGAGACAGTCAGCTAGGTGGTGCAGTGGTCCTAGAGTCAGGAAGATTCATCTTCCTGAGTTCAAGTCTGCCCTCAGATTGTTCCTAGCTCTGTGACCCTGGACAAGTCACTTAACTCTGTTTGCCTCAGTTTCCTCATCTGTAAAATGAGCTGGAGAAATAAATGGCAAACCACTCCAGTATCTTTGCCAAGAAAACAGTAAATGGGATCATGAAGAGTCAGACGTGACTGAAATGACTCGACTACAACATGAAGAGACAGTCAGACTAAACGGTCTCCAATGTCCCTTTCACATCTAAATCTATGATCCCAAACCAAGAAACCAGGGCTCTTTGCATCATACCCCAGCTTTCTTCAGAGTTAATCATTTCCGAAGGGGAGTGATCTCCAAACCCTGAAAGAATGACATGGATACTGCAGCACCCTCCCATCTGTGCACCTTCAATATGATCATGCCAATGCTTGAATCTCCCCTCCCACCCCCATTAGACTGTGAGCTCCTTGAGGGCAGGGGCTGTGTTTTGCCTCCTTCTTTATCTCCAGTGCTTACCACAGTGCCTGACACGTAGTGGTTAAAACTGCAGCACTCTCCCATTCTGGCACATTGGGACCTCTGAATTACCTTAATTATGATTGTGGAATCTTTATCCTTTCAGAGTGCTTGGGGATCAAAAATTGACACGAGTGGTTAGTACACTCACAGAAGATGGGCTTAAATGATAACAGGAAGGATTTAAATTTGACAGTCAGGAGAACTTCGTGTGAGAGACTGGATGCAAAAAAATACAGCTTCTTCTTTGAACATCCCCGCTCCCATCGTCACAGGATGAGTTTAGTTCTCAGCCTACTCTCATGGGGATTCTTCTTCTTCACTCTGGCCCCAGAGAGCCATCCTTCCTGTTCCCTTTCACACAAGATGCTCCTTCTTTACATCCTCAGGGAACTCCTGCTCTTGATTCCCCTTTTCAGTGACTTTCCCACCCTTCCCTAGGGTATCCTCACTGTTCTGCCTTTCAATGAAGCATATGAAGATGCTATCCCATGATTCTTAGATACAGAGGGGGCCAACTCCTGCCTGCCACCACCCCTTCACAATTCTGAGCTACTGGGCAGTGTCTAAGAGCTCAGACAAGTGGTTCCCTTTCTTTGGGGAAAGAGCACAGATTTTCCAGACCAGGACTGACTGCACTCTAGAAAAGCCTTCTTTTCCTAATCATTGGCATCAACCAAACAAATTAGAAGAATTCAAATTTACATGCTTTAAGATTTGCCAAGAATTTTTCTTACAGCAACCCTGGAAAGGGAGAAGATAGTAATAGGTCCATTTTATGGATGAGAAAAAGGCTCAGAGAGGTGATTTACCCAAGGTTACATAACTAGCTAAGAGCAGGGCATGGAATAAAAAGAGAAAGGACCCACAAAAATAATTCCATTATGCTTTCTCCCCCTCCCTCAGGGGCTGATGAAAAGAGAGGTCAGGTCCAAGGTCACAGAATTTTAGAGGAAAAAAAGACTTCTTAGAAAGCACTCAATACAAACCCTCTCATTTTATAGATGAGAAAACCGAAGCCCAGAGAGGTGACTGTGGCACATCATCAAGAATGCCTTGCACAACAGAAATAAAAGATATTATCGAGCACACATATGACTAGAAAAGATGGGCCAGTATCAAGAAAGACAATAGACAGCCTGAGTAAAACACTGGTACTCCCAAGGTAATAAAGGAAAAAAAGGGAGACCTCCAACAATCCTGTGGAGGATTTCTAATAACTATAGTTCACATTTATGTAGCTCTTTAATGTTCACAAAGCACTAGACTTGTGAGATAACTAATACACACACTATGATCTCCATTTTACAGATGAGGGAGCTGAGGTCAGAAAGGTCAAGTGAGCTGCTCACAATGGTAGAACATATCAGAGCCAATACTTGAATCTAGGGCTCCTCTTTCCTATCCCCTCTGCCCCTTAGATTATAAGCTCCTTGAGGGCAGGGACTGTCTTTTGCCTTTTTCCATATCCCCAGCACTTAGCACAGTGCCTGGCACATAGAGGGTACTTAATAAATGCTTATTGGCTAACTGACTACCCTAGAAGACTTCTCTTTACAATGTATTGGTTCAGGACCACGGGCAAGAAAACTGAGGAGGATGAGAATGTGTAGAGGGGCCAAGAGCTTCTTCCCTGGAGGAAATGCCCACACCTATAAAGTGGGGCTGCACAGATAAAACAGAGGAGACCCCAAAGCACCAGCACTCCCTCAGCATTTCCCTGCTACGCTAGCCCATGACTTGCATATTCGGCAGTCCCCCTTTTGGAAGCAACAAGTCATCACCACAGTTTTTTCTCATATCCCCCACAGCCTTCTGTGACATAAGAATCAGAAAACCTCACCCCCCAGCCCTCTTTAATGGCCATTTTTCTCCATCCACTTGCCTTAAAAAGAGCTGGACCCTGGCCCTGGAGTCAGGAGGACTTGAGTTCAAATCTGGCCTCAGACACTTGACACAGTTACTAGCTGTGTGACCTTGGGCAAGTCACTTAACCCCAATTGCCCTGTCTTCCCCCCTCCAAAAAAAAAAAAAACTGGCCCCCACAGGAATTCAAAGCAGTTCTTTGAATAGGGTTCTGTGGACTTTTTTTAAAAGCCTTTACAAAGGAAATTTTTTAAAATTTACTGAGCAAATTTACTGAGCAAAGTCAAAGTCCCCACCCCTCCCCCATTAAGGGGCACACTTAATTTAAAGCTCACCTCTGACAGTAACTGTGTGACTGAGCACTTTCCTTTTCCAGTCACAGGTCACATTTAACCTCTCTAGATATCAGTTTTCTCATTTGAAAAATGGGCATAATAATAGGTAACATTTATAAGATATAAAGCTTGCACTTTGTATATGTAGTTAAATTAGTTAGATAGATAGACAGATAGATAGATAAATGTGTGTGTATATCATCTCATAATACCTATCTCACAAGGTTTCTGTGAGGTTCAAAGAGATCATGGACATAAAACACTTTACAAGCTTTAAAAACAGGGGTGTAGGCATTCCAACCTCCCAGAACAGTATCTGTGGAGCTTAAGCCCTTTCTGTCCCCTTCACCTCTGGGAGTGTGAAATCAACTCTCTCAGCCAAGAAAATAGGAAAGAAAATCGGTACCAGCAGAGGCAGATTGCTTTGGGGCCAGAGAGCCTGAATTTTAATTCTCCTGTCTCCTGACCTTTGTGACCTTCAGCAAGTAACTGCCTTCTCTGGGATTCATTTTCTTCATACAGAAAGTGACTGGGTTAGACTAAATGATCTCGAGGGTCCCCGCCAGTATTCGATCCTAAGAGGTAATCTCAAACAACTGATAATGCAAACATCTGTACCGAGTCCTGGAATCTCCAATGATCTTTTTTTGAAACAGATTTACCTACCTAATGGTGTTGGCTCAGGCTGATATGAAAAGGGAGCCGCATTCTCTCAGCGGGATTCCCTCTTTGATAAGGGAGGAGCTCCAGAAGCGTGCTGGGTGGCAGTAGGGGGCCAGTCAGAGATGAAACATTTGCCACAGATCATGCACAAAGCAGATCACAGGCTCGCAGAAAATCGAGAGCAGGCTTTTTCCCTTAGAGCTGGAGGGGAGAGGGGGATGGGAGTGAGCAAGTTTCTATCTATACCCGGCAAAGCGACCCTCACTGCCTGAGCTTGCGATCTTCTGTGCTGAGGAAGGCAGGTTTTCTGCACCTCTAGATATCCCCAGACCCATGACCAGCTTCTCTATCTTCCCCTTCTCCGCCTCCCCCAATACCTCCATCCCGACACACACACACACACACACACACACACACACACACACACACACACACCCCATCTCCCCACCCCACTCGCACACCCAGGGGCGCGTGCTCGATGTCCCCAGCTCCATGCCTCGCAAGCCACAAGAGCTCCTCACATCAAGACATCGGTCAACTTTTCCCGAGTAATAACTCTTCTGTGGCTGGCAGAGGCGGGGGAGCCGGAACTCGGCCGACATTGTTTGGGAAATGGAAAGAGGCTGCGGGAGCTGCGGAGGGAGCGGAAGCTGTGGGTAGACTGGCTCGCCCGCTATGCCCGTCTGGATTTGGCAGAATGTTCCTGACTTAACTCCCCTGCCGTCGGGGCTCCTTGTAGCAGCAGAGAGGGATGCACTCTCCAGGGCCCTGAGCCGCAACTGAGACCCGGCACTTGCTCTGCAGACCCTGCCCTCCCAGGGGGTGAGGGTGGGAGGTCTTAAGATGAGACAGCCTGAGTCCCTTAGTGCTTCCCAAGGAAAAGGAAAGACCACCTCCCTACCCCCTACCCCAGCCCAGACTGCTATACCTATGCCCACTAGGTGGCGCCGGGAACTTGTGAGTCTGACATCCTCAGGTGGTTCGGCTTTAGCCCACCCTAACCCCTATGGTAAGGGCAGGATGCCTGCGCAGTGTACAGAGTGTCAGACCTGAAGTCAGGAAGACTGCTCTTCCTGAGTTCAAATCCGGCTTCAAACACCAGTTGTGACCCTGGGCAAGTCACTTAATCCTGTTTGCCTCAGTTTCTTCATCTGGCAAAACGGCAAACGACTGCAGGATCTTTGCCAAGAAAACCCCAAAAGGATCTTCACTCTAGTGAAGAGTCAGGATCATTTATTTGATGACAGTAATACTAACTCAGTTCTATAGGGCTTGAAATGAGATCGTTGGGGATGGTGGGGTAGGGGTGTACTATAAGTCTTCTTGGGCCCATTTCACTGGCTTCACATTTACCCATGTCTCAAAAATGGAAACCAAGGTCTTCTGATTTCAACTCTTTCCAAGGCACCAGACAGCCCCTCTACATTGAGAGTAAACTGTGTGCAAGAGACTGTGGGAGATCCAAAGATGTTCAAGATCCACCAGTCTCAGATTGTTTATATGCAAAGGGATAAGAGACATACAAATGAAAAATTAACCACATATGACAAAGTGATGTAGTGGTAAGACTGCTGAATTTGGAGTCACAGAATCTGTGTGACTTAACTTCCCTGGCCTCAGTACTTTAATCTATAAAAAGAGAAAATTGAATTAGATCAAAGGCTCTTCACCAGGGAGTAGGTACACAGATACTCAAGGGGTCTATGGATAGATTTCAAGAGGTTCATAAATTTGGAGAAAGAAAAAAATTACATCCTTATTTTTGGTAACCTCTGATTGAAATTCGGTATTTCCTTCAAATATGACTTTATAACAACAACATGATTTTGAGAAGTGATCCATAGGCTTCTCCAAACTTCTGAAGGTGTCCATGTGTCACACACACACACATACCAAAATGGTTAAGAACCCTTAGTCTAGGATACCTCTAAGGTCTCTTAACACAGCACCTGTGATTCTATGATAATTAGTAACATATTCATTGTTGGGGGTTGGTATAGAGGGCTTCTTATGTATGTATACATGTATGTGTGTGTGTGTGTGTATATATATATATATATATATATATATATATATATATATATCAATTGGTCTAGATGACAATGAAGTATTTCCATCTCAGAGGTTCTATGATTCTGTGTAGAGTGTTTAGTGTACTACCATAGGTAAGAGAAGGCATAGACAGATCATTGAAGGTCAAGGGCATCAAGAAAGGTTTCTCTCTAGCAGTGATAAAGAATAGTCATGGCCCTGAATACTTCCATGCCAGGCGATAGTCAGCGGAGGAAGGGCAGAAGTAGAATGTCTCCTGCTAGAAGAATATAAGCTACTCCACCCCTGGTACTATCATGCCAGCTATTTTTTTAATACCCACCTCATACCCAGTAAAATCTTAGACTTTGGTCTAGTCGCTCACTTGTGCCTTCACGTAGAATAATAGCTATGTGTCTGTGTGACAATTAGCTTTCCCTCTCTGGAACTCCATTTTCTCATCTGTTAATAAGAGAATTGGACTAGATAATTCCCTAATGTCCTTTCCAGTTCAATATACCTAATTTAAGTAAGAATCCATTGTGTTTATAAAGAAATATGTGGAAAGACTGGTACACTAATGCATTGTTGGTGGAGCTGTGAAGTGGTCCAATTGTTCTGGATTTCTATTTGGAAGTAATGCAAGAAAAGTTAAGACCTTTTGAACTGCCATCCCACTACTGAGCGTATGCTCCAAAAAAAACAAAGACAGAAACATAGTTCTAGGCCGTAGCAAAATATTCACTGCAAGACTTTTTGAGGAACAAAGAACTGGACATAGCAATTGATTAAAGAATGACTTTAAAACTATGGACAGTGAATGTAATGGAAAATTATAGTGCAGTAAGAAATGACAAATGTGAGGAACTTGGTGAGATTTGAATGAATTAATGGAGAAGGAAATACTTGGAACCAAGAGTACAACACACAGGATGGTTACAAGAATATAAAGGAAAAGATCACCAAAAGAAAGTTGAATTGTGAGTAATAGAGAAACCAGTTAAAGTTCTAGAGAAGAGAAAATAAGCCATTTCCCCTCCTTGACAAGGCAGAGGCAGGGGAGATGAATGGTTCCTCCTAGGACAGAATACTATATGTATTGTCCAATAAGATTTCTGTATCCAATGCTTTTGCTTAAATATTCTTAAATATTTTTTCTTTATCACAAGAGAAGATTCAATCTGAGGATAAGGGTTAGAAATGACTTTGATGTAAAGACAAAGGACATTAATAAAATGATTTTTTTTTTAATTGTAGAAGGTTCCACAGTGTCTTTGATCATCTGTTTCACCCTGTTGGGAAGTTCATCATTGCTGACCTAAATCCTTCTTGCTTGGTTATGAGCCCATTTCCTCTCGTTCCATCCTCACTGGAGACAGATACCAGCTGGCCAATATGCGAAACACAATCTGGGTTGTGGTTCCTCTTTTTCTTCCAAGTCTGACTTCCTTTCTAGGCATCTGAGGCAAGAGAACTGGCTGAGGTTTGTGGGAGGGGAGACAGAAAATGGGAGGGAGACAGTAGGCTGATAGGGCGACAAACTCAGGGATTCCTATCCAGACGTCTTTCCGTCTTGCCCAGCTCTTCACATCTCAGTCCCCTCCTTTATATCTGAAGGCTTAATATTCAGTTCAGTCCTTGCTTGGAGCCAACTCCAAATGTTTATCAACACGTGCTCTAATGCAATCAGTTCCTGAGGAAAATACACACCAGGTACCGGATGATGACAAGAGTATCAAACAGAGGTCCCTTTCCCACCTGCTACCATTACGGCTGTCTGACTCTTTTCCTAGCTCCTTTTTTCCCTCCCAAACAAGGCTTTCTAACTCCCAGAAGATACAGGACTGACAACCTTCTTTAAGCTCTCCTTCTCTCTGCCTTCTGCCCCCCTGCAAAGGGGACCCATCTTCAGAATCTGACTAATGACAAGGGATAACAAGAGAGAGGGGTCTGGGTCCTCTCTCTCTCTCCCCAACAGAGGCATTGTCTCAGAATAATGGGTCATAGGTTGGAGATGTGTGGAGAAAATCTCTATGGAGGTTTGCTACCAAGTAAGAGCCAAGACTCTGAACCTGGTGGCTTGGTCTCCTGGAAACTGGCTAAACCAACTTCAGTGAAGGCATCTCACTTTACTCCCCACCTCCTAACCCTCCCATGCTGGAGACAAGATTTTTAACATACCCCTAGAGTAGAATTTGGAACTGAAAAGAAAAGAAAATTGAATTTAAAAAAATACCACTACAGGGGCAGCTAGGCGGCACAGTGGGTAGAGTACCAGTCCTGGAGTAATGAAAACTTGAGTTTAACTCCAACCTCAGACAGCTATGTGACCCTGGGCAAGTCACTTAACCCTGATTGCCTCAAAAAAAAAAAAAGAAAGAAAGAAAAGAAAAGAAAAATGTCCCTAGATTTAAAAATATGCCTTGAACCTATCAAAGAACTTCGGGGTCCTTGGAGGCCATTGGAAATGGTGGCCCTTCCACTGGAGTGAGGGTGGGAGGGCAGCTGGAGAAGGACTGACCTGGAAGAACCTGGGGATGAAAATTCTAGGCCACTCTGCAATGTCTCTGAATCCCACATGTCTAATGGCAGACTCCAGTGGATCACCTGGGCAAACATGGGTCCTTTGGAAACCCCCCGGAAAAAGTGATATGCTCTGTACTGCACATAGTCAGAAGACCTGGATTCAAATAATATTCAGTTCAGTCCTTGCTCAGAACCAACTCCAAACGTTCCAGCTCTCCCACTTACCGTGTGTGACATTACAAGTAAGGTTGTTATCTCTAAGTCTTTGTTTCTTCAATTATGAAAATGGGGATGCACTATCTACCATGTAGGAAAATTTTCGTAAACTGTGAAGGGCTGAATGTGAATTCTTATCATTATTTATCCTTATTATTAAACTATGGACGTGTGTGTGTGTGTGTGTGTGTGTGTGTGTGTGTGTGTGTGCCAGAGTTCGTTTGAGGTTACAACTAACAACCTCCCAGCACAACACTCCCATTGGACAGAAAGAGAGGTCTTCACCTGAGACAGGGTGAAGCCCCCACTCTGCTTCTGAAGCTAATAGACTCCCATCACCATCAGTCCACTTCCCCAAGGACCAGAGTTTGCAGCCTTCAGCTTTCGAGACCCACAGCTGGCCTAAGAGGGACAACAAGGTCGCAATGCAGAGAAAGACAGGACAGAACTGCCCAGGGTCAGGCTGTCTGAGGACATCCCCAGAGGAAATGTGTGTTTGCTTTGACCCTCCAACGCTGTCAACTGCTCCTTTCATCTAACTGGGGGAGTTGTAAATGAGACTTTATGAGATTTCTAATGATGGCGGTTTCCCTTTATCGGCCTCCAAATGTGGCTTCCCTGGTCCGTGCTTTTCTTGGAATCCTTTGGTCCAAAGCCAGGAAAACACCCACTCACTGCCCTGCTGCAAAGCAGGCTAAGAGTTCGATGTGTTCCCTCAACTAAGGAGGGAGAGGTGAGAAAAGCAGAGTACTGGAAAACACACTAAGAGCCAGGGGTCATGGGTTCTAGCCCCAGCTCCCTCATCACTTCGATCTTTGACTTCCTGTAAGTCAAATACTTTCCTGTACCTCAGTTTCCTTGTCTGAAACTGAGAATAATAAAATCTGTTCTATCTCACTGTCAGTCAACTACCATGAAGCGCCAGTGCCAGATGAAGTAGATCGGTTAGGTGGCGCCACAGTGCACAGAGCACTGAGCCTGGAGTCAAGGAGCCTCATCTTCCTGAGTTCAAATCTTGCCTCAGACACTTATTAGCTGTGTGACCCTGGGCAAGTCACTTAACTCTGCCTCAGTTTCCTCAGATGTAAAATGAACTAGAGAAGGAAATGGCAAACCACTCCAGTATCGTTGCCAAGAAAACCTCAAATGGGGTTATGAAGAGTCAGACATGACCACACACACACACACACACACACACACACACACACACACACACTGAACAAAGCCAGATACCATGCTAAGTAGTGGGGATAAAGTGTGAGGGGAGGAATACTCCTTGTTCTCAAGGAGTCACGAGTCTAATGTTTATAGTCATCTTTGACTCCATTATCCAACTCAGTGCTTCATATACAGTAGGCATTTAATAAATGTTTACTAATGGAATAGAATCAAGCCACAGAATTATAAAAATTCAATGAAATTATAGTTGTAAAAATGCTTTAAAAAGAATAAAGCACCACACACATGTATTGTTAATGTCGTGCCATCACAACTGTAAGTATATATGATGCATGTGACTGTGTATTTTTGAGTGGGTGCGGGGTCTCTATGTGTACTTTTTATTCCATCTAGATTTGAAGGTATTTTGGGGTGGGCAATGGGGGCCCTGTGATTCCATTTATGTAGGAATTCCCAAGGTGGAAACTACCTCCATGGATTTTGCATGCTGTCTGTGTTTATACAGAGATGTGCATCTGTCTACAAGACATCACAGGATGGTGGAAAGAGCCAGGAATCTGCCAGAGTCAGAGGCTGTAGGTTCAAAGACAATCCAGACTCCATTATCTGTATGACTGAATTCTTCTTGATTCTAGTGCCTTCCTTCTGTTGCTTATTTATCCTCTTTATAGCTTCTTGATACAGTTGTTTGCATGTTTTCTCCCTATTCAGATTGTGAGTTACTTGAGGGCAGAGACTGTTTTTCCTTTCTTGTGCCTAGCACAGTGCATGGCACACAGTAGGCACTTAATAAAAATTCACTGATTGACCTTGGATATGTCACTTCCCCACTATAAGCTTCAGTTTCCTCTTCTGTAAAATGAGGTGGTTGGACTAGAACAAGGGTGGAGAACCTGCTGCCTTGAAAGTTCCAGGAACTGAGCAGGCATGTGCACATACAGCAATATGTCTTAGTATGTCCATAGGAAAGGGTCATACCTCCCTCAAGGTGAGGTTGTGTATGGAGTCAGTATGATACGCATTTATCTGATGGCTGATCACTTTTTAAGGATGTGGCAGGTTTGAGTTCTTGTAAATCTCTGCGTGTGGGCATCAGGTACTCTCCTGGCCCATTAGCGTAGTTGTCATTTAGTTATCCATTGTGACAATGGATGTGTCCCTGGCACAACCCAGTGCTCCAGAACCTTACAGCCATCAGACCCACATAGAAAGATGGTCATGACAGTGGAACATCAGACTATTCTCTGCTTGGCGCCCAGAGAAGATGAGGGAAGAGAAAAGACCAACAAAAGCTCTTTCCACCTCACCACAGAAGCAGAAGCTTGGTTAAGCCAGGCTCCGGGCCTCAGGAAGAAATTGATAGCTGGACCCAGAAATGATAAACAGGGGAAAGATTGGAGGCAGCTACCCGGCACAGTAGATAAAGTGCTAGGCCTGGAGTCCAGAAGACTGGAGTTCAAATCTAGCCTTAGGCACTTCCTAGCTGAATGACTTTGAGCAAACCACTTGATCCCTGTTTTCCTGTTTCCTCGTAGCACAGGATGCAATGAGATAGTATTTGCAAATCTTAAAGCACCAATTTGTTGTTATTCATTTAAATGAATGAATAAATGAATGAATGAAAAGGCATTTATTTAAGTACTGACTATGCCAACCACTCAAGGATATAAATGTAAAATCTCAGTTCTAAAGGAATTTATTTTCTATAGATGGAAACAATTCACAAATACACAGAAGAGAGTGGTGGTCTGGGAGGGGTACTTTGGTTCACAAAGTTAAACTGACAGTAAGAGAAGACTTGAGGAATAGCCCATCCAGGAACAAAGGCAGAATGATTTGTTCTGGGTTCTTGGTTCCAGGGGTGGAAGGGGAAGGTCTTGGAGGTGGAGGAAAAGGAATCCCGTCTGGAGCTTTCCTAAAGTGGTATTTCCAAATTACTTATAGCTGGGTGGAGTGAGATTGGGGGTGGGAATTACCCCAGGGCATGTTCTCCAAAGAGGCTGGAGAGGAATTTAACCTGAGATATGCTTGCTTTCTTCACTCCTAATTCACCAGACATACTGCCAAAGGAACCACCTTCCTCCCCAACTCCTAGAAGGATGAAGCCCCACCTCCCCTGGCTGGGGTCATTGGTAGTAATGTAGATACAGTGTTGGGACTAGAGTGAGAAAGACCTGAGTTCAAATTCAGTCCTGTACATTTCCTAGCTGTATGACCTTGAACAAGTCACTTGGTCTCTGCTTCAGTTTCTTCCACTATAAAATAGATATTGTAGGGATCACATATTTGTAAAACCCATGGCACAGTGTCTGGTATGTGGTAGGAGTTATATAAATGTTACTTATTAGTATTATTACTTTCTGAGTTAGGCCAGTATTTGTAGTGGGCACATTTCCTGAGCACACACTATGAAGGAAAGAAAAGAAGAGAAATAAGAATTCACATTTCCATAGCATTTTAAGGATTACAAAGCACTTTCTTCACAGTAACTCCACGAGTCGGGTGATATAAATACTACCGTCATTTAGTAGGTAAGGAAACCAGCAGTATCCACAGTCCCACAACTAGTAAAACCTGGACTTGAATCCAGGTTCCCCAACTCCATCATGCAAAACTGCCTCTCCAAAAATATTCTGAGTAGTTGGGAACATGAGCCAAGTGTTAACATCCGTATAGTAGATAATCCATACTGTAGGACGGAATTTCTTGGCCCAAAAGACTGTAAGCTAAGTGGCAAAGCGGATAGAGCGCTGGGCCTGAAGTCAAGAGCACTCATCTTCTTGAGATCACATCCGGCCTGAGACACTAGCGGTGGGACCCTGGCCCCTGAACCCTTTTTGCCTCAGGAAAATGGGCATTATATCATAATAGCACCTAGGTTCCTGCTTGTTGTAAGGATCAAATATTTTCTCATATTTGTTTTTAAAAAATAGCATTACCGCAGCACCTTGCACACAGTACCAACTATATACTCACTTCTTTCCCTTCCCCTTCCTGGCCAGGATCCTCCAAGGAAGCACCTATGGGTGAGTGACAAGAGGCCTTACATTCACCAACTATTAACAGTGCTTATCACCTAGAAAAGCCCTGGGCAGGCAGGGATGGGTTATGATCCTAGTTTCAGAGGAAGTTGTACAGATTAAAGACATCACGAACATGGAGGATCTTTGAACCGTTGTTGTCATTCTTCAGTTGTGTCCTACTCTTCCTGACCCCATTTAGGGTTTTCCTTGGCAAAATGACTGGAGTGTTTTGCCATGTCCTTCTCCAGCTCATTTTGCAGTTGAGGAAACTGAGGCAGACAGGCTTAAGTGACTTGACCAGGGTCTGAGGCTGAATTTGAACTCAGGTCCTCCTGACTCCAGACCCAGCACTCTTATCTACCATACCACCTAGCTGCCCCAAAGTGGCAATACTGGAGTTTAATAATAATAGCTAGGATTTACACAGTGCTTTAAAGTTTGCAGAGCTTTGCTTACACAGATTTGCTCTTTACAACAACTTTGGGAGGAAGGTGTTATTATCACCCCCATTTTATAATTGAAGAAACTTGAAACAAACAGAAATTAAGTGACTCGTCCAAAGTCATATAGCTAGTAAGTGTCTGAGACTAGATTTGAACTCGGACCTTCCAGACTCCAGGCCCACTGCACCACCTAGCTGCCCCCTATGTTGGGTATGAATGAATGAATGAATGAATGAATGAATGAATGAATGATGTGTATTTATTAAGTGTTTATTATGCTCTAAACACTGAACTAATTGGTGGGGATACAACTAGAAAGGTAGAACAGTCTCTGTTCTCAAGGAACTTATTTTCTACACATATAGCAAGGTTCGGCTATAGAATTCATGACAAAGCTGAAGAAATCCTTTGGGGTCAGTGGTGGCACTGGTGATAAGACCTGATCATCAGGGTTTTTTTGAATGTTTATTTTTATTTATTTTTTAAAATTAAATTTTATTTTTAAAAATAAAAATCCACCTTCTCTTCCTCTGATCTCCTGGCCCCTCACTCCCTACTAAGAAAACAAGAAAAACAAAACCCCTACTACAAATATGCATGGTCTAGCAAAACAAATTTCTACATGGCCAGATCATCTTCAGTCTTAACAGAAAGACTGGTGACTTCCTGCTCATCTGTGTAATATGTAAGTAGCCCCAACCCTAGTAGATGGGATAGAAGATAAGGCCCTGGCCCAAGATCACAGGTGAGTGGACCTGAGGGTCAGAGTGGAACAGGGAAAAATTCTGGGTTCCTTTCCAAGGAGGTAAGAATGGAGAATCAGCATCCAACCAAAAGTGGAAGTGACAAAGGGGTATTGGCAGGAAAGTTGAGGGGAAGGAATCTCCAGGGCCCTTGCACTGCACCCAGTACCCCATCTGAGTAGTAGGTGGGCTGGGGAAGGGACAAGAGCAGAGAAAATCAGTTGTCATATAATTATAGCAATGAGTCTTGCATTGTCTAGCATTTTAGACTATGCATGATACTAACATCATCCATGAGCACAGATTATAGAATCATAAACATTCAGAACTGGAAGTGCCTTTAGAGGTCATCTGGTTGGTTCAACCTTGTATCTGCTAGAAGAATGCCCTGTGCAGCATCTCTGACAGATGGTCATCCTGTCTCTGCTTGAAAACTTCCATTGCAGGGGAGCTAATCAAAGGCTGATTGTAGTATTGGTTGCTTTGTGTCCTATGCTATCCCCTAAAAATAAACCCTTTTCCTTGGCCTCCCTGCTGCTCTAAACAAATTCAGTCCCTCTCATTCCTGATTATTTGCTTGGCTCTGACACCTACTCTTCTCTCCAACACAGGGGGATACTTTGAGGAAAGGGGATGTGGGTGGAGAAATTTGAATGTCTTCCCCCTTTGGTTCTTCATTATAGAAATTCCCCTTCCCTTTCACCTTGTCTCCATTCCATCAATTCCAAGCTGGCTAGAGACTGATCTTTATACAATTCTCTCCCTTCCTCTTGGCCCTAGTTCACTGCGTCATGTCTACCCTTGACAAGGACTCAATTCAATATATCATTACTACTGTTTGGTTTTGTGTAGGCCCTATCCAACCTACAGTGGTACCTACAGTTCTGGTGCTCTCCAGTTATTTCCATAATGGAAGCTTAGTTGATTGGTTTATCCAGAGAATTTCTCTTCTGGATTGGTTTTCGGACTTGCTTGCCCAAATGCAGAAGGCTGGTTTCCATGATCTTTGGATGTCTCTTCTAGATGAAGGATCCTGTATCCATCTTGTATCCAATCCTGTATGTATGGTAGGACTTATTCTTCTAGCAAGACAACAAGGGCATAGGCTGAGTGAAGCTGAGTGAGAGTCAACTGTAGCCTTGTAGGCATTAGGAATGTAATAGGATTTAGAGCTGGAAGCAAACCTTGGCATCTACCCTCTTCTTTTAAAGATAAGATTGGAGAAGTATCTTATTCAAGAGCCCCTAGATGATAACTAACCAAGATGATGTCTTGAATCTGGTCTCTCTGACTCCAAATACAGTGCTCCTCCCCTTGTACCATCCTGGTACAACCCAGTAGATGGAAAGGCCTGCAGATCCAGGGAAAAGCCATCTGGGCTTAGCAAAACTCAGTGACAGTGAGCCTTTGCAGAGATCCCCTGGAAGAATAACAGTAATTAAAGGTTGCTGAGCACTTTGAAATACAGGTGTATTATCATCATCACAATAGCTAGGAGCATGATGATAACAATAATTAGGTAACTGCCATAGTATCCCTAACTATACCTCTCTGCCCCACCCCCATGCCCAGGACTGCCAGGATTGGCTGGCCCTCATGGGTTGGGGCAGAGACTGTGCCACAGTGCAGTTCAGTCAAACTTCATAAAATTTCCTCTACTTAAAGAATAACAGATTTAGAACTTGAAAGGATCTTAGAGGGAATCCAGTCAATTCTCTCATTTTTCAGATGAGATGGGTGAAGCTTCAGTAGTAAATAGCAGAAGTAGGATTTGAATATAGGTCCTCTAACTCCAAATAGAGGTTTTTAGTTTTGCTTTTTGTGTTTTTGTTTTGGTTTTGGTTTTGCCATTGCACCATGGATTTCCAACTCTCTAGGGATGTGTGTTGTGTGTTCGGGACTGCCACCTTTCACCAACCTCTAATCATTCTTTATCCATGTGCTCTTTGGGAAATCTTCAGAAATTTATAATGATACTGTTTCCTGAAGAGAAATTAGTTTGATGAGCCAATTACTAAGTAATGCTAGGGGTAGGGTAACTCTGGGCCTCCTCCAAAGTCAGAAGCTCTTTTAGTTGCTGGCTTGAAGTCTCAGATGCTAGGATCATCTTTTCTTCAGAACCTAGGACTTGATAAAAGCTCTGCCCTGTCCCCTACCACCGACTTTGGGAGCTCTGGAAAGAGGCTTTGAAGCCATGGCCCACGGGACCAACTGGAAACAGCTGGTATCCCATCCCACCTCATCCCTGGACAGACAGGTGAGATGAGCCGAGATCCTCCAAATTCTCCTTGGGTTCTTGTCCTGAAAAGCATAGAATCTGCAGATTTGGAAGGGACCATAGGATTCATCTAGAAACTCTAGAGCAACTTCCTTCCCAACTCAGGAATGCCTTCTGCTGATAGCATCTCTGGAGGATGCACAAAGGTGTTGAAAAGATAGTCCCTGGCCTCAAGGAGCTTACTATCTAATCTGTGAGACAACATGCAAACAAAAATATTTAAAGGAGAAATAGGAACTAATTAACAGAGGGGAGGTGATGGAATTAACAGGCCTTGGGAAAGACTTTCTGTAGGAGATGGGATTTTAGTTGAGGTTTAAGCAGTTGTATTCACCCACTCCTTCTCTGAAGAAGTCTAATGGTGACAAATGTTCTTTTTGGAGGAAAGATCCTACTTTTGCCTTTGAAGATTAGCTCTACAATCACCTTCCCAGGGCGACTCCTCAAATATCAGAAGGTAGAAATCACATCATAGTCTTTTTACCCCAAACTAAACATTTTTCTCCCTTCAAACATTGACCCAAGTGATGACTGTGTACTGGACAGAGAACTTGACTTGGAATCAGAAGGCCTGGCATCTCTTCCCTAGATGGTACTATTTAATTGGGGGATCACGGGGGGGGGGGGGGGGGGGCGCCGCGGTGGAAACAAACTAAACTCTGAGCCTCAGTTTCTTCGTCTGTAAAATGGAGAAAATAACACTAGAACTAGCTGTAAGAGATGGGAGGAGGAGTTTTGTTTCCACAGAACTAAAGGTGTACTTCCCTCCCCTCTCCCACCCCAGCTTTAGCAGAAATCAGGCCTCAAGGTCAGTCAGGTGAGAGGTCAGAGGCTTGTACGCATGTGCATGCTTTTTGAGAAGGCAGTCAGGGGAATTAGAGAGGCCAAACCTACTTGAACCAGTTCAAGCTTATCTAGGGTTTGGTCTTGGTCAAGAATCCAGGCCAAGTGATTTGTATAATTTGCATATGTTAAAGAGGGAAAGTAGGGAAGTAAAAGAATGTAGTTTAATCCTAAACTAAGACAAGGAAAATCTAATTAACTTTACTTTTGCTTCTGTATCCTTATTATCCTATCTATATAAACTGTATAACCTAGGAAAACTATGTAAAAAATAAGGATTGTAAAGTAACCATAAATCTAGCAGGAGTGGAGGGAATGGTTACCCTGTGCTGCTGCAGCTGTAGTAGTGTGAGTGTTCCGGTGAGCACTATACCGGCTTTCTTGAAGAACGTAAAAAAATGCCTTTCTCTCCCAAACCTGGTCTTGAGTTCTTTGGGTGAGAATGGGCAAATCACATGGATCCTCCTGAAGTGAAGTGAAGCAAAGCAAAGCAAAGTAAAGCAATAGGCATTGGAAGCTCCTCCTAGGCTTACTCCTGGATCTTGCCTTGGGGTGTCCTGTGATCACCACTTTGTTGTTAAGAGAGTTACCACTCCTGATTCCCTTGGGGAACCCTGTGATCTGCACACCCTTCTTAAGAGGACATCACTTGGGACTTCTGGCCCTGTCTCCGGAGCCTTGTGATCTTACTGCCCTTCTAAAGGGGCCATCACTTGTGTCTTCCTTAGGGTCTAACACCTAGGAGGCCCTGTGATCTCCACAGATAAAGGGGGGGGCTACCACTTAGTCTTCCTCTTGGAGTCCTGTGGCCTGTACAGCCTTCCCTAGGGATTATCACAGGGTTCTTCCTTAGGATTTTGGCCCTGCCTAGGAAGTCCTGTGATCCCCAAAGCCGCGTTTTCTCACAATTTGGGGAAGTCCGGTGATCCCCAAAACCACGTTTTTCACACTAGCTACCCCACTGGGTTGTCAAGAGCTAAGCATTATATAAATGCAAGCTATTATTATGATGATGTCTCACCTCTTCTAGCCACAGTTTGACTTGATCTACCTAAACTCAGGCCATCCCACTGGTATTCTACAGGAGGATCATTTACAAGGCATCTGCCATTATATGAGAGGGTGCGTATATAGATGATTGAGCATGTAAATATTAGTGTGTGGGCATGTAAGCAGAGTTGGGACTATGAAGCACCTTAGTGTGGGGCAGGGGTGGGGAACCTTTGGCCTCAAGGCCATATTCGGCCCTCTAGGTCCTCAAGTGTGGCCCTTTGATTGAATCTAAACTTCACAGAACAAATCCCCTTAATAAAAGGATTTGTTCTGTAAAACTTGGACTCAATCAAAAGGCTGCATCCAAGTACCTAAAAGGTCTCGAGGCTGAAGGCTCCCCACCCCGAGAGGAAAAAAGGGTGGAAATACTTAGAGTGCCAAGAGCTCCAGGCCTGGAGTAATGAAGACAAGTTTAAATCTGGTCTCAGGTACTTACTAGCTGTGTGACCCTGGGCAAGTCATTTAATCCTGTTTGCCTCACTTTCCTCATCTGTAAAATGTGCTTGAGAAGGAAATGGCAAACCACTCCAGTATCTTTGCCAAGAAAACCCCCAATGGGGGTCTCGAAGAGTTGTACTGAACAACAAGTGGGGAAAAGAACACTTGGAAATGGAATGGGAAGACCAGGTTTTTTCAGTCCTGGTTTTGCTACTTACTACTTGTGTGACCTTAAGCAAGTCACTTTCTCTACACTTTGCTCATTTGTAAAATAAGGGAATTGGACGAGTGGACTGCTAAGGCCCTTTTTAGTTCTGTATTCTCTGGAATTTATACTCAAAACACCAAAGGAAATCTTAGAGGTCAAAAGACCAGAGCAACCCTGATCTAGATCATCGCCCCTCCCCTTCCCCTTTCCTTTCTGTTGAGGGGAAGAATTTGCATTTTATCAAAAGCAAGCCTCATCCCCTTCAGGCCCCATTTTGGAGACTGGACCAGGGCAAAATGAGCTTAGTCTAGTTTTCCTATGACCGGCACAGACAACTCTGCCCTCTTTGGTTGCAACTGGGGAGCCTAGTCTCCTTTAATTCCTGGAGATCTAGGGGGGTGGGGGGGTGGGGGAACCGCAGCATGAAGAGAGAGCTTCAGGCTGCTGGGATAGAAATGTCTGTTGGGTTCGGCCCCCTTGGAAAAGTGCCCAATTCACCAGGATGTGGCATGGGTATGAAACGGGAGGGTAGTGGGGAGTTCCTGTTGGGGACACTCTCCGGGTGGGCCACTTTAACAAGGAAATTCCCTCAGTCAGAGTAAGGAGAAGAGGGAGGGAATGGCCAAGAAGGGAGAGTTTCCCTTCCATTCCCAAAGGGAAAAGAACGTTGTAACCACACTGGCGATTGGGGAAGACTAGGTTCAGTTTCTGAAAAGGGTTCCCAGATGAGAGGTGATAAGGAGGAAATCTAGAAAAGAAACGCTAGTGCTTTGCTCTCCAGTCTCACCTGTCAACCACAGAGCCTCCCACCCAGGTTCAGGATTCCTCATCCTCGGCCCCCAGACCAGAAGCTATTAATCCGGTCTAGAATCCAAGAGCCCTTCCTCTCTTTCCCCATCTGCCCCCTCCCCCCCTCGGCAGCCAAAGCCTCCTTCTGCTCTGACCACTAGAGGCCACTACTTCCCTTCGCCAGTAATGCCGGAGGGAGGCTCCCCTTTTGGCCCTTCCCCTGGCAAAAAGCTACCTAAACGGGCAACCCCCCCACCCCAACCACAAGGGTGGACCTGGTAGTGACCCCAGTCACCCTCTCACTGCAGCCGGACCTTTGGCCTTCCTCCCTTGGATCGCGCGGTCCAGGCTGCCCGAGGCCTGGTCAGGCTCCTAGGGGGCCAGGAGGGGGTTAAAGCTAACCCCTCCTCCTCCCGTCTGACATCACTGGAAGAGGGTGAGAGGCTGGGAGCTGTGTGTGAGAAAGAGAGAGTGTGTGTTCGTGCTGGATGTGGGCTACATTGTTGCAGCTCGCGGGAGGAAGGCGGAGAGGGAAAGACAGAGAGGGAAGGAGGGGGACTCTCTCCTTTCGGATGCTGCGAGAAGCCCTCGAGGTAGTCCAGTCACCTCGCAGCGCTGTAGGATCCTGGGCCCCGGATCCCGCCTGGAGCCCACTCTCGGAGGACCCCGGCCAGCCATGGATGCCTGCAACTTGGAGCGAACGGGGACTGTTTGATTGATTGTGCCGAGCACCCCCCCTTCGCTCCCAGAGACCCCGAAGATCAGGGGGCAGCCTGCGCTTGGGCTCCGGGAGCCAGAGGAGCCCAGAGCTGCGCGGGGCGGGGGGGAGGGGGTTCCCTCCTGCCCCAGCCGGGGGCTGCGTGGAAGAGAAGGGAGAGAAGGGCGGGGAGGGGCGGAAGAGGGAAAGGAGAAGACCGGGCATGACTCGTTTAACTTGCGGCGGGCATCTGCCGAGGCTCTGAGCCGGCTGCCCTGGGGGGCCGGTTTGTGCCTGCGACCTGGGCACCCCAGCTGTACCCGATCCCGAGTTGACACACTGCGGCGAGTTGACCTGGATACTCGGAGTGCCGACCACCCAATATCGATCCCAGTTCGTCTTTGGGGATCGTTTCGGGAGAGGGAGGGGAGCTCTCCTCGGACCCCCTCTCCCAGGACCTACAGCCCCCCAATGGCTCGGATGGGGCATGCGGTCGTCTCTGGCTGCTGGTGGGCTTTCGCTCTTAGCTTGGCCACTCTCTTCATTCCAGGTAAGCGGTTTTCTTCTTTTCACCCTCGTCCCTCCCAGGCTCACACCCTCGGCGAGGCTAGGCGCTGGGTGGCTGGACTGCAGGCGCCTGATTTGTGGGCAAGGAGGGACCAGAAAAGTTGAATCGTGGTTTAGATAAGGTTTGGGGGTGGAAGAAGGGAACGAGACTGAAGCTTTGAGAAACCCAGGCAGACCTGCTGGGAGCTGGTGAAATGCAGGTTTCTCCGTGGGAAAGCAAGCACTTTCTTGCGGAAGGTTTTTTTTTTTAATAATAATATGTAATCGCGTTCTATTTATTTAATAACCAGCTCTCTGCTCTGGAAGCAGTTTGGAAACACTACGTGTTACATAAATGCAAAATAATCACCGTAATTACCTTCTCGGGGTACCGATACAACAACCCCTCCGGGGAAGGTGTCAGTCTCAGAGCTGGTGGGCTGAGGGTTTGGGAAATGGCTTACGGCGGGAAAGCGTTCTTGCCTGATATCTTTTCTCCCTGAAATGGGTTTCAGAGACTGGGGCTCCCCTTAAACCTCTGTGCACTAGGTCTTCTGCTCCTGCAGCAATAGGTGGACGAGTCCGAGAAAGATTACTTCTCACCTGCGGCTTTCTAGTGAGCCTCGGTTAGGAGTCCGGGGGGTGGGAGGGGGTGGGGATTGAATCCTTGGGGGAGACGTGTGGAGTGGGTCCTGGAACTGAATTCACCCTTTCCCTAAGTCCCTCCCCAGCTCAAGAAGGTCTTCTCTGAGGAGGTGCTCATTCTTCCTGTAGTCTCGCTGGCTGGTGGCTGCGTGACCCACTTTTCCATTCATCCCCCGGGAGTGCCCCCGCCCGTCCCAGGGTGTGGGCCTGTCGGCAACCATGGGGTTAACCAAAGCCCAGAGTCCGGGAGAACCAACAAAAGGTGGCTCGCATTTGCCCATTCAGATACGGAGAGGGAAGAGGGAAGGCAGGGACAGGCTGGGGTGTATTGTGCTGGGAAATGAACTGGAAAATACGTTTGGGAGGCAAATCTAATGTTCTTAACCCCTTGAAGCACACTGTCTCTTTGCCCCCTTGGGGGCTACCAACCTTTAGCAAGAGGCCAGAAGGCAGCGTGCATACTACGTGGCCAGGAAGATGAAATAAGAGCACCATCACCCCAATGAAATGAAATCACCCAATGAAATAATATTTGTAAAGCACTTAACACTACCTGGCACAAATTAGAAGCTTAATAAATGCTTATTTCTCTCCCCCCCTCTTCCCCCTACTATGTGTGTGTGCTGGGGGGGGGAGGGGGCGTCCTGTGTGAAACACGTGATCTTCACCTTAGAATCTGGAGGTATAAGTACAAAGACCCTTTTTGTATTGGGATAAGAAGGGAAGTATTGGTTATCTTGCTGGGCTGCCAGTGAGTGTCTGGGTGCAAGTAGTGAGTGCCACAGACCCAGCAGGGGGCATAGGAGCCGGGTTGTCCAGGAGAGGCCAAACCTGCCTTGGAAGGAAGGTGGGTGGGGAGCACTGGGGAGAAAGGTAGAAAATCATAGGGAGAGGTTTATCTAATAGGCTTGGCAAAGAATGTGGAGGAAGCTAGCACTGCAGTAATGTTTAGCTGCCCCATCTCTGGTCTCTGTTCTTAGTAGTGCCGAGGCAACTGGAATAGACCACCAATTCAGTAAGTGGGTTGGTCTACCCTATTCCTACAGTGGCACTGTCCACTTCAGATGGACATCAGCATCTTTTCTTCAGGACCCAGAACTTGATAAAAGCTCTGCCCTGTCCCCTACCTCCCCCCCCCCACCCATTTTGGGGGCTCTGGAAAGAGGCTTTGAAGCCGTGGGCCATGGGACCAACTGCAAACACCTGGTACCTATTGTCTATAAGCCTTGGATCCTTTAATTCTTCCATTCCCACCACCCCCAAAAATCTGTAGGAAGGAGGGCAGCGGTCTGCCTAGGGCACCAGGAATTAACACCCCTGGCTGTGGAAAGGACGGAGGCCAGGAAGCTTTTGGGGACTGGGAAACAGCCTCCTCCCCCTCTCATTGTTGTCTTATTCTTCCCTTCAGTGTGATGCCCTGGGGCCCCATTCCTCCTGGGGCTGGGGACTGACTCAGCTGTGTGCCAGCCCCCTCTGGGGAAGGGACACAGACACTTGGTGCCCTGAGCACAAGTGCTCAATATGAATCCTACTCCAGAGTGAGAAAGAAGGGAACCTCGGCACCGACTGGCACTAAGTGCTTTTCCATTGACCAATTGATGGAGGTATTGAATGGTCAGAGGCTGAGTTTTGTGGACTAAACCTTAGGTTTCTCTAGCTTTTTTCCTCCTGAGATTTCTCAGCACTCTTACAGATCCTATTGGCTTATTCTTGCCAGCAGCTTAAGAGGGAGGGAAGAGCAGGGAATGATACCTTCCTATGGAACAAAAGACCAGAGAGGTTAAGCAACTTAGCCAAGGTCACACAGCCTTTCTTTCCATCCAACAGTCCTTTTTGCTAGGAGCCAGGGCTGCTTTCTATCTGTCTTTCCTCTGGGGGAGCCAGTCTCGCCGGCCCTACTGCTCTTTTTCAGGTTCTCTCTGGGCTATGGCAGGGAGCCGAGAGGCTGTTGAGGAGAGGAGCCTAGTTGGGGAGGGGGGAGTAGAGAGAAGCGGAGCCCCCGGAGTGTGCGTGGGGGCCCCTGACTTTGAAATGCTCCCCATCTGGTTGTTGAAGTATAAACAGAAATATGTTTTCGGCAACACAGACTTTGTCACTCAGGGCAGTGAAATCCTGGATTCTCTCTGCTTCCTGGGATTGAAATCTATTATTACCACTCACCGTTACTTAGAGTGTGTCAGAAACTGGATTAGAGCATGGGGCAGTGGGGAGTTGGGAAGAAGTGGGAGAGTGTCCCGCATATATACACCCCACCCTTCTTAATTGGTTTCCCTAATCCTTTTGTCGTCAAAGGGAAAACACACATCCTAAAACATACACACTACCCTGTGAATTGGTTTGAAGACTTGTTGTGGCCACAACTGGAATGCCCCTTAACTACAGCCTTGGCAAATATCTGGTGTGGCTGCTACCTATGAAAATTGCAATATTGGTTTTTTTTTCATTCCTCTTTCCCTCTCATATACAGTAGTGTGTGTATCACAGTCAGTACCATTACGAAAACACCAAACTCTGCCAACCCGAGATTTCTTTGGATGCTTGCTAGCTGGAATTAGAATGATGCTTACCTGGTAAGAGACAGAGCCACTGAAAATAACTTAGGGCAGGTTTCTCCTTTCCAAAAGCCAAGAAGAAAATGGGCATGGGGAGTACAGGGGTGAGCGAAGGGAGATAAGGAGGAAGGGAAGAGGAAGGTATTACATCAGAGGCTAAGTAGAGCTGAGCCAAGCTCTGAGGCAAGTGTCTAACATCCACGTCTATATGTGGGGAGAGGGAAATTGAGGGGGTTGTCTGAGAGAATGTCTACATCCCTGTATTTCTCTAAAGAGACTAAATGGGTCCATTAGGGAAATCTGCGTTGTAGGTCTAGTTCCCTTATGAATCACTTTTTTTTTTTTTGCACAGAAAAAAAATCTACAATAAACTGGCCATTGGCTTTTCTTGACCTCCTTCGCCACCACCCCCTATCCAAGCCCAGTTCCCTGGAGGGGATAGGCTCTGGAAGTGTAGGTGGCTTTGAGCACGTGTCTCACCACTGTTGAACACAAGCCCTGCTTGGGGGATGGACTGTGTTGGGGTCGGGAGAGCCATAAGAATGGCTTTGAATGTGTTAGCGGCTGTTTCTCAGCCTCCGGTGGGAACATCCACCAGAGCCGTGGTGGTAGCTTTGATTTGCTAATTTTTATTTCCTGTTTCATTTGATGAATTCAGCTGCTCGCACCTCTTGTGGTGGGGGTGGGGTGGCATGGAGGAAAAGTCCTTTTCACTTTCATTGCTTTTTTAGCCTCTCCCTATTGGGGGACCTTAGCTTACAGAGGAATACAGACTGTTACCTCTGAGATAAAATATATCTTACCACCATGTAGACTGTGTAGTGTGAGTGCTCATACAGGTGGGCCTGGGACTTTCTGTGTTCAGGGCTCTCCATGTAGAGGGCCAGGTCTATAGGTCAACATGCAAATGGGAGAAGGGGAGCGGTTGTAGGAAGGAAGGAGTATTTATATGTCTACATATGTGTGCAACTACTAGTTTGCAGATTACGATTGCACTATTGATTCTGAGTCCAAAATCTATTTCTCTGGGTCTATTTGAATGTGTCTACACGAGCAGTACAACTGTTTATCTGTATGCATATCATATATGTATATGTATATTGCACTTTGGGCCTACGTGTAGGCCTATTTTCCTCCGTTTATTTAAAATGAAAGGTTGAGCCAAGTAATCTTTAGGGTTCTTTTGTGGTTCTAATATTCTGTCAAATCTGGCCACATTTAATCTAGTCATTAAGAATGGGGGAAGGGAAGAAGAGGATATAGGGCAATATGCTAAGTGCTTTGCAAATATTATCTCATTTAATCCTCACAACAACCCTGCAAGGTTGGTGCTATTATCCCCACTTTAGAGTCGAGAGAACTGAGGCAAACAGGTTATGTGACCTGCCGGGAGTCTCACACAGGTAAGCGTCTGAGGCCAGGCCCATTGCTCTGTCTACTGCACCATCTAGTTGTCCTCACAATGGGAAGTTCAGGAATCTGAGAAGCCTGGAACCCTGGGTCCTCCTCTGATCTTTAACATGAATTCAGATTTGTTAGATTCGCTTCACCCACTTAATGATATGCCTATGGTTTTAGGAGAACTCTTGGAGAGATTTTTTTCCCTCACCCATGTACCCTTTGCCCTTTCCATCTCCTCTCTCTGTCTGGGGAATTTAGCTCAATAAATATATATTATTTAAGTGCTTACAATATGCAAGGCTCTCTGCTATTATTCCAGATGCAAAGATGAAAAGTTCCTGCCCTCAAAAAAAGACACAAGAATTGCAGTAACACATATGCAAGTAGAAATGATTCAGGGTAGAGGGGTCTAATATATACAGGGACTGTAAGAAATACAAGGAAGGCAACAGCACTTTCAACTGACTTGATAGGGCACTGGCCCTGGAGTCAGGAGGACCTGAGTTCAAATCAAGCCTCAGATACTTGATACCTGTGTGACCCTGGGCAAGCCACTTAACCTGAATTGCCTCAAAAAAAAAAAAGGCTTAGTGGAAGGACCACATTCATTCAACACCCATTAAATATCAAATATAGATACTATGTAAATCTATAGTATAGATAGCAAGATACTATGCTAGGTGCTGAGGCTATGAAGATATTTTTATGTAATTCCCTGCTCTCAACATATTCTACCAGGGTTATAACACATACCCAGGGAAGTCAGTGCACCACATTTTGAGGTGAGAGATTAGGAAGATCTAGTAGGTGATGGAAGGAAGGAAGCCTGAGGCTTTTTAAGGTAGGGCTGAGAGATGACACTCCAGGGATGGGGCACAGCTTATACAAAAGCTTGGGGGTGAGAAGTAGACTGAAATATAGGGAAAACAAGGTAGGAGTCAGACTGGAATGTGAAGTTCATTCCAAGCATTAGTTATGGCTGGAAGGCAAAAGATCTTCTCCCACATTGTCCCCTTCTCTGAGGTTAAAATTGTGTCCATCCTTGCCTAGGTTTTTTCCCTGTGAGTTGTCTTGATCCCTGAATTTCTGGGAGGGGCATTCCGAAGTGTTTTCTTCATTTGTTATCTTTGCATTGGCCTGTCTTCCTTGGAGGGAGAGAGTGTGGGATTTAGGAGAGGGAAATGGGAATATCTACTACTCATTTAATAGCTAATCCCAGTGGGGACCTCAATCAATCTTGGGCATCTCTGAAGGGTCTGCGTGTTGGTGTCAGTGACACATGCTTAGCAGCATTACACAAAGGAAAATAGGACTTAGAGTTAAAACGAGCCACAGCTTTTCACAGATGAGGAAGCGGGATGGTGCATTGGAGAGTGTTATCTGACTTCAAATCTCTTCTTTCTCTGTGGCTTGTTACTGCAATGATTTTGGTCAAGTGCCTTAATTTCTCTGGATTTTATTGTCTTGTCTGTAAATCAAATGAGTTGGACTGGGTATCCTCTATGTTCCTTCCAACCTTTAAATCTATGATCCTAAACTGAGGAGGGCCCCAAAAAAGGAGTGATTTGCCCAAGGTTACATTTCTGCATCTGTCTTCCCTGATGGAGTATAAGGTCCTGGAGGGCAAAAAGCCCCTTTGAATCCACTTTTCTCGGTGTGGCACTTAGTAAGTAAGTGCTTAATAAATGCCTGTGAATTGATTTAAATTGCTGAGTCAGCATTTGAATGCAGGTTCTTCTAATTCCAAACTTTCTATTGCCCCAAACATTTTCATGCTAATGCTGAGTGCCGGAAGGGACCCTGGGAACTCTTCGGATGTGGGGGGGCTCAGGTGGAGGACTGCTCACCTGGGCCTCTGGTCATCAGATAGGGCAGTACCAGACCTAGCCACATTTTGAGGAGTGTTTTCCTCCTTGGGCTGCAGCCTTCCTCCTATTGAGCAGCAGATGGATTGGCTGAGGACACAGGTAACTGGAGATCTAGGTTGGAATCACCTTTCAACTGGGATTCCCTCCCCTCCCCCATTCCCCAAGCTGGAGATAACGCACTTTTGTCTTGTTAATGCTTTAAGCCTGGGCTTGGGTGGTATACCTCTGGCTGGGGTAGGGGGAGGGAGAATGGAGCTGGGGAGACATAGCAGAAATCCCACCAAGCCTTGACACCCTTCCTGAGCTTTTAATAGCTCTCTGGGAGAAGACCAGCTGTTTTTGCCTTTGGCCTGGGTCAGACAGACTGCTTTGGGTATAATGGGAAGTTTGCCCAGTTGTCTATATACAAACTCTATCTACAGTATTTTCCCAATGACGACAATAATAATAACAATTAAAATTTGTATAGCATTTTTAAGGTTGACAAAGATACTTTTTATTGAAACAATGTTGTGCGATATGCAGGGCAAGTATTATTATGGCCACTTTACAGATGAGAAAACTGAGGTGTAGAGAAATTAAGTGACTTCTCTCATTATCATATAGTTCATAAATATTGGGATTTGAAGCCAAATTCTCTTCTTCTGGTCCTGTGGTCTTTCCATTATCCCATACTGCCTATCCAAGGGGGTATGCAATGTCCTGGGCCCCCGGGTAATCTGCTTAGTAGGGGAAATGCTTGGCCTGCTTTGGAAAGAACATTCCACCCTGACCTTAGAGCCGGAAACTACAAACCAGAGCAATTTTCCTTAAGCACAGGTCTGATCACATGACTCCCCTAACTCAACTAACTCCAGTGGCTTCCTATTGCCTTTAGGATAAAAATATGAATTCCTCTATTTTTAAAACCCTTCACAACCTGGCCCTGACTATCTTTTCAGCCTCATTGGAAATGACTTCTCTTCCCATACTCTGTGATCTGGCCAACCTTATCCTCTCTTTTTGCTTCATTCCATTTCCCCTTGACAGGAGATGAGAGAGCCCTTTGCCTCCTTTCCTCTCCAATGCCTGGAATTCTCTACTTTCTTACCTCCACCTCATAGAGTTTTTCTCTTTGAAGATGCAGCTCAAGGACCATCTTCTAAAAGACTTTCCTGATCCTCTCCAATTGCTAGTGCCCATCTTCCCAAACCACTTTTTACATGTTTGTATTTATTAATTTTATATTTATGATACATATATATATATATATTTTACATGTACTTGTCTTCCTCATTAAAATGTCAGCCCATTTCTATGAGGAATCATTTCTCTCTTTATACTTGGATCCCTGGTCCCTATAGATGGTAGATGCTTAATACTGGAAACACTTGCTAATTGGTTGATGATCGCCCCTTCTCACCCTGTTGTGATTGCAGGGAGCAGACATACTTGACATCTCTCTCTCTGATGAGGCCCTGGATCTGGTCTTCTTTTTGCTAACTTTTTGGTCAATGGCTACTTTGGTTCTATTGGAAGCAGGAAGATGAGCCCCTTCTTTTCTTCGAACTAGAACACTTATCAAACCATCCTCAAATAAAGGACACAGGAGTCTCCCACCTCTTATTGAGGCCTTCTGATGTAAAGAAGATGTAAAGAAGTCCAAGAATAGCTTGGAGAACCATCTCCTCTCCTCTCTCCAAAAGCTGCCCCCTCCCTCTGCCTGGAAATGGTGTTTGTAGCAATAGTTCTTGGAGGGAGATTCAGATGTCTTCAGGTATCATCCTTACACAGGTATTGGCATCTGAATAGCCTGATGGTCAAATTCTACCCCAGGAAGAGGTATGACCAAACCTTTGTTCTGTACCATTTAATTGAGGAGCCTTTTGGTGTTCCCATCTTCTCTTGCTGGCTCCCTGCCCAGTTGGGGCATCATTGGCCATCTGGGGCCCTTTCCCCAAGAGCAGTCAGGAGCTTAAAGGGAAGCCTTGGGATCCAGCCTTGGTCTTAGAGATTTCAAGTAGGACAGTAACAAATGTTTGCAGAAGTCATCTTGCCCATTTCCTGGCCTCTGATCCAGATCTAGACATGGATGGATCAAAGGCATAAATAGTGGAGGGGATTGGGAGAGCAGGTAGTTCTCCCAAAAGCTACCCCTTCTTTGTAACTCACAGCTTTCCCTCTTAGAAAGTCTTCCTTTTTTTTTTCCTGTGATTCTTTCCCTTTGTAGTCTGAGACCATTTTTCTGTGGAGTGAAGGAAGCCTAGAGAATCAGGGTGAGAAAAAGAAAGGTGAAGAAAAAAAGCCCAGGGTAAACCAAACATGAGTTTACAGTGTCCAATGGAATCACGTTTGTAATAGCATCTCACATTTGTGCTCTCCTTCAAATAACCCTGGGAGATAGGTAAGTAACTGTAAATGGCCGCTATCACTGTGCAGCACAAGAGAATGGATCTCAAAGGGTGAGTTAAGGATGACCCCAGAAAGAGTCCTCTCTAGGCTGTATTCCAGACCTTCTTTAACATGCCATAGAATTCAATCTGGAAGCTCACTCCACCCTTAGATACACATGGGAAATATTTTGTCCCTATAGGCTCCCCCTCCAGTTCCTCCTGGAATCTCTATTTCAAGGAGGATGCCCATGTCTTCATTCCTTTCCAAACTGCACTCTCAACTTTGACTTTTCTCTGCCATGTCCTTATGCAGGGTACTGTCATCTCTTCCCCCTTTTCAGCTTCCTTTTATTTATTGTTTTCCAGGAATAGAATGTAAGCTCTTTGGGGGCAGGCAGGGACTGCCTTTCTGCTTCTATTTGTATCCTACCATTTAGCACAGTGCCTGGCACATAATGAGAGCTTAATAAGCACTTGTTGACTTGATTAACTAATAAGATCGTCGATTTAGAGCTGGAGTTGAATCAGAGGTCACCTAGTCCAACTCCACTTTACAGATGAAAAAACTGAAACTCAGAGGCTCATAAAAGTGATCATCAGAGCAGGATTTGAACCCAAGTCCTCTGGCTCCATATCTGGTGCATGCTCATTGAGACCCACTTAACTTTTGGTGTAGAAGCACAAACAGGCAGGTCTGAAGTATCAGGAAAGCAGAGATCTGCAGTGGAAACTAAAAACATTCTCAAGTTGTTCAGTGATCTTAAAGATTTGGGAGTTCCATCCAGTGAGAAAGACTGCCACTTATCGATGCCTGCTCATCCTAAGGGACGTTTGTTCATTTTCTTCCAAAAATTTGCCACTTGCAGTCTAACCAATATTGGGGGAAGGAGGGGAACTTCCTGACATTGCAAAACAAATACTAGTCATCTTAACTCATCTTCATATTGCATTTTAAAGTCTGCAAAGCACTTTACAAAGATTATCTTATTTGAATCTTGATTAAAAAAAAACCCTTGGGAAGTACCTGTTATTCTCCCGATTTTACAGATGAGAAAAATGAGGCTCGATGATTGAGTCTCTGGGATTCAGTAAAGTGAGGTTGGACTAAGTGGCCTCTGTGATTCACTCCAGTTCTAAATCAATTAAGTTACTCACCCAGGGTCATATACAGTTTCAGAAATTGGATTTGAACCCAGGTCTTCCTGACTCTATGTCCAACACTTGATCCACCAAAAGGGGGAATGAGAGATGAGAGAGTTAATTCTTAGACTGAAGAGTTCGTCTGCATGAAGATGAAATCTGGAAAACACAGAGCCTCTCCTCGGTCCCCTGCCCCCACACCCTCTTTCCTCCCCTGTGCTGCCCCGATTTTTCCCGGTTTATGAGGAGTCTCATTACCCAGCCAAAGACAATAAACCCGCCCGGCCATTCCAGCCCCGGATCTCATTAGAGGACATTAGTTCCGCTGGCTGGTGGCTCCAGTAGGTCCACAGCTGCCAGGCAGAGCACACAGACAGCAGGGCAGGAGGGAGGGGGGAAGTGGTACAGTAGCATTGGCCACAGGCTCAAGAGACAACTCTGATGAACTTTAGCTCGATGGGAGCATATAATAAGAAGTCTTAGAGTCATAGAATTCAAGAGGTAGAAGGGATCCTAGACATCCTCCATCCTCAGTTCTAGAATACCCTAATGAATGTTCTTCTAACTGCTTTAACGCCCCTGCCTCCCCGCCCCCATACTAATATCTAGCATTTGTATAAATATTATCTCATTTTATCCTAACACCCTTGGAGGTAGGTGCTATTTTTATCCCAGAGTCAGGATTTGAACTCGGGTCTATCAGCAACTATGTATCTCTAAGTGGATCCAATCCACCCTTTAGGAGAGGTCAGGTGGCACTTTTCCATCTCGGAGCCTAAATGCCTGAATTTCCTCCCCTCCCCATCATTGACTTGTTTTTTGCGTTTATTGCATATGTACTTCTATATGTAAGGTCTCCCATATTGTCTCCCTAGAAAGAAAAAATAACTTGAGCAGCGGTGTTTAGATTTTTGTCTTTGTATCCTTGCATGGGGTCACATATAAAATATATAAAATTCTGTTTAGATTTAAAACGCTTCATAACCTGGCCCCTTTCTGCCTTACTACCATCTACATATTCTGCCCTCTAGACAACCCTCTGCTTGCTGTTCCGTTTAGAACAATTCATGAATTTTCACTGACTGTCCCGCATGCCTGGAATTCTCTTCTTTACCTCTACTTCCTGGCTTCCTTCAAGTCCAAACCAGAATCCCACATTCTGTAAGAAGACTTTCTCCCATCTTCCTTAATGGCCTAGACTGGTAGATCAGTATTTGGACACAGTGATCTCTGTAGCGTACTTCCATTAGACTGAGCACCTTGAGAGCTGGGACTGTTTTTTTACCTCTTTGTATTCTCGCTGCTTCGCATAGTGCCTGACTTATTTGTAAGCGCTTAAGAAATTTGTCTTGACTTGACTTGGCACAGTGGCTGTTTAATAATGCTTATTGGTGAATAAGTACTCATTAGGAAGTATTATCTTTGCTCCCTTCCCAGGGCTATGATGAGGAGGTGTGAAATAACCTTTGTAAAGTACTTGGAGGTCCCTTGGGAGGAACAGGTTGCCAAACACTGGGTCAGAGGGGTTTGAGGGTTTGGTGAAAAAGACAAGCTTCGTAGGGCCAGAGGTTACATAGCAACCATGCTGGAAGAAGACTCAGGTCTTAGTACTCTCACCCACACTGGTTTGGCTCTGAAAAGCTTTAAAAGACACACGCTATCAGAAGGGACTCCAAAGCTTCCTAGTGTGGCCTTGGAGAGCAGTACAAACAAACCCTACCCACCTCTCTTTACACCCACTTCCTTCCCCGGGAGTACTCAGCCCTTTGAAAATCACGGTCATGCCCCCATCTCCCCAAGGATGTCTGAGATGTCTCAGAGCCCAACAGGCCAAAATTTTCTTTGTTTTGTTTTTCTGAACAAGGTGGGGAAAAGGGACCCAGATATACAGCCTTACCTACCCAAGAAAGGCAGGGGACCTTGGCTGCAGGGAAAGAGTCACAGGAGACTAGCCAGACAGCTGGGCCAGGGCAATCAGAAGATAAGCTGCAGAAGCTGCTGCTCCCCACTCCCCACCTAGCTTTGCTTGCTCATATTCCCTAGTTTACCCTTGACTGGTACTACCTTCATGTAGAAAGGAAAATGAAACCATGAGATGAAGCTAACTAACCTGTCTGCAAGCACTTAGCTTATGGGATGGTAATGAGGTCTAAAGTCACCTCGCATCACTTGGGTCCTTTTTGCACAGGCCACAGATACAGCCTTATTGGTCATCTTGCAGATAAATACAGTTGACCACAAGGGGGACTGATGCAGCTGTAGGTGACTTGGGGCAGACTCATCCACACTACAGGAGTATAAAAGGGTGAGAAGCAGCGTCTTCATATACAAAAGGCGGCAATGTCAACCTAGAGAAAGTAAACGAGATGGACATTTTCTTCCTGGAGTCATTTTGGAATCCCCACGCTCTCTAAGTTAATTTCACTGGTTGTATTTAGATAGGAAGGAGCGTCTTGGCTGCTATTTTCCTTGTGTCCTGGGCATATCTTGGGAATATCAGTGCTGTGTGAGGGTGATGTTGCAGTATTCTTGAAGTATCTTGATAGTATGATTGCTTTGGTCCTAGCATATCCTGCCTCTATGACCGATCCCTGTATCTTGGGAGTGTTAGCATGCCACCCCTGAAGTGTAATATTGTGACCTGGAATGCAGAGAGCCCTTCATTTGTTTTTTTAATTAGATTTTTTATTTTTAGTTTACAACACTTAGTTTTACATGCTCTTGAGTTTCAAATTTGAGAGCCTTTCATTTGTAATCAGAGGACCTGAGTTCAAATTCTGAGTCTGCTAGTTACTTCCTTAGGCCAGTCAGTTAATAGCCCTGGGCCTTACTTTCCCCCTTAAGTTGAGGGAATTGGACTGGGATCATCTCCACGGTCCCTTCTGGCTCTAAATCCTATTTGTTTACTTGATATATATTTTGAATTTACTTTGGGGTATGTGTTATTTCTTTTTCTCCTCCCCTAGTAGAATGTAAACTCCTCTGAGGGCATGGACTGTTTACTTTTATTGTCTTCGTAGCCTCAGAACCTGGCCTGGTGCCTGGAATTTTATAGGTGCTTAATACATGCTTGTCATTCAAGTATATGTCACTTGGGGTCCTTCCCACCTTACTGAGTTGGAGAGATTGGAGGCTGCTACTGCTTCTATCCCAGGAGAAACAGCCTGGGAATTGTGACTAGCAGGGAGTTAGCCCTGCACTGAGGGTGAGTCCAGGGCTTAGGAAATCAAAGCTGCCAAAGCCAGCCCCAGCCCCAAGCCTCTCACCTAGTACTCACCAAAGCCAGAACCAGCAATTCCCATGGGGCAGACAGGGAACAAGAGGCCAAGAGATATGGCTAGACAGAGGCAGAGGCCTCTCCACCTCCAGGGGTGGGGAAAGGATTTAGGGTGTTCCTCTTTGCCAGATGCTTTGATCTCAAGGGATGAAAGGAGTTTGGAGGCCTCCCCCCACCCCCACTGGGTGCTAGACCCCAGGCAGTTCCAGTCTCTCCATGGGATCCCCCCACTCTCGATCCCTCCCCACAACTCACAGTTGGGAGCCTGGATTTCTCTCTCCTTAGAGAAGATGATAGAAAGCAGCAAGATTGTCATTTATTTGTCAATTATGTTAATAATTAATAGCCAACCCTCAGTGATCCATGTACAGATTATCTACTCTGTGGATTCACTGCTGCAAGTTTTTTATCCTGGCCCTTTCTCCCAGAGTGCCCTACTGTTCTGTCCATCAGTGTGTACTCAGGGAACGAAAACTCATTTGAGTATTTGCCTGCCTAATTAGGGAGGTAAATCTGCTGCGAAATAATCACCTCATATGTTCCAAAGCCAAAGAGAAATTACTTTTTAGTCTCTCTTCTGCCCTAGACTATCTGTGCTCTGTTAGCAAGGATTACTGCTTGCCCTCTGTGTCTCAGCATACACCAGAGCCTCATTACTGGCTCTCTCTAACAAAATTCTATTCTCTACTCAGGAAGTTTTGAGAAGAAAGATTGGCTCATAGCAGAGTAGTAGGCTTCAGTGACCTAAAGGGGTTAGGTTACTTGTCCAAGGTCATACCAGATCATGGCAGACTCAGGCTGGACAGGTTGCAGAGCCTATTGGCTAGAATACTGAATTTGGGGTCAAGGAACCCAGTCTGTGTCTAGCTCTGTATTTTAATGGTTGTGTAACCTTGAGCAAGTCACCTGACCACCACCACCACCACCACCACCTCCCCCCACCACCCCCTTGAGCCTGGATTTTCTCAGGTATAATCAAATGGAGTTGATAATGTTTGCATTTCCTATCTCATAGGGTTACTGTGAGCAAAGTACCATGTGAAGTAAGTAGGGTATGCTAAAGAATTGTTATGTTATGGCTAATTTCCATCAGAAAGCAGAGAGCACCTGAGAAATCAGCAGAAAACTTTTTTTTTTTTTCCGCAGGATGCGTATGTGGACACAATTTTTCTTTCCTCTTTCCCCAACTGAGACAGTGTAGCCTTTATCAGGAAGCTGCTCTGGAATGGCTGGGATTTTACTGGAGTTTCCAGATAGCTTTGGGACATAAATGGGAATACAGAGACAGGTTTTTCCCACTGTATGAATAAACTTGGAGCCTGTGGAAGTAACAATGCTTGGGATTATTTTATTTATTATCCCCACACTTCCCTCCTCCCCATCCCCAAATGTACCTTATCTGATTAGCCCATTATGGCACATCTCTGGATAATGGATGTGTTGGCGTCCAGAAAGGTGTCCAAGGCAGTTCCCATGGTCCCTTCCTGCCTGGCACTTGCTTAGATTTATGCCTCTTGTTTGTGGCACCCATAATAATCAGAGTTCCCCACTGGGCTAGAACACACTGGTAATCAGTGTGGGGTTGATGGATGGCCATTTGGGAGCTAATGAAGCGGCCCCCTCCTCTAATGTAGTTGGGCCTTGCCTGCCTGTAGCCAATGCCTGTGTTGCCCAGCCCCCTTGCTCATTCTTTGCCTCTCCCCCAGGAGTCAGATAAACTGCTCAAGGTCAACCCTAAAGATGGGGTAGAAAAGGGACAAGGTTAAGGGAGGTAGGTGTCAGCAAGGGATGTCTGGGAAGTCCGCCATGCTGTAGAAATGGCTGCAGAGGACATTCGCATGGGCCTGTGTCTGCAGCCAGGAAACCTGGGTATGAAAGACTGGCAGTGCCCTCTGGGCAGCTTCTCCCTCGATGTCCTCTGCTGTAGGAAGCTTTCCCTGATTAAACCCCACTTAGCTCTAGTTGTGCTTGCACTGTGCCCTCTGAGCTGTTTACACAGTTCATTCTAGAATAATCATTTGTACCAGTTTATAGGTTTCTTTGCAAGTGTTTTTATATCCCCTGTGTTTGTGTGCATCTGTGTATTCTGTCACCCTGCTAGATTATGAGCTTCTTGGTCCTAGGAAGCATGTTGTTTTTCCTTGTTCACTTCCCAGCATTCAGTACAGGGTGGGCGGGGTATGAGCATGATGCTGATGGACTACACACAACAGCTATGTCTACACAGCAGCCCAACTGAAGAGTCAGAATTAGGTCAACAAACCAGTTGTTTTGTCTACAGGATGCCAAACAACTGGTTTTCCAATCTATCCTTCGGCTGTTTTGGTTGTGACTATGAGTGTACCCCTACATCCCCCCCCCACACACACAACACACACAATACATGTGCTTTGCTCACTTGAGGCAGTGATAGAGTAGATAGGTCACTAATTAGGAAGGCTTGGGATTATTTCAGACACCCACTAGCCCTGTGATTTTAGGCAAGGCTTATCTCAGTTTCTTCACCTGTAACATAGGAAAAACAATTGTATGTTTTAATTCATAAGAAATAAAGAACATAAAAGCACCTGGCCAACTTTAAAGCACAAAGTGTGTTATCAAAAGTATTAATATCCCAGGATCACCTTATCTTAGACATATTGCCCCTCTACTTCCTACAGTATTCATCTCCTTTCTCCCTGTTCTTTCACCAAGGATCCCAACCTACCATTTTAAACATGATGAAACTGAGATCTAAAGATGTTAAGTGACTTGGCCAAGGCCACACCACTCTTTAGCAGGTCAAATCAGAAACGAGCAGCCATAAGGTAAGGTACTAGTGGAAAAGATTACTGAATTAGGGAATCAGCAAATGGCAGGATTAAGGACCCACTGAACCACTTATTAGTTAATGTTGCATGGACACGGCATATAATCTCCTCGTCTTGTAGAACCAAGAGAATAATGCTTCTAAGGCTTCCCTAAAGGTCTCTACAGACACCTTATGATGGTGTGAAGATAGAGGATCCTGAGTTCTTAGAGGCTACGAAAGCTGTTTCTGGCCTGACTGAGTCAGAGAGTATGGTCTGGGCAATAGGCAGACTGGGTGTCTTATTTTCAGAGGATCTGCCTGGCTAAGTGTGGAAAGGCTCATTACCACAGGGCTGTCCCACCAGGTGACACATGTTTCAGCCACAACAACTCACAAAAGCTATCTCCTAAGGCATAGAGGGGCTGAAATCCTCATGGGTGAAGGGAGTATCCACAGGATGAAGTCATTGACCCTTGAAGTATTGAAACCTGTCCTATCTCACTGTTGTGAGGAAATGCCTTTTTAATCCATGAATTACTGTATAAATCAGAGATAGGAAAAAACCCCACCCCGGTTCTTGGTGGCTCCCTCCCCCGGAGACCACCATTTTTGGAAGGATACTAGTCATGCTAGGCCTGGTCTTTCCAATTCTGCTTTTCTCTTCTGCTTGCCTGATTGTAGCATTGTACCACTGTCCCCTTCTAACATCCCCTTTCATTTCCCTCATTAGAATGTAATCTCTTTGAGGGTAGGGAATGTTTAATTTTTTTTTTGTATTTGTATCCTAGCACATAGCACTGTGCCTGGAACTTAACAAGAGAGTAATAAATGCTTTATTTAGCTATCTCTTATTAAAATTACACAGGTCTCCTGACTCTGACTCTTCATTCTATTAAAAGTAGAGTTTCTGGCCTAAATCTCCAGACTCACTTCCCTCCTGTTTTTCCCCTACTTTCTCTTTCTTTCCCCATTAGAATGCAAGTCCCTTGAGGACAAGGGCTGTTTTGTTTATGCATACTTAACCCAGTGCCTGGCACATAGTCAATATATAATAAATGCTCCTGTCTAGCTATGTTGTTATTGTTCAGTCCTATCATAAAGAAATCACGACACCATGGACCGGACTGTCCATAGGATTTTCTTGGCAAAGATACTGGAGTAGTTTGCCATTTCCTTCTCCAGTGGATTAAGACAAACAGGTTAAGTGACTTGCCCAGGATCACACAGGTAGTAAGGGTCTGAGGCAGGGTTTGAACTCAGGTCTTCCTCAATCTAAGCCCAGTGCTGTATTCACTAAGCAACCTAGCTGCCTCCTAGGCAAACAGAGGTCCATGTGACTTGCCCAAGGTCACACAACTAGTGTCTGAGGTAAGATTTGAACTCAGGTCTTACTGACTCTAGGCCTGGCGCTCTAGCCGTTGAATCATCTGGCTGCCCCATATAGCTATATAGCAAGCTATTATTAAAGTAACCCATATATCATGTCTTCACATGCTTGAGACTTAGAAATTAAGGACCAAGTCCCAGAAAACTCATCTCCTAACCCCCCCTGTTTCACAGCCCTTCTTCATCAAGAATCATATAACCTTTCCCCTCCTGGGGCCTCCAGAGAACCTGGCAGTTCAGGGACCACATGATGAGATGGGATGAGAGCAGTGGTCTGTCTGCTTACCGCCACACTAATTAATGACTGTAATGTGGCTCCTCCCTGGCAGATATATTGATCCTAGTTTTATATGGGGAAATCCCTCCAAAACAATGCTCGGAGATCCCCTAGCAAGGGCTGTGATATCCTGGGCACAGCCCTTGCGTTAGGGGGATGGTAAAGTATTGAGGGGCATGAATAGGTTGGGGCTGCAGCTTCTCCTCCACCCACACCTGGTGAAATGTCACTTCCACGTGCACTGATACCCCATTAACCCCCACCCAACCATTCTTGCCATCCAACCAAAATGTCCTTGGTCCACTGCTATGCTGGGGAGCTGTGGGGCTGGGGAATAGGTCTGGAGCCATAAGATCAACCTAGATTGAGATTTGCAATAGACCTTAGGGGTTGTCTAGTCCAACTCATTCTACATATAAGGAGAAGTAATAGAGAAAAGCAGACCGACTGCTGAATCTGCATTTTCATAGCTCTGACAGACTTCCCTCTGGTGTGAGAGCAGAAAGATATTACTATACTAATAGCTAGGATTTCATATAGCACCTGCTACAAGCCTGGCACTGTGCTTTGCAAATATCTCATTTGATCTTCACAACAATCCTGGGAAGAGGGTACTATTATATTTTGCCCATTTTACAGTTGAGGAAATTGAGGCAAACACAAATGACTTGCCCAAGGTCACACAGCCAGCTAGTAAGTATCTGAGGCTAGATTTGAAGTCATCTCTTCCTGCTTACTGTCCCAGAGCTACAAGTACTGTACCACCTAGCTGGTGGCAAGTTACTTTAGGTCAGAGTAAACTTTCTCTCACCACCTGTGCCTAGAACAGAGCTCTGAGATGCCAGAGGAGCTTTATTAGGGATGTGGTAGAGGACTAGTTGTTAAATTTTTTCGGAAAGCATTTACACCTCAGAAATTTGCAAAGGCTACAAATCTTACTGTCTTGTTGATTGTCTAGACCTAAGAAAGAGGAGGAAATGTTACTAAAGATTAAACATAAAAGTATGTTACTTACATATTTCCCCTCTTGAGAGGAAGTTGTTAAACATTTACTGGCGTACCCCTGGTAAAATGTTTGTTGAATGAATGAATAAGTGAATGAATGAATGGAGCACTTTACCTTCTCTTTCCAAAGAGTTTTCCCCCACCTAAGTGAGAAGGACACAGGGAGAAAATAATATTAATAGTTAACATTTCTATAGTATTTTAAGGTTTGCGAAGCACTTTAGTGCATTGTCTCACTTGATCATCACTACCAGCCTGTGAGGTGTAGGTGCTATTATCATATCTATTTTACAAATGGGGTTAACAGACAGAGGTTAAATTACTTGCCCACGGTCACTCAGCTGAATCAGGGTTTGAATTCAGGTCTCTTTGGGTTCCAAATCCAGCCTTGATGCCTTGTAAGATGTTGGGTCATTTGTTACCCTCTTCGCTGTAGGGTGGGGAAAAGGTATCCTATCCCAGGTTTGGACAGCTTAGCTCATAGCTGGGTGTGTGAGATGGGAGAGGGGGCATATTTATCTCTTAGACTCATGAAGACAGGGCCAGAAGAATAATAATACCTTTACACTGGCTATGATGATTTATAGCTTACAGAGCATTTTTACCTGTTGTCTCACTTGGTCTTGGCAACAAACCTGTCATGTAAAGAGGGGAAGGTATTATTATCCCCATTTTATAGGTAAAGAAACTGAGACCCAAAGAACTCAATTAACCAGGTCTGGAAAGAAACCTGAATCCCAGTTTCCCGTTTTGTGTCCCTGCCATGGTGCCACTGTGTTTTTCTCCAAGAAGCCAGAACTTTTGTCTGCCCAGGTTTCTTCAGATACTGGGATCCAAGGGCATTCACGATTAGAGAATAGGGTTAGAGCTCTTTGGTCCTGTCTGTGTCCAGTGTCTTCTAAGAATTAAGTTGATGATGGGGAGGAAAGGAACCAGAGAAAATGCTATTTACCAAGAGGGAGATATGAAGAAGAGATAAGAAGGGAAGTGTCTCAGTATTTGAGATACATGGCACTGAGTCTGGCTTCCTTCTCAGCTAAGACAGTATATCCAAGCTGACCTTGTCCTGGACAGAAAAATCAGGTCATCCTGGTTTGTGGAGTGTCCCTGGCAGGGTTCACAAAGGTTGTTTCATCACCATTTGAGCCTCATGGTGATGCAATTGATGCTATCTGTCCCAGTGGACTGTGCTGAGTCAGTGCGGAGGTGGGTGGGATGGTGTCATTTCTTGGTGACCTATTGTGATATTATGCTGTGATTAATCTGTCCTATATCATGACATGGCATGTCATGTTGTGTCGAGCAAAAGGTACTGCTTTATACTACCATGATGACACAGTGAGATCCAGCAACTGTTTTATCAAGCTCCTACTAAGCGCCTCGTGATGTGTCTACAAGGCAAAAATGACAATCCCTGCAGGAATACTCCTAGGACCAAGATTCACCTGGCACATCCCTTCTTTCTCTTCTTCCTCTCCCCTCCCCTTCCTTTGCCTCTCATTTCCCCTAAGAGACCCCTTTCTTTTCCTTCCCCATTCAGAGATAATTCCTTTTTTTTTCCTCTGTCCTCTTCCCCTCACCATCCCTCTTTTTTCTTCTCTTCTTGTCAGCTTTGACTGCTCTTTGTTCAAAAGGCCCCTTCACACACACTTGTCGCCTTTTTCCTCTGGACTGGTCTGGACTGACCTAGTGGATGATAATAGATTACGTATCTGTGATATTTCACAACAACACTATGAGGTTGGCAGTGTATTTTTGTCCCCATTTTACAGATAAGGAAACTGAGGTTCCCTCAGAGGGTCACCTAGTAACTGTTAAAGTGTTCACAAAATGATCCCAGGTTTCCCCGGACTATAGGCCTAGTACTCCCCCCACTCTCACATGCTCCTAGACCTGGAGTCCATAGTGCCATGGGGTAAATCAGCTTCCACCTTAGTGATCTGACACGTACACCTTATTCTACCTTTTCCTGCTTTCTGATCTATGAAGGGGAAGGACTCCTCCTCACTCTGTCCCTTCTCATCTCTCTGGGCCACCTCTCCCAAGCCCAGCCACTCCTCATCAGAGCAGCCCCAGAGGGCTAGAATTTTCATCTCTCCCTACCTTTGTCTCCAGTTCTCTGGGACTGTCATTTATCTACAGCTTCTGCCCATCCCCTCCTGGCACCTGGCCCCTCCCCACAAGGGAATGCATGGCATGGATGGGTGGTACCATTCCTATGCCCCTTCCTCGGGCACCTCAGACTTTAGTTTGCCAGATCCCTGAAGGCTAGGGAAGGGATAAGGAGAGGGAGGACTCAAATAGTGTAGACTCCCCATGGCCCAATTCCCAAATGTGGAGGAAGGGACATGGACCGACATGGGAATGAGAAAGGGAACAGACTTGCTAGGCAGAGTTCTCCAAATAAAAGCTTTAACAAAAATTCCCCTCCTGGAAACCATAGTTCCATTCATCCACAGCAAGACCAGAACTCCCCACACAGGGGGAGGGAGGTGCGGTTTGCCAGTCCTTGTAATAGAATCTACAGGCTCAGACAAGGAGGGAAACAGGAACTGGGCGGAGAGGAAGATAAAGAGCAATGAGGGGTTGGGGGGAGAGAAGAAGGGATGTGATAACTTAAGAGAAAAGGAGAGTGAAGACCTAGAGTTGAGGTGAACTAATGGAACCTGATCAGGGGAAAGTGGGAAGGTGGACTAGAGTAGAGAGAGGAATTTAGGGAAGGTGCTGGAGCCTAAGATTTGGAAACTCAGACCAGGAAGTCCACCTCAGTTAATAATTAGTGAAGGTGGTTAATAAATCATTGACAATGCTCCTTCCAAATTTCAGCTTCCTCCCCTCCTCCTGCCCTTTCTTCTAAGGTTGTGTCCTGGAGTCTTCTAAAAGAGGATCCCTGTGCCCTCCTTTGCCCCCATTGCTTCTCAAGTAGGCAAGTCTTCCTGACTCACTCTAAACTAACCTCTCACTGTGTAGCTCCAGGGGGACTAAGGGGCCACTTGTCCATTCTGGATGCCCTTTCTCCCCTCCCCCTTACTAGGTTATGGTCTTGAGCCAACCTAGTGTTTAATCCTAGGGAAGATAAGTGACTTGGTTTAGCTGCTCTCTCCTACAGACCTTTCAGATGTCTCCTGTATGTTTCCTTGATCTTTCAATCTGCCACGAAGCAGGGTAGAAGGATCTCCATCCCTTCCATCCCCGGGCTGTGGTGGGGGGCTGGGGGAAGGTGGAGAGGGAGGTGCTGCTAGTAGTCTCCAGATAAAGAAGGCTTGTAGCTCTGATAGTGCCCCTCCTTGTCAGTAACCAACTTGCCCCCAGTAGCTTACTTGGCATTAGGCCCTTTTTATCAGCATCTATCAGGAGGGACCTGGCACTGGCCCACAGAATGGGGGCAGGGTGACCTCCTTGGGCCCTGTAGTTTCTTTAGAAGGTCAAAGCTCTCTAGTGTAACCCTATGGGAAACTTTACCTTCTCTGACCTTTTGAGAAAGTTTCCTGCTTCATTTCTCCTGAGGGATCTTCTCTGACTCTCCGGAGAAGATGAGGAGCTGAATGGGATGCTAGTCCAACCCCCCTCTCATCAGGAATGAGAAAACTGAGGCAGCGAAAGGGGCAACGGGAATGTCTAAGGTCATACAGGTAGAAGGAAGAGCTGGGACTTAAACCCAGGTGGAAAGAAGAGCTGAGACTTAAACCTGGGTGAAAGGAAGAGCTGGGACTTAAACCCAGGTCATTGGATTCTAAATCTAGGACTCTTCCTATCATACTGCACCACCTCCCTTCCAGCCACTTAAACACTTCTTTATTTTGACATCCCTGTGGCTCAATTGATCCCACACCCAGAACCAAGATCCCTCATTCAAACATAGCTTGTTGCCCAGGGATGCCCCCTTCCCTACCCTGATGATACTTCTCCCCTCGAAAGCCCAGCTTTCCTGATTTCCACCTTCTCTGTGTCAGCGAGACACAGGAGACTTTGGCTTCCCCAACCTCCAGAGATACTGTATTTGTGTGTATGAGCAGGTGGCATTCTGTGTGTAGTTACGTTTGTTATGTAGCTATGCATGGCTTTTTATAATTGTGGGTTTACTATATATAATGTATACATGTGCTTTATGGATGCTGAGCTTATGGGTATGTGACGCGTGTGTTTTGCAGAAGTAAGAATTGCTAGGGTTTTTAAAAAGTGTGACAATGTTTATTTTGTGTTTTACAAAGCATTTCTTTGTTCTGTGTTAATCCAAGTGTGTAACTGTATGTCATAGATCATAGATTTAGAGCTGTCAGGGACCTTAGAGGTTATGAGAACAACCCTTTCATTTTATACTTGAGGAAACTGAGGCCCAGAGAGGTTAAGTGGTTTGCCCAGGGTCATCCAGCTAAGTCAGTGTCTGAGGTGGGAGTCAAGCATTTTGTCATATCCAGAAAGCCTGTGAACCCACGTCATTCTCTCCTTGTGTGCTCATAGGTATATGTATATATATGCCTATGTATTTATTAGTTGCGGACTAGTGTGAATTAGTGTGTTTCTGTTCCAGTATGCTCTGTATATATAAGACACTTTTCCCCCTTCCACTGTTGCGCCTCCCCCTCCCCACACTGGAGAGCAGAAGCAAAGCAGTCATTTTTATAGGGTGAATAGGGCTTTGCCCAGAGTTTTTATGTGGTTAGGAGATGGACTTTTTTGACTTTGACAAGCCTTTAGGACAGGTTACCATGGTGTCCCTCCATTCCCCTGCCCCCAGCACTACAGGAGTGAAGGTCAGGCTCTCCGGGGGACTGGCCACCCTCTCACCCAACCTGACTGCACCTACAGCCTCACTGTCCTCTGACTGTGTGCTGAACCCACTCTCCCAGTTGATTTGTCCCAGGCATAAAAATTCCTAATTAGTCTATAGGTGAAAGGGAAGACCTTGGTTGGAGTGACCTTCTGTGTTTGAAGGTGACTAATGTTTACCCTTCCAGGGATTTCCCTGGGACACCACATTTTAGCTAGACTTGTGTGAGGTTTATAGGAGTGCCCTCCCCCTCCCCACCCTCACCCCACCACATATCATGTAGGAAGTTGCTGTGTGGAATAAGGGGCTGGAACCAAGAAAGGACAAGGATGTTTTGGGAGGGGACAGATGGGAGGAGAGGGGAGCGTGTGCAGAGCCTCTTGTGGCCTGAGTGATTCCTCTCTCTGCTGGCCCTGTCTAATTGGAATTTGGCTAGTGGAGACCATCTGTTCTATTCCGGCCTGTTGTCATGACAACCAAGTGGCTTGAGACTGAGGTTTACTGAGAGAGAAGTAGCCTGGGGGATGTCGGGAAAAAACAACAGAGGTCCTCCCCGTCAAACCCTGTTCCCCTACATGTCCCCTCCAAACGCCTAGCTAAAAATAAAGCCCAGGGTTCCCCTGGCAGAGAGTTTGGGAGTCCCCTTTGGCCATGACACTAATCTCTCCCCACCCCAAACTCTTTTGTCCTCAGCCTCTACTATTTCCCAGACTCCTCTCTGGCTCCCTCACAGCCCACTTCCTCCCTCTCCATTCATAAGTACTTTCTGGGCTGGGCTGGCTTCACCAGTCAGTCTATGTGCTCAGCTCCCGCTCCTCTTTGCTTCCTCCCAACCCTCTCCATTAGCAGTCATCCTCCTCCCTGCTTCCCGAGATCTGTCCCAGCCTGGGCCCCTCCCTTCTGTCCCCCACTTACCCACCTCTCTGTCCTTCCCCACCCCACCACCAGGGGAGAGATGCTGAAGCATTTTTGTCTTTCATATTTCTCCTTCTAGTCATCATTCCTGCTTGCAGCCTAAGCTATCTACGGCAGGATCAGATAGCAAAGCCAAACTAAATCTAAAAACAACTCATAGAAAGTGAAGATGAGGTCCTAGATGGTGGCCTCCAGGGATTATCTTGGCCAGCCTCTGCTTCCAGACAGCTACTCATAACCCCAGGAAAATAAGCATTGGTCCCTGGTAAAAGATTCCACAACCCCACCCCACCCCCAGCCAACTACTTCATATCCCTCCCCACATAGGCATCCAAGAAGTCCATTCAGAGGTGTGTGTGTGTGTGTGTGTGTGTGTGTGTGTGTGTGTGTGTAAAATATCCTCAAGGTTAGGCCTTGATGGCAGGATCCCCTTCTTATATCAGCTGGAAAATAAGGACTCCTTTATTTTCAAGAGGAAAAAGAGAGAAACCACATAGCAGATATAAAGAGAACTTGAGAGGTCAGAGATGAAATACTAGGAGGGTAAGTGATATGCATGGTCTGCCAGGGTATGCTTTTAAATATTTTTCAATTAACAAGGAATTATTTTCTCTCCCCACCTCCACGAGCCACACCCCACCTCCCCACCACCACATGCACACAAAAACTTTTGAGAAAGAAAAATAAAACCTATGCAAGTAAACACACAGAGTCAAGCAAACAAATTCCCACATTAGCTATGTCCAAAAAATATTTGTCTCATTCTGTATCTTAAGCGAGGGCGTAATTTGCCCAGATGACTTTTTTTCCTTCCTCCTGGGGCTCTCAGCCTTCTGCCTTTGGCTTCACCCTGGGACTTTGACGGGATCAGAGGAGCATAGATTTCAAGGTAGGCTTGTGGAGATGAAACAAGGTGGTCTAAGGAGGGAAGGTGAGAGTGCTGGGAACAGCAGGGAAGATGTGGGTACCTGAAGGCCAGCTGGGCAATGCTTTGGATTCCCGAGGGCTCTGATGCACTCTGATACACCAAGAATCTGTGGTGTGTTGTTTCCCCTTTTATTTCTGGACAGCTGATTCTGTTTTCTCAGTGCTACTTTCTGGGCTGGTCTCTAGGGCAAAGCCATGTCCACTATCCCTCTGTTACCAAAGAATCTGACTACCTGGCAAGTAAACCAGCATGTGGCCTAGCACTTTGCGCACGTGGGACTCCAGGCCCCGAGCTCAGCATGTGGGCTAGGCTATGCAACCTTAGTGTTTTCTCCAAGGGCAGGGTACACTGCACTGTGATGTATTGTTGATACAGTTTTGGGGACACGGGCTTATACTACTTAGTCAGTATTCGGTAGCATCTGATAAAGCTGCATCAGGACTAGAATCAGATTTCCTGATTGCCCTTGGCATTCCCAAGCCTCTTATAGAGCCTTGTCTGGAATATGAGGCCAGGAGTTAGGACACGCTGAACAGAGCTAGATACAAACAAATATTGTTTTTGTTTAGTCTTGGGAAAGATAATGGAATGGTTTGCCATATCTTTTTCCAGCTCATTTTACAGATGAGGAAACTGAGGCAAACCATATGCCCAGGCTCATACAGCTAGTAAGTGTCTGAGGCCGAATTTGAATTCAGGTCTTTCTAACTCCAGGCGGGGCACTCTGTCTACTGTGCCACCTAGCTGCCCTTGCAAAAACAAATAGCAACACACTGAGCATTGTTTATTGTAGCTGTGAAGAGTTACAGATCTGAGCTCACTCACTGTGAGGGTCACTAGAAAACTCAGTAGAATTAATCTAGGTAGGCTTCCTGGAGGGAGGTAGACATGAAGAAGGGTTGGGAAGGAAGCCAAGGACATGACTTGGCAGAGAGGATGGAGGAGAAAAGGAATACCTCTGGCGGGACCCTCTGTGAAGGCTTCAGGATGAAATACTGTGGGGAAGGTATTAGTCTTGGGGAGTAGAATATCAGGGAACAAGAAGGACCTGGGAGGAAGGGGAGAATATGGTAGCAAGCTTTAAGAAGGGAGATGAGTGGGTAGAAGTTGAGTGGGTAGAAGTTCCGGAGAAGAAAATGTCAGCCTCAAATAAGGAAAGACTTTAACAATTAGAATTGTCCAAACAGACTGCTGTGAGTTGCCTCAGGAGGTAAAGCGTTTCCTGTCACTGGACATCTTCAGGCAAAGGCTGGATGATTCTGGGCAGGCATGGGTTGACCAAATGACTTTTTAGGTCCTGTCCAGTTCTAATTTTCTAGTCCCAGTTCCATTTATTTGCTATGTGACCTTGGGCAAGTCACTACTCTTATAGGCCTCAATTTCTTCACCTGTAAAGTGAGGGAATTTGACTAGAATTCAAGGGTGGGGAACCGGCAGTCTCGAGGACACATGTGGCTTTCTAGGTCCTTGGGTGCAACCTTTCGAGTGAGCGCAATTTTACTGAAGAAATCCTTTTGTTAAAGAGAATTATTAAAAGGAATTTATTCTGTGAAGTTTGGATTCAATCAAAGGGCTGCACTTGAGGATCTAGAGAGCCACATGTGGCCTCAAGGCTGCAGATTCCCCACCCCCGGACTAGATGATACCATCATAATAATAACTAGCATTAACATAACACTTTAAGGTTTTCAAAGTGCTTTACAAATATGATCTCCTTTGATCCTTGCATCATCTCTGTGTGGTAGATTTTAGCATTATCTCCATTTTACAGATAAGGAAACTGAAGCAGACAGTGGTTAAGTGACGTGCCCAGAGTCACACAACTAGTAAGTGTCTGAGGCTGGATTTGAATTCCAGTCTTCCTGACTCCAGGGCCAGCTCTCTCTCCACTGTGCTGCCTGGCTGTCCAAGGCCTAGCCAGCTCTTAGGTTTCAAGACTGCCTCTACATTGTAAAGTCAGGGGTGAAAAGAGAGATAAGCGAAATGGAACTTTTTAGGGATTGCAGTTGAGGGGGGCACCTAGAACCATAAGCTAAGGAATTTGATGTAGTTCCCAGGAGCATTGCTGGTTTCCCATCAAATGCTGATACTATCAAGAAGAAGCTTACTCAGTGGAAAGAGCTACAGAAGCTTTGTCCCTTCCTAGTTGCGTGGGCCTGGAAAACTTACTCCACCTTTTCTGAAACTCAGTTTCCTCAACTGTAGGTTGGAAGAACTGGAACAAGATGATCTCTCTGGAGTTTTTCTTCCAGCTCTAAATCTATGTCTGATGACTAGATGCTACTTTAGGAAGATGTGATTCTTTCTGCTCTGAGTGGTGAGAATAGAGGGAGGCTGGTAACAAAGGCTTTACTTCCTGGGACAAAGGAAAGAAGAAGGGCCTAGACTCAGGGTGTGGCTGAGGGAACATAAAGGAAGGGGGGTGTATCGGTGCCATTTTAGAGGTGCTTTATAACCCAGTCCTGAAGCTCTTAGCTCAGTCCTCCAATGGAGACAATCAAAGCTCCATTTTGAAGCCTGAATCTCTCTCCTTTCCTACCATCTGTTCTCCTTGCCATCTCCTGAACTCCCCAGCTTTCCTCTCCTTGAAATCCCTTCCTGCTTCTGCTTCTTCCAGCCTCTCTCCTCAAGAAGCCCAGGTTTTGATCCAGACTAGTAGTGACACACACTAGTTGTGTGGTTATAGACAAGTCAATCAACCTTAGAGAATCTTTTAAAGAGTTGGAAGACACCTCTTTCTATTCCAACTCATAGCTCAAGAAGAAGCCCTCAGCAACATCCCCAACAGTGGTCATCATCCAGCTTTTACTTGAAGATACCCCAGCGATGGGACAGCTGGGTGGTGCAGTGGATAGTCAGGAGGATCTGAGTTCAAATCCAATCTAATATACTCTATGACCCTGGGCAAGTCACTTAACCGCATTGCATAATTTTAAAAAAAATCCCCCAGTGAGAAGAAATACCTACTGCCTCAAGGCAAGCCCATTTCAGTCTGGGATAGTTCTAAGTTTGGAGAAAAGTCTCTTCATAGGAAGCCTACCTTTCCTAGTCCTTTTTCCTTTTTTTTCAAACAGGAAAGCCTTTCAAATACTCAAAGATTAGCATCATCTCCTCCCCTCCCCCACTCCCCCAACACACAGACTTTGTCTCACCAGGTTTAAATTCCCCACCTTCTAAAATAAAATTTCACATAAGACTCTACATCCTCCATGATGTATATGAACACTCATATTCTCCTCCAGCTTGTAAATGGCCTTCCTAAAACACCTAGGGCGGCTAGGTGGCGCAGTGAATAGAGGCCTGGAGTCAGGAAGACTCAACTTCTTGAGTTCAAATCTGGCCTGAGACACTTACTAGCTGTGTGACCCTGGGCAAGTCACTTAACCCTGTTTACCTGTCTCTTCATCTGTAAAATGAGCTGGAGAAGGAAATGGCAAACTATTCTAGCATCTTTGCCAAGAAAACCCCGAATGGGGTCACGAAGAGTCAGACACAACTGAAACAACCAAACAACAGAACTGAGTAGGATACCTTCTTGATTGACTATTTAACTACTTCCTTATTTCTGAATGCTTACCTCTTTTAATGTAACCTACAACTAAGTTAGTGTTTTTAACTGCCATATCACACCATTCATTAGGCTTGAGGTCCACTAAAATCCCCAGATCTTTTCCAAACAACCTCCATGCCTTCCCAGTCGTGTCCTTGAGAATTTGTTGTGATGTTTTTTAAAACCCTAGTGCAAGGCTACATTTATCCGTATTGAATGTTATTGTATTCAGTCATTCAATCTTTTTGGATCCTGATTCTGTCATCTGCCATATTAGTTATGCCTTCCAGCTTTGTGTCAAATTTGATAACAAGCATTGCATCTGAGCCTTTATCTGTGACTCACAGAAGGTTTGCATAGCTCAGGTCCTTGGAGCGCTCCATCAGAGACCCCCTTCCAAGGTGACATCCCACCATTAGTGACTGTCGCTTGGGTCCAGCCATTCAACCAATTCCTAATCCACCTGTGTGATCACTGGTACACCCTGTATCTCTCTATCCTGTCTGAAACAACAGCAGTAGCCTCTTTAAGCTGCACTTACCTTTTCTGTAAAATACGGATGGTGATACACGGCCCAACCTACAGGGTTGTTGTGAGAAAAGCACTTTCGCAAACTGAAAACTTGATGTAAATATCTGTTTCATACTGTCCTGTGTGGTAGTCATTTGTTACATTTCCCATTACTCTTTCACATGCTGCATTCCAACCAAAATGGTCTGCTTACCATTCTCTAGACTTTCCAGGTATCCCACTCCCTTGTCTCTTTGCAGAGGCTATTTCCTGTCAAGGAGTTCTCTCCTTCCTCACCTTTGCCTCTTAGAATCCTCAGCTTCTCTCTGAGCTCAGTTCAAGTACCACCTCCTAGAAACTGTTCCTCCCACCTCAGTGGTTGTTGCTCTCTCTCTTCACAAATTATCTTTGTCCAACTCTCTGTGACCCCACTTGTGGGTTTCTTGGCAAAGATACTGGGGTAGTTTGCCATTTCCTTCTCCAGCTCATTCTCTAGATGAGAAACTTAGGCAAATAGGGTTAAGTGACTTGCCCAGGGTCACATAACTAGCGTCTGAGGCTGGATTTGAACTCATGAAGATAAGTCTGTCTGTCTTCAGGCCCAGTACTCTCTTTTTGTACTTGTCTGTTTGCATGTTGTATCCTCCTTGAATCCCCTCCTTCTCTTCCCTCCTCTCCTCTCCTCCTCTCCCTTCCTTTCCCTTCCTCTTCTCTTCTCTCCCCCTGACCCTCCTATCTCTCCTCTCTCCCCCCCCCCCCACCCCACCACTAGTAAGTCAGATAGCTAGTAAACCATGTGACCTTGGGCAAGTCACAACCTCTAAGTACTCTGGTCAATTCACTAAGACAATAAGGTGCCAACCTGCATTAGTAGAAGGAGTTTCCCTACCCAGGAATTCCCTATCTATGCCCATGAAATCACAGGTCCAGTCCCTTTGCCTCTGAGCCAAAGGGTGGGAGCATTTATAAGACTACTTAGGTAACCCTCTGAAGAGGGTTATAGTCATTGCTTATTATTTGAAAAAGATCTGTTTTTTTTCACCCGGAGAATTATACTTTTCAGATTTATTTCTTGGGGTTTGGGGGGGAACTTATTTAGAGCCCAGTTATAGTTAGAATGTGTTTTATGTTGTGTTTGCCCCCCTTCATTCTCCCTTCTTCCAAAAATACTCTTAATCTTCCCATCAATTATGCTCCCTATAGTTAGAACCCCAGGCTGTATACACTGGGAGAGAAAAGATGTCAGCAGTATGGAGGGTGGGGTACACAGATGCAGCAAGTGTTTTCTGTGGGGAATTATGGTAGGCAGCCACTTTCCCCACAGAGGGATCCAGTTCCCAAGGAGGATGCCAGGCAGACCTGCTGCCCCTACAAAAAACAAAGCCGTCCTAATTGGCTTTTAATCTGGGAATGTTGGGTCTGCTGGCGTTTGTGCTGAATGGTGAAGGGAGATAATATCTTTCCCTTTGAGTGAAAAGTTATTTGATCTCAGTGTGTTGGAAAACCTGTGCCCTGGTGAGACTGAAGAAGGGGAGAAAGAAGAGAGAAGAGGAGAAAGTAGAAGGAGGGAAAGAGAGCAAGGGCCTGGCTCACAGCCGAATCCAGAGCCAGGAGGCTGGTTTTCTTCCCAATAACAATCATAAATAAAGAGAAACAAGCATCTCTCATGTCTTAGCTCAAGGCCATTGTTTTGTACTGGGACTCTCTCTCCCTCCTACCTTACCTCCACCCCTCCCCCACCCCCATAAGCCATTCAGTCATGGAGGTAGTAAGGACAGATTGTCTGCAGGTAGACATGGGAAGCCAGGCTGCCAGCTGTCTCACCTAAGCTCAGCAGAATGGTGGAGGTGGGGATCAGGACAGGTGAGATGCCTCCTATTCCCTTGCCTCTCAGAGTTTTCTCTGCTCCCCCTACCCTAAGAATGAATCAGGAATTCACTATGAATTCGTTCTGAAGATGGGCACCAAGGGTGGGAAACTGCAACAACCCCTGAATTCAATCCCAAATGTGCCAGACACCACGCTATGTACTGGGATACAAATGAATTAGGCATGGACTTTGTCCATAAGATTAAGATCTGTTCCCTGAGACCTTTCTCCCATCTTTCTCTGCTAAGCCGTAACTATTCCTTCTTTCAAAGATCTTAAGATTCACCACTTCCAAGGAAGCTCACTCTAACTAAGGTCACTGAATTCCACTCAAATTTGCACTGAGTCTGTCAGCTGTGGCCCTGTGCCCTCCATTTGCCTAATATTTGTAGGCTCTCTGTGGCCTGACTCTTTGTGTCATTGCATCGTTTTCATGTAAGTTACCAATAAAGATATAACTTTCTAGGCAATTACCTAGTCTCCCAGTTTCTCTTTCATTCTCTCACTCACCACCCACCCTCCATTCCCCTGCCTCCATATATGTACATACTCCATTAGCCACTGTGACGAACTCTTCAGGGTGGAGAGGATACTTCAGAAGCAATAAGGTAGAGAAAGTCAGATTCACCTGCAAAGTATGGTGTCTCTCCCCTCCACCCCCATCCCTGGTCTGGAGTTCTGCTGTACACCGAGTGGATGGGGAGCAGGCCATCCAGTATGAAAGCAGAAGCATGGATAAGACCTCTGTAAAACCTTTCTGACCTTGTCAGTGATTCTAGGATGTTCTCCACTTGGTGGATGCTCTGTGATAACAGCCAAAGGCAATCTGTTCTTCCTAATTGCTGGGTCTCGACCTGTTCTATCTTATCTGGAACATACCTCCCTATTCTCAACCTCCCCACAACCCCCACATAAACGCACTGCTAGATTAACTCTTAGCCTAGCCAGCATACATCAACCCTTTATCTGAGCATGTCCATCCAGCTGAGAGACCACACCCACTACCACCACCACCACCACCACCACCACCACACACACACACACACACACACACACACACACACACACACACACACCCCTCCCTGTTAGAGTCAAGGAGGACAGGGAAAGATGTTTTCCAGGAGTCTGCTTCCTATCAGATGAGGGCCTTCCCTGACACCCCTAGAAATGAGAACATAGAAGAGAATTGTGTTCTGCTTCCAGCCCTCACAACTAGCACCAGAGGAAGGGGGGTGGGGGGGAGCAGCAGGGGCATGCTTACTATAATCAGGCAGCAGAGTTGTGACTCAAAGCCTTGACTCAGGTTTGTTCTTTTTCCCCTGAAGCCAAATTTTCCAGGGCTAGTGGTAACCAACACTCAGCTCCAATTTTCTCTTGCTGCTGCTGATCTGAAATTTGGCCAATCCATCCAGAATATTGAGCCCTGACTGTACAGAGAGAACCTGTCCTAAACCTTTATTTATTCATTCGTGTAATCAACAATTATTGAATGTCAACAAGGCAATGGGGAAGTAGATCTTACTAAGGTGAATAAGACATGGTCCGGCCCTCAAGGAGTGTATACTCTAATAGAAGCCGTGTGCAGAAATTCAGGAAGATGAAGGTACAGTCCCTGTTCATTCTTTAGACAAGTCCCAGTACAAGAAGGAATTCAAGTGTGCCTTAGAGAAAACAAGAAGGAAAGCTTTAAGTAATATTACTAATTCATATTTGCATAGTACTTTAAGGTTTCTTGAGCTCTTTACCCATAGCAACCCTATGAGATGTGTAGTATAAATATTGCCACCTCTATTTTACTTAAAAGAAAGTTGAGGCTCTGAAGTCTAGGGTCATTACCTAGTGAGTGTTTGAGTTGGGATTTTAACCCAAGTCTCTGTTTCCAAGCCCAACATCCTTTATACTAGCTGGGGGCTTTCTATCCATCTGGGTCTTAGACTCATGTAGGCCTATCAGTCAGCTCTGAATGAGTGTTGGGTCTGTACCTGCCTGAAGAAATTTCCTTCCAGAGAGACAAGGCATAACATATATATTACTTTCATATATAAAATCACTTATTGGGGGACATTTTTTTCCAGAGAGACAAGATAGAGATAGATAGATAACATGAAAATCACTTACTGGAAACAGTTTCATAGACTTAGAACTGGAAGGAGCCTTCATTTTATAGAAAAGAAAATTGAGACTAAGAGGTTAATTGATTTACCCACAGTCACATAGCTAGTAAGTGTCTAAAGGAGTATTCGAATGCTGGTCTTTGAAACCAAATACCTTCTGGGTAGGGTTTAGAGTAGGTGATATCTGGGGTCATTTTTAATTCTCAGGTTTGGAAAAGAGATAATAAAGCTAGAAGAGACCTCAAAGTCCATCTAGTCCAATCTCTTTATTTTAGGAATGGGGAACTGAGGCCCAGAATGGCTGAGCTGAGACTTGAAATCAGCCTACTCCAAAGCCAGCACTCTCCACACTGTCCCTATCAAGCAAATCAAACACAAATAAATACTACCTCCGTGACCTTAATCTCTCTAGGCTCCATTTGCTTTATCTGTAAAATAGAGGAAATGCCACATCAGCTTAAAGGTAGGGGTCTGGACCAAATGATCTCTTGAGGCCCCTTTCAGCTCTTAGGAGCTGTGTCCATAAGTAATACCAAAAGAGGGCAAGAGTAAATGGAGTGGTCAGAGCTGGATGGAGTTACCCAGGGTGAGATTACTGGAGGAGGAAAGTTTTCAATAGATTTTGGAAGGAAGAGCAGTAAAAGGCTTAGTAAAAAGGTAAAGGGAGAGTTTCAGCTGAGTGCTGAAACTGTCTTGGAGAGAGAGTAATAAAATTGGAGGGAGCAGGTTTGCTGAATTGGAGCAAGAAAGAATGTGAAAGGGAAATAGATAGAGGTCCTTGAATTCAGGAGGAAAAGGATTTATTGTGTTATAAAATTATATTATTTATATATATTATATATACTATATTATGTTATAGTAATATTATAAATTATCATATTAAAGAAATAACACTGAATTTGAAATCAGCGACTGGTTGTGGAGTCCCAGGCTCTATTTCTTATTAGCTGTGTGACCTTACTTCTATGCCTCAGTTTCCTCATTTGTCAAATGAAGGGATCAGACCAATTGGTCCTGTCTAGTTCTAACATCCTGTGATTCTCTGAGGGGAAGAAACATGTGTAGTTCTTTTTTTCCTGATAACTAAAATATTTAGATCAATACTCTAAAAAAGGGGAAGACTGATTTCTATCACCGGATTATTGACCAACCATCCATGTTCAAGGAACAGTATAGCATAGTGGTTAGAACATTAGAAAGGGATTCTAGATAGATACCTTGTCCTATCCCTAAGGACAATACTTGTTATTAATTATAATGCCTATAAGTGTTTTAGAGTTTCTGGGGAAAGGTTAGGGCAGAGTTTGAGAAGCAGAGGTGAGTAAGAACAGTGGAGAGTGTCTCAAGACCAAGGGCCCTTCAATGGAGAGGTATAGTCATGTGGCAAGACTGCAAGGGTACTCTGGGGACTGGGAGAAAAGGTCCTTTGGAAAAAATAGAACCCAGAATTAGGAACAGGGATTGGTTGCAGCTACTTCCAGGTAGATGTCAAAATTTGACATCCAGAATTTCATCTTGAGTCCAAAGGAAGGGAGTTAGGGAAGACAGACTCACTTTACTTGGAAAATAGTCAATACCTTATTATCTGACTGTGTATTATTTACGTCTTCCTCATGAATGTCCCTCTGGGTGGCCTCCCCACAATTTAATTCCAATAATTTTTTAAACCTACTTTGAGCAAGATGAGGAATACAAACTTGTTTTAATATTAGTTTAAAAAAAGAAACAGAACTAGGAAAGTAAAACTGTCAGGAAAAAATAAAATAGTACACAAAGGGTGATTTGTTCCCCAGAATCATAATTTATTACTGGAAGGAACCGTAGTGTGGTCATCAAGCCCAGAGATTCTCAGAGTGTGACCTGTAGGGCAATACCAGAAGAAGAGAAGTGTCTAATGAGGTCAAAAGTATTTTCATAATAATACTAAGAGGTGTTCATTTCTAATATGGTAACTATCAATATTTACAACCTAGAAAATCCTCAGTTTTTAAGTGGGTAAAAAGGGGTCTCGAGACCAAAAAGTTAGAGAGCTTACTGATCTCTCCTGACCTCATTTAAGAGATGAGGTAATTAAAGTGCTGAGAGTTAAGTGACCTGCCTAAGGTCACACTAATAATGAGTAGCAGTACCAGAAGCATTGCAATTCAGGTGCTCTGAACTACATTACCTATCAAACTCTCTTTCTAGGACTGACAAGAACCAGTTCAGGAACCAGTTCAAGACCTTGAAGCTGGCTTCTGAGCTCCTATGTTTTCTTTAGTCTGGCCCTGGCTGGGTGATAACCCATTGCTTCCTTCCCTCTGTCACCTAGGTTCCCAGCCAACCAGGCCCAGGGACAGTGCTTAATCATCTCACTCCACCTTGGGTTTTAGCAAGTGTTGAAGAAAAGGTGAAAAGAAGCCTAAGGCTGTGTCACCCAGGTCCCTGGGACTAGGGGTTCTTCATTTGCTTCCTGAGCTGCAAGCAGTCTTAAAATCCCAGTTAGACTGCAAATACCAGGAGAGAGGCAAGAAAAGACTAAAAGGCAGGGGTGGAGAGGCCTGAGTAGGGACCAGTATTTGCCCAGTAGCAAACTGGTCCCTGGCTGGGAGTGGGGAAGGGGAGAGAGAGAGGAGAGAGAGGAGAGGGAAAGAGAGGAGGGGAGGGGGAGGAGAAAAGAGGGAGGGAGAGAGGGGGGAGGAGAGGGAAGAGAGAGAGGAAAGGAAGAGGAAGGAGAGAGAAGGGGGGGGAGAGAGAGAGGGGAGAAGGCACCAGCCAAGCAGCCCAGCCAGTCTCCTGGCTTCTAAGCATCACTTAGAAGAGAGCCTATAGGGAAAGAAAGAAACAAGGAAAGGTGGTAAGGCCAGGCAGGGACCTCCTGAAGTCCAAAGAGTCAGCAGCATTTTCCCTTATCACCCAGGGTCAGTCCAGCTCTTCTCGCTGCCTAGAACTGCTCCTGATTATGGCTGACTCACTGTAATTCTCCCCTAGGCTTTGTTTCAAAAGACAAGTGAAGTGAGTTTCAGCTGCAGGTCCTGGGATTGCAGTTAAACTGCAGAAAGAACTTCCCAACTGCCTGGGCTCCATAAGATGCTACTGGTTTCTTTTTCAGTGGGTAATGCCTTTATGCATTCTGGCCAGCCAAGGTGTGTATTGGAGACTGTGGGAGGTACAAATTGACCTCTTGAGGGTTCACTGACTCAGCATTCATTGGGTGATAAGGAAGACTTGGCCAGTTGGGAAATGAAGGAGGAGGAGGAGACAATCAGCTGTCCCCTCACTGCTGATGACCTCCTCCCTGAGACCAGGGTGTCTCCAGCTCTGCCATAGGACTTCATTAAATTGCATTTTCCCGGAGTAGTTCTCAGGGCAGGGCAGTATGGTGACAGAATGAGTCAACACTACTCCTGTCACTGCTGGAGCCGCCGGGCATAGAGGGAGATAATTGGGAGCCGTTTTGACAGCTTAATGTCTGAGGTTGGCTTCCTGGAGGTGCTGAGGTGTGTGAGTGTGTTGGGGGCTAGGGGCGGAGTAAGGAAGAAACCCACTTTGCTTGTCTGCCTTCAGATTGACCCCACCCCACCCTCTTCAAACTCCACTTACCCACCAGCAGTTTACTGGGCAGGAAAATACAGCACCAAGACGGAAATTAGATCTGGAGAATAAATGAGGCCTTCTTTATTAATTTGTCAGAACTAATTAGCATCTCCCCCAGATTCTTCTCCTCTCCCAGTCCCACTCTGAGCTGAGGAGAGAGGTGAGACATGAGAAGGAATAGGCATTAGCACAAGACTCAAGGATGTCTCACGGTGAGTCGAGCATGCCATTCTCAGCCCCAGGTTCTGCCCCTTCTCCCTGCTTCCAGTGAGGAAGGGCCTGAGATAGAGAAGGAACAGGAGTTGGGTACCCAGGGTCTGATTTATAGAATCTTGATTTGAAAGGACCCAGGCAGCAACATGATATACTAAAAAGAGGGGAGGATTTGGAGTCAGAGACCAAGGGCTCATAGATTTAGACCCAGTGACCCTGGACACTTATCTTCAGTTTTCTCACTTAGACAGAGACGATAGCGCCTTTCACACAGGGCTGTTGTGAGGATCAAATGAGGGAGGCGACGTGTAAAGCACGTATGTTGCCCATTTTTCAAAGTGCCATATAAAGCTTCTGTATTATATCAATTCCAGTGCCTTCATTTTACAGATGAAGAAACTGAGGTTCAGAGAGCATATAATGGCATAGTCAGCATCCCCTAAGTAGAAAGTGACCTAACTGGTTTAAATCCTGGGTCTGGTACTTACTCTGTGACCATAGGTGAATCACTTCGATTTCCAATTTACTCTCCTGGAAGTAGGTGGGGAGGGAGAGGGGGAGAGAGAGAGAGAGAGAGAGATTGAGATTAAGTGCTTTCATTCTTTCTAAAGTTCCTTGCAGCTCTAAATCCTAGAATATTGTTTAATTTTAAATTTATTTTAACATTGGTTTTTAAAAATTGAGTTCCCAATTCCCTTCGCACACCCATTGAGAAGGCAAGCAATATGTAAATCCTCATAATCTTGTCCATCTCCCTGCTTCCCAAGGGGATGGCAACCAGCTAAGCCAGGTGTAGGAGTATGGGGCAGAGAGTAAAAGAGAGGGAGGAACAAAGACAGGAGTGGACAGTTCTGCTATTTGGGCAGAAGGTGGGGGTTTAATTGTCAGCTTCTGATAGAAAGACAAGGATTCCCAGGGCATCATTCATGCTGCTCATTCAATAGTGTGTCCTGGCAGCCCAGAACACTCATTCAGTCATACAAGCTGTTCGGAGAGAGATTTCATGTTGCAGACCAATGGAGGTGATAGTCACAGCATCCTCAGCCTGGTCATATGATATATGTGGAGCATGGTATTGTTTATCAGAGATGGGGAACCTGTAACCCTCTAGGTCCTCAGTGCTACCCTTTGACTGAATCCAAACTTCACAGAACAAATCCCCTTAATAAAAGGATTTGTTCTGTAAAACTTGAACTTAGTCAAAAGGCAGCACCCAAGGACCTGGAAGGCTACATTTGGCCTTGAGGCTGCAGGTTCCCCACCCCTGGTTTAGATCCAAGCAATATAAATCAAGAGGCTGAAGAACATATGATAGAGACTACTACAGAGTATTCCTAAAGTCTGGACACATAGGCAAAAATGCATATTTTCAAGAAATGAAATGATTTAAATTTTCCAAAATTTTTTTTCAAATTGGAATATTAACAAACAACATCTTCAACTTCAAATAACATCATATGATTTCACATTCCTATTTCAAGAGTGAATGTGCTAAAATTGACAGCAATGGGGAATTATGGAGTTATTGCTTCGAGTTCATGTGAATCTTGCAAGGCGCATCAACCTTTTCATCACAAATGTTGGAAATCATATTGAAGATGTTATTTGTTAATATTTCAATTAAATAAAGTGTTGAAAATTTATTCATTTCATTTCTTGAAAATATACATTTTTGCCTATGTGTCCAGACTTTAGGAATACCCTGTAGATTGGGGAAGGGACTAGAAATCATGATGTTTTGAAAGAGTGCTGGATCTGGAATCTGAAAGACTGGAATTTAAATTCAGCCTCCGCACACTTGCTAGTTGTGTGACCCTAGGCAGGCTGTTTCCTGGTCCATAAAATGAGGACGAGGAAATAATAGCACCTATCTCCCTAGATTATCAGAAATAAAATGATAACATCTGTAAAGTGTTACACAAACTTTAACATATTCTACAAATGCCATTCTTGTTATTATCATCTTTATAATTATAATAAGAGACTGGGGGTATTTAGCCTAAGAAAACAGAACAGTTTGGTGGGGGGTGACTGACTGCTTGGCCATCAAGTACCTCCTCAAGTACCTCAAGTACAAGATTAGATTAGATTAGATTAGATTAGATTAGATTAGATTAGATTAGTTCTGGGGGCAGAATTAGGGTAGAATTTGTAGAGAGAGCTTCAACTCAATACAAGGGAAAACTTCATAACAATTAGCAAACGAGAAGTAGAACTGGGCTACCTGGGGAGTTATCAAGGGTGTTTTCTCTCTCTCTCTCTCCCCCTCTCTCTCTCTCTCACACACACACACACACACACACACACACACACAAACTTGTCTCATAGATGAAACCCTTGGTGTGGCATGACTTAGTGCCTTAATGCAGAGAGGAGTGAGGTTCAACCTAGTGATAGGATTTAGGTCTGGGAGGGACATTGGAAGTCATCCAGTCCAACTTTGATCTTACAGATGAGGAAACTGAGGTTCAGAGAGGTTAAATGACTTAAATCTATCAACCTTCTTTATGCCAGGCACATACAAAGAATGAAACAATCCTTACTTGCTAAGAACTTACATTCTAATGGGGCCACGCATGTAGGAAGTTGCAGAGCTGAGATTTAAACTTAAGTCTTAACTTGTCAGCCAGCCTCAACTTCCTGATCCGCAAAATGGGGGTGTTGATAATAGTACCTATCTCATAGGGTTGGTATGAGGATCAAATGAGATGCTTACATATTAAAAACATTTTATTTCCACGGCACCATCATGTCCCATCTCTTCTAATTAATGTGATCTCTAGTCCCATTGTAAACAATTTTCATTGGAACCCAGTTTGCTTCCAAACCCCTAAACTAAGACTTTCAGAGCTTCCAGAAGGTCCTACTAAAACTCAGCAGCAAAGAAGTTGCTGGATCCAAATGGGATCCATTCACCTCTGGGGTACAACTCAAGCTCCATGATTTGGCGAGGGGCATGGGGCCGGGGGGGGGGGGGGCGGGTTTCACCAAGCATTTGTAATACTATTCACCTTCCAAAGCCCTTTTGCATACATTTGCTCACTATCTGCATCTTGTACAGTAGGTAGAGAAGATTATTAGCCACATTTTACAGATGAGAAAACAGAGGCATAGCCAAAGTTACCACTCGTTAGTAGACATTAGAATGCAGAGCTCCAGATTACTGGTCTAGTATTCTATCCCTGTGAATTTCTCTTGCATACCCGTCTGCCAGCCCTGGGGTATTGGAGGAGGGCTGATTCACTGAAAATCAGATCTCTTACTAAATACCAACTCACTTCCTGGGTGTGAGTTCAAAGTATTCTAGCCCACACCTAGGCTAGTTCCTCTTTCCTCCAATATCTGATAGTCACTGTAGGTGACTAAACTGGATAGAGTATGGACTTCTTTTTCAGATTCATTGCCACCCCCACCAAAGCATAGGCATCCTTCCCCAATATACCTTTCCCCTTACCCCAAGGAATCTAAAGATCCAACACTGCTGTTTCAGAAAACCAGGAATAAGAAAAACACCATATTTCCTGGTACATAAAGTGCCATTCCATATAAGTCACAGCTTGTTTCAAAGCCAAAATGAGGTTACACAATTTGTGCTGTCCTATTCCCCTCTCCTGCTAAACAAATAACCTTCATGCTACACATCTACCTACAGAAACAACATACGTATCTCTCCTGAGGATTGTTGAAATCCCCCTTCAAAGAATATGACCCCAGATTTTTTTGTAGGCTAGTTTAAAGAACTGAATCACAGGCTGTGAACATTGTAAAGTCCTTTATAGATTATCCAACCCCCTCATTTTACAAATGAAGAAAATGGGGCTCAGGAGGGGAAGTGACTCCTAAGATTACACCCTGAGATGGGCAACATTAGAGACTAAGCAACTTGACTCAGGATCACAGAATCTCACAGTTGGAAGGAACTTCAGAGGCTAACTCCTTTAGCCCATACAAAAATAAGAATCCTTCCAACGTCCCCAAGCAAGAAGTCATCCAGAACCAGTCTTCAACATAAGACTTCCAGGAAATGGGGACCTCCTATCTTACTTTAAGATCATCCTAATTGTTAGGAAGGCAGCTGGGTATTGCAAAAGATAGAGTGCTGGGCCTGGAGTCAGGAAGACTCTTCTTCCTGAGTTCAAATCTGGCCTCAGACACTTACTAGCTGTGTGACCCTGGGCAAGTCACTTAACTCTGTTTGCCTTGGTTTCCTCATCTATAAATGAGCTGAAGAAGGAAACAGCAAATCACTCTAGTATCTTTGCTAAGAAAACCCCACATGAGATCACAGAGAGTTGAATGCTACTGAAATGACTGAACAACAAAATTGTTAGGAATTTTTTCCTAACCTCCTGCCTCTAAAGAATAATATAGCATAGTGGATAGAGGGCTGGACATAGCATTAGAAAGGAAAGAAGTTCTAATTCTGCCACCGATGTTTACTTAACTAACCTCCCTGACCTTCGGTGTCCTCATCTATAAAATGGCACTCAGAGTAGTGACTTCACAGAATTGTGATGAGGTTCAAATAAGCTTAATTTTGTAAAGGTATTTGAAGACTTTTAAAGAGCTATATAAATGTCCAGGGCCATTATTTGCAATTTTCAGCCATCATTCTTGGTGCTGGGATCAAGCAGAACAGCTATCACCTTCACCCTACCCCATGTTTTGTGGCCTTCCTCATTCTAGTCATTCTCCTCTGAATGCTGTGTCTTATCAATGTCTTTCCTAAAATGTTAAGTGTTTTCCTAATAAGAATAATAATGTTGTTGTGCTTGACAAAGACACCTCTGTAAAAATCTTGAGTCTGCACATAAAGAGCCTCTAAGCTTAGGGCAATGCAAAGGTGAACATGAACCAGAGCATGCATAGGTGGACAACTTTGCTAGTGTACAGGACACTAGGCTATTAGGCAGGATGTCTAGGGGCCCAGGCAAGTGCTGTTCTCTCTTCCACCTGGAACCTTCCACACACACACACACACACACACACACACACCCCAAAGAACACATGTAACTGTGTGACCATAGGCAAATCACATGGACTTCATTTTCTTTATCTATAAAAAGAGGGCATTTGATTAGATAAGAACATGGGCTCTTCTGGCTCTCAAATTTTATGAAAAAGCAGATCTCTCATAGATTATCTGGCAAAAACCCTCAAGAAGAATCTTGCCATCAGTGTTGCAGCAGAAAGGAGGGTCTTCAGTGTTAGAGAGAGGCTGAAAGTACATTTCCAAAGGTCACACCTCAAGCTCCCTGTAATGGGCAGCTATGCGGCAGAATGGATAGAACTCTGGGCCTGGAGTCAGGAAGATCTGAGTTCAAATATGGCCTTAATGTGAGACCCTTAGCCACTCACTTAAGCCTGTTTGCCTCATTTTCTCCCTCTGTAAAATGAGCTGGAAGAGGAAATGGCAAAACACTCTATACTCCTCCAGCATCTTTGCCAAGAAAACGCCGAATCAGGTCACCAAGAGTCAGACACTACTGAAAACAACCGGTAGATGCTGAGGGGGAAGTGGTGTTGAATGGGGCAGCTAGCCAGCCACCTTGAACATCGGCCATCCCATCCATTCTTAGGACATAGTTACGTACTGGAACATTTTCCTTAGCCTCTGCCTCATGGAATCCCTTTCTTCCTTAAGACACAGTTCAAGTACCACCTTGTACAAAAAGCCGTCAGGATGCCCTTAGCTCCTGGTGCCCTTCCTCCCAAATGGTCTTGTATTTAAGCTACTTTGTACTTCGATTTGTATATACATAGTATATAGGTGTGTTGCTCCTATTAGGATGTAAGCTCTTTTCGAGGAGATAAAGGAGATACTGTTTCTTTCATTGTACTTGTATCTATAGTGCCTAGTACAGTGCCTATTATACTGCAGATGCTTAAGTAAGTACCTGTTGGTTTATTTGATTTATTGAATTAGGTCAATGTTTAGTCATTTTTCAGTCATGTCCAACTCTTTGTAACTGGTGTGGTTGGCCATTTCCTTCTCCAGCTCATTTTACAGATGAGGAAACTGAGGCAAACAGGGTTTAGTGATTTGCCCAGGGTCACCCAACTAGTCTATAGCCAGATTTGAACTCACGTCTTCTTGACTCTGGGCCCAATGCTCTATTCACAGCACCACCTACCTGCCCTGGGATTAAGCGGATAGATGTGACCAGTTTTCTGTGTAAGAGAGCTGATGGAGTACAGATGTATACAGGTGTCTGAAGAAGACTTCTCTATTCTCCTGGAAGGGACATAGAGCTTTCTACTGGCAGCTGGAGGGAAAGCTGGCAGTAGCATCAGCATTGTGGGATGAAGTATTATTGTCAACCAAATGCTGGAGGAGAGAAAGGGTATTCCAGGGTGCTTTTTAAGGATATCTTGAGTTTTCCAGGTCCCATTCCCTGCCACTCTCTCTGAAAGCTGAATACAGAGAAGACTCCCTGTCACATCAGTCCATCTGCCACGGCTTTTTATAATATTAATAGCTTCCATTTATACAGCACTTTAACATTTACAAAGCATACAAACAAGCACACATATATTATACACTTTCCCATTTGACCCTCTCAACAGCCCTGGGAGGTTGGTAATTCAGGTATCTTTATTCTCATTTTACAAATGAAGGCACTGAGCTTTGCAAGGAAGCTAAATGACTTGCCCAAAGTCACACAGGTAGTAAGTGGCAGAACCTGGGCTCATGCTTCTTTTCGCCTAGAAAGGCCATTTGCTCATCTTCATGTGTGCACAGGCATTTGCTAGCATCTCCCTGTGCATCCCGTTACTGGAGACCCAAGTAGGAGTAGATACTCTATGTATTCATGGAATGCTACCGCTTTCAGCCGAAACTAAAAACCAGAGCTCCCAGAAGCCTAGGGAGAGCTCCCTGGGTGGGAGGACATTACAGACCTTCCCCTGACCTCGCTGCAGAAACCTCTTCCCATAAACACTGTGGAGCAGGTTCCTTGCAAAGGAGCCTAGAGCAGATGTGAGGGGAACTCTTCATAGGACAAATGTTTTATTAGGAAAAGTAATTGTCATTTGGGAAATGAGGCCAAGCTGTGAGGAGGTCCTGCCTCCTCCAAAACCAGATTCCCCCAGAGCAGAGGCGGCAAACTCATGCTGAAGGAATGTGACTAGAACTGGAACCAGATTAAAATGTTTAAACAAAAAATAAAAATACAATGCAACGTAAGTACTATTAATTTGAGGTTTTTTAGGTCAATATGCAGGCCTCAGGGATCTGTTTCTGTTTGCTTTTGACACCAATGTCCTTCCTGTTCCCTGGGGTCCCAGGCAGCATAAGGTCAGATTAGCAATGCTGTTAGTCTCCCATGGCAGATTCACCAATCCTTCCCTCCATCCCCACCTTCCACTTCCATCATCCCTGCTCTTGTGATAAGGTTTAAGACCTGAGTTCAAGGCCCAGTTCTGCCTCTTCCTGTTTGTGAAACAGTAACTGTTGACATAAGAAGCTTCCCTTCCCTTTCCCTATTACTCTTGAGGTCAAATACTACCTTCCCAGTCCTTCAGGCTCACAACCTAAGAGTTAACCCTACTTTTCACCATTTCTCACTCCCCATATTCAATTTGTTGCCAAGGCCTGTTGATTTGTCCTTGCAACATCTCTCAGATGAGCCCCCTTCTTGCCTGTCACTGCCACCACCCTGCTGCTGGTCACCTCAAGCTTGGAGTATTAGAATAGCCTGCTGGTGGGCCTGCCTTGCCTCAAGTCTCCCCATTCTAATCTCTTCCATTCAGCCACCAAGGTGATGTTTCCAATCATGTCATCTCCCTCTCAAAAACTCCAGCAGCTCCTTATTGCCTTTCGGGTCAAATATCAAATTCTCCTTTTGGCATTCAAAACCCTTCATAACCCAATCCCCTCCTGCCTTTCCAGTGTCCTTACACCTTACTTCCCACCATGTACTCTTCAGTGCAGGGACACTGGCCAGCCGTTCCTTGAACACAAGACACTGTTATCCTTTGGCTCTGCACATTTTCTCTGGCTTTCCTCCATGCCTGGAACGCTTTGCCTCTTGTCTTCCCTGGCTTCCTTCGGGTCCCAAATAAAATCTCATCCGTAGATGGGATTCCTGTAGACAGGAGAAACAGCCCCTCTTAATTCTAGCACCTTCCCTCTTTTAATAATTTCCTATTTATTCTGCATATGGCTTATTTGTACATATTTATTTGCTTTTTGTCTCACCCTATTAGATTGTGAACTGCTTTAGGGCAAAGACTGTCATTTGGCTCTTTTTGTATCCCCAGTGCTTAGCACAGTGCCTGGCACATAGTAGGTCCTTAATAAATGTTTATTGACTATCTATATACACAGAGCAGCTAGGTGACACAGTGGATAGAGCACAGGGCCTGGAGTCAGGAAGACTCATCATCTCCTGAGTTCAAATCTGGCCTTAGACATATACCAGCTGTGTGACCCTGGGCAAGTCACTTAACCCTGTTTGCCTCAGTTTTCTCATCTGTGAAATGAGCTGGGGAAGGAGATGGCAAACCACTCCAGTATCTTTGCCAAGAAAACCCCGAATGGGGTCATGGAAGAGTCATGTCTGACTCTTCCAGACATGACTGAAAATGACTGAAGAACAACAACAAAATCTATACACACATAGAGAGTATCCTCAAGGAGACTATCAGTAGAGAACAGGTAGGCCTTGGCAAGCAATATGCAAAGACTACGTCCTTACCATGTGATTATTAACTAAAAGATGTAGAGAATAAAAATATTGTTTTGATTATGCAAAAGCACAAAATTCAGTAAAAAAATAAAAAAATAGGCTCTTTTATAGTAAATGTGTCCTATCTTACTTTAAAAGATCATTCGTGATTCCTTGGAAGTTGTGTCAGAGTAATGAAAAAAATAGCCTTGGTCCATGGCCTTTGATGGAAAACAACAGGTAAGGCATAAAACAAACAGTATCACCAAAAGTATTCACCGCAGAGAAGATTTGGCACAGAGCGGAGGGATAGCTACCTTCTGAATAGTGAGGTCCTTGAGATGCTCTTGTTTGACACAGTGCTGGTTATATCAAGCCCTGAGATGTTGCACAGTATCCTGGGAGAAATCTGTAATCACTTAAAGGAGTTTGGCTTATCCATCTACACATGAAAACAAAGTAGATGAAAAATATTTATTGCCCAGATTTTCACATGCATTTGGATGAACACTCCACAGAGTTTGTTCAGCAGTATACCTGGTATAGACAGTATAGAAAATGTTCTGGTCCCAGGGTTGCAAAGAAGAAAGTTGGGATGATGTTCAGGAAATTGCAAAGCTCTTTTATTGACCCCAAGCTTCCCATAAAAGCAAAGGCCTATCTTTTCACTACTAATATTTTGCCAAGTGTTCTTATATACCAGTGAAACATGGAATTTAGTTCCTCCAAAGAACTGAAGATGAGAATCACACAGAGGGCAATACAGAGTTTCATGTTACTTATGAGCGGGCTTCAATAGATAACCAACCAGAAACTTTGAAAAACCATGAGTAAATGATGTCCATCGAGAAATCATGGGACAGGACAAAAAGACAGGCTGGTCACGCATCAAGAGAGGAGGCATGAAAGATAGATAGCCAAAGTATTTCACTAGTACCCTCACAGTGATGGGAGAAATTGAGGAGAGGAAGGACTTTGGCACACCAGGTAGACACTCCCATGGTGAACTTATAGGGAGAACATGGACAAGAATTGCACAACATGGGCAGCCATGGTTGGGTTGGGATTTGCTTCTTCGGAAGGTTGATCACATCCATTTGAGTAAGGTATAGAGGGAAGAGCATTCAATCTGGAGTCAGAGGACTTGGGTGTGAATCTCAATTCTTACTCCAATGTGAGCTTGGACAAGTTAAATCTCCTTTCAAGTCTCAGTTTCTTTTGTAAAATGAGGTCAGACAGTTATCTTCCAAGATTTCTTCAAACTGGATCCTGTGATATCTAATGGCTGCCCTATCTACTACCTAATGATTGTTGCTAGGATCAAATGAGGTAATTGATGTGAAAGTAGGAAGGGATTCTTATTGTATTCCTCCTGGCTTTAGGGGATAGGATGGCCTGAAATGCTTCCATCCACTGGCCTCCTTTCTTCCCCATCTCTGGATCAGAAGATAAGGAAAACCTCCTTCCCTAATCTTCAGAAGGGAGGGTCTTCCTACACCTGCAGCTTAACCTTAGCTGAGATACAACCCAATATCCCCTCCCTCTTCACCCCACCCGCCCCAGCCCATTTGCAGAACAGAACAAACTGAGCTTCTGTTACAATGAAGGAGTCAAAGTAAGATGTCAGGAAGAATTTATCAGTAAAGAGTGTCAAACACCCCAGCAGGTTTTCAGCGGCCCTGATGAAATCTATTGCCCTGGAGATCTTCAAGGACCCATATTTATCTGTATAGGTTGGTTCAGGTGAAATTTGCCTTGGGAAAGAAGGGTTGATTTTAATTAACTTTCTCATCCCAGTTCGTCTTTTCCAACCCATACCTCCAACATCTCACTCCTGCTTAAGAAGGTCCACAAAATATGAGTTCTGCCACCATGAAGCCTGAGAGCATGTTTTATCTAAATTTTACATCTTCCCCCAAACTTAGCACTTTTTTCTGCACCTACTAAGTAGTGAATCTTGTGTTTCTCCCCTCTCCCTACCCCCCACCTAGATGTGTTTATAGCTTCAGGCACAGGCTCCAACTTTCACTAGTGCATCACCTTATCCTGGGCCACTCTAGAACCTTTACTAATTGGTGCCTGGGGCAGCAAGTAGGGAAGAGTTTGGCCAGCCAGTGGGTGGATGTCCCTAGATTCACCACTCCCTGGTAACACCCTCCTGCCCTGCATGGAGCTTTACTGCATCCCAACTCTGATGTCTCTGCTTTCTCTTTCCTCCTTAATTCACAGCATTGGGACAGAGAACCACTTCCCCTGAGCTGCCCAAGCATGTCCCTCAGACTATAGCCCACTAAGCAGAGAATTGAGGATTTCCTCCTACTGATGTGGCTCCTTTCCTCATTCGTTGTCCACTGGAGACCCACAAGTGTAGGCATCCCACCTCGAAGGTATTGAGACTTGGGGCAGCTAAGAATAAAATACCAGCCCTGGAGTTAAGAGGAAACTGAGTTCAAATATGGCCTCAACTCTTATCAGCTGTGTGACCCTGGGCAACTCAACCCCATTTGCCACATCTCCCCTTCTTCCCTGAAAAGGGAATAGATGAGACTCCAAGAAGTAAAGGGAGGCAAAGAGGAAGAAATTTTGGAAACCACGCTGAAAGCCCCTCTATTGATAACACATTTCCTCGGTGTTTTAAGGCTTACAAAGCATTTTCCTCACAATCAACTAATGCAATTTTGCAAACAAGGAGACTGAGGCTCAGAGACTTGCTTATATTTCCATACCTGGTTAGGTTGAAGGGAGAAGGAACAGCACAAGGCAACTACCCAAGTTTTAATGTAGTGTCTCCTCATTAAGTAACATTTTCTCACTTCTGTCTCTTATGCCACCAGATTTTAAAGAGATGACTTTGAAGATGGGTAGTATAAAGGGCAAGGGTCATGTGTGTCCAATTACTTCTGAAGATGAAAAATTGTTGTAAAACAACCATTCTGATGGGGCCCAGGGCTGGAAAGGGAGACAGAAGCAGTAAGGCAGATGTAGCAAAACATTTAATTGCTACAGTTCCTATCTTTTTAAATTTAAAAAGCAACAACGATTTCCTAGTACCTTCTCCCTCTGGGATCCAACAGCCAGTTCCCACTAGTCTTTCTAGGGTTCAAAGCCTTTCCCGGCTCGCCTCTAATTGTAATCTCCACCCCCACTCCCTCCACCTTGCTACACACACAGTGGCCTCACGCCCACAGCGTGAGAGCCTTTTCCTGGGCACCCTCTGTGCCACCACACCCCAGTTCAAACCTCTCTCCCTTATCTCTTCCCATCGCCGTCAGGGGAGAGGAGGGATGGATATTCAGCTGTGTAATGAAGGAGACTCTCTGGTAGATTCAGGCTGCAGCCTTCTGTTGATTGTGGTGTATTGTCAGGATAAAGCAGCTGATCTATTCTCCCCTTTATCAAGGCCTGGGTGCTGGTCCCTCCCCAGACAATGGAACGAGAGATAGAGCTTCCAACCTTGCCCTATCTGTAGCCAGCAGTGATGCCTGGGACTTGTCTAGTCCTGAAAAAAAAAGGGGTGGGGGGAGAAGTGCCTTGGGCAAAAGACCAGCCAAGCAAACAGAGCCAGATTTTCCATGCTGGGATTGGAACTCTCCCTTGTGCCCTCTCCCTACCCTCCATTTTGTAATACTGTACAAGATGGGGCACTCACTCCCTTCCTCCCAACTGACCCTATGACCCCCCCCCCCCACTTTATCTCGCCGTCCTTGTATATAGTTCATGGCTACATTTGGATGGGACATTAGAACGAATCTAATCCTACCCTTTGTTCTTTCTCTTCTCTCTCACTGCCCCCCTCCCCCCATTGTAATATGCTGGAAGCAAACTGGGACCAGTATAGCCTTCCCCTTCTCTTGCTCTACCTCTTACTTCTTCCTACTCTCCTGGTTTTTTCTCTCCAACTCCCCCACCCCAACTTCCCACCACCCCAGGAACTGACTCACTGACGCTCCTTAGCTCTTGCTTCTGGAGCATGTCGGGGCAGGGCAACTGGGTTCTGGTCGGACAGGCTCCAGTTGTCTCTGCCTGCTTGGCTGGGTGGAGGCGGGTGGGGGGGATGTGCTTTGACCTGCTTCTCTTGGCTCCTGCTTCCCCCTCCTCCCCCCAGGGAAAGGCTTGAACTTAGAAGCTACCTTCCCAGGAAGAAGCTGACATAGAGGACCCTAAAGCCTTAGTTCTTCATGGGCTTCTAGGCAGCTGACAGGAGGAGGTGGGGACAGTCCCTTCCTACCATCCCTTAACACTGGCCAGATGAAGAGGAGCTGGTCCCCAGGCTATTCACTGCTTGGAATAGGGGAAGGCTACATCTCCCTGATCTCTCCTCTCTATTTTCTCCCTCAGACTTCCCAAGGTACTTAACGCGTATTGTATATTGACATTTGTATATACATTTTATCCCTTTAACCAGACAGCAAGCCTAGTGAAGTCAGTGGACTTTATCCTATGAAATGAAGTTTGGATTGTAAAATATACACTAGTAAAATATGGTAGGACAGAGTGCCCTATTAGGTAGAGGGGTGCCACCTATTCCCCTGGGTCAGGTGCTGATGTTGTGGCTAGAGATTGTTAAGGAAGTTGTCTAGCCTTGGGAAACAAATCCCACTCCAGTCTCTCTCTGTGTCTCTGTCTCTGTAGAGAGAGCTCTGTGTGTCTTCCTGTCTGTCTGTCTGTCTCTCTCTCTCTCTCTCTCTCTCTCACACACACACACACACACACACACACACACACACACACACACACCCCTACCTCTGCTCCCAGAAGGCACTGAATGTGTTGACTCAAATTTAACATAAAACCCCAGCCTACCCTCCAGAAACTTGAACTAGTGGAATGAATATCAACTGACTTTGGAGTCTGAGAAACTGGCTTAAAATATCTATGCCATTTACCTACTACCAAAGTGACCTGGGGCAAAACACTTAACATCTCTGGGCCTCAGTTTCCTCATCTATAAATGAGGAAGTTGGACCAGAGGACTCTTCAAGACTCCTCCCAGCACTAAATCCTCTGATCGTCTTGTCAGGGGCTTCTGCCACCCTGTCCCTCCTGTCACTTTTCCTTTCTCCCTAAGACCTGGGGGAAAGCCCTGGAATAGAAAACAAGGAGACCTATGTGGATCAGGTCTGCCACTGACTTGCTGTGTGACCTTGGTCAATCAGATCCACTTTCTGAAACTCAGTTTCCCGATCTGTAAATTGAAGACGTTGGACTAGATGATCTGGAATGTTCCCTCCACTTACAACATTCTGTGATTCTTGCTCCTCTGGGTTGGTGGGAGTGGTTGGTGGGTTCCAAGACAGAAGGCAAAAGGAATGAGTAGGCTCAGGCAGGTCAGCCTGGGTTTCAGGGGGAGAGATGATCCCTAAATTAGACAAGTGAGAGGAAACAGGATGTTTCCTCCAACCTATAATAAGAGCTACAAGCTATCACCTTCTCCTGGATATCCACATAGCTGTTGGCAAAAATAAAGAGAGAATCTCAATTCCTCCTTCAACCAAAAAGCCACCATGGCATTGTACTGGGGACCCTATAAAGAGAACTATAAACTGCCCCCTGAAAGCTCCTAGGGATCTCATAGTTAAGTGACCTATATAGGAAACTGAGTCCCAAGGAGATGATAAAACCTGCCCAAGAATCCAATATGTCATAGGACAAGAAACTGGGTCTCCTGACTCCCCCATTCAGTGCTATTTTCACTAAGCTGGGCTGCCTCCCAGCCAGATTAGAAATTTGCTTATCCATCCATCAGCCAAGGAGCAAGTACATTTTACCAGCAAGAGTGAAAGACAATAGCCATAAATATAGCTTGTATTTGTATAGCGTGGTTAACGTTTCCCAAGTGCTTTTATATCCATTATTTCATTATTGAGGAAGAGGGCTGGAGGCCCCCTCTCCATCCGTGATCTGCATGTGCCTTGCTACCTTCTCTTCCCCTGATGCACTGGAGCGAGTGCCAAGCTAGCAATGAGAAGACCTGGCTTCCAGTCCTGGCTCCACTTCTTACCACCTGTGGGACTTGTCACTTCACCTTCACCTAGAATGAAGTGTTTGGATTGTAGGATCTCCATTTTCCTTTCTAGCTCTGCTGTTCAGTCATTCTCTCCCCCTTGACTACTGCTTGCTATCACCAGAGTTGGGCTCATTTCCTTTCCAAAAGCTGCCTCTAGCTAGCTGCCTTTCCTTCCCCAAGTGTCACTGAGGATTTCCACTGGTCTCTCTCTGCTTCTCTGTCTCTTTGACTCCCATCTATCTGAAAAGCGCACACACGCGCGCGCACACGCGCGCACACACACACACACACACACATCCATTTCAGTTTTCCAATCAAATCATTAATTACCTCTGTAATTAAATCCAATTAACAATTGCTGGGGCCTTTCAGAGAGGGGAGCCATTAACCAGGGTGAAAATGAAAGTGAAAACCCACCCTTTCCCAGCAGTAAAAATGAAAGCAGAAGAATTCATGAATAATCAGAGGCCCCCCCTATTAGAAGCTAAGGCCTTGTTCATTAAGCTAATTAGACATTCAGTCCCAGCAGCCTCCCTGGTGGAGGTGCTGGC